>NC_072385.2:32305480-32930730 GCF_028885625.2 Pongo pygmaeus | reverse complement strand
GACTTCCACAGAACTCTTCAAAGCAATCACCAGAAATTTGATTCTTTCATATTTTACTGAAGAGCAGCAAATAAAAAAGCAAGAGAAGCACAGGTCAGTATCAACATAGCCCTCTAAACTGTTTAAGTTGTCTTCTGCAAACTTTATAAATATGCCTTCTATTCATCCAAACAAGCAGGGGAAAAATTCAGAGAGATCACACCTCACAGTTTCCTTTTCCAGCTCTTTAATGTATTTTGACCATCAATGAGTACTTTCGCTAATGATCCTAATCTTCTTATAATAGATTCCAAGATATTTTATAATCAAGGACAATGCCAGGTATACTACCCTAAAGTCTTCAAGGGCTTAGTATTACTCCAAATGAGTAACAACATGATTAATCAGCCAAGAGACTCCTGAAACACACACAGAGACCGAGGTCCTCCTTACAACTTTCCCTAGTCCTGCATGGGGCTCACACAGACTGAGGAAGAAAAAAGGCTTATACTAAAATATTCATGAGTCTTGAATTCTACCAACAGAAGTATCTGTGAACAAGTCCAAGTATCACTAAGACCATTTCCTGATCTACAGAAGTAGTAAAACTGCCTCCTTCCCATAGCTATTTTGGTGCCCTTACTGCCAAGCAACTCTGCCAAAACAGGTACTCCCAGGGGTCCTTGAGTACCTGTGACTTACTAATGCAGATCCCTGATTTCTTTACAAGCTAACATCACACCGCTACTTGATTCCTTCTTTGTGCATGAGCGGGAACTTGTTAACTGATAACTCCCCTTGTTAAACTCTATATATTACCACTGTTTAAATAAATCAATAAATGAACATTAAGACACAAAGGTTTATAAGAATCTGACAAAACCAGTACTGTTTCATAGACTTCTGCGATGATAGAAATTCTCCATATCTGTACTGCTAATATGATAACCACCACACACGGGGCTATTGCACACTTAGAATGTACTAGTGCCACTGAGGAGCTAAATTTTAAGGTTTCTTTAATTTTTATTAATTTAATATACATTTAAATAGCTCCCTATTCTTGGTGGCAACCATAATGACAACGAATGAATGATATTACCCACACTTATCTCCTGAAAATACTTGTGATTCATTCTGTATGAGTGACAGGCCTGAAGGCCTACTGTTTTGTTCTGGGGAAAAGCCCAACAGACTTTTAACCCGTCTGCCTCTTGCTCCCCCTGCAGGATAATCTATTCATGTACATTTCATCTGTTATGAGCTGTTTCATTACATTTAGCCTTAGATGATTTTAGTTATACCTCAACACATAAAAATACTTCACATAAACACAGAAAACCCTAATACTAAAATCTATCCTAAGCAGACAGTTCTACTTTCCCGTATCATCAGAACTGTCTGAGATACTGAGGCAGCTCCCACAATCACCATTAACCCATGAGCTGAGGGGTGCAGACAGACTACACCAACAAGACAATGCCAAGCATGACAACATCCCTTGGAACAGAGGAAATGATGATGTATATATTTTCATAAACATAGAAAAAAGAAAACACGTAAGCAGAAACAAACATTCAATAGGCCCGTAACATTAATCAGCTTTAGGTATATAGATAAACTTCCTGTTTAAATTCTGTTAGACTATAACATCTTTCCTATAAAACTTTAATTTGGCTAAGGTCCATTATTTCTCCTGTATGTCTAACATTAGTGCCAGTATTTTGGTTTTTTCGTATGTAAAAAAAAAAAAAATTGTTTTGATTAGCTGGGTGTGGTGGCAGGTGCCTATAATCCCAGCTATTCAGGAGGCTGAAGCAGGAGAATCACTCGAACCCGGGAGTTGGAGGTTGCAGTGAGCTGAGATCGCGCCATTGCATTCCAGCCTGGGCAACAAGAGCAAAACTCCATCTCAAAAAAAAAAAAAAAACAAAAAAAAACAAAACAGTTTTGGTTTTGTTCCTGTGAGATTTTACTTCATGAGAATCACTGCTTCATGCCAAGGAGAAAAAACAATACAATTGCCATAAAACACTGACTGGCCAGCTGGGCTCACTTACTAGTGAGGAGCATAGTAGCTGTGCACAGGCACTTAATTCAAAATGGCAGGCCATAAGCCCTTGAGTCAAACTCTCAAACATTCTTATCAGTGCCTGCCAAGGACCTCCAGACCTCTAAGTGGAGAATAAGCCCGGCATGTAAAAAAGGACTCAAGTCAGCTGGCTTCCGCTGACAAGATTTCCTTAAAGAGGTTACTGTGAACCACATCTTACAGAGGAGAAGAATGTGGACTGTCAAAGAGGAGGAGTGGAAAGACTCTCACAAGATGCACAGCGTTGGGGAGACTGAGGGCGGAGTGAGTTGCAGGGACGAACTCTGTTACACATATAGGTGCACAGAGGGAGTAAGACAATGTCTAGATGAGACTTCAAGATTAGAATGTGCCTTGGAAACAGAACACCAGAAATGATCCACGTGTTTCAGAAACAAGTTTATTATTACAAACTTCAAAAAACCTGTGAAAATTTAAAGTTTAAAATTCAAACTCTAATCAAACTCCGGAAAAACAAAATATGACGCTTCTAGAACTTACCAACTTTATAATGTACACATCCTTCCAAATCCCCTACGGTTGTCCATCCCTGCTTCTTCTCAACTTCTGGATCATTGTGAAGTATTTTATTTCTTAACCAGGACAAATAGTAGACACGTAACTTATCCTTTTTGCCTAGCAAAATAAATATAAATATTTTACATGCATATTCAGAAGTAGGTCTCATCATTAATAACAATAGTAACCAAAAGAAATCAATCACTTAAGGCCAGGACTTAAACCTAGTGAAAGGCAAGTCACAAGTTGGAGATGTGTACCACAGAAACAGCTGACAAGGGAGTCATAATCCAGAATATGTAAAGAACTCCTATAAATCAAATAGAACAGGAGATAACAATAGAAAAACTGGACGTGCCACTATAACTGGAACTTTGCAAAAGAAGTGATCTCACAGACACACAAAAAGATGCTCGTTCTCAACAGTAATAACGTGTGTTAAAACAGTAATAAGATGATTTCATACACCTATCAGAATGTCTAGAATTCAAAAGACTGACAATATCAAAGGTAGGCAAGGTGTGGAACAACTAGAAACTTCAGAAATTAGTGTTGTAAACTGTTAGAACTGTTTTTGTAAGTTTGGCACATCTATTAAAGTAGAATATGTGCATATCTTACATATGGTCTGGTAATCTCTCTCCTAATATAAATGTATGTGTATGCCCCCAAGTACAACAAAAGGAATGTTCATAGCAGCATGGTTCCTAATAGCCACAAACAGGAAACAATAATGTCTGAATGGATAGTAAAATGAGTAAATACATTGTGGTGTAGTCATCTAAAGGAACAAAGAGACTACAGCTACAAGCAACAACAACAAAAATGATGGTGGGCAAAGTCAGCCACACACATCAACAAGCTAAGAAGAAAAATCATATGATCATATCAACAGATGCAGAAAAACATCTGACAAAACCCAACACCTACTTATAATAAAAACTTTCAGAGAAATAGGAATAGAGGGGGAACTGCCTCAATTTGACAAGAAACATCTACCATAAAACCTTACAGCTAACATCATACATAATGGCAAGAAACTAGATGCTTTCCTCGTAAGACAGAGAACAAGGGAAGGATTTCCCTTCTCATAACTCCTAGTAAATGTTATATTGGGTGTCCTAGCTAATGCAATTAGACAAAAAAGGGAAATAAAAGGTACAAGGACTGGGGAGGAAGAAATAAAACTGTCTTTCTTCACAGAAGACATGACTGTCTAGGTAGAAAATCCTGAAGAATCAACCAAAAAACCTCCAAAACCAACCAACCAACCAAAAACCCTGCTGGAACTAATAAGCGATTATAGCAAGAATTATAGCAAGGTTGCAGGATACAAACCTAATAAAATAAAACAGTGAGTCACTTTCCTGTATTTCCTGTATACCAGCAACAAATCATTAGAATCTGAAATTAAGACTACAACACCATTTATACTAGTACTTAAAAAAACAAAATGGGTATAATAAATCTAATGTAATTAGCCCTTTGCTAGTTTTACTTACGGAAAACTACAAATTCTGATGAAATCAAAGAAGAACTAAATAAATGGAGAGAGATTTCCATGTTAATGGATACAACAGTCAATATTGTCAAGACATCAGTACTTTCCAACTTGATCCACAGAGTCAATGCAATTCTCATCAAAATCCCAAGTTATTTTGTACATATCAATAAGCTGACTCTAGAGGCAAAAGACCCAATACAGTCCACATAATATTAAAAAAGAACAAAGTTGAAAGACTGACAGTACCTGACTTCAAGATTTACTATAAATCTACAGTAATCAAAACAGTGTGGATATTAGCACAAAAAGAGACAAATAGATAAATGGGAAAAAATAGAGCCCAGAAATAGAACTATACACCAGGCGCGGTGGCTCACGCCTGTAATCCCAGTACTTTATGGGGCAGAGATGGGCGGATCACGAGGTCAGGAGCTTGAGACCAGCCTGACCAACATGGTGAAACCCCGTCTCTACTAAAAATAGAAAAATTAGCCAGGCGTGGTGGCACATGCCTATAATCCCAGCTACTCGGGAGGCTGAGGCAGGAGAATCGCTTGAACCCGGGAGGCAGAGGTTGTAGTGAGCTGAGATCTCACCACTGCACTCCAGCCTGGATGACAGATTGAGACTCCGTCTCAAAAAAAAAAAATAGAACTATACAAATATAGCAGTAATCTACAAAGGAGCACAAGCAATTCAATGGAGAAAGGTTAGTCTTTTTAATGAATGCTGCTGCAACAACTAGATATCCATAGGCAAAAGAAAATAAATCTACACAAACTTTGAAACTTTCACAAAAATCAATTCAAAATGGATTGTGGACCTAAATGTGAAACACAAAGCTATAAAGCAGATTCTAGAAGGTAACAGAAGAAAATCCAAGTGACTCTGGATTTGGCAATGACTTTTTAGATACAATACCAGAAGCACAATTCATGAAAGAAAACACTAGTAAGTTGGACTTCACTAAAATTAAAAACTTCTCTTCTGCAAAAGACACCATTCCACAGCATGAACAAACAAGCCACAAACTGGCAGAAAATATCTGCAAAACACATACCTGATCAGAAATTTAGATCCAAAATACATGAAGAACTCTTAAAACTCAACAATAAGCAAGCAACAATCCAATTACAAAATGGATTAAAGATAGAATACCTCACCAGAAGACATACAAACATAAGAAAAGATGTACCATACGTCATTAGGAAACTGCAAATTAAAATGAGATACACCTATTAATTCCTACACCCCTTCAGAATGGCTAAACTGCAAAATACTGAAAAAACATTTAGAAAAGGTCTACTTAAAAAAAAAAAAAAAAAAGCAGCAGCTGTCACTGGAACACATACTGTTTTACCATTATATAAAATCCGTTCAATGAAGGCAAAATCAACCTAACGTGTTCAAAGTCCGGACAGTGCTTGCCTCTGGGGGCAGTCCCTGGGTGGCTTCACAGGGCAGTTTTGGGGTGCTGGCAATGTTCCATGTCTTCACCAGGGTGGGGCTATCTGGATGGATTCTGCGTGTGACAGCTCATTGATCTGTATGCTTATCTGTACTTTCTGTGTATATCATACTTCAGTATAATCCTTTTAACTTTTGGGGAACTGTTTGCAGGAAAATATTCAATATATGTTAAGAGAAGAAAAAGACCACACAGTTTTATATATAATGTTTTGTTTCCATCTTGTGAGATATATTTACAGAAAAGAGAAGAGGGAAATATAAAATGTTAACAAGAGTTATCTCTGAGATGGGGGTGACATTTTGTTTTATTCTTCCTAAGTTTTTTCTATTTTTGAAGCTTCCTACAATTGACATGTACTACATTTATGATTGTGAAAACCATTAAAAGTTACTAAGGAAGGAAAAAAAAAAAAACAGAAAAGTAGACCAAAAAATGATTACTGGTATCAGCTGATTATAATTATTAATTTTTTTTTTTTTTTGGAGACAGGCTCTCACTCTGTCACCCAGGCTGGAGTGCAGTAGTGCTATCACAGCTCACTGCAGCCTCAACATCCCAGGCAAAAGCAATCCTCCTGCCTTGGCCTCTCAAATTGCTGGGATTACAGGCATACACCACTGCACCTGGTCTTAGCTGAGTATTGATCCCCATGAATTGTCTTGTTTCACTGGATCATTAAACGCAGATTTGTTTTCTCCAACTTAAAAAACTACCATCCATCAGCACTCTAGTTTTAAATGGCTGTTTCCTCATTTAAGTATAAATAGTGAAATTTTTGCATTTCAAGAAACTCCTTTACTTAACAACCAAAAGCATATATTAGAAGTAAAATAACTTCAAGCAAATATGTTACATAACAAGCTTGTACTAACAAGCAGATAATTAAATAAAAATCACTGGTGGTATCATAAGTGATTATAATATCATAGGTGACTGTAAGTAGTGGTATATAAGACTCATTTAAAGTCTTATAATTTTGCATGCCATCTGACCAAGCAATAGCACTAATTATTAGGAAATTATGATCTATGCAACATGGTATGTGCCTGAAGGTTAAGTAAGCTACAAGGATATCCGTGAAAAATGTTCACGAGAGAAAAAAAGGAATATACCTAAAGGGCAACGAGAGAAGATAAGTAAATACATTTTAACGCATCTATGCAAGGAAACACCCTCTAGCCATATAAAATGGAGGCCATGGAAGGACGTTCAATGGCATGGAGAAAGCAGACTACGTGTTTTGGACAATCAGGCCTGGATGGGATACACCCTAACTTCAGGACAGAGGCTGCCATGGACAGGTAGATGTGGGAGGAACGGGGATGCTGACTTTATGTACAACAGTGTACTGCAACAACTGTTCAAACTGGCTAGTTATAGTTAGTACTTGGGTGCCACTATCCTCTCTATGTTTGAAATATTGTATAACCATTTTTATGCAGATTTTTTCCCTTAAGTATATAGTGAGTGTGGTGTATGCTTAAAAAACTGGAATTTAAAAACTTATAAAAGTTAAAAGATATGATCTCTGGATGATTTTACTTTTTATTTCTTGTAGTTGTTTTCCTGCAGTAGTTTATATTATACAATTTATACTAAGAAAAATGCTCTTCTTAAAAAGAGACATAATTGGCCGGGTGCGATGGCTCATGCCTGTAATCCCAGCACTCTGGGAGGCCAAGGTGGGCAGATCATAAGGTCAGGAGATCAAGACCATCCTGGCTAACATGGTGAAACCCTGTCTCTACTAAAAATACAAAAAATCAGCCGGGCGTGGTGGGAAGTGCCTGTAGTCCCAGCTACTTGGGAGGCTGAGGCAGGAGAATGGTGTGAACCTGGGAGATGGAGCTTGCAGTGAGCGGAGATCGTGCCACTGCACTCCAGCCTGGGTGACAGAGTGAGACTCCGTCTCAAAAAATAAATAAATAAATAAGTAAAAAAGAGACATAATTGTGTTACACATAATAAAAACCATAATACAATACTTTTACAATAATGGCAAAGAATACTTCCTTTTGCAAGTACAAAAATTAGCTGGGCATGGTGGCACTTGCCTGTAGTCCCAGCTACTCAGGAGGCTGAGGCAGGAGTATTGCTTGAACCCGGGAGGCGGAGCTTGCAGTGAGCCAAGATCACGCCACTGCACTCCAGCCTGGCGACACAGCAAGACTCCATCTCAAAAAAAAAAAAAAAAAAAAAAAAAAGGCTGGTGGAAAGGAGTGGACACAGACCTACATATTGGATAAGGCAAATGAAATCTAACAAGCAACTGGGCAGAGAGGGCAGTGAGAGATGCCAGTGAGAAAGAACACATTCATACGCTTCTCAAGACTGCTTTCGGAGGAGCCAGAGATCAAATGTGCATGTGTGTTGCCTCTGAATACGTCTTCAAGTTCACATTATTGTCAAGTCTCAATGTGGTTGTACCTTATTTAGCCAGTACATCAGCGAATGAGCTAACTGAAGTTTAGTGTGTAAAGCTACAATATTGTTAAGATGGTGTCACATATTCTTGCTTTACAAAACAAACACTCACCAGATATTGTCACCAAGACATTCAAGCCCTCAAGTACGTCCATTTGTTGAAATCGTCTTCGGTTGATCAGAGGATAGACCTTCCCTTGGCCACTTCTGTCCAGCAGCATCAGGCCACTCTCTGTACCCACTAGCAAATTCACTCCTGTTTCAGGGACACAGAAAGGCCTCAATTTTATGCTGTGCTTGGCAAATCCCCAGGTTGTATAGAAAGGATAACATCATCTATTTGGAAAAAAGTGCAGCTTCCTTAATTCACCCAGAAGAAGAAATCCTTAAAATAGTCAAAGGTTAAACAGTTAAAGTAACCAATCCTGCAACACATCACCATGTAGCAATGATGCTGACGTATTTAAACATAAGAAAGGATAAGGGAAAGAACAAGAAACCCTCATCCCATCAATTTCCTTAATAATCCATTAGTTGCTAGTTCTTCCTCAGTTCCTCGAGAATGTTATATGCTGATTATTTCCTATCTTTACAGACTCTATGTCTAATTAGCCACATCACACATTTGAACAAACCTTCATCTGATACCATGATCCCTTTGTGCTTCCTCATCTTTCATTGGCAAATCTCTGGAATGGGCCATATAAATGCAGCCCTCAAATCCTTAACAGCTTATGATTCGGCTTCCATCACTCACATTTAAGCTTTTCTTAAAAATCGCTTTCCACCATCATCAAGAAACAACTGTAGTCAGTTCTCTTGTCCCTCCATTTCTTAGGACTATCAAAATATTGTGATTTGATATTTGACTCACCCTACTTCTCTAACCTTGTACTGTCACAGTCTCCACACTCTTCTGCTGTGATGTGACGCCTCCTTCCTTGTTTCCACACCTGCCCTCTGCTTCTTCAGTGGAGACATTTCCACTGCTGTCCATCTGGTGACACACACCCACCTGTGCGTGAGTGTGCCTCAGAACCACTAACTCCTAATTCCACGCTGCTACTTTGCCTCCTGCTTTCCACCCACTGCAGATCTCTACTGAAACTAGCCTCGTGACTTGGCCATTTCTATCAACAGCTCCCAAGCTGCTCTGCAAAACTAGCTAAAACTGGCCACTAGAGTCAGAGAAAACCTCTTCTCTGTCCCTCCTTTCCCTTTCCTCTGCTCTCACAATTGTTCAGCCTTTGGCAACCTTTTAAGTGACGGATAGAGACCTTAATTAAGGTTGTTAAAGGAGCTTCTCTCCACTTTCTCATGATGTACATCCAATCAATCCTAATCTTGCTAAAATACTCAAGTCATGACTATCTTCAAAAACTACATATTCCATGTAGAAATTGTTTCAAAAGCCTTGGACTGGCATCTAAGACTGCCTGCCCCTTGGCCAAAGCACTTCTCCCTCTTGATCATTCATGTATTTCCCCAAATGCTCTTGTTCCTTGATCTAGAACCTTCACTGTCAGAATCACCTTTGTAACATGTAGCACAAACGACCTCACATTCCTAGGGAATTGGGCACATATCTGTGTGTACTGATTTCCTCAGTCATAAACTCCCCAAGACAAGGAATAAAGTATTTGTGTAGAGAGAGTGAGGGGGAAGAATATCATGGCACATACATGCATGCCCGCACCCACCCACACCCTATTTCCAGATAATTTGAAATAAATAATTGTGACGGCATTGCGACAACAACCCTCCTAGAGCCCTCTCTCAGTTCATGCCTGGTCCTTAACGAGTTGATTGAGTTGGGATTATCCCAACATTTGGAGGACAGTATCTACCCAAGCAATGCTTGTGGGCATAGTGACTTAACGCTTAGAGATTAAAAAAAAAAAAAATGCTGTACAACTAAAAAGATTATCAGTATAAGAAAAATATTTAAATATGTAATATGTGATTCATTTTCATATAATTTTATTCTTGAGGTTGGCCATTCTGCCCTGACTATATCCTTGTCAAGGTGGAACTTATTTGAATATTATGCTTATGTTTTCCCTGCATATATCTAGGCAAGTTGATCTAAAACAGCTTAGAAATTATTGGTAGAAAAGACAGATATTTATTGATAGAACTGCTGCCAGACAGATACCATTTCAAAGGTTCTATTTTACACAATATTTTGATATTTTCCTGGTCAATCTTCAGTATCAAGTAGATTTTTTTAAACTTGTATGTCAAGAATCTGGTAATAACTACACAAAATATGGGCCTTGTGAAGAAATCCTTTTATGTGTGTTTCTAAAAACTAACATATAAACATCAACCTCAAGATTTTACAGTGAGAAAGAATGAGGGAGTAACAAGATAAAGCTGAAGACTCTTTTCAAAACACAAAAGCTGCAGGTATTGTGGCACTTACACTCTATCTTCTACTTCTCCATGATATATTTCCAAGTTGTATAATTGTACAGTTGTATAATTTTATAAAGTACTGAATGCTAATAGTCAAAAGAATACAGTCACTGTAAAGTACTTGGAAATTACGAGCATGAAAAATGAAAAACACTGGGTTGCATGTTGCAGTAAGTTTTTATAAATATACTTCTCCAACATTTCCACTGCTAGATATGATTGAATTTTATAGGGAAAACAGTCAACCCCAGGGTTCAGGGGTACAATGTACACTATTGAGTATAATGGGCTGATGGTTACACTAAAAACCCAGACTTTACTGCTATACAATATATCCATGTAACAAAACTACTACAAAAATTTGTTTAATAAAAATAAAATGGAGATTAATCATGCCAATATTTGACAGTTAAAATGAGTGCAAGCATATACATGTACCACATCAGTCTGCTAATATACCACTCTGCATATGACAGGAGATGGGCATCATAGAAGTCTTCCATCCTGTCTATCCACAAACTATTCAATGCAGTACTTCTCTAGGAGACCAGCCACCGCTCAGAATAAAAATGAATGTGTTGGAGTAGTGGCTAGACACCTACCCCATAAGGCAGCACACAGAATCTCAGAGTTAAACCTTTTCTTGTATTTACGAATCTCCGGGGTGTCACTCTGTGGCCTAGTGTTGGTAGGATTCACATTGACCACTGAGCCTTTCCGGGTAGGATCTTGCCTTATGGCTTCCGGTCTCATCCCATCACAGGAAAATCCCACTGAAACACAATATATTTGAAATTATTTTCTGTACACACACACAATGCCTGCTTCCCCTTCCCCAGTATACTTCAAGTAAATATTCATGTGGTATAACCAACACTTTGTCAAAGAGAAGAAATCTGTAAGCAAGGTATATGGAAAAAGGAAATGGACTCTGCATCTCATTGCAAATAAGGTAATACAACTGCGATGGGAAGTTTCTGTACCCAAGGTCTGTGCCTGTGAACAACCAGCTACACCTAAGCCACCCAAAAGAGCAACTCAAAGATAAAGTCCCATTTGTCAGCTGCTTTCTTGTTGCTACTGTACTTACCCACAGAAGTCACTGTTGTTCCGCTAGATGGAGAAATCTGTAGTAATCTGGGGTCTATAAAAGGTGTAAAGGAGGAGGAAGATTTGTGTTTCTGGAGTGTGCTACTAGCGGACTGAGTCTGCAATGTAAATTTCAATGTTATTAATACAACTGGCATTTTAAAAATGAACATTAAAAATACACATTTCAATTCACTTCTATATTGCACTATTTCCCAATACTTTGCTCTAGTTGTCTTGCATCATTCCCCCAAAAAATGCTCTGCGGGGAGCTTCCACATGGCATAGCACCCCTCAGGGCAGCTTTACCTAGAACCACTGCAGGAGCCATATCTCTACCAGAGACATTGCTCACTTACAAAGCGGTGCTGCAAGCTACCAATGAAATCTACACTTCGTGTGCCTAGCTTTAAAAAAAAATTAAGTAAATACTTATAATGAAACTCCTAAAGGAGGTCTGAAATGTCTTGATCTCAATTCACCAATTTCTGAATTTATTCTCCTACCCAAGAATCCAAATAATCTATGCTGGAATATTGGCAATTGTTAATAATTGTAGTTATTTTAAATTGAGCCTCTTGCCAGAAAGCTACAGAAGCTTTGGCTACTGTTGTTTTAGGTGCATCATCATTAAACCCATACCAAATGAGGACTCATTAGTGAAAGGTGCAAATGACAAAAGAAGGCATATCTTTTTTATCTTTTAGGAGCACTAGTGTTTTGGTTAATAATGTAACTTAAGACAAAAAAACACAAAGAAAGTGAAACAAATTGTTAAGTGGAAATGTAATGACAATTAAAAACAAAACAAACAGAAAAATAAATTTGCCGGTTTAGTGAGTTAAGGGTTATAGTAGAATACTGCACATTAGAGCGAAATGGAGCAAAGTTTAAAATATAAATATAAGGAAGAATGTGAGTGTAGGTGGGATATATACCTCAGGAGAAAAAAGGAACATGTCTGATCAAGTGCTTTTGTCCTGTACCATTGGACCCCCTCCATGGACATCTGAGAGTCACCATGTCCTAGAGCCCACCATGCCCTCCCCTAAGCTTCCCACCTGAACATCTGTTCCCTGGCAGCTTCCCTCCCTGTCCCATGAGTCAGTGGCCAGTCTAGCCGATGCCAAGCCTGTCTAGGAAGCAGCTGACTTGCCCCTGCTCCTCAGGAGGAGAGGATTTTTCTGATTCTTTCTAACCTTCCTCAACTGGTAGATAAAGGCACTTAAACCAAATCTTCTGTGGAATCAAATCACTTGTTTAATTCAATACGGGTGCTCAAGTGGGCTATGCCACTACACCTGGCGTATAACCCTGTTCAAAGAGCAAAGAATCACCCAGACTGAGCTAACACCCAGACCGAGCACCACAACCAAGCCTTCAAAGGAGCACACAGATTTCCCACACAAAATTTTAAATTAAAAACAAGCTCAAACCTTTGTCCTTCTTGCTTAACATCCTAATTTTTTCTAGGTTTCCCAAAAATAATTTGGCTTCTAAACCTCTGAGTGATTGTAAATTTCAAAGAACGAAATCCTTAACAGGGTTGGTGAAAACAAGTAAGAGTAATCAACCAACAACCCACCCCCCAAACAAGAAAAAAAAAAAATCAGTTCTGTTTGAAAGAGATTCCTGTACAGGATCACAAGTTTGTCCAGATAAGGCCAAGCCTGCAGAACCAAATCTTCCTATATTTTATTTATTAGATAAAAAGAATGAAAAAGGCAGATTCCACAAATAACTATAAGAATTTCATGCCAAATACATAATATGGGTCTGAGGACACAGCAATCATTTTATTTAGATTTTTAAAAAATAAACTAGATAAAGCCATGCAACTATACTTATCTACAGAACAGTAAACAGTGAACTGGCAAGTTTAGGGGAGCTGATCTAGGGTTAAGGGGTTTATATGCAGATCTGAAACATGTTACTTGGGGTTGGGGAGAAGGGTAGGTGACAGAGAAAGCAGGGTGGGAAGGGAAAGGGTGAGGGTGTTGGAAAGGTCTCCTTTGCAAACTAACTCCTAGGCAGTGCTGGTCTAACCCCAGGAAAGCAGCCAGCTGTGGTGCGAGACATACCTCATTAGCAGTGAGCTTGTCCTGGGGTGTCTGTGGGGACATGGTGGGTGTCGGCTGGCTGGAGGATGGGGAAGAGGAGGTGGAGGAAGTGGAGGAGGAATGGCTTTGCTGTAAGAGATCTGGCAAGAGGTGAATGCGACCGGCAAAGCCATTGCTCTCATGATGGCTGGCACGCTTTTGGTCAACTGTACTCTGTAGAAAAAACAGGCACACTTGTCTCGCTCAAGCGCTGCTGAAATTGCCTATGGCCCTATTGATAACCGCTTTGTTTAAGGTGCTGTGTGACTTATAAACTCTGCTAAATTACCAAGGAAAAACCAAAGAAATTAGCCTGAACTGCTCACACTTCCTCACCAAATACCTAACTTGAGCCAACAGAATTCAAAGTACCTAATCTGGTGGCTGCACGACTCAAGCAGTGAGTGTTTAATCTGGTTTATCTGTTGTGCTAGCTTCTGTTACCAAAACCAGTATCCCTTTTTTTTTTTCTTTTTAAATCTTTCTTTGTAAAGCTCCAGAAAGTACCTGTGGATTCTCTGAATCCTGGTCTTTTCCATGTTCTTCCTACTTTCCATCCGAATGCATTGCCATAGCATGAAACACACTTAGGGCAAAGTCCAAAATACTAAATAGGTGCCCTGTTCTATTTAAATGAGAAGCGTATCACTTTAATTAAGTCTAAGCTAAGAAATGAACAGACAGTTATAAAGCTTAGTGATCCAAACTGAGCATATCTGGGTGGCACACATTTCATTATTCAACAAGTGAGAAAACTAACATTTTGGAACATAGAAGAGAAACCTCCCGAACCCTTCTGCTCTCCAAGTCTCTGGGCCTGTGATGAGGCTCGTCCTGCCTGCCTCACCCGCTCCCACTGTGGCACTGCAGACACTCAGAGCCCAGTGTGCTCTGCAGAGCCATGGTGGCTGCTCTGCCAGACTCCAGACCTGCTTCCTCACTCTGCGAGCCTGTTTAAGGACTCCCTGTGGCTTCTCTCCCACTCAGACATAGACTGTGAGACTCAGCGTGGTGCTTAAATGAGGGCTGCCGCAGACATGCAGAGGAGCAGCGATGTGGGGTGGAGATTACTCGCTACCTTCTGGGCATGCAGTACACACCTGCCTCCCTAGCCCCCGACACTCGACACTTGACCCTCTGGGACTTGTTAACATGAAAACAGATGATGATGGAGAAACAGCATGAGTGAGTGAATGAGCAAGTGGGTTAATGACCACAGGAGAAGCTCAGCCTCTGACGACAGAGAAGACACGGGTACCTGGCGGACGATTAGAGTGCCCTCCTTGGATGGGGTCATGGCCGGCTCACTTTCTACATCATCATGGACAATCATGGTTTTCACAGATTCCGTTTCACCATTGCTCAAATTCAGAGATGACCTATGGAGAAAAAGTCCAGAAGTGAAAGGCCTTAATCTCTGGAGTCAAGGAGATCCGGTTTAGGCTTTTCGCCTTCTCAAAATCAAAACATGAGATGACGCTACCGATATAAAGCCTCCTCCAAAAAAGCAACTGCTTAGCTTTCTCCCTTTAACAAAGAATTTCTTTCCAGCGCCATTTGTTTCTGAGCAAAAACTTAGAATGAATAATTATGGCTAATTAAAGTAGTTATACCAAACTGAAATTTCCCCTGGATCATATATCCTCAAATCAAAAGGAAAAAATAAAGTACACGCTGGGGTGCTGGGGGAAGCACTGACACATGCACACACCAACGAAGAGAAGGGGAAACACAAGGAGGCCTGCTGCTGAATCCACGAGAACTACATAGTAAGTGCTCATGGGGTCACAGAATAGTCTAGGAACAACTAGGTCCCAGTGGAAAGCAGGTTCTGAGAGAACAGTCTCATCTGCTCTAAAAGAGACCAGGGACTGACGCTGCTCTGGTGTCCTCTGGTCCTGAGGTGGACTCGTCAGCCCCTTCCTGCTCCACATCGTCGTCCTCCTCATCCGTCGTCCCCGACTCCTCACTGGATGAGGAGTAGTCCGTTACTTTGTGAGGTGGCCGTACATCTTCCACTGCTCGAAGCTCTTTGGCCAGTGCGGTCAGATCCTAAAGCAAAGGACAGAAAAGAGAGAGTAAGGCAAGCAGGGGCAGGGACAGGAGAAGATGAGAAGTTCTTTAACCATAAATTGCCACAATGTCACAGTTTTGTAAGACTTTTGTAGTTACCCAGTTTCATAAGAAAGTGAGCTCCTATGGCTTTTGATAGAAAAGACCAAAGAAAGTCAAGAGAGAGATAAAAAAAAAAAATAGAAGACACCAAAAAAAAGTCAAACATGTCATACACAGTTCAAATCCCATGACAATAAAAAAAGATCTGCTTATGATAAGCTGATAGTATTATTGTTGTTTTTTAATATGAGGTAAAATTCTAGATCAACAAATGTATATACACAGACTCTTGGACTTTGTTTTAAGGACATCTCCCTATATGACAAAGTCTTCTTTAGACTCATATAAAAGGTTTTGAGGGATACATTTTTATTTTACTTCAACTTTTATTATTAAAAACTTCAAAGCTCTAAGGTTTAATATTTAATGTTTTTATTTACTAGTTATAGGATATTTATGAAATTTTAGTAATAAATATTAATATTTTACTAAAATCAACATTTTAGGTTTAATATTTTATTAACAAAAGTTGTAGAAACATAACTTCCCTCCCAAAACTCTTTAAATCAGGCCTATGTAACAAGAGGCTTGCTTTCTGGACTGCCCCCTTTTTAAAGAAGACTTTGTCATATAGGCATGTGTCTTTACACCAAAGCTCAAGGATCTGTGTATATACATTTGTTGATCTAGAATTTTACCTCATACTGAAAAAACAAAAAACTTCAAACTTACATTAAAATGAAAGAAGAGTGAAGTGAGCACTAGGATGCCACTGACATCTCACTTCACCGACTGTTCACAACCTGCCACATTCATGGACAAGTCCGTGACACATGAAGAGACAGTGCGACCCTGAGTGCTGGGGGCAGGAGGCTGTGGGCGTCCCTATCGCCCTCCTTCAAGCCTTACCCACATCACCCTGTAACACCACATATGAAACGGAACATCCAAAAGAAATCAATAGTGGAATTTGTTCAAAAGGCTTAGTTTCCCTTTACTCTTCCACACTGAGATACTCTAAGACTCAATCAATCCACCAAATATAATTTTCAAGAGTGATTACTATTTATACTCCACATTTTCAAATAAAACTCCAAATTCATCTTTTTTGGGGAATTTTATGTAAAAGTAATCACTTTTTTAAAAGGCAGTCTATGTAGCTCTTTTTGTCTTTAATTTCTAGCAGTTCCAACTTGGTTTTCTATTTTTTTCATAGTTGAGAATGTTTCTTTTCTTTGAGCTTGAGCCACTGAAATAACAGTGATGGGCTCTGAGTCTTGCTATTAGTATTTCGTGGTTATAGCTGAAGCTTTTTAAACAGTTACTCAAAAAAGCTACATTTAATAACAATAAATACAGCAAATGTTATGTTAAGAAAACTGGAGTAAAATTTAAGGTTTTTAAATTCTAGAAAAGAACAAGAAGTCAAGTTGAGGAAGGAGCAGGACCGCAGCTCGAATACAAGCTGAGCTGACAGGCAGTCAGAGTGCTGCTCTGAAGTGGAACTTTTCAGAGATGGCGCTTACCACTTCGCCCTTCAGTACAGCGCAGTTTCATGGAGTCCGAGATGCCATCGTTGATGAGGAATGCACAGTACAAGGAAGCGCGGGAGAAAGAAGGGGAGAGGGAGAAGTACAGAAATCAGTTCAAGCAGGAAATGAAAACTCTGACAGGCTTAAAATTCCACAAAGTGTGCACAATTACATGGTCAGGTAACATCAGAGGGATTAAAAGAGAAGGGTGAGAAGCAGTCACAACTATCACCCCAGGTACCAAAAAGCAGAAGGTAGGCAACCAGTGAGTTTAAGAAGGTGACTTTTAAAAACTTAGTCTAAAAGCCAGTATTGTAAATGCCAAACTCACGAAGAATAAGTAAAGGTTAATGCCAAGAAAGAGATAAAAAGCCTTTTCTTTCTTTTGTATTTTTTTTAAAGCATCAGTTTCCTTAGAAGGAAATTTCATTAAATAAGAACTGTACTTTGTTCTGCATTATTTTGTAAGGCTGACTGTACACCAAGTGTATGGCTGGAACAATAGAAAAAAGGTTTCACTCACTTGAGACTTTAAACAGGGAAAGTAGATGATACCAATGGAAGGGAACAATTATGTCTGGGGTTTAGGTCATTCCTTATAATTCCTCAAATCTGTGAGGGGCCCTCGCAGAAAAAGACTGCAGGCCTCTCAACCACATATTTTTAATAGAAAGATCTCATTCAAGTCTGAAATAAGTAAAACTGATCCTGCACAATCCTTACAGCAGGCTTGAGGGGTCTGAAAACTTCCTTTTTATCTTCAGGTTTTTTCACTGCATTTTCCAGGCGCTGAGATGGAGAGCCTTCAGACTTGGATGATGCTGTTGGGTTCAAAAGGGACAAGATGGACAGACACATATCAACATATGGATGTGTATTATGAAGCTGCCCTGCCCACCCCGCCCACTCCTGTCTGCCCACTCACGGTAGGCTCTCCACATGCAGGTCTGAATCACAGAGCAGAGGGGGCCCAAGGAGGGCTCCAGCAGCCTTCCTGACTCTACTTAAACCCTCCATCATCACACTCACTTTGACACGTGTTCACAATATATACCTTGTCATAGTTTGTCAATAATACAGTAGAGGGAATATTCACTCATCTATTATGAGTACATTAAAATAACCAATATTGATGACGGTATAGGCTCTGGAGCCCAGACCGAAAGAAATGGGTTCAAATCCTAGCTCACACATCAGCCAATTACCTTGGGAAAGTTAGTTAATCCCACTAAATTGTAAAGCGCTCACAGTGCTAGGTATATATAAAGCTCTCAAAATTTAGCTCCTTTATGATTAAAATCAGGATGACTATTATTGTCACTAGCAACCTATGCTAAAACATTGTTTTGTGACATGCGACTATACGCAAACCACAGATTAAGACAAATTTCCAATATATGGATCACAGCTCAAAACATTAGCAGGGAAAAAGGAAAGGAAAGGAGCTTACATCTCACTCTGAAGCGTTCCCCGGAGCCACTCTGAGACCCAGGGTGAGACCCGGGCTGGGATCCTGAGTTGCTGGACCCTGAGGAGCTGCCACTGCCAGGTCTGGGCACCAGCTTCTCCACTCTCTCCCACAGAAGCCTGGGCTCAATACTACTGTTAGAAAAGAAGAAGAGAGAACAGCTAATGTATCATCTCTAGATGCAGCACCAAATTATAAACATGTGCATGGTGTGCCCATCCAATGTCTTTAAAGTGTAGGGAGACAAAAACCAGTCTATAAACAGCACTCAACATTAAATTCACCAAAAGATATAATGACATTGTTCATGGATTTTTATCTATTTTTAGTTTGTATGCTAAATGATATCCTACCATTAGTAGATCTAAAATCATCCGGTGTGAGATACAATGCTACTGTTCAGTGTAGAAGTAGCACCATTTCTGTCACAGCTACAAGTCAGTTCTTAATATTAGGAAAACACTCTGTATTTGTATAATTATACACAAAACTATGTTCTGTTTCCAGGCTGCTGCTCTCACCTGCCTGTTACTGTTCTCAAAGACTGACACTTACAAAGAATAGTCCTTTGTATGGGTTGTTGGAAACAGTACAGAAAGCATGAGCTGGGATGGATTTCCTGCCATGGATGGACCCAAAGCACACATGTGCTAGGTAAGAATTAATGACACAGACTTGGTCAGGGAAGAACACCATAGTCCCCCTGCCATTAGCAGTGCTGAGGATTCTGTGCAGCTTTTGGGCTATCATCCATCTGACACCTCAAAGTCAGACCAAGGTTCCATGTGCAGAAGGCTAACTTTAGAGGTTCAGTGATGATCAAGATATAAAACATTCAACATAATCATCTTTTCTTCCCTATGATAGTGCTGGTCAATGAAGCTTTCTGTTATGATGAAAATGTTCTATATTTGAGCTGGATAATATCATAGCCACTAGCTACATGTGGCTATAGAGCTCATGAATATACCCAGTGCGCTAAGGAATGAAGTTTCCACTGTATTTCATTTTAACTAAATTTAAACTTTAATTTAAATATAAGGAAGCTTCTGTAGCTAATTGTACTGGACAGAGCAGCTCTAGAATCTAAAAAGGATACTATTTGCTGAATTCACTTGTTTACTGCAGACTGTGAAGTCAACCAGTGACTTCTTTAGTAACCTGTTTGTGATTTCTGTTTTATGCCACAGGCCTTACAACGTCCCTTAAATGAAAAGCTCCCCCAGATCACAGTTCTCTTAGAACCTCTCCCCCTTCCTTGCTGCTCCCTCCATTTATTCTTACAGAGAAAAGTAGTTTAAATTTCAGAGTTACTACAATACACATCTGGATTCAAACCCACTTTTTACTACACATCAACTTGATGCCATCCACATTGATGGATTTTATGGCAGCTTTTCCTTTTATAACTGATAATCTCTTTGCCCCAGAACATCTGTGTTTAAGAGCATTTTTATGAAACAGACAATGTAAGGCTGTGGTAGACTGCACAGAAGGCCTGTTCTCAGTGCTCACTTGTCTTTTACCTGGTGGAGTTTCTCTGTCCTGCCTGGCTATTCTGCTGCCCACTGCCCTGCAGTGGGGAATCTCGACGGGACAGAACAGGGGAGCGAGATGTTGTTCTCACAGGAACCTTTAAGTAGAAAATATAGCAATTAAATTATTGAAAACAGGAGAAGGAAAAAAAATACTTCCCTACCAAAATATATTTTTAAAGCAGTCCTAATATTTAAAAACAGTCCTTCCTATCACCTCCACTCCCCACCCCAACTCCCTCTCTGGTCCTACACTGATACAATCGGAGAGAAAATTTAGTCACAAACATTCAAGAAGCCAGTACAAACAGGCTTTCTATGCTCCTGTAACATTTAAATGATGTTTGGACTGAAGCTTGGTAGCAGGGACATACAAAGCATTTGCTGAGATAATGTGAGAATCAGGAAAATAAGCTCAAAGAAACCAAACAATGGTCTATAAATGGATCAGCAGGAAGCAAAGACTGGCAGGAAGCAAGAAAATATTCAGAGGAAGCAAATTCCAAATGAGGAAAAATAAATTGACACGGGCTCTTTTGTTTAATTTCACTATTATGTAAACACAAAAACAAAACAAAATCTCCTACATTTAAAAAGAAAATAAAATTTTTCTTATAAGACTTTTTCTAAAAATGTTGACATTAATATTGCAAAACTGCATAGCTTCTGTATAAACATATAGAAAAACTGCTAAAATAGATTATGAATTTGTTTAAGAAGCCTATTCTTTGTAGACTTACTCTTACATCATTTTGCTACCTTATTTAGGGTTAACAAAAATAAAACACTAACTGGCCACTGGCTAAATAAAATTGCCTAACTATGGAACTTTATCCTTACCATTAAAAAGTCCCTTTGAAATTTCAATGCCCCTTTAAATTTGATAAAGTCGTATACCCATAATTAAAATAAATAATCTTTAAAAAAAAAAATAACAAAAAGGAAAAAAGCAGCACACATCTGTCTTTCTGCTCCTTACCCTTGGAGGCACCTCGTCACTGTCTGATCTAGACCAAGCCTTTTGGGTAGGGTCAGGCGCCTCTGACTTAGAGTCAGAGCTCTGACTGAGCACCTCACTGCGGGAAGGTGGACATGGGTCCTGAGAACGAAGATGGTGGTGTGCAAATTTGGGAGGAGAAGGGTCACTGAAGGAATGGGATCGCGAGACAGGGGAAACATTGTTCTTGAGAGATGCCAGGTGGGACCACTGTACCTTACAAGAAAACAAAACACAAAACATTCAATGCGTTCTGCATAAAACTGGCTTTTCTGGTCAATACCAAATCCAAAGCAGGAACTGGCAGAGGCGGAATACACACCGGGGTGGTACAGTGTTAGGTCAGCCACGCAGTGAAACAGTTACACTTCAAAGTGAAGAAGTGGTCTGGGAACACAGTATGTAGAAAAGAACAAATGTACATTTACAAGGAAAACTCTTTTTGATATCCAGACAAACATTACAGATAGCAGTTAATGTGAAGATTTTTCTCCCCCCAACAAAGAGGCTCTCAGAGCCCAAAGGGGGTACGATGTGTTGCATGCACATCCATGTCAAAGCAGAGACTGGAAAGGCAGAGAGAGGCAGAAAAATCCTAAGATAAAGCGCACTACCAAATGTGCAAACCTACCTAGCCATCCTCACATTACCTGCAGTGTCAGATTTTACACCAGACCAAGTAACAAAATGGCACGTTCAACGAGCAAAGACAAACCCCACGTTTTGAGACTATAATATCTCAACGACAGCTAATTTTTCAAATATACCAACAGTTTTTCTTATTTTTCCCAAGTCTACAAACACCCATAACCCAGATATCTCCATATACTTTCATATTAGTGATGAAAATAAAGAATTGTGATTTCTTTAAAAATATTCAGTACCATGGATTCCCTGAATTGACTATTGTTGGGGTATTCCTTCCACTTGGGAAATTACAAAAATATGACAATTACTTGTCAACTGAGTTTATCTGGTTGCTTCTAAATCGAGAAAATGATCTCTGAAAAAATCCATAAAATATTTTCATTAAATTATGTTTTACTGTTCCAAAATGATTGTTCAATATGGCAATTGAAAAAATGATAGCTACATATCTATTACATCAACGTACTTGACAGAAACTGAAAATACTGAATCAATTTGTTCAACCTTTCCAAATACAAGATGTGAAATTAGTTCTGGTATATGATTTCTACAATATACAGATGAGATTTGTATAATACCAGATACTGGTATAATCCTAGACTTCTAAAATGTTTAAGATTTTCAGAGGTAAAGCATGTAATTCAAAGTATTACCTGAAATTATAATCAAAAATGAGTTTTAAAATAGAGTCCTACACGAGAAAAGTTTCCCCCAAAGAATGAACAGGAGGAGGAAATGGGAGACTCTTTCTAGTTACTACACAAATTCATAACAAATGCAAAAATTAGATAATTCAGAAACTCCTATTTTCTAAATTATTAGTGGCCAAATAAAGATTCTCCATTTACGCGAAGTTTAACTTGCAGTGTGAAAACTTTTAATCTTCAAGCACTGCAAAGTTGCTAAGAACACGAGTCCTCAGACCTATTCTAGTAGTCTCTCTTCTCATCCTTTTTTAGTTGTGTCCATTTACCCTCTCCTGCTTTCCTCTTTCCTTTCTATCCTCTCCTCTCTGGAGCTACCCATCTGCTAGCTCTCCTGGGACTCAAGAAACTGCTGGTCCCATGGAAATACCCACTCACCCTCACACAGCCCTGGCCTCAGTCCTAGCTGTTCTTTTTTTTTTTTTTTTTTTTTTTTTAAGATGGAGTCTCACTCCGTCACTCAGGCTGGCATGCAGTAGCACTATCTCAGCTCACTGAAAGCTGCAACCTCCACTCCTGGGTTCAAGCTATTCTCCTGCCTCAGCCTCCTGAGTAGTTGGGATTACAGGTGCCTGCCACCACGCCCGGCTGATTTTTGTATTTTTAGCAGAGATGAGGTTTCGCCATGTTGGCCAGGCTGGTCTCGAACTCCTGACCTCAGGTGATCTGCCTGCCTCAGCCTCCCAAAGTGGTGGGATTTCAGGCGTGTGCCACTGTGCCCCAGCCCTTTTTTTTTTTTTTTTTTTTTAACTCTTCCATGCTGCAGATCCCACAGTTTCCTGCCACAAGAACATAAACTTTTGTCCCCCCCAACATGCAAACACCAGTGAAAAGTAAACTCGAGCTTAAGAACTCCAAGTTCTTAAGGAATCCAGAATTCCTAATATTCTGGATTACAGAGTGGCAAGTGGGAAAATATCTGAAAGTCAGTAATTTTCAGCAAGAGATTAGGAATCGGCATTTTAAGGATCTCTAAGATCTTTAGCCATGATCTTCGTTGCCTGTTCTCCTCTATGGACAGCACTGTGGGTTCTGCTCCAGCCACACAGCATCAGTCCAACAGTTCCCCTCACCTAGCCAAGGCTAGAATGCTGCAGCAGACCCAAGGAGACGCCACAGCCCCTGGCCTATTTCAGAGAAATCCACACCTAAGCCACTAGATCTAAACTTTTTTGGATCTTGAACCCTGTGAGAATCTGATAAAAGGTCATTCCCCCCACCCCCACAAAAAATACACATTTGAACAAATAAAGACATTTTGCATGCAATTTCAGGGGCACCACCTAAGGCCCATTCACAGGACTGGCCAAGAGCCAGGGCTCATACGGTAAAGCACTTACTTTTAAAATACTTCAAAGAAAAT
The DNA here is from genome assembly GCF_028885625.2 of Pongo pygmaeus. NCBI lineage: Eukaryota > Metazoa > Chordata > Mammalia > Primates > Hominidae > Pongo > Pongo pygmaeus. The sequence goes on along the minus strand of NC_072385.2, from coordinate 32,906,773 downwards.
TTCTGGCCCTCCCTCTATGTAGTTATAATCCCAGTTCTCTAAAAACTAAACTAAAAGATCTTTGTATTAGAAAAAGGTGGCACTTAACACCTGAGTTAGGGAAGGCAAAAAGTTAGAAGAAATCACTCACTCTAGATACTCTTAATGAGTACACAGAAATCTCATAAAAAAGAAAAAGAAAGAAAAAGATATTTCCCTATCAACTGAGTCTATGCCTTCTTTTAGTCTAAACTCACTCCTGCTAATCTCTCCTCTTTTTCAGTGTGGTGACAAACTAAACTGTGATATTACAGCAGGCCTGTGGCTCAGCGAGCCGTTGCATGAGTCTCCTCAACCACAGCAAAGCTGGCTGTCGCTACCTGTGGCTCCGCTGGTCTCTGCAGGGCGGGATGCACAGACTCGGAGTTGCCATTGGAAAAAGACTCTGATCGGGAAGGCACTGGTGGCTCCAATACTCTGCCTGTCTGCTTAGACTGGGCTTCAGGGGAGCTGTGGTTAGTTTTCCTAAATCTATCTTCCACCTGCATCAGAGAATTAGAAGACATAACTCAGTGTTAGTAGGGGAAAAGCAGAAATATCAAAGAAAGTCTAAAAGTGGAAGAAATCTAAAGATAAGTTTTCTGTTTTCTTCTGCTACAAGAAAAGAGAGGGGTAGCTGGAAAAAAGAAGGTACATAAAGCAGTGCTAGGATTAGATTCAGGAAAAAGAAAATATTTATGAAGATAAAAATTAGCAAGGCAGTCTCTCTAAGCTCTCCTCCTTGCTCAGAATTCTAAGACTGCATATGATGATAAAGTAGAAAAAAATTAATCTGTCACAAGCAACTAAACCAACAGACTAAAAAACTATCATCAGAAATCCGGAATGCATTTCACTCCACCAAATATAAAAGCACTCCAGAACAAACAGAACCCTTGTTTCTAGAATCTACTGCCTGTGAGGGCAGACACAATAGAAGGCTGCCGCCACCTGTGGGCCAGGATTCAACACCTCTGGAGGCACACCTGTCGCCCATCTTGCACCCCCGAGCAGTCCCTGCCGCAGCCTACTCTGAGGCTCTGGGTAGCCCTAACGCACCAATCTAGCAGTGCATCTTGACATCTGCAAAGTCAGAAAGTTGAGCCACAGGCACACTTTAGCTTTATACTAGCTTGGGAGAATAGTTCATCAGACTACTCTTTCTCTCATCCACATTTTTAAGAGTGACTGTGTCATGTAATTTTTTTCTTTAGTTCAGTTTCAAGTTCTTCTGGGATATGTTAACTGAGGCACTCTGGTCCTTTATGGAAAAAGCACTGACTGGATATGAAACCTTGGGCAAGGCCCTCCACTCCTCTGAAACTCAATTTCCTAGTTAGAAAATGAAGAAACCAGATAATTAGCTAACCTCTATGGCCCGTTCTAGAACTCATATGACACAGTTCTGAAGAGTCGTTATACGACTTTCCAGGGCAATGTCTAAGTGACAAAGGAAAGACGATACCTCTCGCGCTCGGTCAGCAGGCTCGTAGTGGGCTTTGGGCTCGGGAGCATGGAAGCTTGGCTTGCTCCTTTCCTGCTGCGGTGGTGGCAGCTGCTGCGAGTGCTGCGGGTGCGGCCTCCTATGGTCATGCTGTAGAGACAGGAGATATGCTTGTTCTTGTTGCAACTGCCTCTGGAGCCTCTCTGCCTGCCGGTGCTCTTCCATCTCCCGCCATCGGCACTCCTTGGAGAGGGAGAGGATAACACTAAATCTATGGGACACTGGAGAGCTCGCCTCTTCTCTGGATTTGTTCGGCTTTTAAAAAAAGTGACCATACATTTTCCCTCTGTGTTTTGTAAGAAAGCAAAATGGCTGGGATTTTAAATAGCACATTACCTGTGGAAAAATCTCACAGCTGTTGCTAACCATAATTATTGTTGGACAGAGTAAGAGATAATTCAATTAAATGTGAGTTTTAGTGGTATAGATACTAGGTAAAAATCCTGTGGCATGTGCTTTCAACCTACTGCCCTCAGCATTCTAGCGTGTTCACTGAGTGCCAAGTTCTGTTCAAAACCTTGTTGATCTACCAAACAAGAACAATTAACTTATTAAAGAGAAATAAACAAATAAATAAAGACCATGTTGCAATGTGCTAGCAATAGGACCATAAAATGGGCATCACTATTTCAGCCTGGCTGCCCACAGCAAAACCAAAATGGTCTGGTGACCACCACAGCTTGCCCGACTTAGGGGACGAATGAAGGAGCCCTGATGCTACAGAATGAAACAGAGGCGGGGCTTTACCAGTAACATGGCCTGCTCCTGGAGCAGCTGCTGCTGAAGGACTTCCAAGTGCCGCTGCTCCTCTTCTAGCTGTCGCCTGATATACTCCTGTCACACAGAAATCACCCAGCAATCAATTTATCCCAAAGAAAAGCATCAGAACCAGCTGAATGGAGCACCAAGAACCATTTGCTCCAATCACCTTTAGTGACAATTCACTTAGTGGTAAATACCTGAAGAAAATCTATTGCTAAAGATTTCTCCAAGAAATTCAAATTGGCCAGTAAGACCTAAGGAGTCTAACAAATGATGATATGCATTCCCGTAATATACATGAAGGGATCTAAGAGTACTTCTGTTAGAACACAGCTGTTGTATACAAATGCAGAATTTTAAAAGAGTATGCCGTTCCTCTTAAGGTTGGTAAACCTCAGAGAAATCAAGAGTTTAATTAAAAAGGATCAGATGGTTCTGATTAGTAAATATCTGCTTATTCGTCATTATTTATAACAAGCACGGATCACCAATTTTTGAAACCTAAAACCAAAACCTGCTTAATAATAAAATACAACAAACATGATTCATGCTTTCACTAACAATTCCAAAGGCACCTGGAAAGACTACATTCCAGATTTGGGCAACAGACCCAGGCTCCATGATGAGCTTGTGTGTGTGTGACAGACAGAGACAGACAAGGACAACGGGAGAGACAGAGAGGAGGAGGTGAGGATGGGTTGGTTTTTCTTTTCAATGAGAAGAGAATGATTAGTCATTATAACAATGAAAACAGGTAAACACATCCCAAATATGTTATGGAGAGGGGTAAAACCCTACTTCGAAGCTGCATGCGTATCCCTGGACAGGGATACCAGGAGGCCTCAGTCCCTGTTCCACTGAGGACTGGCTCTATGATCCCTAGCATGCTCTAAAGCTCCCCTTTTCTCAGTCTCCTCATTTGAGAAATGAGCATCCCAAATCTCCTCTCCCAACCCTCAGGAATTTTTGTAAGGTTCAGACATGAGATCGATATGAAATAACCTTGAAAAGCATAAAACGTTTTACAAGCAAAAGAGGCTTCCTTTTTTTGGACAGGGAAAAAAGCTCTAGAAGAGGAATAGACTAAGAAGGACTACAAGGAGACATTTTATCCTGAAATTCAGATTCCCTTTTTAGAGTGTCTACTGCTGACCATCCCCTTGTGTCATGGTGCACATCTTTAAACAAAAATAGCCATCAATATGGGCTGAACAGAAGTTTTAGTTAACCAATATCTCTGGGAGAATACTGAAATTACAGCATACAAAAATCCTTAGAAATCCTTACTTTACAAAGAAAACTGGGCCAAAAAAGCCAACTGGGGGGGTGTGGGCGGGGGGTGGGGCGGACTTACTCAGAAGGCTACTGACAAACATATCTGGTTATGACCTGGGATCTACACCTCTTGTGTCTATGCCTGACCCTCCATGGTACATGCTACAGCAATACCTACCCTAGCAAGGCTTGTGGCCTTAATCCAACTGTGACTGAGCAAAGAAACCTGACTTTCAACTCATTTTCTTTTTTGAACAAAACAGAATTAAATCTTAACTTGAAAGATCAAGTCAGTACACTCATTTGTTTTCTGCCCTCAAACCACAGGGACAACTGGAAAATCATGTCCTCTCCAAATCACAAAGGTCCTAACACATAGTCAATGAACAAACAATATACAACACACATCTACACAAATATACACACTTATGCTGAAATGAAATGCGTCCTACAGCACTGTTAACATAGGAATTACTATTTCACAATAGGGAAAAACAGAATAAAACCGATTTTAGAATTTTTTTTTAAAAAGTGGTGCCAAATACTTGCTATTCACAAAATTTAATGACTGCCACTAGAGCATTAAAGATGAATTGCTACCATCATACCCTCCTCTCACGATCGACCTGTAATCATTATTTCTAGGTGATTTAATTCTTAAAAGCTTGAATGTTTTCCTCTTTGCAGACCCCAGGTATAAACATAAGTGGAATGTTAAAGCACACGCGCTACACAGTTAAATGGCTGACAATGTCAATTAGGTAACATAAAAAGCGTCACTGAAATTCCTGGGAAAACACCGAGAAGCACGCAGATCCAAAGCTTAGAAAGCCCAAGACACATGATAAGCATAAAGGACGGCAGCTGAACAGTCACATTTGAAAGTTAACACCATGGTTTTTAAGTTTAAAATACAGATACCAAGTGCTATTTAAATTGGTCCTCACATATCATTTTTTTCTTTATTTCAAGCTCATAACAAAGAGATAAATTCAAAGACAAGAAAGGCAAAGAGGCTAAGGGCAATTTGTGTTTCTACAGGTGGTTCAGGAAACAAAAAAAGAATTCTAAATAAAATCATACCTGACATTAATAAAATGCTGCAAATATTATTAAAACCTGATCTTTTTTGGTTGAACTCATCAATGTTAGTTTTTTTAATGCGCCGTGTATATACGGAATTACATGCTGATATATATTACAATATTCACTTAGCAACTGGATATTCAAATATTTCTCATAAGAAATTTCTTACTGGTGGTTTTTAATTTCATTTTTTTTAAAAAAAAAAGTTAATTATCACCCATATATTTGGGGTCTACAGCATTTAAGCCAAGCCTGAGAAGATACATGCAGACATCTTTCAGGTATTATACTATTTAGAGACCACTTAACTGGTTTCAACAGGTTCCTAAAGTGTAATGATTTATAAACCCTTTTTAAGACAAGAGACTCAGTTTATTGGTGTCATTCCAACTGTGTTTCACCACGTTCATACATCTGAAGTTCTAAGTATATGTGTATGTGTGTACATGTGTGTATGCATCACGTGTGTGTGTACTTTCTAAAAATCTCCCAGCTCTGCAAAGTAACAAACTTCACAAGTGTATGCCTGGTATGTTATCTGTGAACTAACCTGTTCTCTTTCAACTCTCCTCTTTTCTTCTTCTGCCCGTCTCCTCTCCTCTTCTTCTTTGCGCCTTCTCTCCAACTCCTCTAGACGCCTCTTTTCTTCTTGTTCTCTCCTTCGCTGTTCACGTTCCTGCTGCCTTCTAGCTTCACGCTCTCTCCTTTGTTGCTATGTAAGTAAAAATGTATAATTACCAGGGATCTTCCTGCCATCTTTCTCATGATGTTATAGTGTGCTGATCAGTCAGTCACAGGGGGACACTAATGAGGTGAGGTTCATGGGCCCCATATCTACTGGCCAATTATTTCCACACTGCCCCTCGGACCCATAAGTAAGGGCTTCCTCATGAATGTTGGTCAAAAGTATTGTGATTCTGTGAATCCTTATAGGGTTTAGTTTCATTTTGATTAACAATTATTCCCCACTGCTCACTGCACCACAGCAATTAGGGGACAGAAAATTCTTTATTCATGGATATCATTAACAGGGTTATATGCAGGACCCTTAAGTCAGAAGAAAAATACATTAAGAGAAAGAAATAAAGGGAAATAGAAATACAGCAAAGAAAGACAAAGAATTTTAAAAAGGGAAAAAAGAAGCACACATCAGGAAAAGAGGAACTGACATCAACGAGAATAACCAGGACCATTATTATTAATGTAAGTATTTCAGAAACTGCTACTGAGCAAATGTTTACTACTATGTGCCTGGCACTATGCTAAGTATTTGATATTTCTATTCCACTTATTTTACCTAATATAATTCTCCTAACAACCCAAGGAAATCATTATTTCATCCTTGCTTTACAGATGCAAAAGCAGGTTCAGAAAAGGTAAGTGACTTGCCCAAAGTCACACAACCAGCAAGCCCCCAGCTGGAAGAGCTGCTCTGCCTCTACGGCCCATACATACTCTTAACCATCCCATCAACAGGTGTAAAAGGTGCTACTGAATCACCAGACTCACTCAGCCTTTCTAAATCCAGACTGTTCTATGTAACCCTACAGAACAGAGCAAGGTGACATGCCGGGCACGTGATGACAACTCACTCTTCTAGCTCAAGGCTGTCTGCCAGTAAAGCACAAGCTAGACTCTGGACTCTCTGGGATAATAAAAATGTTCTGTCTCTGCACTGCTCCGTAGTCACTAGTCACATGTTGCTAATGAGCACCTGAAATATAGCTAGTATGAATGAAAAACTGAGTTTTTAATTTTGTTGCACTGAAGTTAATTTTAATTTAAATGGCCAAATGTGGCTAGTGGCTACTGGGTAGGAACAACTCTAGAGGATGCACAGCCATCAAATTCCCAGACACAGAGAGCCAATAATATTAACACAAACTTTATTTGTGAAACTAAAATTAACCATTAAACAAGAAAGCTTAGGGTAAAGCTATCAGGGATATTAGACATATTTATAATGGCTATACAAAGTACATATTTATTATAGTTTACGTATTCCTTCTGGGTCTTCCCACCACTCTCAACTAGTATTTAATCTGAAAGCCAACACTTAAAAATGATGCCCTAAGAAATGTAAAGTAGTATCTTTCATCTGGAATAACTGGATAGCAACGATGATTTGGTACTCCAGTCTCTCTCACCTGACTACTATACCCCCATTATTCTCAGTGAAGTTCTGAGTCTGCTTTTGGTCCCGCCTCTCTCATTATATAGGTTTTCAATGGGGGAATCTCCTTTTCCCCCATTCTCTGCTCTTCGAATTCAATACACAAAACTCATCAGCTTCCCATGGGTGGAGATGGGGTCATAAAATGAATGATGCTCCTGCTCTAGTGTCTAACAACTATAACTTTAATGGCTATGCCATCTTTATTTATCAAGGTGTTATTACCCATCTCACTTTTTGTTTGTTCCACTGGGTTTCTATGGACCTATCACAAATAATCTATAAAGTCTTTTGCACTACCATAACACTCCTTTCAACACGGTTGTTTCTATGGACCTATTACAAATAATCTATAAAGTCTTTTGCACTACCATAACACTCCTTTCAACATGGTTGAAGAAATCAGGTATTCTTTCTTTATTTTTGGAGACTGACTGTTTTCCATTCATCCTATATTTCTGTCCACAAACTTCCCAGGAATCCTTGTCATCTTCTTTCTTACTTTGCTGGAACACATCCTCCAGCAGCTTCTTGAAGAATAGGCAAAACAAAACAAAATGAAACAAAAAAATCTCTGGGAACTTTGCAAAATTGTTATTTACCCTAACATGTTACACACAATTTCCGCTGAAGAAAATTAACATTCCCTCCGAGTTTCGAAGGCATTGCTATGTCATCTTCTAGTTTCTGATGTTGCTCCTAGAGATTCTGAGACCGTTCAGATTCTTGATACTTAGTACAGGACCCATTCCACACTCTTCTACCAGCTCCCAGCTTCAGCTTCTAGGATCCTCTTTTCATCCTCAATATTCTAAAGATGATGATGCATGTATATATGTGTACATACACGATAATGTATGTGCCTTTGTGTGAGCCCTTTTTCATTCATGTGCTGGGTATTCAGCGAGGCTTTCAATCCAGAAACTCGTATTTCTTAGTTCCGGAAATTTTGCTTAAATTATTCCTGTATGTTCTTTCTGTAGTATTCACTTCCTAGAACATCTATTAAATACAAGTTGGACATCCTGGATTGATTCTGTAAGTTTTCCTTTTGTCCTATTATCCACCAACTTGTCTTTTCTCCCCCACTTTCTGGGAGTGTTCATTTAAAAAAAAAAAAAAAAAAACTCAAGAATTCCTTCTTAATTTCTGAGTATTCTTGTTCCATAAATACAGTATCTTCTCTTTCCAAGGATAAGGTCTTGTGTCTGTTCGTGTGTATATGTATATATGTAGGAGATGCTTTGCTCTGTTCCCCCACTGTCTCTATATCTTTCGAGTTCTTTTTCCTATTTGTTTCCAAATCTTTCATGTTAGAGATTTTTCTCAGTGTCTTGGTAATCTTGGCTGTCCATTTACATTTAAGATCCTAAAATGCAAACTATAAGGACTGTATAGACAAATAGCACCTGGCAACTACTTAGCAACAGAGTAAGGTGATTATGATTCACCCTGATCATTTCACTGGGGCCTTATTTCCTTTGGGCTGGTCAGTTATCTCCAGAGAGAAATCGTCACAATATTCTGGGAATCCTTCCGATATCCTACGGGGTTGAGGAAAGGGTGTATGAAAAAGATACAGCATTTGTAATAAGTGTGTCTGCCACCATTTTGGGAGCTGAGTGAAGTGAGCATGCTTGCAGTCACACTGATTAGTATTTACATTTTCACTTAATGCCCTTGTTTTAGTTCATCTTTTGCCACATACTCAGTTTTTTCCATGTTCCCGGTCTCTGTTGTTCACTTTTCCCAGGTAGTGTATATCTGCAACTGCTGGGGGCAGGGGATGCTCAGTACACAAGCTGCACAAGACAGGGTAGTCTAACTGTGCATGTTCATACGTGTGCATACTCTCTCTGTATATATGTACATATAATGTCAACATAATTACATTTTATTCAATTAATAAAAATGTATAAATTTAATTCAAAATACACTATCAAAGAAAAAATAGCAAGCAAACAACATCTTACAAACAGGATACGCTATATAAAAAGTTCAACTGTCAACTAAAACCTTCTGAGAGGCTTTTTCTTTTTTAATTTCAGGTGATACTACCATACCTTTCGTTACTAGATCAACACAAAAGAGACTCCAAACGTCTTGAAAGCAGGAACCATGTCTTATCTCTTTTTTTCCCCTATAGTAAATATCATACATTACCTTCAGAAGAGAAATTCAATACTTTTTTTATTTGAATCTAACCTTTATACCTAGCATATGACACCCAAAACAGAAACTGCTGTGAATTTACCCAACACTTAGCATTTAGAGTGATGACAGACTCAGGAATCCATTTAGGTCTCTAGGTCCTACGAAATACAATGAAATCCTAAGGCAATCTTTTCAAGATCACCAAGTAAGAGCACAAAGTCTTGAGATTTAATTATTACTCTGGGTAGTGCCTCATACTAAAAAAAAAAACAAAAAACAAAAAAACAAAAAAAACACCTCCTTTATGCCTCCAGATATTGTATAAGGTCCTCTAAAGTACTCACTCTAAGGTACCTCTGGTACTCAAATTAGAGCTCTCAAGCCCAAGGGTTCATTTTCACATAGGCTTAAATTTGAATGAGCCCTTCCTTTCCAGAGATACACATAAGACTACAAACAACTAATCCATCTATTTGAGAAGTACTTATTAAGCACCACAGATATACAAAGATGAATTAGAAACAGCTCCTTTCCTCCAAATCTTACAGGTCAGGTAAGTCACATAACTTTAAAAAAAAACGTAGAAGACAATGTGGAAAGTGGTAAATCTCCCAAGACTATCCCACTAAGCAAGTCCTGGTTAGTGGGACCAAATAGTTAAGAACAATAGCTAAGGCAAAACAAAAAAAAGGACAGTTACTGACTTCTCTTCCACATTATATTCTAATAGCTGAAGTGGTAAACTAGATCGAGAGCAAGAATTTAAACTATCAACCATAAAAACCACTACATTCAGAATAGGCCCTCAATTTGGAGGTAACTGGGGGCACTAAGAGGAATCATTAAACAATTAAGAAAGCCCTTAATATCTTAATAGGTAATGTGAAAAGCTGGCCTCTTGCATTAGAACTTCAAAAGAAAGTATCAAAAACTTAAACATACACACCATCAACAAAGTAACATCGGTCTGTACTGTTAACCTTATGCCTATGATTGCAAATAACAAAGCCCAGGGAATTTTAATGAACATGCTTCTTCAGGCTTACCCAACTAAGAACGATAAACATGATACAATCTTTTGAAGCTTTTACAAACTGATGTAATTTATTTTCTTAAATTATCCTTTTTTAAAAAACAAAAGCAGACAGAAAAACTGTGTGATGTCCTAATGTGATCATCAAATCTCTCAAACTACAGAGATTTTATTACTTAAATTTTCCCAAGCATGCCTAAGTAAATATGTACTTTTCCAACAAAGCTTTAATTATCTCAGTTCCTATTCTAGTTTGGTATTTAAAAGCAAAGCTTTCATCTCACAATTCTAAAAGCTTTTCTAAATAAAATTACACTAGTAATAGTGAGCTCTAGTTAAATATACTCCACTGGATTTACTGGCTTCAGTGGAAACTAATATATTTTGATAAACCAGTTAATTCTTTGGACTATGCTATTTCCAAGAACTTCTGCGGTCATGTTACTACACAGATATACCATCAACCCCTGAGTTTTTTTATTTGCAAGTTCTGATGAAGCTACAGTGGAGAACTATTCGTTTCTTCCCCATCTTTAGGTAATAAATCACGTATGAGGAATTAAACTTGCTACAAAATTTAACTGCAAATATAACCAAACACCAGACTGGGATGCCAAGAGAATATTTAAGAACTTATAAGGAGTTCTTAAAAGCAAGCCAGCCACCTTCTGCATACCAACTGAGCTGCTAGCTTGACAGGAAGCAAGGCCTTAGCTGTAGGGGCATTGGCATGCCAGGACACTATGATTACTGTGTATATTAAAGCTGGAACTATTTTTTTAAGAAAGGTAGCATGTGCTAACATGTACTCCTAATGTTAGATACTAATGGCCTGCAAAACAAAGACCTTTTCTGTAGGAAAGGAGGAGTCAGAAAATGGTTGTTATTTCTTTAAAATACATGGCAACTGCTGGAAAGTGCTTCAGAGTAAAGGAGTTCACTGCCTTCCTTCTAAATTTCAGAACCAAGAAACACATAATGCATGCATGGCACAGTTTATTAATTTTTTACTGAGAAACTTTTATGTTTTCCTAGTGTTACAATTTAATTTTAATACTAATCCTATTTCACAGAGTTTTTTTTCTCTTGCTTCCCTTTGTTTTTAATGTCTTCTACTTCCACCGCCCCTCTAAAATTTAACTTTGAGATTTGTAGCAATCACTTTGGGATTTTGTAGGAATGACAGAAATAAAGGTTACTCTGTGTCCTCTCGGTGCAAGAAAGGCCAAAAGAAACTGCTGGTGCTCACACTAACATTTACCCTCAGTTGAGGAAGCAGACTTTCCAAAATCACAAAGTGACAACTCAGAGTCCAGGGGTAAAGGCTTTGAAAGGAAAGATGTAAGAAATTTTTTTAAATGCCAGCTAAAAGACTCTGAGACAGGAAAGACCTGAATATCCTATCAGTACTGTTCAAATTACAAGTAGCAGAAAACTAATCAGGTTTTCTCCAGGACACCATCTTGTTTAATATTTTTATTTTCTTTTACTCTTTTTTTATTTTTTTTATTAAATAGAGATGGGGTCTTGCTATATTCCCAAGCTGATCTCAAACTCCTGGGCTTAAGTGAGCATCCCATCTCGACCTCTCAAAGTGGCTGGGATTACAGATGTAAGCCATCATGCCCAGACTATTTTTATTAAACTTAGACAAAGAACAAAGAAAACATGCTAACCAAATGTGTGAATGTCATGAAAGTAGAGAGGAACAGATAAACGATGCCAAATCATGATTCAATTTAAAAAAAAAAAAAAGAGCACAAAACTATTGAGATAAAATGACACCACAATTAAGTAAGCTTCATTTTTCCTAAAAAGCAAATACTAGATGGAAGAAAAGATTGGCTTGTGAACAAAATTCAAAAAAAAATTTAGCTAGACCCAAAGTCTTTTATGAGCCAAAGGTGTGATGACGCTCTAAATAGGAAAAGTAGTATTAAAACTTTTTGGCTGGGCACAGTGGCTCATGCCTGTAGGCGGATGGATTGCCTGAGCCCAGGAGTTAAGAGACAAGCCTGGCCAACAATGGTGAAACCCCATCTCTACAAAACAAAAAATACAAAAATTAGCCTAGTGTGCTGGTGCATGCCTGTAGACCCAGCTACTAGAGAGGTAGAGCCAGGAGGATCACTTGAGCCCAGGTGGCAGAGGGTGCAGTGAGCTGAGATTGCAGCACTGCACTCCAGCCTGGGTGACACAGCAAAACCCTGTCTCCAAAACAAAACACCTTTTTGAGGGAGGAAGAAAATTATCTTTTTCTGAATCTGGATAATTCACTTAGAGTAAACTGACAAAATATGAGTGTACCCAGAAGAGAAGGACCCAGGGAGCACAGTCACACAAATGAAGAGCAGCGGGGAGGGGCAGGGAAGAAGTGCTGAGACTCTCAGTGCGAACTTGGCTGCATGAGCTCAGCATTCTCCCCTTTTCCTCCTGGAACCATCCAAACAAAACAAGAAGAGAAAACAAAAACCTCATTTTCAGCAAAACTGGGAGACAAACTCCAAAAGAGTTGCAAGGACTTCCAAAGGAGATCCAGTTCACACAGGAGACAAGGAGGAGGCAGAGAAGCAAAGGAGGGCAATACCAGCAGCAGCAGTTATCAGAGAGCACCAAGGGAGCTGGAGGGTGGGAGTGTATATATTTCTTAAAGATGAAGGACCTATGAAGGGCAAAAGCACCCTCCCTCACCTGCAAAAAGGGTGCAGAGACAGGAGTGTGTGGATGGCAGGAGAAATCCCCAACCCCAGTGGGCCTGGTTTTGTGGCATCTGCACTGTGTTTGCCCACAGCCTTTACTTTCTGGATCATGTTTTGCCAGTCTGCTGATAGATAACAGTTATCTCCTTTCAGTTTTAATATCTTATGAGTGAGGCTGACCATCTTTACTTACTTTGTTCATAAAATAATCTCTGTTCCTCAAACAGTTCTGACTAAATCCTTAATGCCAATAAAGGGCTATGAACCAATTATGGCTCAAATAGTCAGCCTTCTGTATCCACAGCTTCCACATCCACATGGATTCAACCAACCTTGGGTCAAAAAATACTTGAAAACACTGCATCTGTGCAGACTTTTTGGTCATTATTCCCTAAATAATACAGTATAACAGGTATTTGCATGGCATTTACATTGTACTTGGTATTAAGTAATCCAGAGATGATATAAAGTACAGTCATGTGTTGCTTAACAACAGGGATATGTTCCTAGAAATGCGTCGTTAGGTGATTTCTTCATTGTACGAACATCATATAGTGTGCACACACAAACCTAGACGGTACAGCCTATTACACACCTAGGCCATATGGTGTAGCCTATTGCTTCTAGGCTACAAACTTGCACAGCATGGTACTATACTGAATATGCTAAGTAACTGCAATACAATGGTAAGTAGTTGTGTATCTAAACACAAAAAAAGCACAGTAAAAACATGCTATAAAAGATTACAAATGCTATCTCACCATGAATAGAGCTTGAGGAGCTACAGGTTGCTCTGGGTGAGTCAGTGAGTGAGTGGTAAGTGAATATGAAGACCTTGAACATTAGCATACACTACTGTAGCCTTCATAAACACTGTGCATTCAGGCCATACTAAATTTATTTTAAAATGTTTTTCTTTCTTCAATATTAAATTAATCTTAATGTAATGTTCTCTTACTTTAACTTTTAAATTTTATTCTTTTGTGAGTTTAATACACAAACACTTCATATAAATCTGTACAAAATATTTTCTTTCTTTAAATTTCTGTCCTATAAACTTTTTCCTAATTAAAATTTTTTAGCTTTAAAAATGTTTTTGTTAAAAAGTAACACACAAACATACACAAGGTCAGGATCCTCAATATCACTATCTTCTCCCTCTACATCTTGTCCCATTGGAGGGTCTTCAAGGGCAAATAACACACATGGAGCTGTCAGCTGTCATCTCCTATGATCACAATGCCTTCTTCTGGAATCCTCCTGAAGGACCTGCCTAAGGCTCTTTTGCAGTTAACTTGGTTTTTAATACGTAGAAGGAGTACACTCTAAAATAATGATTAAAAAGTATAATATAGTAAATACATAAACCCAGTAACATATACCGTATATAATTGTATGTGCTATACTTTTATACAACCAGCAGTGCAATACGTGAGTTTACACCAGCATCACCACAATCATGAGTAACAGGTTGTGCTATAACCCATTACACGTTACAATGGCTATGATGTCACTAGGCAACAGGAATTTTTCAGCTCCATGATAATCTTATGGGACCACCATCATACATGTAGTTGGTTGTTGACCAAAACGTTGTTATGCAACATATGACTATATATGGAAGGGAGTGCACAGGTTATATGCAAATAGTAGGCCACTTTATATCAGGGGCTTGGGCATCTGCAGTTCTGGTATCCATGGGAAGTCCTAGAATCAAACCCCCAAATACGGGATCACTCTATTCCCAAATTACCTTCCTCAGACCTGGAGTGTAAATAAAGCTTAATTACCCAGGCTAGTAACAAGCAGCTAGCTGACCAAAAATCCAAACCAGTGGAATTCTACTCATGTGACTTTTCCCATTCCAATATTTTCTTAATCTTTCCTAATTAAGAAGCTCAAAGAGATGACCCTGAGTTTGAACTTACACTGAAAATCCATAATGGGCTAATTAAAACATGACAAGTACAAAATTCTTGTTTTCATAGACATTCACCAGCATCTACTTAGCTTATAAAACAAAATGACTTTAAAATTTCAGCTCTTCCCCGTGAGCCATCGCTCACCTTCACCTTCTACCATCGCTCACCTTCACCACCTACCACATGCAGAGGCTGGATAATGGATACCCGTCTCACTAGTGACAGCCTGAAAGACATTTCCAGTGCCTGTGTTACAAATGAGTGTTAACTTGATCTGGTCCTTGGCACTTCAAGTTATGAACCACCAAAGTAATCTATGCCACCTGCTTAAGGAAAGTACAGGCTGGGATCAAAAAAAGATAGTGGAAAACACCACTTCAAGAAACAACTAGAAACAGCTAGAGTCTCAAAACTCAAGCATTCTAATATAGTAAGTACAGTCAATATGCAACTTGAACAGACCTCTGAACTCATTCAAGATCTGTTACATTCAAAGAACACTGAAAAGAGTCTTAACGAAAATACTACAAGGAATTTGCAAATTAGCTACAAAAAGCATTATAAAAGCAGCGAAGTTGTCCCTACTACAGGGGAATGTATGTCCTGTTTTCTTCTGAAAGTCCTAGCTGAATATTTGCAGGCTCCTTGGTTCAGCAGGCACTGATTTTTCTAAACAAGCTGCAAATTATAAAGAGTTTTCAGAATCCAGACTACAAATACACAAAGTGTATGAAAGATTCCATGCCAAAATGTGCTGTTAAATTAGTAGGATAATATTTAATAGCATGTGTTGCTACCTAATAGGTTAAATTCCACTGGATAATATCAATACAGGACTTTACTGTTGTTGGGCCATTTTTCTGGGGGAAAAAAGGTAAAACAATAATGTGTGTGAATTAAATAAAAACAGAAATGATAATGAATGAGAAATTTGGACCTGTGAGGTATGCAGCAGGAGCCAGTCAAGAAAAGAAAATCAAAAGACTCTTCTGATCCCCAGGTGAAATAGCCGTGTTTTGGTCAATGATGAACTGCATGTACAATGGTGGTCCCATAAAATTATAATATCATATTTTTACCATACTTTTTCTATGTTTACATATACAAATACTTACCATTGTGTTACAACTGCCTACAGTATTAGGCACAGTAACATGCTGTACAGGTTTGTAGCCTAGGAGCAAGAGGCCACACCACATAGTCTAGGTGCGTAGTAGGCTGTACCATCTAGGTCTGTGTAGGTACACTCTATGATGTTCCCACAATGACGGATCACCTAATGATGCATTTCTCAGAATGTATCCCCGTCATTAAGCGACCCATGACTGTATAGGGAAATAATATATTTCTGTGCATTAAAAACGTGAAAGCTGTAAGGTAACCACATTACCAATGTTAGCAATATTAATGAGTTAAATGAGCAGGTGGTGTAAAATGTACTTCTCCACCAGAGGACATTACAACTTCCAGGTTCAAACTGCTTTCTGCATCCCTTACTCTTGTGTGTGTGGGGGGCGGGGGGGGGGTTTGTTTGTTTGTTTTTTGGCTTAAACCAGTAAAAATTTATTTTCTGACAGTTCTGGATGCTGGAACTCTGATATCAAGGTGTCAGCAAGGCCATGTTCTCTCTGAAAGCTCTAGGGAAGGGTCCTTCTTTGCCTCTTCCTAGCTTAGGTGGTTGCAGGCAATATTGGGCCTTCCTTGACTTGTAGACCATAATTCCCATCTTGCCTCCCTTTGCCATGCGGCACTCTTCCCGTGTTTCCGCCTCTATGTCCAAATCTTATCCTTTTTTTTTTTTTTTTTTTTAAATTTTATTTTACTTTAAGTTCTGGGATACATTGCAGAATGTGGTTTGATACATAGGTAAACATGTGCCATGGTAGTCTGCTGCACCTCTCAACCCGTCACCTAGGTATTAAGCCCTGCACGCATTAGCCATTTGTCCTCATCTGCATCCCCTACTCGAGTATACCTAAGGTTAAGGCATTTAGAAAAAAAAAAAAACTTTCATGTGAAAAAGTCTGAAGTTTCAGAAAAATAAACACATTCGAACTGGGACCCAGAGGCTGAGAGAAGAAAAGCAATCAGGTCAATCCTGAGCAAGCCAACTTAAACCATAATGCAAAAGACTTCACAAAACTGGTCTGATGCCATCTTTGGGACACTTGCTCTGCATCTAACACAGTATGTTGATGAGTAACTGTGGGGCAGATCCTTAAAGTTTTCACAAGGAAGGAAAACATTTCTAAGGCCTCAAGGAATGTGAAGGCCTGCCAGTCCAAAGCGTAAGCTTTCTTTCACAAGTTATGTAAACAGCTGTGCCAGGGGATAAGTATTACCTCAGGAAGCTACAGAGGATATTCCTCCAAGTGGCTAACTAGCAGTGTAAATGCAGAAAGAGAAAAGACCGACCAACTTGGACATTTTCCTTTTGCTACCTCTTCTAGCCGTCGCCTCTGTTCTTTCTGCTGCTCAATCCGCTTCTGTCTCTCTGCCAGCAGTTGCCTTTTATATTCTTCCTGCTCCCGGAGCTGTTGCTCCTGTAGTAACTGTTGTCTCCGAAGAGCCTCGGAACGTTCCTTGTTCTCCTGCTGCAGTCTCAGGAAATCTCGACGAAGAGTAGACTCACCAGGCACGTTCACAATGGAACTGTTGGAGAAAGCAGGGCTTTCAGGGGAGTGCACCGATCACACTGTCCTATAAGTGAGACGGCAGCACCAGCATACTATTCCATTTCTACATTCATTCTCTGAGTTCCTCTGACTCCAGGGAGACAACTAATACATCCACAGAAATGACTATATCTACAATTCAATAGTCCCGTATCTTCTTTTATTTATTTAGTAAATATCTTAAAATGCTGTCCTAGATGTTTGCTTGACAAGACATTTCTATTTAGGATTCTCCTAACAATTCAAACTCAGTAAAAGGAAAGGTTGAAATCACCTTCTTTGATTTCACTAGTCCTTTAACCACTTTTTTTTTTCTTCAGTAAACAGAACCATCAGACCACTCTTCAGTGTTTACACCATTCCTTTGTCCAAGGCCCAACCACCAAGCCCTGTCATAATTCCCTCCCACTTTCTTATTTCCAGGTCAGCAGCTGAGCCCAAGTGGGTCCTACGAATTAGCCACTGCACAGATCAATTAAACACACCCTTCCTAGCTGACCTCCCCACCGAGTTACTTCTCCACTGCCACGGCATCCAGAGCAGCATGGCAAACATTATCTCCTTAAATTGCCTTTTTCATCATACAGTGCTCCTCCTATTCAAAAACAATTACATCGCTCATGAAATCGGTTCAAATTCCTCTGAAATTCTTAGTCTAAAATGGATTAAAATCTCTCCTACATAAGAAGAAAAAGAGATTATGAAGTAGCTTCAATAAATTCTCTTCTTTCTCTTCCAAGTCCCATTCTCTGGCACACAGCTCCCTACAGGTCACTTGAGATGCCCTTCCACCCTCCCTTTGTTCACTTCATCAGCCACATACTGCAGCACGGACAACTGCCAGGCACACCCAACATCACAATCCAAAAATCCTCTATTCTCTGATTCATCAGTTATTATGAGGTTCATGTAACCAATCTGACTCCTTAACCTTCTGCTTTACTGAACCTTGGGGAGCCAGAGATAAACTAAAACACAGACAGTAAAATAAATCAGGACACACACAGTCCTGCTGGTCCATTGGCGGGACAATTCTTTTTGAGTAGCCATGTTCTATATACCACAAGAAATGGTGTTCAATGGCACCTTCACCATCCATGGCTTCTGGAACAATAAATGCTGGGGCACTCTCCCCTGCCCAGGCCCACACATTTTTCAGTGACTGGGGAAGGGGACACAATACAACCCTTGGTAAAGAATCACTGGGTAAGAGGATCCAGGGAAGAAAAATGTTTACAGGAATCTGTCAAGAACAGAGAAGAATGGAAGATAGTAAGATGCTGTCTAAGTAATTTAAGATTCTTTGTACCACACAGGAGTCTTCTGAAATCCTGGCACAACATAAAACTTAATCCCTTCATAAAGCAGGATACTGAACAGTGGCTTCGTGGTTACCTTGGCTCTCCCTCCTGTTCAGGCACTTCCTCCTCTTCTTCCTCACTCCCACTGTACTCATACTCAGTTTCATCTATGAAGAAAAGGACAAGATAAATGGGACAGTTCACAAATCCTGACACATGCCTGTTCAGACAAGCATCTCCAGGAGCATCATGGCAGAAAATAAACAAGTTCCCTGTGAAAACAGCAACTTGTATAGAGGATTTGGGGAGGAGGGGCAAGACACCACATTCTCATAATGACAGCATCTATTCCCTGGTCAGCCTTACTCCCCATAGAAAAGCTGATTCCACGGCATTCGAGCCAACCTTGTATGGGGATGCACTGCTGAGGAGGTGCAGGACCACGAGAGGGGATCCAGAGCCCCTGACACACAAGAAAAGAACCCGAAGGCACTAGCAAATTCACCAAAATCCACTTTGATGGCAAAATTCAAAAAGATATGTAACTGCTGAAACTAAGGCAACCAAGATAATTTATTTGGCGATTTTTTGCAATTACGGATCCATGGAGAGTGCAGCAGAGAGAAAAGCCTGGGAGATGGACACAAAGTGTAACATTAACTAGGTACAGGAAAAATAAGCCAAATGTACCCACAAACAAACCAGGCAAAACCAGGGAAAACTAATTAAACCATACAGCAAAAGAATGAGACTAAAATTTGCTCTACTTAGGCCAGACTTCAAACAAACAAGTTTCAACATCAATAACTCATTTTCACTTCTACAGATTTTAGACAGTTTTCCCAAAAGGCCATTTTACTGGTCCCTTCACTTAATGTCAATATCTAACTTTCAGTGAGCAGTTTCACTCCAGAAATCAATCAAAAAACCAGACAGGTTGAAGAGATTTAAAAGCAGTCTAGACACACACACCTCTATTTTTTTCAAAGATATACAAGATGAAAATCAGGCTGGGTGTGGTGGCTCCCGCCTGTAATCTCAGCACTTTGGGAGGCCGAGGCGGGCAGATCACGAGATCAGGGGTTCAAGACCAGCCTGACCAACATGGTGAAAGCCTGTCTCTATTAAAAATACAAAAATCAGCCGGGTGTGGTGGTGCATGCCTGTAATCCCAGCTACTCAACAGGCTGAGGCAGGAGAATCACTTGAACCTGGGAGGTGGAGGCTGCAAGTGAGCCAAGAACGCACCACTGTACTCCAGCCTGGGTGACAGAGCAAGACTCTGTCTCAAAAAAAAAAAAAAATGATGAAAATCAGTTTCCTGGTTTTTAAGTGCCTGGGCAATTAAAACATGGTTCCGTACAAATTTGTCAGTCTACACATATAACATAAGCTCTTCTGTATGCTAGACCATCAAAGCTATTTTAATAGATTATGCTAGCTTCAAAGGGAAATTCCAGCTTAAATAATCTTCAGAATCCTTAAAATAGGTACTCTGCTATGTTTATAATTTTACACTACAAATTACTAATTATTGACACGAGGCTAATGGTATCTGGAAGGTAAACCCAAAAAGAAAATGAAGAGGTCACTGTGACTTGAAGACTGAAAGGAAGGGAAGGTGCTCTGCTGTTTCCATCTGCAAAATGTGGGTGATGAGGAAAACGTGAGATGATCCAAGGTATCTGGCAAATGTTCCATGAACGTTAGCTATTATTACTAAGTAAAGTCATGGGAAAATGATCCAATATGCAAATAATTTTTTTCCTAAACAGCGCTTCCATGTCAGTTGAGAGTTAAGGAAAAAAAGTCTTGTTTTCAAACTTTAGTTAACTGTGTTACAAGTGCATAGCTTAATGTACAAAGCCTAATTACTTTTATAACTAAGTATATCAGAAGGAAAAAGGTTATTTTAAACATCAATGATGACTTAACTATGAATACCAGTACAGGCAGAAAGGCCTCCAGACTTTGACCAATTCTTTTACTGCCTTGAACCTGCTCTTCTTAGTTTCTTCTCTGACCTTGAAATTTGAACCAAAAAGTAATAGGATACCACTTAACCAAGTGTTGTTCTATAAAGTTATTATAAGGACCCACAAAAGAGAAAGATCAATGTGAGCTAGCAGCCTCAGAGAAGATGGTTTAGTAAAGATGGTGACGATGTTTGAACTGCACCTCGCTGGACAGAAGGAAAACAGAGAGCATTCCAGGAAGGTGGGCAAAGTATGTGCAAAGACATAAAACAAAGATACTGGGAACAGAAAAGAACCTTCACTATTTAGCACAAGAGCATGCTTGTGCTGTGCATGCTACTTAAAGCAAAGTCATCTGACTATGCATGTGGCCCATGCTACCACACCACTTGTAATAGAGTAGAGCAGTAAAAATCCCCTGAGCAGGGGTTCTTGGGCAGGAGAATTATACAGAAACACACTGATGGTGATGCTCACAGCAGATGCTCAATAAACCCCAGTGAAATATACCATGAACACATCCATAAGGAAGTAAAATGGGCAGCAACAATGATGTGACCCTCGGGAACAAGAAAAGCATCCCATCGCAATGCCGATCTATTTGCTGTAAGCTTGGTGACACAACACAAAGCTCCAGCCAACTCCACCTGGAGCCAGACTGGACCCCAGGCCTAAGCACTGAACTGCAAGCAGAGAGAAACCATGCAAGCACTGGCCAAGTGAGCACTCTCACAGCTGGGAAGGGAGCGACCTACTCTAGTTGGCAAGAAACTAAACATAAAAATTTTAAAGGATGAAAACAAAAACAGGCTTAGTACCTTTCTCGCCTCTCTTCTTCCTGGTACGATCTATATGATCCTTAAGCTGGATTCTAACTTGCCTTTCATTTGGCTGATCCCTTATAAAAGGATGTTTCAAAAGCTGCTCTGTAGAGGGCCGCTGCATGTAATTCTTCACCAGGCACCCTTCTATAAAACTAAAAAATTTCTTCGACCTGTAAGAAGTGAAAAAGATCATCAAATTTCCACCACAAAGAGTAAAGATCCAAAGTATCAGTAACTTACAAGCCTCAGCATAAAGAAGAGCTTCAGAATTCACTGTGAACATTCTGCAAATGCATAGGAATAATGTATGAAACATAAATAGGAATTCAGGACTGTTGAGGATCAGGAGCATTAATTTAGCACAGTTTAAGTGGTGCATCGTATCACTAATAACACACCACAAATAGGCAGCTAACAAGGAGGTCAGATTTAAATGAACTGGATTTAAATCTAATATTGCACATTAATCACTTAATTAACAGGAGTGGTGGCAGCAAGGGGGTAAAGGGAGGTCTTTGATAAAATGAAGGTAGACGGGACAGATGTCTGGTACCTAGAAGACAAGGACAGACAATGAGATAAGAAAAGGAGCAGAGTCCACGATGAAATGCTGGGTCTCTTGAACCTGTTAATTTGACATTTCAACCAGAGTTCCAAACTGGTTGATTTGTCAGTTCCCTCTGTTTAACCTACAAAGGTGGAAATGACCGTTGTTGGTTTTTTTGGAGGGATAGGGGGAAGAGATGAATCTTTAACCTACATTTGCCATACTAGCCACTTTTACTTCTTCCTGTTTCTCCATGCCCAGCTCATGAGGACCATGGCCCTAGCCTTGGTCAAGCCACTCTTACCTATCACCTATCCTATTTTTTGAGACTCATCTCAAGAATCACCACTTCTGGTAAATCTTCCTGGCAACACGCTGCCCTATGTGTCCCCAAGTTAGGAGCCTTTCTTCTGGGGTTATCTGCTTTTAACAGACTGCATGCTTTATGTTTCTGTCCCGCTGAAAGGTTGAAATGGTACACGTCAAAAACTGGTTCCTACATCTCAACCTGTAGGCAATGCTCAACACTAGGCATGTACGCCACAATAGGTATGGAATAAATTTTTGTTGAATGAATGAGGTGTTCTTCGGTCTTTAAAAATGTGAGTCAGAAAATTAGTTCACTCTTTCCACTTCACTGCTTTTAAGAATCACTTCTATTGTCTGGTATTTCCATTAAAACTTACTTTTTTTCAATTCAACAAATATTTATGTATCAACTATTTGCATTTGTTTATGTCAGGTTCTATAACACACACACATGGGAAATAAAGTGGAGAGATTTAGGTATACACAACAGCAGACATATATCAAACTTACAGAGGAAAAAAAACCTGTTACAGTGGACTGGACAAGAGGAAAAAGTGGGATACTTGATATTCATAAGGTAGGACAGAGAAGACAACATTCCAGAGTGAAGGAATGATATGAACAAAAGTAGGGAAGTGTTAGAGAATAATGAGTTATTTTCTGAGGCTAGTATGAAAAGTGAAAAAGAATGGAAAAATAGGTTAGGGTCAGCTCAGAGAAAAGCCCTTAAAGTCATTCAAAGTAGCTGTTACTTTATTCTACATTTAATGAGGAACATGGAAGATTCTACACATTATAGTGAAATGCTTTAACACAGAGACAGTTCTAAGACCCAATGTCCACAAAGATCATTTTGAGGAGTTTACTGAAGATACAAATACCTGAGTCACTCCCCAGACCAGAAACTTTGAGGTTGGAGCCATCAGTTAAAAGATTCCAAAAGGATTCCTAAGCATTGTGTCCACAGACTAACATCTGGGAATCAACGATCTACAACGTATTTCCTAAAGTCAAGAATCAAGTTCTGCTGGCAGAAGGACACTGATCATCTTTTGAAAGCTATTTCTCAAAAAAACAGTAGAATTTACATCAGGTGGACGGTGGACAGCAATCACAAAGGAAGAAGGACTTTACGTCCATAATTATCTCATCCTTTTAGAACACTTGGGTAACATTAGAACAGGGATATAAATGGATGAAATGTGCCATCTAACCCAGTTTAAAGAAAGTTTGGTGTAAGAAAAGAACACAGGAAGCATTTATTGCTGTCTACCACTGTATCTTTGTATCACTGTATGTTGGACACATAGTGGTTAATACAGAACTGTAGCTAATGGACAGATTAATCAGAGTGTGAGATACCCTGAAGACAGCATTAACTTAGCAATCCTTCCAGTATAGACTTCTGTCAACAAAATCTGAGAGAGATAAAGAAAAGGGGAAAATGAGTACTACTTAATTAAAGCATGAACTGGGTAGTTACTCCAGCTCCACAGCTGATTCCTTGGTGACATCAGCTATACACTGATGGTTTCCCTAGGCGTGGCCACCCATGGAAGTCCAGAGTTATTATGTCTTAATACAGAAGACTGACTGGGGCTAGAATCCTTACAACTCTGTGGCAATAAAAACCATTCTAAACACGGGTAAATGGAATTAGACAGCCACATGGATACAAATGTGGTTAAAGACTGTATAAAAAATGAGAAAAATCCTGCCAGCAGAAGACAGAGGGGAAAGAACGGTGAAATGTGTTGGGGGCAAGGTCAGTGAGCTACAGGGAGAAGCATGAAGAAAACTGGTATGAAGACGGATGTCAGCGTGCAACAATATAGGGGAAAGAGAACTGCAAATCACCACAAGGTGAGCAAAAGAGAAAAAAAGCATAAACAGGAACAGCTAAAAGGCCAAACTCAGAATGGAAGCTTAACTCTGAGATGTTCTGCATATTTCAGAAGGAGAGTCAAGAACCTAAGAGGAGGCAGTTATCAATTGGAAAACTAGTAAGAACTGTTTCAAAAAAAAAAAAAAAGCCATATAGTAGGTGGGAATCAATAAGCCCAGAAAAACAGAAAGAGGAACACAAAAAGGAGGGAAGGCCATGCATGAAGAGCCAGAGTACAGACCAGAACAAACAAGAAAGGACCCAGAAAGAAATTCAGGAGGGAAAGAGCAGGCAAAATTCTCAGGAGAACCCAAAACACTGCTCTCTCTCCTTCGAGATTTTACAACTAACCCAACAGCATGTTCCCACAATGCTGCAATCCTAACAGCTCTTCTCAGGGAAAGTCATCCTACTCTCTCTGCGGATATCAGTACTCTGTTTGACAAATGTATGAGAATTACAAGGAGAAGGAAAAGTGACAGCCTAAGAATATAAAACCATTCTGTTAATATGCTATTCTGCCATTAAAGCTGGTATGTCTAAATTCAATTAAAAAAATAATAATTACAGTAAAAGCCTCCATTAATTTTAAAATCCTACTACATGTGAGGAAATGCAAGTCAACACAGCTTGCTTTCTTTCTCTTTTTTTTGAGACAGAGTTTCACTCTTGTTGCCCAGGCTGGAGTGCAATAGCGTGATCTCAGCTCACCACAACCTCCGCCTCCCAGGTTCCAGCGATTCTCCTGCCTCAGCCTCCCAAGTAGCTGGGATTACAGGCATGTGCCACCACGCCCGGCTAATTTTGTATTGTTTTTTAGTAGAGACGGGGTTTCTCCATGTTGATCAGGCTGGTCTCGAACTCCTGACCTCAGGTGATCCTCCCGCCTTGGCCTCCCAAAACGCTGGAATTACAGGCGCGAGCCACCACGCCCGGTTGCTTTCTTTCTTTAATGGAAAGATGTTTAGAAGTCTATTACACTTAAAAGAATGCCTAAATATTAAAATGGAACATTTGTCTTTAGACATGTTATAGTGTTTCATGTGGTCATTTGTCACTGTTTTGTAATTCAGAGAGAATTTAACAAGAAAAATCACATTTAAAAAAAATCAATGCATCTTTTAATTGGTGTTTTGGAGAACTGGCTCTTGTGTTCCCCAGAATTAGAAGGGCCAGAATTTTATCTCAGAGGAAAGTATAACTAAAAAGAAACAATTTTTTAAAAAAAGGGAAAAGAACAACAAAAAACCGTATATAGCTTACCATTTTTTTGACTTCAGCCGGGGAGGAGGGTTTCTGGGAATGAGAAACAGTGCTCTCATTGGATGCATGTCACAGAGAGCTGGGGAGAGGAGACGGTCGTGTCAGTACGGCACTTATTTTACTCATTCTTGATTTCTAGGGTTCAGTCATAAATAACATGAAATGCTCTGGCCCATCGTCTGACTGACAGGCTTCATACCAAGCAGTCTAGACATCTAGTTATGAACTCCAGGGCATACCTTGAATTTCCCATTTAAAAATAGCAAAGTGGGAGGACAAGAGCAACAAGAAGAATATACATTTTCAAACAGACATTGGAAAGTTTTCATAAATCTAAGTCTTATAGGAACTAACACTTAAGTTGTTAAACTATCTGTTAGATTACAAGGAAAATGATTGTATTTTCATGGGGTTGTTGTCGAGATTAAATAAGATATGTCTTGCAAAGGCCTTCACACAATGCCTGGAACAGAATGAGCACAGTTAGGCCCTCCAGAAATGCTGTTTGTTGTTATAGCTAAAAATACTAGAAAGAGCAAAAATTGAGCATGAAATGGATTTAATTCTGTGCAATTACTGTTTGTACTCCTATGACTCACCCAATAAAGGTGTGTTAGGCACACATGTAGGCATTACTATGTCACCATATGCAATGTGCATTTTCATGTGTTTCTTTACCTTCAAAAGACCCTTACAAGGCATCTGGGCAATGAGGAGAGGCAGACAATACTATTCCCCTTGTGAACAAAAACTGAGACAAAGGATGAGGTGGTACTTCTCTGTCTTACTTTCTTAGAGGGAAGCACAGGGGAATGTATGGTGTTTGAGGCAGATCTCTATTTCTATACTGAAAACGAATTTTTAGCTGTCAATAATTATTTTCATTCATTCAACAAATATTTATTCAGCAGCAACTATGTGCCATGCCAGACAGTTATACATTCTTTGTGTATACCTGTTTTAATGGAGGCCAGCAGAAAATGCAGTGGTTTTCTCCTTGTTCTCTACAATTCTACCTCATCCGTGATCGAAAATGAATTCTATGAAGATCTCATTAATCCAGTGGAGAAGCAAACACTCACAAAATTTCAGTTAACATGCACAAAAAATTATTCTATCAATAAAGTTTTGTCTCCATTTGTAAAGTCAAAACTTAATACTAAAATTGCATGTGTTAGGACTAGCTTCACTGAATTACTCAATTTAAAATGTAAAAACAAAACTTACCACTTATTATCTGATCTCAGCACTGCTTCAGGTCACACATGTGAGTACAACTTAAGTAAAAGAAAATGTAGCCTATAGGCCTCCTAGAGATATTCAAAAGGAATAGTCATAGTGGTTGCCAAGAATTCCTTCTACATCTAAAACTTGACTATATTAATGTTGCCTACATCTAAACAGTCCACCAGAAATGCCTTTACCCATGGAGCTGAGCTGTTCTTTTTGAAGTCTTGGGAGGGGTTTAAGTCACACGTAACAAGTGAGCTAAAAAGAAAAGAAAGTTACTTACGGGGAGCACCTTCTGCCATCTCAATGGCTGTAATGCCACAAGACCAAAGATCACTCTGCAAAAATAAAACAGTACATTACAGATACTGGAGTAGATACAAAGCCACTAACTTACATGTCTGCGTATTCACACAACTTTGCTATATAAACCAAAAGGAAATTTGCCAGAAAATTAAAAGTACAAGCACATTTGTAGAACGGTGAGGGGAGGGGAGGGGAGGGGGAGGGGAGGGGAGGGGAAAGGAAGGAAGGAGAAAATTGATTTAATTAAAACCACTCACATCTATGAATGAACTAGAGCTGGTCCACTTAAAAGCATCTCTCTGAATTGTCTGTGAACTACTGTTATGTTTCTTCATTTCTTCATAAGCATTTAATACTTTAGACTTCTGGCCCAGATTTATGTTTATTGTTAGTAACTCAAACTTAATTAAGATTTTAAAGTTTAAAGGCCAGAAACCATTTTTTACTAAGTGTTCACCACTGAATTCATAAAACTTAACGTGGTTCACTAATTCAAATCATGCCACTAAGCATCCCCACCCTACCTGCAAACCAAACAAGTGAGCTGGTTTTCTGTACATGGAATCTTTTTTCTGATTCCCCTGAAATACTAAATTTAAAATTTGAATTAAACTTTACTTCCTACTCAAACATAAGTTCCATGAAGGCAGGCATTTTTGCCAGTTTTATTTACTTTTGTGATGGCAGGTACTCACTAAACACTGCCTGACATACTAAAGTCTTATCAGATGATATATTTTTTTTTTTTTTGAGATGGAGTCTCATTCTGTCGCCCAGGCTGGAATACAGTGGCGCGATCTCGGCTCACTGCAATCTCCACCTCCCAGGTTCACGCCATTCTCCTGCCTCAGCCTCCCAAGTAGCTGGGACTACAGGCGCCCGCCACCATGCCCGGCTAATTTTTTGTATTTTTAGTAAAGACGGGGTTTCACCGTGTTAGCCAGGATGGTCTCGATCTCTTGACCTCATGATCCACCCGCCTCGGCCTCCCAAAGTGCTGGGATTACAGGCATGAGCCACCATGCCTGGCCATCAGATATTTCTTAAAATCCAAAAAAAAGGATTTTTGAAAAGTAGATGAGGATAGTTATTATCATTACTATGTATTTGTTTATATGCTATCCTAACCAAGGAATTAAAGTTGCTCTATTTAAAGGTTTTCTAAATAATCTACACTGATATTACAAAGTTCAGACACATATATCTGAATACAACAAAAAGGAGAGACCTATCATTCCTCCCTTATTTTCATTAAGCTTTCTACACTATCAGGGTACACAAAGGGGCTCATTACCCTAACCCAGTGGCCACTCCTGACAACATGAGTGGGGGATGAGCAGTTCTGCATGTCCCCTGCTGTGAGGCAACATGAAGCACCTCTACCTCCACCTCCCCAGCGGTGATTTTGCTAAGAAAGTTTTCCTTGATACAAATTACGCCTTTCCAGTTTACAGGAAACAAACTAAATGACATAAAGAAGTAATGAGACAAATCTAGAGGGTAGAACATTAGACAACAGGCCCAGGCTCTTCAGAAAGTCAGTTTTACGGAAAAACAAAAACAAAAAAAAACCGGGCGGGGGTGGGGGGTTCTAGATTAAAAGAGACTAAATAACCAAATACATTGCCTTGTTCTGCATACCAGTCAGGTCTAATTACCAACTTTGTATTAATTATTTGTATTTACTTAGGTATAATAATTATTTGGGGAATGCTGGAAAACGTTTTCAAATTTTAGGGACATGTAATGACATAGTAGAGTGGAAAGTCACAAAGTCGGTTATCTATTTTAAGATACTTCAGTATATAAAAAATAAAAACATTCTGCACTACAGTCTTAAATTAAGTCTCATTAATTGGATATCTGTAATAAATACTAAAATACATGGGAAACTGTTAAGACATGAATTCCATTTTGCATATCATTAACGGGTATATTAACCAGTCTGGCTCATCTAATTAAGGCATGGATTTTTAAAAATAGTTTTTGTAAACATAGTAACCTGAGTTACTATGTCAAATATGGGTTTACATCTAGATTTTTTTTAAAGTGTGTTACTGACTCAAGTCCCTAGAGGTCACTCTAATAATTTAAATAAATTTGTGTACCAAATAAAAGCTCTAAAGCAGTTTAACAAGAATAATATAAAATTTCACTCAAATGAAGCTATTACTTTATATTGGCAATATTTTAAAAAGAATAAATATTTGATTCTAACATATTCTTCGAGTTAAAAAATGGATAGCAAATAGGAACAAAAAGTTCTACGCACAACAAAGTGCTCCAGACTGCTTTGAAACCAGTGTATTCCTTAGTGAGAACACAGTCATGTGATGCAAATGGACAAAAAAGACAGCATCCGAATACTGTCCTGGAAAATTTGCACCTGCAATTTTCCTCACTGAAGGTCTTCCTCCCTGCAAAGGCAGGCAGACATGGGGTGTGCAATTTATAAGCAAAGCCCCCATCCCTCAGGCACACCAGTGGCCCTGCAAAGGCCTACGGAGCAGGTGCCTCTTACTCTGTAATCATAGGTAGCATCTGGGTTCTCATCACAGGCGATGACCTCAGGAGCCATCCAGTAGGGAGTGCCTATGAACGTATTTCTCCGCCCCACCGTCCTGTCCAGCTGAGCACTCACACCAAAGTCAACTGTGGGAGGAAGAGAAAGGCAGATAAAGAAAGATAAACACAACTACAAACCAGATATACTTGGGAAAAAACACAAGGAGGAAATGTCTTCACAGTAAACTGAAACAGCAGTGCTTCGTGAATACGCAATCCTCCTCAAGGCAGGCACCACTGGTCAGGAGTGCCCTTCCACAGTAAAGTCACTGAGACTGTGAGATCCTCTACCAGTCTGGAAGCTTCTGTGAGGCCTGGATCTGGCTGCCTCCCCAGCTTCTCCAACAGTGACCAGCAGAGGGCCTTTTGAATGAACCACAACCTTCAGTGCTTTCAGCGAACTGCCACAAACAAGATCAAGTCACAGAGAGCCCCAGGTTCAGGAGAACTGACTGAGACGCACTTGACTTACCTTCTTAAACAGCACTAATAACCATAAAGATAAGAATTTCACAAAAGTTTTCTTGAAAAAAAAAACAGTACTGAATCAAATAAAGAAAATCAAGCTAAATCACATGTTCACAAACAACACACCCTAAAGCACTTGGAACTTCTGCTGATTTTTCAGTGACTTCTGCATCCCACCCAGTTGGATGGTGGTGGTGGTCTAGAGGAAAGTTCAAGGATGGGAGGCAGAGCTGGCAGGAAGACCATGACCTCTAACAGAATGCCTCTCATCACTCCCTGCCAACATTATCACTACACACACTGCCATTACCCCAGCAGGAACCTGCAAAGGTGGAGGAGCCCATGCAAAAAGGCCTACGAAGTGCTGAGATGACTTAAAGGGATCATAGATTCATGCACAGAACATGCTCAGAAAATGGCTCGTCCAGGGTGTGGACTCACTCACTGAGTACTCCTTTAGAGACAGAGACACACGGGCCAGGCAGTGCAGGAACCAGGGACACACAGGCCAGCCAGTTAGTGCAGGAAGCCTAAGCGAGCATCACAGCAACTTGGAAGGCAATGGTAACCAATCACTAAGTGATTGCTCAGGGATTATCACAGGCTGGTACCAGGAGACCAGAGCAGGGAACACACAGCTCACTGAGTCATTTCTTATGAGAACTGCTCAAGTGCTTCCTATCTTAGCTCTGAGGGGAGTTTCCAATTGGGCAGATTCCTCCATAGAAAACCAACAAACACAAACACAGGCAAGAAAGTAACTATGAAGATCTTACTTTTACAGTACAACAGCTGTGCCTATGACTTCTAAAAGAAAGGCTAACCAGACCCATATAAACATAAAGAATTTTGTTGTGATGTTAGTGGAAGAAAAATTAATACAAACTCTATTTAAAAATTTGATACAACACTTAGATGAAAGTGGCATGAGTTCAGACCCAGCTAAAGGAAACAAGAAATATAAAAGAACCCTTGTGAGTAACTCCAGGAAAACACCATGGGCTGTAATTATCCAACCATGCAGAAATTTATCAAGCACCTACTACAATGAAATCACAATGCTAGATGCTGGGTAATACACTATTTGCTGCATTCCCAGAATTTACATTTTGGTAAAGGAGACAGTAACAGAAGTAAAAAACAATCACATAACTATACATTGTGAACAATACTATGAAAGAAACAAGCAGCAAAGCCCAAGACAGATCAGAGGTTGGAAAAGGCCCCTGAACATGAGAAAAAAAAAAACTGTGACTTCAAAACTGAAGTCAAGTGTTCCCAATGGGAAGCAGTCATGCAAAGGCCCCAAGGCAAGACCCAAGAAGTTTAAGAAAAGAAAAAAAGACAGTGACTGATGAAGAGAGAAGTAAAGACGGACACAAAATGAGGAGGGAAAAGTAGCATGGGTCAGATCCTACATGGCTTTTTATGGGCAAGGGTGAGAATTGTAGGTCTTATCCAAAGTAAAATAGGAAGCCATCAAGGTTCTTTAAGCAGGAAAGTGGCATGGTCTGATTTGAAGATCAGTCTGGCTGCTGTATAGAGAACCAGGGGGCAGGGGGGAACAAACATGGAAGTGGGGAAGCTGGAGCCAAGCTAAGTAATATGCTCGGTTCCCACATTCTTAAGAAGAACAGAAATAGAAAACATGGGCAAGACTGAACTTTTAGCTAGATGGAAGCAGAACTGGGAGTGCGGCTGGCTTGTGCCAGGTGCAATTATGAGATCACGCTGCACATCCATTACATACCAAGTTTCACCTCTGCATTCTCAGTCAGCAACACATTCTGGCCCTTGATATCCCGGTGAATCACATGATGAATGTGAAGATGTGCCAGTCCCTGAATAGGAAAGACAGACCTGAATTTTAGTTTTCTGTGACTATAAGTAAACAGCCAAGAACACAACTTTTATAAGAAAGTGCACATGTGGACCAAAGGCGTTTGTGAGCTCATGAACATTAACTTTGTCTTAGTGCATTCCCAGGAAGACAGCACCAATACTACCACACACACAGAAAGAAGTCCTCCCCACCCTTAGGTTCCCTGTGTGGGCAACGTGACCACTTCTAGCTGTGCCTTTAAGATACATTGCAGATTACCATCTGCAGTTTCTCTGCTATAATTTGTGCTATTTGTGTACAGGGTGGTTCCTTTCCCACGCTAAATGTCTAGAGGGTGACCCTGTGGGCATATTTGAACTAGACACATCTCAGGGGAAAAGCAAAGGGCAAGAGAGGGCTTTGAAATCTGGCTCTTTAACACTGGCTAGCCTTCCCACTGCACAGTGACAAACTGCTAAGTGCTGATCAATCCCACCTCCATCCCAAGCATAAAACGATTGTGCGGTCAAAAGAGCCTTGTGTTCAAATAAAATATCTTTCTTTCCCAAGGAAACAAACCTACTGGGCATATAACACTTTTTGATGACCTTGTATCTGGAATGAGGCCCAAAAGCTTGTCTCTTACGAGAGGTGGTGGAAGAACAAAAACACATGTTGCATCCAAATATAGTCCAAGAGACAGCAATGCATCATTCTCACAACTCATTTACTTATTCTGTCCTTAGCTAGAGAAGCCAAATATACAGCTCGCCTCCTTAAGATACAAGCAACCTATTTACTCTAAAATGTCTCAATCCAAAAAGGGCAGATTATAAGTAAGGGTTATTTGATTTTTCCTGTTTATTCTTTTTTCATGGGGTTTTATTGTTATCATTACTTTGTAAGATATGAATTAAATACAACAGCTCCTCTAGAATACTAATTTTTCTAACATAGGGGGTTTCAAAACATTCATTTACTGGTCTGTCTATGAAACAGAGCAGAGCTTATTTGACGGATCTGTTTATTTTTCACAACACAGGATGTGCGGTATTATACCACAAAGCACTGACTAGAGAAAAAAGCACTAAAAAGATATGGTACCTTATTGCTATAGTTAGGAACAAAGCACCTCTTCTCAGCATGGTATAACTTCAAACAGCGAAAGGAGAGACACAAAAGCTAACTTCCCAATTCTTCGTAATTCCTATTTCTATTATTTCAGTTCATTTTTGCTCTCTAACTTGCACAACCTCTTCTTAAACTTTTACAGGACTATCTTAACAACAAACATAAGCACCCACATCTTGTCCAACAAATGTGGCTCGCATGCACTCTTGTTCATTACTAGCAGTAAATGTATGGAACAATGCTTGTTTTCCTGTCTATACTGCTACAGGATCACTGCTTCTACAGGGAATTAAGGTGTGTCTAGCAGCTCTGCAACAATGTTATACGATTATTCTGAAAAATAAGTACATTTTTCTTCCATGAAGTACCTGGGAGTGTATGTGTGTTCAACTAATCCCATACCAGAAATTAGGCCACAATTATCCTTCCTTAGCAGAGATGCCAAGTCCAAATACTCAGCGAAGGACCTATCCTCGAGCAAATGCATCAGTGTTTCTAAACTAGGAAACATTTTTCCCTTAACTCTGTATCATGCATGGCCACAGAATAAAAGAGCAGTCAAAGGCTGTCATACAGTATTGGTTACAGAAAGCTCTAAGTTCCCATATTCAATATGAAGATACTGCCATGTGGAATGTGAACATGGAAGTGGGCTGAAAAGAACACGCAGGCCTGCTGCTAAGCCTCGTGGTCCAGAGGGTAACAGTGTGCAGGCTCCAAAAAGCACTTCTCTATTGGCTGGGGCCTACCTGCTTAGGACCCTCCCCATTCGAAGGGTCTGATCATAACGATCATAATGTCTAAATCCAACATCTAGTGAGAAATGAGGAAAGGTTCTGCCACCACAGAAATTGTTTAACCCCAACCATCTTTGAGAACACAGCTTATCTGTCTGGGGGTGGCTGCATTCCTTTCTCATGAGACCTTACCTCCAGCTTATCATCCTGCTTTCTCTTTACCAAAGCCGACTCTTAGTAACCCCTATAATGAACACACACTACTGCATGACACACAAACTCTCCCTGAGGCATTTGCTTGTTTTTGGTTAATTTAAACTTTTGTCACGAGGAAAAACTCCCATTCTAGATGAAATGTAGGCGAAGGAAGCTCGTGTTTCAGATGCCCAGTGAGGTGAAAAAGATTTGCTACGTCTCAAAAAGATGTTCATTCATGTACCACACTCAAGTTGGCTTAGAGGCGTCAAACAACTTGGGCTTCTTTTAAATGTTACTGGAGATTACTGATGGTAAAATGGCTAAAGGTACATATTACATATGATAGGTAAACAATGCTTGCCTGGGTATAGAAACACATGTAAGTTGTCTTTGATGTCTTTGAAGGCTGAAATACATTTGATGCCTAGGACATTATGGTAAAAGCTAGTTCTCTGCTTGAGATATCCCATACTGGAATTATATACTAGAAAAGTAGGGGTGTGGGTGCGTGGGTGGGGATGTGTATGGCTGGGGAGTGGGTGTTTAAAACAAAGAATAATGACAACAATTAATATTTACTGATAGGTAGCTATGTATCCACACGTTACATTAAATGATTAATATACACTAACTCATTGAATTCTCCTAACAAAAGTAATTTCAAAGGGTTGGTATGTATAGATGAGGAGAAAGTAAGTCCTGAAAGTTGAATAACATAGGGTGTGCTATAGGTAAGCAGCAGAGGTAGGACTCAAACCCAGGTCTGACTTATGCTAGTCTCCAACCACTCAACCAATGTTCTACGCTGCCTACCATGCTAAACAGTTTTAGTTTTTAATAGAATAAAAGCATCTGGCCCAGTACCTGACTTCCTTTAAAGGAGTATAGGGCAGGAAGCTTAGTTTCCCACATTTAGGCTCTGCTTTCTATAATAGTCATAAAAGATCCTGACATTTTAATGACATTTGCAAGTGTTTATAAAAAGATGGTTCTCCTGTCACCCTACCCCACCCCCTACAACTGGTCTTCTTAGGGGAATTGCCTATTTTCAAAGACTACATAAATATCTAAATAAAAAAAATTAAACGTTTCTCTAGCAAGTCTAGATGGCAGTTTTTAAACCTGCAATCCTCTATGAATCTTAAATATAAAAAGTGGGATAACTTTACTTATTAAAAAAATTAAAATAACTTATTAGTTACTTTAAGTTTTTTTATTAGTGGGGGAAGCATAAGAATTGGGCTTCAATTTAACTTCATAATCTTTTTTTTTAAATGTGGTAGGTAAATGAAATGCAACCAAGTAATGTCCGTGTGTAATTCAGGGATGAAGTAGAGAGAAAAACTGTGATCGCCAAATGAAGAGACTCACTGGTCATATCCTACATGCACTGCTCAAACACGAAATCCTAGAAACACTATGCCTGTGCTGTCAACATGGCTTTACTACTCAAAAGAACCATTTAAAAGCTGCTAAAATAGCAGTTCAGAAACTTGCTCTAAGATCGTTAGCCAGCTTTTCAAATGGCTGTAAATAATATTAAACATTCCAACTTTTCTTCATAAATATTGTAACAGATTCTAGTAGCTAATGACAAAGACTTCAAGGTGATTTTGAAAACCAGCATTCAGCACCATTAGTATTTACTTATAAGCTTATACACAGAATTCCTTTAAAAACAATAGTTGGAGATTATTTCTCTTCCCTTCCACTCTGATTTCCTTTTAACTCAAAGGAAAGCTGCCAATAGGTATGTCATGATGCCATGGAAAGTAAATTCAGAAATGCTTTTTTTATTTAAGTCCACCTTCTTTACATACTTGCCAGAGCCAAATCATGATGTAGCTTAAAATTATCAAAGCTAGCTAGATATACAGAACCCTTGGCTGTCAAAGAGAATAATCTATATAGGTATAAGTAATGCAAAGAAGTACTTGGGGCTGGGAAAATGAAAACGGAAGCACAGGATCATGAGTTGGAGCACTGTAGCCACCCACTTTCCTTACCCTCAGGATTTCTCTGGAGATGTAAGCGATCCAGTCTTCTTTGAGTGTGTTCCCTTTGGTGTTCTTCACAAGGTCTGTAATGGACCCAGCCCCACAGAACTCCATAACAAGCTATAGGGCAGACAAGACACAAGGTGAGCAACATATCTTGGAGAAATTGGGAAAACCAGTTTAACCGCCATGCCCTCTCTTTTCTAAAGACCTAGAAACGTGATGCTCCTCAATAATTCATAATAATTTGGAGGCACCTAAATAACTGAAAGCTCATTTCACAGTCCAGTGTATTCGCTCCGTATATTTGGTCCAGGAGACTGACAGTGTCTGGTATTCTAGAGCACACCCAAGTGCAGCAATTCTGAAGTGCTCATTCTCTCTCAGAAGCACATGGGCACAGGAGGACCACTTTGCTCTTCATCACTACCCAATTACCAAATATCTGACTCAAATATTCCCTAACATTCTTTTTCATTTTACCTCAAAAACATCCTATTTTTCACATTATGATCCTCAAACTATTATATTTTATATTAACTGGGTCTAATGTGAATAAAAATGGTATTTTTAAGCAGTTATACAATTTTTAATGCAATATTTACAGTATCTAAATGTTTGAACAATATGATCACAATGGTATGTTTAAAGTACCCAGAAAATAAACTGAATTGAACTGTTCTAAAATTTTAACTATGATCTGATTTGGGCAATAGTAACGGTAAATTTTTTCCCTTCTACTTAATTTTGCAAATGTTTTCTGTAATGGCCTTTTAAAAATACTGATACAAAAAGTATTAAACTATCTTCCTGCTTTATAAGTTTAAATAATGTGATAGCCACAGATCTGATGGTATCTCCAGGTCATTATCTTGAATATAAATGTGCTCAAAAAGAGGTAAGGTTGAATGTGTCAATTCCAGAAATTTCCCTGGAATTTGTTTTAACTATTATCATTAATATTATTAATAAGCTACTGACAGAAGTTTGTTTCTTGAGATCTGTCTCTCATTTCCAAGTGGTAAGCTCAATTTACTGAGCTTTCAAATTAATTTTGTTCCCATAAATAAAGTTTTTATTGTATTGCTTTCAAGCTCCTAATTTCCTTGCTATTTGGTTACATTCCTTCTAGATGCTGCCATTTTATTCCTGAAACACAAAGTTAACTTTTTTCCATGCAATGTGAAATCAACATCAAAATAAACAACCAGCATATAGTCAACCCAGAGATACAGGCCAAGGAAGCCTTTAGAACCTGCCAGCTACTTACTGCCCCTCTTTATTGTTTTTCTTCCCTCCCTTTCCCCCACCCCCACCCCCACCATGCCCTTACAATTCAAGCAAATGGAATGCCCACAAATACTCAGGAAACATCCACCTACCCAGAGTTGGTCATCATGTCCTGGAGGGCTCTTTTTGATGAAAGCACCATAATATGTTGCAATGTTTCTGTGATGAGAGTATTTCTTTAGCATATTTATCTCCAGTTTGATTTCTTCCTCTTCATCCTTATGAAAAAATAAAAATAAAATGTGTGGCTACTGAATGATGTGCATGACTTTACTTCCCCCACACTACGTACAATAATGAAAGGAACACAAGTTCCCCATCCTCCAGGAGCAGAGGCACATATACATTCACTTCATCCTCGTGCCAAGAACAGGAACCTTAGAGGACTCATCCTTTGAAGTGTGATTATAAGACGTGATGCACACGGGGTAAAGACAGACACGGAGAGCCGCAGGGACAGTGCGAGGGGACTGCCCGGCCAGCTCTCCCACTAACTGTGACCTCGGGCAATGCACTCCACTTCTCTGAGCCTCGGTTTGTTCAGCTTTAAAAATGGGACCAAAAAAGGGAAATGACTGATACTATTTGAAATTATCACTTGGAAAGTCTGTTTCCTTTGCAAATACAGATCATCTGGTCCATTTAAGACCAGAAAACGTTCACCTCTAACAACCCTGCACGGCAGCACCCTCTAGTGAAGCCAAGGCAAAGTACTGAATACATGAACGCAGGCTGGAGGTGTAGTCTCTGACGGTGTGCTCAGCGAGAATCCACTAACCCGAAAAGAGGTTCAGCTGCATCCAGTGGGCCCCAGTAACAAAACATCACTGAGCATGTGATTTCAGACTTGGCTCCTCTCCTAGCATCTTGGTTTATTGAAATAAGATGAGCAGAGGAAGAAACCCAGAGTTTGTGTGAGAAGATCAGGGTGGGGAATGAAGGAAACAGATAGTGACACAAGTCTGGAAAATAAAAATAAGTTGCCCTTGTAAATGACAAAGGCTGAGAAGTCTGTGATCTCCACCTCTCTCTCTCATATAAACCTGGAGAAGAAGCTGTGCACACCAGCCAGGTAGGCATTCTGTTCCTTGTTATATATACATGACATACTACCTGCAAAGAGTCAGGTTAAGGAAGATTTGTAGTTAGTACAGAATGAGGGGAAAGCAGAGTTAAAGTGAGAAAGAAGAGAAACTGCAGGAAAGGGAAAATCATCCTTGATTAGAAAAGCACAGTGTAAGATCGAGAGAAATCTGATGACCAGATCTCTAGAATCCCCTACACTGCATACATTTTCAAAAGGAAAAGATGACTAGTCCCCTAAAATGTCCTTACTTTTCTACACTGACACAATCATTCCGCTCATAACTGATGTCTTTCTCTATCCAGGGAAGAGTAGGGGCTCTGAGTAGCCTAGACGTGTGTACGCACGCACTCACACACACAACTTGGAAGAAACCTACTTACTGCTTCAATCTAGCACCTCTAGAACCACTCTTAAGGCCTTACAAGCCTAAAGGAAGTTTGATTTGCAAATATTATACTTTAAGATAAAAGCTGCAACATCGTTAATTAGATATTAATGATGAGATCAGATGGGAAAAATAATTTTTAAAATACGAACTTCAGTTATACATTACTGCTTTAGAAAACAAATGTATAAGAAGACATGTAGTCATCTTAGAATAGTAATTCTCAAGATGGCAGCTTTACAGCTTGGTTCCGAAATATAAACGTTAGAGTATTATATTATAGTACAGTCATGCACTACATAACGTTTTAGTCAACAAAGGACTGCAAATACAACAGTGAACCCATAAAATTATAAATGAAGCTGAAAAATTCCCATCACCTAGTGACACTGTTTGTGGTGAGGCTAGTGTAAACTAACCTGCCACACAGCCAGTTATATAAAATTATTGCACATATAGTTATGTATAGTACATAATACTTAATAAATGACTATGTTAGTGGTTTGTTTACTATACTTTTATTGTTATATTAAAGTGTACTCCTATTTATTTAAACAAAAAAAAAGTCAACTTACAACAGCCTCAGGCAGATCCTTCAAGAGGTATCCCTAAGAAGGCACTGTTATTATAGGAGATGACAGCTCTATGCGTGACTGCCCTTGAAGACCTTCTACTGGGACAAGATGTGGAAGTGGAAGACAGGGATATTGATGAGCCTGACCATGTGTAGGCCTAAGCTAATGTGTGTGTTTCTGTCTTCGTTTTTTACCAAAATGTTTAAAAAGTTAAAAAAGAAAAAAGCTTACAAAGATATTTAAAAAGAAAATATTTTAGTACAGCTATGCAATGTTTTTTAAGCTGTTATTACAAAAGAACCTAAAAGTTTTATAAAGTAAGAGTTACAGTAACCTAGTTAATTATTGAAGCATATTTTTTAGAAATTTAGTGTATCCTAAGTGTACCATGTTTATGAAGTATACAGTAATGTCAGTACAAATTTAGTGTATCCTAACTGTACCATGTTTATGAAGTATACAGTAATGTCAGTACAAATTTAGTGTATCCTGAGTGTACCATGTTTATGAAGTATACAGTAATGTCAGTACAGAATACAGAAGTGTATAGTAATGTCCTAGGCCTTCACATTCACTCACCACTCACTCACTGACTCACCCGGAGCAACCTCCAGCCCTGTAAGCTCCATTAATGATCAGAGCTCTATGCGGAAATACCACTTTTTATCAATCTCTTTTCTATGTTTAGATACACAACTACTTGCTATTATTTTACAATTGCCTACACTATTCAGTACAGTAGCATATTGTACATGTCTGCAGCCTAGGAGCACTAGGCCATACCAGATAGCCCATGAGTACTATCTAGGTTTACATAAACACACTCTGATGATGGACAACAGCAAAACTGCCTAATGAATGATGCATTTCTGAGAACGTATCCTCATTGTTAAGTGATGCACAACTATATATTCTACAGGCACACTTGTCATGTGACTTTGACAGATGACTACAAATATGGCAACGGTCACATGACCCAATACAGTTGACATAATAATTCTCATTCAAACCCTGCATATAGGAAAGTCCTACCAAACAGGTATAATTTCTATCTGAGATTTAAATATGGCCATGTTGAAAGCAGCAGTGAAAAATTAGGTACTCAATACTAGATAACC
The DNA here is from genome assembly GCF_028885625.2 of Pongo pygmaeus. Taxonomy (NCBI): domain Eukaryota; kingdom Metazoa; phylum Chordata; class Mammalia; order Primates; family Hominidae; genus Pongo; species Pongo pygmaeus. Next base: position 32,866,458 of record NC_072385.2, on the reverse strand, counting down.
ATCTTAATTCTAAACAAAACCAGTGTTTAGACTAGCTAGTAAAACAAAGAAAGACTTCTATTTGAGACCTTGCTTCAAAGGAACTTTATTCTAAAACAGAAAAGGGTAACAATTTTTACTACATAAAACATGAGGAAGCATGCCCCAAATAAAAGTAGGAAACCTAATGCCTCAAAAGTTTTACCTTGTGCTCTCTACACACACATCCACACGCACAGTGTAACGAGCAATAGTGACCAGGGCTGGCTGGCATGGGGCACATCAAGCCTGCTCCCTCCTGACTCACCACAACTCACTCCCAGTGGTATCTGAGGGTTTCTGAGAGGCCTCCTGACCAAGCAGTGAGTGGCCTGGGACAGCCCTAGTGAGGCCTGTCAAGATAGGTAGGCTCCTGAAAAGAGCACACGGTAGTGGCCATAAACAGGCCCCATTGAAAAGGCATGTGGTGTCACTCCCAGGATAAGGCCCATGGTTAATTAAACATGTGCTCTAAAAAGCCAAACATCCCACTTTCCTTACACTGAACTGCAGCTGGGTGACCAGAAAGTGAACTAATGGTTTTTCTCCTTTTATCCGAAAGTCAGTAAATCTGTAAGGATTTGGGGTATAAAAACTACATAAAAACAAAACAACAATGTTGAACTGGAATAGGGAAAAATCAAAATATCGATTTTAATTTTGTTCCTGTAGTAAGAACTTCATACACTAGTGAATTTTACTGGACTGTCCAGACTTGTTTCATCAATCCCACCCTTACCTTTGCCTACCTCCACTCCCTGCAGTGGCTAAACTGTTTCCAGGGTCATTGTTCCCTATCACACTCTGCCAGTAGCTTTCACTTCTTGAAAGAAAGAAATGCTACCTATGATTCTCCCATGAAAGGCTTCCTGAGCAATAATTAAGAATTATAAAATATTTCGACTAGGTTCCATTTATATTTTTTTCTTTTAGTGACACAAACCAATGTCTTCTAGGATCTAACCTGTTCACCACCGTACAAGAAAGAGTCAAGAGCACTCGGTATTTTCACAGTTCACTGAGTTAAAAATCAAGCACACATTTTAGTTCTTATAGTCTTAAATTCCATACTGTCCACCAGTGTGAAAACTCCCGAATAGGCACATTGGTAAATACTGTTGGCAGATTACCATGGCACCATGTATTTCTCTGAATCTGAAGTGCCCCTGAATGGAGCCCACCACTATTTTATGTCATGAAACCATGAAGCACTGTCAACCATAAAGTATACACTCTAACATCTTCAAAACTGAGTTGCATCTCAGAATCAATGATTTAGAAGAACAACTAAAATATAATCAAGTCTGGCAACAGCTTTTCTAATATGACGGAAACACCCAAATATCATCCAGAAATACAGTGATCACATCAATGTCACCTGCCAGAGTATTTCCCAGGTCTGAAATAGTCAAATCCTGGAAGCATACAAAAATAACTACAAAATATATTGCAAGGAAATTATATTCTCCCCTCAAATTACTGTTTTAGGATAAAGTTTATATATACTTTGAACATTTCCTCTCTTGATTTATGATTTTAAAATAGATGACTATTACACATCTTATAAAATAAAAAGGCAGTTAGCACCACTAATTGTCATTTACTGTCCAATTATGAGTGCCCATTTGGAGAAAAAAACACTAGAAATACAGAATCTGCCATGGCTTTGAGCCAGCTACAACTGGAAATCTAATTATGACTAATGCTTATTATACAGTATTTTATGTTGTCTTTAGAGTAGGGTAATAATGAATCAACTTCTGAGTTTCAGTCTCCCTTTGGTTATTAAACATATGTTTGGTGGTTGCATCCCAGCACTTAAGTACATACACACATACCACCACCACCACTAGCACCACCAAAAACAAACACCTCATGTGGCCTGGGAAGATACAGCAGAAAACAGACTAGGGGCCAGCTAAAACTGAGTTTAGTAACAACAACAAATCCTATATACAAAAAGAAAGTTGAGTTGGCAAAACTACATAGAAGACGTTTATATATTCCATGTGTCCAGGCAGAGTCCAAACTACTGTGTCCTCCATGCCCTTCTTTAGCAGGTCACAAGTATAAACAAATGAAAAACAAAATCAAGAGTAACTTCAAGAGGAGAGAGAGGCCTTTTTAGTAAGGAAAAAAAGGTCCCCCTCCTGGTTACTCGAATGGTGTGGCAGCTGCTAGCCCCCACTTAGTGATTTAATGCAGCTGATGCCAATTAGCATTTTGGACTTTAACCAGTGGAAGCAAACCCTCACAGAAAAGGCCTTTGTCTCAGGCTAGGATCTGACTAGGAGATGAGTTTTTAGTTGCCTTGCAGGCCGTCAGAGGGTGGGGGTGGGGCAGGGAACATCTGCATAGTAGTAATTTTCACAAGTAGCAATGGGTTTGTCATATGACAAGCCCTGCCCACTCCACCATCTGAGCACACAGGAGTGCATGGTATGAGTGTTTTGTTGTTTGTTTTTTAATGACCCCTTAAAATGCTGTTCAAACTTGTTACCTAAATTTTTTCCCATTCCATCAATGGTAGTAACTATGTGGTGGGGAGAGATGGGCAGACTTCAGATAAGCTAACTGGAATCCAAGAGGACTGGGAAATGTTCTGAGCATTTGCCAGGTGAAATGAAACCTTTCACCTGGCATACCCTCTTTACAGAATTAAAAGTAGACTCAGCGACAGCTGGATACAAGAAAAAAGCAACTGACTGTTCACTCTATCTTTGTTAGTTGGAGAGAGGACTGATAAAATGAGATATACAAATATCTCTGGAAGATTTCAGCACCAAAATGTACAAATGAATATACATTTAGAATGAAAATATCTGTTTTTAAAAAACAGTTTACAAGTTTTTGTCAACTACTACTGAACCTTTTCTTTATGTGACTGTGAACGGGCAGAAAAATGAGAACAGATCACTTTTTACCTGGCAAATCCCACTACATCTAACAGTATTATTCAGTACCACACCAATGAAAGCAGCACAGAATTAATCAAATTCATTTTTTTTTTTGGCCTCAAACAGGCACATCACATTACAACTTAAATTCACTGACTAGTCAACTAAACACAGATGAATGTAACTACACAGGAAAGATTCCAGAACAAAATTAAGGCTATAGGATCTGATCAAAAGGAAGAAATTACATGTTCCTTAAAATTAATCCGCACCCCCAAGATCAATCAGTCTCAATAAAAACCGACGGAAAAATTACAAACTTAACAACAGCCTGCTCAAGAAAAAACATGTCTTCAGCACATTTCAAACAAAAACGCAACGCATCCTCTTTCTAGTTCTGCTACTGAACCAATGAGCCAGTTCTGGGATTCCAAACCCAGCATGCAATGGCCTGAAGCCCTGGACCCGCCCTCTTCTCCATGGAAAGCACAACATAGAACTTTTACTACACACAGCAAAGCCCCCAGCGTGCCCTCTGGATCCCCTCCATCTTCTACAAAGTGCCACCTGCTGAATCTTTCAATGAGACTGCACTACTCAGCTGGTATCTAAAAATAATGTGATACAGAAGACAACTACACAATGACACCATTCACCTGGATGGATGGGGGTGGGGAGGACTTCAGATGGTGAATATAGTTCATTCTATTTTCTTCTGCATCAGTTGCCCATCAACAACTTTGGGAGACTGATGCTTGCCTGAATGACCCACAAGGAGGACAAAATACACGTCTGACAAACCCCCACCAAAAAGCACCACATGGCAAATAACGAACATGGTGATCTTACTCAAACAATAAATGCAAATAAGATCACTATTTCCTCCAGGATCTAAAAGAAACTATTAGATCTTTCCAAAGCTTCATGTCATCAACACCCAGGAATCCTGACAGTTGACCTTGTCGAGCCCCAATCTATAGACAAAATACCATGGGTACAAGTGTCTTCAATAATATACTTGAAATAGTTCATATTAGTACTCAGTTTAAATGAATGCATTGAGGAGGAGAAGGGGAGAAATGCTACCAAATATTACCTCTAGATTATAGCCTAATTTTCTACAATTGTCATATACTATTTTCCTAATTTGGAAAAAAAAAAATAAGAGTTTAGGATAGAAAAGTTTGGCCCCCAAAGAATTCAAAATGAGCTTTCTGGCAACTCACACAGTCCATCTCCTTCTGTCCTTGGACTGAGGGTCCTCTCCCCTCCTTGCTGCTTGAGGGTCACTGCCAGTTTCCCTGCTTGGGCCACTGACACCAATGGTCAGTTGTGCAGGGAGGCCTAGGAGAGCCTGAAGAACTAGAGCCTGGCTGTTTAAACTGCCTTCAACTGGGTCAGTAGCACCACTCTGACTTTAGCCTCTTGGTCATTTCTTCTGGTTTACTATAATGTACCAATTCAGACCCTCAACTTCTTAGTATCGGCTCTTTCCAGACTTAAGTCATTCCCAGAGCAAAAGGAGAAGGTAGGTGGAGCACTCATCATCCACTGTCTTCACTTTCCTGACCTGCCAAAGGTCCCTTGAGGAGAATCTTGCCTCAGTCTATTCATACCTCTCCCTAACCCAGTGGCAAACTCCATGAAGCTTCCCATAGCGCAATGGGGGAAAGAATACAATACACATTGCATAGAGTGTTGTCTAAAACCTTAAAAACAGGTCCAAGAAAGGAATGGCAACAAGGAGTACAGCTCTAAAGGAGGGTGTGATAAGTAATAGTGTTTCTGCACTTCATGCTGGATTCATCCATGCACTCAGACACCAGAGCTCGTGCTTACATATTTGACAAAATGTGTCTTCAATAAAAAAGAATGAAGGGAGCTTCGGCTCCTGGCCAAAATAAAGTATCAAGGACAGATGATTTATCCTCCCACCTGAACAACTAAAATTAGCCAAAATATACGAAAGCACTTAGAAGAGACTTCAGGCCATAAGGGCAGTGACCCTGAAAGTTGGGAAACACATGCAGACTCCAGCTTACTGCCCTGAGAAGGACTCCAAGCTGCAGCAAAGGGAAAGGAAACCCAAACGGCGCCCAGAGGCGTCTCTGAGTTGAGGAGACAGAACTGAGTCTGGGGAGGCCACAGCCGCTGCAGCTGCAGTCGCAGGACAGAATACCAGAAAGGAGACAGCTGCACAGAGAGCAAGCAATTCCCCCTAGAAGACTCAGTAGCACACTATCAACACATCCCCGTGCGGAAACCACCTGAGGTAAGGGAAAGAGCCTGATCCCAAAGGATTCCTCGGAATAGTACCCAGTGCTCAAAGGGTTGGGAAGCAGTGCCTCCTGCCGTTGGCTAGATTGGAAAAACTCATCATTCACAGGACTCAGAAGACTCTGGCCTCGATCGTGGGGCCAAATAAGCCTAGACTACATGATGTGACAATCCCAAAATCAAATCTTCAAAGGATCAAATTGCTCCCAAGAACTAGCTTCATCCCAGAACCAAGGTCAAGTATGTTATAAAAAATATAAAATATCCAGTACCCAATAAGGTAAAATTAACAATGTCTGGAATCTAATTAAAAATTACCAGGCATGCAAAGAAGCTGGACCATACACATATGAGAGAGAGGGGGAAAGAAAATTATCTGAAACTAACCCAGGAATAACACTGATCACAGAATTCACAGATTTAAAAAAAACTTAACAAAAGCTACAACCTACACCTCTATTGGTATAAACTATTATGTCTGTTGGGCATCTACCCATGAAGGAACCTGACACCCAATTTGCTTTTTATGGTCCATTAAATTAGAACCCAGTGCATTTAAAAAGCAACAACTTGGATTTACAGATGTTTCAGTCCTTCAACCAGAGTGGCAGAGTAAAAGGCCCCACATTATCATACAGGTCATCTGTTCCTACTTTCCCACCAACAGAAGAATATAATCATAATTAAAAAAAAAATTTAAGTCACACATACGAAAAACTGTCTACAAAAATGATGTTTGAAATCAACTTACTTTTGATCCAATCATTTAATTTTTGTTTGATCTCAATTGCTATAAACAACTTATTGGTTTATGTGTTAATCAAAGTATTGGCTGTCAAAATGAAGCTAGTAACTATTCCACAGACCCTACTTGGAGAAGCACTGATTTCAGAGGGCAGGGCCAATGGCTAGTATTTACACAGCTCAGTGACTTTCTAACTTTGACCTTGAGGACATTAGAAGCAAAGCCCCAATTTCTGATATGTTTCATGGTTTACCTTACCCTTTCCCTCATTCTTCCTGTCTCGTCCACTGTCGCTTCTTAAGCTACCCCAACTCCTGCTTACGTATTATTTTCATATGTTTCATGAATCACCACAGTACATGAGTAGAAAAAAGGAAGATAAAATAAAAACAATGATCACCTGGAGAAAATGTCTTTCAAATGTCATGATATTAAACCAAAATCACCTTGGCTCTTGATGCTCCCTGGAAAATGGAAATTTGCCATAGTCTGCCAATATGGTAACAAGGAAAAAAGCCTTAGTTTCTATGTGTGGACATTACCATTTTGTTACTTTCAAATAATTCTCTTCATTGTGGATAATTCACGAATCTGGAAAGGGATCCTGTCTTTATTATGAAATGGCATTTTCCACTTCAAATGCAACTGAGTGACCTCTGTATCACAGCTCACATGCCTGGAGAAGTCTCTGGAAGAGCCTCATGGGAACCACATATGAAGAACCATTCCCTTAGCTCTAAGAATTCAAACATGCTTTCCATAGAAGTTACTCAAAAAGACCATGAATAAGTGTCACAGACTTGGGTAAAATAGAAAATAGAAACAAGGTATTTTAATTCCTAATAGACACCCTTCATTTAAAAAAATTTAGGTGGCAAAATTCAGGTGCAAGCATACATCTGGCAATGTCATACTGCATCTACTCACATTCTCTGCAGAAAATGTGACAGCATGTATCTGGAGGTCACTCAACACTTCTCACAGCTTCTCACCTGTGTGAATCATTTCCTAATACTGTGGTGTAGAAGAAAACTATAGGGTGGCACCAGTCATCATGCCTTCAATAATTAAATATCACCTCCCTACTTTTCAATCCCAACTGGGAAAATAATTTGAAGTCTCTCCCTCTCAATTTTCTCTACTTCTTAGAAAGATATCAAACCATCTAATGGGAGACAATGAGAGAAACACAAAATCAAAAGCTTCAAAGTCCCAATGGAAAAACTACTACACTTGACCAAGATCTGAGGAAATCTGACTCTACAGAGCTACTACCTGCATTATACTAGTTACTCAAACCGACCTTAACTAAATCCAAGGAGAAGTTTTGCTCTGAACCAAACCAGTATATTCAGTTCTAGCCCACGATGTAAGTGGTCCTTATGGGGAAAATCTTGTTGGATGCTTTATACTCCACCACCACAGAAACTCATAAAAATGTGTCCCATATCGTCTCTTCCAAACAATAATCAGCAATGTATGTCCTAACTATGTACGTCATTACCTGTGTTCATACAAGATAATGATAAACTGCAAGTGCTTCTCTTGGAAAAATGTGAAAAGATGGCAAAAATTCACAGATACCAAAAAGACTGAGAGAGAAGACAACCAATGATCTTCAATATGTGATTAAACTGGAAATAATACGAACAGCTGCTAAGACTGGCACTGCTCAACTGTGTCCCAGAGCACTGAGAAGAGTGACCACCACGGGCACTCACAACTGCTGCAGGTCCTGGCTACAGCTCCTTTTTTTAGTGTTTTCGCTCTGAGACTGCTCTGAACACAATACATATTACTACTGACATTGAGTACTATTTGTATTTTATCGAAAATAATTTTTCTCTTGAATATAATTTTAAAAGATTATTGTTGAAAATACAAATTTTATTATATACAGGAAAAAAAAGTGTTTTCCATTACACAAACCTCTAACTTCATAGTGGAAGTCAATAATATAGGATTAATGTAATCCAATTTATTTATTTGTTTGTTTGTTTGTTTATTTTGAGATGAAATCTCGCTCTTTCACCCAGGCCGGCGCTATCTTGGCTCACTGCAAGCTCCGCCTCCTGGGTTCACACCATTCTCCTGCCTCAGCCTCCCGAGTAGCTGGGACTATAGGCGCCCACCACGACGCCCAGCTTATTTTTTGTATTGTTAGTAGAGACAGGGTTTCACCATGTGTTAGCCAGGATGGTCTCAATTTCCTGACCTTGTGATCCACCCGCCTCGGTCTCCCAAAGTGCTGGGACTACAGGTGTGAGCCACCACGCCCGGCCAACGTAATCCAATTTAAATAGGCAAACACAGTTTCCTCAAATTTAGAAGACATGTCGGTGCTATTTTATCTCGCACTTAACCTCTTTTACTTAAGTAGCATCCCCTAGCATCCCACCACCCCATCCAGCACCATAAGCACACTGTATGGCAATCATCTACAGCAAAGATGCACATTTTTAAAAACAATCACCAGAAAGATACTGTTAAGTCATTAGCATTTTTTTTTTTTTTGCTATTAATCATTTTATATAGAACTTTAAGGCAGTCTACTACCTATACATTTCATAAAGCTGTAGTAAGTCATTTTGGTCTTAAAACAGTTCATTAACTTGCCACTGTGTTCCTTAATCTTTACTCCATCTATCTGCAAGTACACAGGGACACACACACACATGTGCTGTGAGGAGGTGGACTGGAGGCTGCAGGAGTGGCTGGATGAAAGACATGAAAAGAAGTCCTCGAGACACTGCAGATGTCCTCCGTCTGCGAAGAGTCAAACAATATCACTCCCTAAAGAACAACACAGTCCTCCCTGTCTTGTGATCATCATCTCCCTGTACTCTGAATGGCTATGAAGCAAAACACATGCAAAGTCTGCATGGAGTCCCCGAGTCAGTCTGGCTAACTTGAAGCAATTGTTTTAAAACTAGAACTCTCATGGGGCGGCAGGAAAAAGAATGGAGTTGTCAGAATAAAGGAGGACCATAAACTACCACACGCCTATCTTGAATATAATGAGGGAGCTAAATTTCTGCACAAAACAAAAAGTAAACATATTGTTGTCATGAAAACACATACAAAGTCTCTCAAGTGGTAGGTACCCTCCTCCTCCAAGAGTGTGTATTGACTTACAGAGATAGAGACAAAAACTTAAATCAGTTAAAATTACACAAATAAATGTCTCCAGTGAAGACCCTGAAAGGCCATTTACCAACCCAAATTCACAAGCACAAAGGATATTACCATGTTGGAACCTGCCCAACTTATCCAGCTCCAACCAACAATACCAACTGCCAAATTTACCATCTGCTGTTACCCAAAAAAATGAAGGTCAGTAAGTTGCCATGCCACTTTCCCTGGCAGATTTTAACAAGTGCCCCAACCACATGCCCATCCATTGGTATAAATGCATTCAGTAAGCATGAACTGTGGGCCCACTTCATAGCAAACACCATGTGGGGCACCGGCAAGAGCAAGCGGAGGCAGGACAGGGAGATAGATGGCTCGTCAGAGACACATGGACCAATGCAGATACAGAGGCAGGCAGAGCACAGGGACAAGGAAATGAAGAGAGAAGGGGAATCAACACCTGGGAGGGTGAGCTTGGGCAGCTGTCAAGGAGGAGCCAAGAAACCTGGGTACAGCCAGCATAAAAGAAACCAGACAAGGAATGACACTATACAGAATGAAGCCAGGGAACCCATGGGCCAGCAAAACTACTTTCACATTCTTTTTTTTTTTTGAGACGCAGTCTCACTCTGTCGCCATGCTGGAATGCAGTGGCGCAATCTCGGCTCACTGCAACCTCTGCCTCCTGGGTTCAAGTGATTCTCCTGCCTCAGCCTCCCGAGTAGCTGGGACTACAGGCACTCACCACCACGCCCGGCTAATTTTTGTATTTTTGTAGAGACCAGGTTTCACCATGTTGGGCAGGATGGCCTTGATCTCTTGACCTCGTGATCCACCCACCTTGGCCTCCCAAGGTGCTGGGATTACAGGCATGAGCCACCTCACCCGACCCTACTTTCACATTCTTGAGCCTAGACTAACTAAATTTAATAAAACAAAACAAGTCTGTTAAAAGAAATCAAGAAAATGCCCTCATTTCCTGCCAGGCTCAGTATAAATCGGCAGCCTCACATCAGAATCTATCAGCAGTGTGCATAAGGCACCGTCTTGTGCATGGATGCTTACAGACTTGTGCACATTCAACAGCTAGTGTTTCTACTCAATAGTAAGCCTTGGACAAAAAACTGGCACAGAAGAATTACTGTAACCTATGCTTGCAGATTAATTGGGTTTATCAGTTTTTCTAACTAAAAATAGACACGGAATGGGGGAAATAATGAATTTAAAACTTAAGGTTCTCTAAGTCTTAGAACTTTTAAAAAGAAAACCTCAAAACTAAAAGGAAAAAAAGATATGCCTCTTGAGAGCCCAGAGTAAATAATGGGTTAATTTGGGGCTTGCTATTCAGAGCTAAGATCCTTCAGTGGTAAATTTCACTGAAGACATCTTTAATTACTTGGGGGAAAAAAATCATAAAACCTGAGGGATATAGTAAGTAACAAATCCTGGAGACCTTTGTGCTTTTAAATGGTATTGTGAATTTTTTCAGATATTATAAAAATAAGAGCCAATCTAGGAAGACTCTCACCAAGTCCAATGCAAGAGGCTAATGATGTTACTTATATATTAATTATGGGTACGAATTAATTATAACATAAATTCATAATATATAATGCAAATATAATACATAAATTCATATAAATTATCATTAAAACAGGCACAGTAATTACCCGTATTTTAAAAAAAACCTACGGGGTACTACGGAATCTTCTCTAAACATTCCTTAAAAAATGTACAGGAGATGCTGAGGAATGTATCTTAGACACAGCAATCCTTGAAAGATTTGATTCAAACCAAATTCACCCCAATGGTTTAGCCAAAGGCTTCCCTCCTGTTTTTGCTACCTATTATACCAAACCAGCCATTTCCTTCACTTAAAATGAAGAAAATTAGCATATCCATGGCATGTGATGTACTAGCACCAGACTAAGTGATACAAGTACACACCCAATTAGACAATGAATCTTCCAACACACTGAACTCTGGGTCAGCATAGAAAATCATACTGGGCTTTTAAATCACTTGTGTGTTCATGTCAAGTAAGTATACTTGGCATTATCCCATTATGCACTAAATGATTTACATACAGTTGCAGGAGATGAGAACTACATCTTTAGACCAGATGTTTTTGAAGATGGTGCTGCCAAGCACACACAGAAATTGCACAGCTGTGTCCATCAACCACAGACACAATGTCACAGTCCAGCTTTGAGAGAGGCTCAGCAGCCGGCCATCTTCCTCCCAAACAAACAAAGCAACAGATGCTGAAGATGATATAATAAAGAAGTACTGGGGCTGAACCACCTTAACTAAGCAACTGATGGAATATTTGAGTCAAGTTATCAAAAACAAGCAGTTTATTGAGAGGTTTCAAATAGTACTTAAGTTTTAAAAAGTCATCGGGCCTTTTCTAAGTAATATGCTGCTTCCTTTCCCTAACTTCAGTTTTATTTATATTCAGATGAGTTAAAATAATAAAGACAATGACAAATATTTTATCAGTTAAGAAGCATCTGTCAGGGAAAATATATCGATTAAACCACCATATGTATGGTGGTGATTAGCATCCACTTTTCAAGATCTTGTAAGCCAACAACAACAACAAAAAAAACTAAGAATAAAAAGTGCTTGTTCAGACAGACAATATTATGAAGTTATTTACAGTGGCCTGTTCTTCAGTAATTTACAATCTAAAAGCCACATTGTCCAAAGTGTATGGACAGGAAAAAAAAAATCACTACATGAAAATAACGTATATGCATGCTATATACAAGCTCAAAGTTGTAGAGGTGTACCATGAAGTGGTGACTAGAAAAAAGTTACACGAAGTATGTAGTTGAGACTAAACAAGATTAAGGAATTCACCATCTGAATTATTCAGAAGAAATCTTTCTAAAATAAATAAATAAATACAAACTCATTTTTAAACTAAATGCAGCCACACATATAAACACATTTGACTGGGGGCTTTCCTTGAGTGACTGGCAGCCATAAGAAATAGCTTTACTCCGCAAAGACTAGAAATACACCAGAAATGTCAGGGGGAGAGACTGTAAGAAAATATTTTTCCACTTTCCAGTTTTCTAGATGAGTACATTATTTCACTGTTAGAGAAAAAAGCCTTTCCATCATTTAATAAATAACTTTACACACACACACACACACACACACACACACACACACACACACAATGAAACTAAAAAAATATACATTAATGCTTTAACAGGAGTTAAGCCAAGGTGATGGAATTATGATTGTAATTTTTTTCATCTTTTCACTTCTCTATATTTTATCCCTGGAATAATTATATTTCATAAAAAGTAAAAATTAAATACAATTTTAAACGTCACTTAAATTTTTTGTTCCAGCAGCTTCACTGAGTTCTAATTTATAAATCATAAAATTCACTACTGTAGGTATACTAAACGGGGCGGAGGGGGGGGTGAGGGTGGTGTAACAGGGGGAATACATTTTAATTTTCTTATCATCCTGATAAGCAGAAGTAACCAGTAAAGTCAAAGGGCCAAAAAGCCTTGAACTTTTAAACTAGCATAAAGAGAACAGTCAAGAAAACATTCACCATCCAGCATGACCTCACTTGAAGCAGCACGAATCCATGAATTCTGCGGTGTTAGAGCCAGGAGCTGCCCACAGCCATGGGCTCCGTGGCTATAAGGAAGACGCAGGGTCCCTCACTTGCACAAACCAGCAATTCCTCTGTGTACGGCCCTGGGCACAAGCTGCACACAGGCAGCACCCACACCACAGAGCCCTCATCTTCAGTTACCCTGCTCTGCCAGCAAGGTAAGGAGCCATGGGCATTCTTCTCCCCATCCTCCTAATGGATAAAATAAAAACAAGGGAAACAACCAGAACTGATGGTCATTTGTAAGGCAATGAAAAATGGGCTTATCCTGAAGAAAACTTCCGTTGTTGGGCTTTACTGTGAAGAAGCATCTTTGTGACACAGCTTGGATATGTTTCCCGGCCCAAATCTCAGTTCAAATTGTAATCCCCAATGTTGGAGGTAGGGCCTGGAGGTAACTAGATCACGGAGTGGGTTTCTCATGAATGGTTTAGCACCATCCCTCTTGATACTGTCCTTGCGACAGTGAGTGAGTTCTCATGAGATCTGGTCATTTAAAGAGATCTCGTTGTTTAAAAGTGTGTAGAGCACTCCTTCCCTCGATCCCTCCTTCCTTCCCTCCCCCTCCCCTACTCTTTTTTTCTCTCTCTCTCTCTCTTGCTCCTGCTTCTACCATGTAAGATGCTTGCTTCCCTTTGCCTTCTGCCATGACTGGAAGCTTCCTGAGGCCTCTCCAAAAGCAGAAGCCACTATGTTTCCTGTACATCCTGTAGAACCATGAGTCAATTAAACCTCTTTATAAATTACCCAGTCTCAGGTATTTCTTTATAGCAATGTGAGAAAGGACTAATACAGAAAAGCACCTTTGGTCATGTGGGTTACCATCAGCCTAGGAACTGATGAGACAGAAATGGCACTTACCCTAACATCCCCCATCCCACCCTATGAACTATGATGTCATTATAAAGCACTTTCTGTGAAGGTAGTCAGTTCCTCAAATCATCATACAGGAGTGCCATGTTGGGCTAAAATACAGGCGAGATGTCCAGGAGCAGTGGCTCATGCCTATAATCTTAGCACTCTGGGAGGCCGAGGCAGGAGGACTGCTTGAGCCCTTGAGCCCAGGAGTTTGAGACTAGCCTGGACAACATAGTGAGACCCTGTCTCTAAAAAAAATTAAAAAATAAAAAACTAGCCAGGTGTGGTGGCACACACCTATAGCCCCAGCTACTCAAGAGGCCGAAGTGGGAGAACTGTGAGTCCAGGAGTTCCAGGCTGCAGTGAGCTGTTATCACACCACTGCACTCTAGCCTGGGTGACAAGAGTGAGACAGACCCTGGTCTCAGAAAAAAGAAAAGAAAAAAAAGAAGGGTAAAAGAAAGAACTGAAAAAGGCTGCAGAAGCTATGAGCCAACACTACTCCACACGTGCCCAACCACACAGAATCGCCAGGGCCAGCCAGGCCCAGGGAGATGTGCTGCTTTAACCGTAGTTCCAAATTTTAATCTCTTCTATCTCAATGGCCTTCTTCCTCCTTTCCCTTTTGAACAAAAACATCTGTACAGTCACTTTCCAAATCAACAGTTTTCTTCTGCTTTCTAAACAACTTAAGGAGGAAAAAATAACCAGGGAGTCTTCTTCAGTTCTAGCTTCAGGGGGAGAAAAATCCAGCATCTTCAATAAGTGAACAAAAGTGAGTTTACTGGGCACATTAAAAGTGAAACAGCTGAGGCCAGACACAGTCGCTCACGCCTGCAATCCCAGCACTTTGGGAGGCCAAGACAGGCGGATCACGAGGTCAGGAGTTTGACAACAGCCTGGCCAATATGATGAAACACCGTCTCTACTAAAAAAATATATAAAAATAAGCCGGGAGTGGTGGCACGTGCCTGTAGTCCCAGCTCCTAAGGAGGCTGAGGCAGAAGAATTGCTTGAACCCAGGAGGTGGAGGTTGCAGTGAGCCGTGATCACGCCACTGCACTCCAGCCTGGGTGACAGAGCGAGATTCCGTCTCAAAAAAAAAAAAAAAAAGTGAAACAGCTGAAATGAAGGCATTCATTATTTTCTTGTATAAATGCCTTCCCCCTCACTCATTCACGAAAGAAAGATCCCCAAGGGGCCTGGGGGGAAGATGACTCATCACCAGGAAATACCACCTAACTACAGATTCCCTCAATCTAGCAGTTACTGCTGTTATTGTTGCTTTCCTAGGTATGACAAAATGTCATATCAAAGACCTTGTTTTTAAAACATCCTTCTCATTAAAAACAGGAATGAGTAGAACTTAAGAGATTTCTTTCTTCATCATCCGTAAGAGACAAGGTGGGGACAGGAGCAGGGTATGGTGGGTGGGGTGGGGCAAGAACGCAGGCTTGCTTGGAATTTTATTTATTTGGCTGTGTCTCCCTATCTTTATTCCACCCCAAACCTACACCACCTTAAGGGAGCGGGGGGAGGACATGCTGCAAGTGCAGCAAAGTCGGCAGGAAAGTAGACAGCAAAGTAGACAGCCTTGGAAATAGGGTGAGAAGGAAGCAGCAGTGAGACACAGGCCAAACAAGAATCCCAAGGAGTGCTGCACAAATTCTTTGCGGAAGACCTGTAGCAGTTGGGAAAGCTCTGTAAGCCAACAAAGATAGCAGAGAGTAAAGTTCCCAAGTCATCACATGTCAGCAACGTCATCTACTCTTTCTCAGGACTCCTGCAGGTAAGATAATACAATTAAGTCAGAAAGTAAGTGGATATTTAACCATGCCCAAACTATGAGAAATACAGACGTGACTATTTTCCCTATAACCTGCACCTCAGCATCTCTTATCCATCACAAATTTCCTAGACTAGGTAAATTCCCTTCTATCTCTGCAGCGATTCAATTCAGCACCTGCCACATAACCAGTATTATAGCAACGGCAGGAATATATTCACTTGGAAGTTAGTGGGACACCACAGAATACTAAAAGCAATGAGAATAAATGAGCTCTCCCTATAAGCAGCCATATGGGTGGACCTCACAAACATAATGCTAACTGAAAGAAGCCAGACACAGAGTACCGTATGGTTCCATTTATATCAAGAACAGACACAGGCAAAAGTAATATGTGGTGAGAGAAGTCAGGACAGTGTCACCCTTGCATGGAACAGTGAGTGACTGCAAGGGGCATATGAGGGCACTCCTGGGGTACTGGCAAAGTTCTGTTTCTTGATCTAGGTGCTGGTCCGTTGAAGGGTTATGTACAGTTTTCGGAAATTTACTGAGTTCATAATTTGTGTACTTTTCTGTATGCATGCTTCACTTCAATAAAAAGGTCAAAATATTATTACAATTTTTTTTTTTTTTTTTTTTTTTTGAGCTGGAGTCTCGCCCTGTCACCCAGGCTGGAGTGTATGGTGCGATCTCAGCTCACTGCAACCTCCGCCTCCTGGGTTCGAGCGATTCTCCTGCCTCAGCCTCCCAAGTAGCTGGGATTACAGTCACGCGCCACCACGCTTGGCTAATTTTTGTATCTTTAGTAGAGACAGGGTTTCAACACATTGGCCAGGCTGGCCTCCTGACCTCATGATCCAACCACCTCAGCTTCCCAAGGTGCTGAGATTCCAGGCGTAAGCCACCGCACCCGGCCCAAAATATAAAAATTTAAGAGCTACTGAGGGTTCTATATATGAAGACACTTCTCCTGAATTCAGTGCTCATACAGACAAAGGCAAGTAAACACAGATACCCTCGAGAACTGGTTTCCCAAGACCTGTCAGCCACGCTGCTACAGTACAGGTATGTTAAGGAGAGAAAAAAAGTGTCTGGGAATGTCTAGACATAAAAGAAACACGGGTAAAGGAAAACTGGCACAAGGTTCCTGTGCTCAGAGAAAAGCCCCTGGACACGTTGGGGACTTCAGAGCCCCAAAGACATCATGATAACCATCAGATAACCGACAGACAGTGGCAGTCCCGTTTCAGAGGCGGGTTTCCATCTAGGCAGAATTTGCACTCAGACTTGGAGACCAATCAGCACCTTAGAGTACCAGGGAGAGGAGTCAGAAATAAAATTCTTTCACCCCACCATGAAATCATTTTCATAGTTCTAAACATCACCTAAAACCTCTAACACATACTGAACTACATATAATGCCCAAGGTTCAACGGGACAATTGTTTTGCAATTAAAACAAATTGCAAAACAATTTGCAAGCTTGGGAGCAGGATTACAGCCAAAATATAATCTGGGTTCCCTGTTAGTGCACAGAGTTAAAAATCAAGGGAGAGAGTCTGACCTGTGGCACAGATGTTGCCGGCTAACGTGGAACAACAGAACAGAGGGGCTGTTCATTCACCAGAAGGCAGCTTTCTAAGGGGATTTTCTGCCCTTGGAGCAGAGACAGCCTGGCTTCCTGCAATGCTGAGGCCATTTATGGATTAACAGTGCACTACAATGTGGCAAGTTTGGATGCTAAAAACCCAGCCCATCAACTAGCTGGCTCCCTAATCCCATTTTACATCAAACCCACAGAAGTCAACTCTCTTTTCTGTAAGGTTAGTACAAAAGTCAGAATAACTAGGAGATAAAAATGTCTCACCAAAAATGTCTTTCCTTCTGCCAGGGTATTATGCTAATGGTAGTGAAGGTGGGGTCCGTTTCTCTAATTAAACAATCAGAGCTTTTATTCTAAAAATGATTCCACTGTCATATAAATGTTTAAGATCCTGTGTATGTTGTTACTATAGATTTTCACGAGACGTTGACAGACTAATAAAACAAGCAATTCCAGAAAGCTTTATCATATGGACAGGTTAGGCTAGAATTAGGCTTTATCATATGGACAAATTAGGCTAGAATTTATACCCCAGTCCTATGAAGAGAATGCAAACTGGAAAGGAACTAAATTCAGGAGGCAAAAAAAAGGGCAGGGGTTATAAAGAGATCCTTTTAAAAGATTTCACCATTTTAAGTGTTTCAAAGGAATGGACACAGGTTATCTAAAACCTTCTTTCCAACTGTATTGCTTCAATTTACCACATCTCAAAGGGCATGTCACTATATAATTAAAAGACAATCCAAACTGTTTAATCATCAGTTTCATGGCCTGTGCACACAGACAGACACAGACATAGACACACACAACACACACACACACACACACACACACACACACACACATATCATCAACCAAGCATATATAACTTACTTGAGTTTTGGGTTTTTTACATATAAAAAGAAGGGGAGGCACTGTTCATTCGACAGTGTTTACTAAATGCCTACTATATGCTAGACACTGGATTTGCACATGGGATGAAACATCACTAAAAAAACTGGCTCAGTGGCTGACGCCTGTAACCCCAGCACTTTGGGAGGCTGAGGTGGGTGGATCACCTGAGGTCAGTAGTTTGAGACCAGCCAGGCCAACATGGTGAAACCCCATCTCTACTAAAAATACAAAAATTCGGTGGGCATGGTGGCAGTCGCCTGTAATCCCAGCTACTCGGGAGGCTGAGGCTGACGAATCACTTGAACCCAGGAGGCAGAGGTTGCAGTGAGCAAGAGATTGCGCCATTGCACGCCAGCCTGGGTGACTAGAGCAAAACTCCATCTCAAAAAAAAAAAAAAAAACCAGACAAAGATCCCTGTCACTATGTATGGAGCTTATATTCTTGGGGGACAGGCGGTTAGTGGCATGGTGGAGGCAGTGATATACATTAAGTAGAATAAATATGCCAGTTATATACGGTGACATAGAACAGGGCAAGAGCTTTAAGAGTAGGAAGAGACCATTTGCTGTGTCAAGGCATGAAGAAGGTGCGGGAGTGAGCTGGGTGGCCGTGAGGGAGTGGCATTCCAGGCACAAGGAACAAACAGCAAGTGACAGGTCTCTGGGCGGGATCAGGTGAGCAGGGTGGAAAAACAGTGAACAGGCCCGTGTGCTTGGAGTGACTGTGTAGAAGGAGGAGAGGAGGGCTGGGAGGCCAATCAAGTAGGGCCCTGTCGTGTCAGCCACTGTAAGAACCTGTACTTTTTCTCTGAGCTAAGAAAGCAGCCTATGAAAGACTCTATTCTGACTTTCTTTCCCAAGCTTCAGTCAGCTTCTACAGTGAGAAGTGACTGGAGAACAAGCATGGAGGCAGGAGGCTCGTGATAGGGGCTATGGTAGAAATCTAAGCAACAGAGGGTGGCAACCAAAACCAGAGGGGCAGTCAAGGGTGGCAGCACAGAGGCTGTGGTGAGAAGGGCCAGATTTGTATCTGTTTGTTCTTACAGACTCTCATAGACTATGAGGAGACCATCAGACTCATTAAAACGTATAATGATTTCAAAAATACTAACCAGTAGTTAATAACTTGTAGTCAATCTATCCACACCCACTATCTACCGAGATTATTCTGACACAAATGACATTGTTTGAAGGCAGAACCAATAGGATTTCCTGACAGATGAACCCAGTGGTACAGGACAGAAAGCAAGCAGTCCACCCAGGATGCAAAACCTTTTTGGGCCTGAGCAATGAGGAGGGTGGAGTTGCCACCAACTGAGAAAAGACAAGGCTCCAAGTGCAACAAGTTTATGGGGGAAGAACAGGAACTCACATGAGACATGTCGAGTTTAGGCTATCGGACTTCCAAGTAGAGATGCTGACGAGGCAGGTGATATATCAATGCAGCACTCAGGAGAGGTGTCTGTTTAGTCCTGAGGCCTGACACCATCCCTAAAAAGGGCAGCTTACAAGGTTGGCCTTCGGCTGGCATCTGGGATTTTGATCTGGGTAGGGTTTCCACCACTCCCAGAACTGGTAAGAGTGGCTCACTGTACCTAGAATGCGGTTTACGCCAAACACCTATTTTCCTTTTGGAAGTCTGAAATTTTGGGTGCATGCTAGGCAGAGGCTGCTTGTACTGCCATCCCCAAATAAAAATTCAATGCACTGAGTCTCTAGCAAGCTTCTTGGGTAGACAATATTTCATACGTGCCATTACGGCTCTGCTGGAGGAAGTAAACAGGGCCTATGTGACTGCACTGGGATAGGACTCTGGGAAGTCTGTGCCTGAATCCCTTCAGACTTCCTCCACGTGCCTGTTCTCTTGCTAAATTTGCTCTGGATCCTGTCATTGTGCTATAAATCACAGCGGAGAGTACATCTATGTGCTGGAATCGAAATTGAGGATGGTCTTGGGGACCTCCAACACGACATTCTTTTCTATACATTTACAGGGAATGGAAGCAAGAATGGGAAGTGTCAAGATAAAAAACAAAACTTTGCATGTACAGCTGCCCAAAGCTGAAAGGAATAAAGAAAGAAGAAAGAAGAAAGCAGCAGCAGCAGCTGGGGAAAGGAGATGGGATGGTGAAAGGACAGTATCCATTTTTTTAAAAAAACAGCAATTTAGATTATACAAAATTTGTTGGGTGATTTTTTTTTACTCAACCATTTATTTTACTTAGAAAAAATGCCTTTGGTTCATAAAATGATGAAATTAAACTAAGAAACTGTGGATATTCAATCTGCTTGAAGAATGCTCATTAACAATTACAAAGATCATCCTTTCACACCAAGTTTTAATTTACCAAGAGATCAAGAATAGTTATCCCTAAAGCATAATTAATCTTTCTATTCCACCCCAGAGCTGAGAATAGTGTTTTTAAGACTAAGTGTTCAGTACTTGTTTAAATAAATGAATTAGTGCAACTCCATGAACAGCATTAAAAACAAAAACAAAAAACCTACAAACCATGGTTTATATTTGCCATTTCCAGTCCCAACGAACCAAAATTACATCTGAACAAAGCAATTAGTAGTCATATTTTCAATAAGAATGAATATACTTTTCTCTATTCCTTTTTAATATTTAAAACTAGCCTACAAATTAGTAAATGTATGATTATTAAAATATAGTAGCACATAAATATTAATATAAAGGCTGTCTCTAATCTTTTAAAAGGGATACTATATATATTTTTTGCTACTGCTCAAAACACTTTCGGAAATTCTCCTTTAAAACTGCCTTTTGGCCAGGTGTGGTCCCTCACGCCTATAATCCCACCACTTTGGGAAGTCAAGGCAGGAGGACTGCTTGAGCCCAGGACTTTGAGACCAGCCTGGGAAACACAGGGAGGCCTGGTCTCTACAAAAAATTTCAGTCCCAGTTACTCGGGAAGCTGAGGTGGGAAGATCTCTTGAGCCTGGGAAGTTGAGGCTGCAGTGAGCCATGATCACACCACTGCACTCCAGCCTGGGGGATGAAGCAAGATCCTGTCTCAAAAAATAATAATAATTTTTTTTTATTTTTATTTTTTAAGGAGAAGAACAACAAGAACTGCCTTTTGTCTTGGGGCATTCTTTAGAAAGAGCAAATATATGCTAAGCACCACCCATGTGAATGAAGGGTGCTGTCATGAACCTAGAAGGGCTAAGAGAATCCTACAAGAGGGTATGATCTACAACAGAAAAACATACACGTAAATGAACATGTGGCCACTGTTCTCTAGCTAACGATTAAAATAGCAGAAGAATCGGCAGGGCTCAGTGGCTCACATCAGTAGTCCTAGCACTTTGGGATGGCCAAGGCAGGAAGACATCTTGTGCCTAGGAGTTTGAGACCAGCCTGGGTAACACAGTAAGACTTCATCTCTACGAAAAATTTTAAAAATTAGCTGGATATGGTGTCACACATCTGTAGTCCCACCTACTCAGGAGGCTGAGGTAGGAGGATCACTTGAGCCCAGAAGTCCAGGCTGCAGTGAACCCGGATGGTACCACTGCCCTTCAGCCTGGGCAACAGAGTGAGGCCTATCTCAAAAACCAAAAATCAAAAACGAAACAAACAAAAAACCCACACAGACATACACAGCAGAAGAAGACAGTTCACAGGGCAAAGGTAGTTATCAAAGGACCAAACAGTGATGGCTGTAACCACAGAGGGGCTGAAGAAGGAGCCTGCAAGGAAGAAAGACAAGGAGAAAAGGATTGCCACAGGTGGAGGGAGGCAGGTGGAGAGTGGATCATTTGAGTAAGCGGCTGAGGAGGGGATTGGGAGTGTTAAAAAGTCTTCAGCAAAAGTGATACTGTAATGTCTTAATAAGGAGAAGGTAACAAGGAAACTCACATTTACTATGTGAAAACTAATAGACTACATACTTGACATTAATTTTAATTCTGACAAAAGCCTATGAAGTCGGCATTATTCCATGTTACAGATGAGGAAACAGCTTTATCATGCTTAAAAATATGTGTTGCTGTCTTGGGGTAAAAGGCAGGATATGACTAATAAATAATGAGGTTAACTGCCTAGGAGGCTCATACACTATAAATTCACCTTGAAATTTATCTATAGGCCTCAAATTTATGTTCCTGGGAAAGATGAGCAAAAGGTTAAATCATTGTTAGTAGTTCAGTGACAATTCTAAAAATGAAACCCAGAAATGTACTCACTCCTAACCACTCCAATAATTTTCTTTCCTAGAGGGATGAAATTTAAGTGTGAAAGTAAGTAACAGGTCTTGCTGTTTATTTATGATTAATGTTAGCATCTAAAATGTAAATATTTGTGATTACAAAAGATGAGAATGACATGGAAAATTATAAATATTGCAATAGAAGACTGTTTTCTTGGACAATGAAACCAATAGTGTGTATCTACTATGTTTTCTCCAAGTGCATGGAACTCATGCAACCACCAAAAATGGAACACCCTATTTAATTCATCAAATATTTGAGTGTCTACTACTTACATAACACTGCATCTTGTTAGGTACCACTACTTTAAAACCCAAATACAGAATACCACTGCTATACTCCAGCAGTGAACTGGGAGATGTGGTGTAATAAAAGCAAGTCCAGGACCCTATTGTGACTTTAGACAGGTCAATCACCTCTCTGAATTTCAACTGTTGTCATCCATAAATAAAGTGAAGACTTTTCAACATGAAAAATGTAAAACATCAGAGGCATAAAGCTAACCTAGTCTTAACCTTCCTCTGCTTAGTGACTTATTAAATGGGTTAAAACAGCAAGAGAGAATTTTCGTATTTTTTATTTTTATATTACTCTACACCAAGTGTTCTCAATGGGGCTGATATTGTCCTCAAGAAAATGTACTACTTTTAAGTGTAAAGACATATATACAGTACATAAACATATATACAGTTATATACAGATATACAGTATATCTGTACTATTAAAATTTCACAGGGAATGATTAGAAGGGCGGGTGCTGTGGCTCATACCTGTAAATCCCAGCACTTTGGGAGGCCAAGACATGAGGATTGCTTGAGCCCAGGAGTTCGAGACCAGCCGGGGCAACACAGTAAAACCCCATCTCTCAAAAAAAAAAAAATTATTATAGGTGGCACACTCCTGTAGTCCCAGCTACTCGGGAGGCTGAGATGGGGGGATCATTTGAGTCTAGGAATTTGAGGTACAATGAGCTAGACTTGTGCCACTGCACTCTAGCTTGGGCAACAGAGTAAGACCTTGTCTCCAAAAAAAAAAAAACAAAACACTAAAAGAATGTTTTAAAAAGCTTCATAGGGAGGAGACAGTGAAAAAAACGGAAGGTTGAAAAAAACTGCTGTAATATATGAGGATACAGTGGAACTATTAGTTCTCAAAATCACTATACTTGTTAGTTAAAATAAATCAATAATTAAATAAAATGTAGCTGATTTTAACTGATTTTAAGAGCTTTTCTTCAAGGTCTTGTCTTGTACCAGTACTTAAAAAATAAATAAATAAATAAACTTGTGGCCTTTTATCTATCTACACAAGGCTGAGTAAGGAAACCAACCCAAATTGAGAAGTTAAAATTTAAGATCAAAGATCATTCAAATCAGGTTAAAAGTTGTCTAAGGTAAGAAAATACCAGATGAGGAAATTTAGCATCCCACAAACGTGGCACATTAGTTTTTCTCTCAGTAGCTAAGGGAAAAGCAGAAGATAAGAAGATAAGGAGGGAGGGGGCAGTGCAGGAGGGGGATACAGACTGTCAAAAACTGATGCATTTCTGGCTCACCCTGACGACCCTAAACGATCCTGTGTTAAGTCTGCCAGAGTCATGCAAAGCACAGGGAGAAAGTGCCACCAGCTCCCTAAAACAGAAGAAGCCAGTACCAAGCTGTAAGGCCTGTAGCATTTAGCTGCCCTCTGAGGAATAACAGAATAGAACAATAGGTCCCACAGCCCACAGAGATCTCCCCTTCCCTTCCTTTTGTTCTTATTTTCAGTCTAGACAAGAACAACACATTCATTACATTGTGCTCCCCTCCAAATGAAAAGGGAAAAATTGTTCAGTGTTACATGGCCTTGTGTTATCACTGGAATATGCTTGTTTTACTCCCTTGTACCAGAGCATGAACTCCCTGAGAGCAAGGTGTCCTGACCATGCATGGTCAGAGCTCAGAAGGCATTCAAAAATCTGTCCATCAGAAGTGACATATATTGCTTAGCTTCTTGTATGGCTCTTGCCTTTCCACATATGATGACAGGCAGAGGCCAGATTCTTACTTGGCTGCTCTAGGAAGGGCTTTTACACAGCTTTTACTTCCACATATCCATGGAACATGGCGCTAGGAATACTGGAAGATGCTCAATCTGCCAACTGGCTCCAAAAAGACATCATGCCCAATATCTTCCCATCCCCTAAGTAATATGACAGAATTACCATTCACAGACACTGTAGTCTAACACTAAAAGAGAGCCTGCTCTGACAAATCTGCTAAAAACAAATTTTGAAAAGGAGAAGTGTGGTCAAGATCCATCTATCCTTTAAAGTTCAGATCCAATCAGCTCACTCAACGAGCTTACTTAAAAACCTGATGTTTGAAATGGTTATACTTTCACAAGTATAGTAAGTAGGGAATCAAAGATCCAGGTTCTAATTCCTGCAGTGTCTAATTAGCAATGTACTCCTGAGCAAGAAGTATCAGCGTCTCTGAGCTGCAGTTCTTCACCGACAGACAGAAGGGAGTGGGCTCTTTCTTTCCTAAGGTTCCATTAAAGCAGGGGGTTTCAAACTTGAAGGTGCATTAGAATTTTTTGGAGGGCTCCAATCCAGAGTTTCTGATGCAGTAATCTGGGATGGAACCAGAGGCTGCATTTCTAACAAGTTTTCAAGTACTCGCAGCAGCTGCTGGTCCAATAGCTACATTTTGAGAATCCCCTGCTTTAACAGCATCCTATGCCCGAGTGGCTGAGAAAAAGGACCACATGTTGGAAAGGCCACTGGACAGGCCAGAAGACTAGATTGGATGCAGCTCTGCTACTCAGTGCTGATGCAATGCAGTCAAACATCATTCATTCCAAAGAGCACCGTTTCATCCCCATCTGACATAAAACACCACATAGTAAGTTTGCCTCTGTTCTCTGTGCATTAACCTAAGAAATGTTTGTCCTTGATTTATCCAAAGCAAAGGGCCAAAATAACTTCAGAAAAATCTTAAACTTCTCCCCTCCATGTCTATTTTAAGTAGTAATATTATTATAATACTGTGAACTTTATATTCACTGAACATAAAAATGTGTTGTTTCATTAGGAACCAATATTTTCAGTATAAGAGAAAAAACAAAGAAATACAAGATATACAAGACAGAAGAAATTAAGAAATTCTGGTTTTTGAAAAAATGTATTTCTTAGCTCTGTCTACTCAAAGGGCCTAGAAGCAGTAATACCTCAGTAGCAATGAGCATACTCAGCATCCAGATATTAGTCTCCAAATATATTTCCCACTCAACAGAACTAAGGCTCCTCAGAGGAGAGGATTCCATGCTTGGAAGGTGAGTTTCAAATATCTACTTGTCCCAGAAAACAAGGAAGTACTCAAAAACTAATAGTGGCAGGTCAAAAGGCCACAGACTCCACTGGGGACCCACTGGGGTCATGTCAAAGGCTCTCACTGCCAAATATGGTACAACTTGATTATGTAATAATAACAGCTGTAATTGATGGAAACACATTAAATAAAACCACTCATGTCCACAGGAATATTCAGACAAAGAGAGAAGGGAAGGGGTAGGTAGGAAACTCTTCTACAGACTGTTGTTGACTAATAAATACAAAAGGAAGAACGTAAAATCATCATTTTGCAATAATAACTAACCTAAGCAAGAATCATTAAACGAATGCCAAAGCCATTAGCTGAAAGGCTGCTCATGAACAGAATATGCACACAGTGCAAAATACCACCCTGGAGATAGATTACTTAGGAAATGTGAAACTAATAATAATGCACCCTTATGGTGGAGAACGCTGGCAGTCACCTCCAAGTGACCCAACTTGGCTTCACTAATAATGGGAAGGCTATGAGTGAAGTGGGCTTCACCTAGAACTGACGTACCCCCTGACGTGAGGCAATATGAAGTACCCAATACCACCACTGAGGTGTTCTCGCCAAAAAATATTTAATCTGCATCTAATCAAACCTCTCAACATATTTCCAGTTTACAGGAAATATAGGAGAGAAAGAAACAAGTTAAAGCATAACATGAGGAAACCATCAAATCCAGAATACAGGATACTTTACAAAACAATCTGGCTAAATTCTTACAAAGTCAATTTTCTTTAAAAAAAATAAAAATAAAAATGGAGGCAGGAAAGTAAAGAGAAACTAACTGCTTAAAAATAAGCGATAAGATAACTACGTATAGTGCATAAACCTGGACTATGATTCAAAAAGAGTTATAAGAACATTCTTGGCACAAGCAAAGATACATGAATGTAGGCTGAACATTAGGTAAAATTTTATGATACGTAGAAGACTGTCTTTAAGACAAGCATGCTCAAGTATTTTCAGGTGAAGTGTCATGGTGATAGCTGTAATTATTTTCAATAACAGTACACACACACAAACAAAATGTTAACAAATGTTGAATATAAGTGAAGAGCTGAGAGTGTTCATTCTTTCAACAGTTGTGGATGTATGAACTTTTTCATAATAAAAAGTTGGGGGACACTATTAAAACGCAAAATAAAATTCTGTTCTCAGAGACAAACCTCACTCAAAGAGTTTATGAACTCCAAGTTGAGAAATCACTGGTAAAAGCAATCATTTGCCTTGCTTTGTTTTGTGCATGTACTTAAGTTATAATATTGTACTATAGTTATGCAAGATTTTATCAGGAAAACTGAATGAACAGTACATGAGACCTCCCTATACATTTTTCTGCAAATCCTCTTTGTCATTATTTAAAGCAAAAACAAAAACCACATTATAGATCTGCTGTCCTAATACCATCCACTTTGAGCACATCCTTAATCTGTTCCTTAAACCCTTCCCAAAACCAATCAGATAAAAGACATGCTTTCCCTAAAAAGAGCCTTTCAAAATCCTAAGGATAGTCAATTCTTAATACAGCTAAAGTACTCACACACAAAATTTGAAGAGAACTTGACATCTCTTGCAAATAAATGCCTCCCCACTTCCAGACCCCTTGGTTTCCTCCATAGTCCCTTGTCACCTCACCCCAGGATGAAATCTGTAATTCTCAGCTGGTTTTGTTTTCCAGATTCACATAATCAAGTAAAGCAAGTGAAGTGAGCCCACATCTTTGCACTGTCTGCAGCCGGCTCCAGAGCTAGATTCATTCAGCCTGCCAACAGCTGACAGCTCGGGAGAAGAGCAGCCACACCTTTCCGTTTCCCACACCTGCTGCAATTCTTGCCTTCTGGGCCTGAGGAATAACTAGTGGCCTGGTAACTGCCTCTCACTTTCACCTAAAGAGTCAGAACAAATCTGTGATTTTTCCCAAAAACAAGTATTTGCACCTTTTTGCTCCTGAGATGAAACTAAGTGGAGGTAAAAAAAAAAAAAAAAAAAAAAAACCATGAAGAGTCCTGTTCTCATCAAGAGAACCCGCTCCAACAGCCCCTCCTGCTGCAGTTGGAACCAGAAGCACATGCTGCAAAGTCTCTCTCACTCAGCCTGCTCCCCACTTGCTCCCAGGTCCCAGCCAGGCCAATGCCTACAACTGAACAAGAGGAGCTAAGAGGAGCTTTGACATGCAGGCTTGGCAAGGGCATGTTTTCCAGGCTGCCTGCTATACATGGCCCTCTATCCACAAGCAACACTTACTATGGGCAATGACTGTGCCCCATGCTATAGCAAAGGTCACTGTATGAAAACAGCACACAAGAAGCATGGACAATATGGTAAATAGTTGATCGTGGTTGTATTAATACTTATTTGAGGACTCACCATCTGGTTTTCATTTTACCTGAATATATGGGTTTTGCAATAATTGCTTTTAAAGGAGTCCCAAAACTACTTATATCATGCATGTGTCCAACACTGCCTGATTTTTCAGGCAAGAAAATACCTTTTGTACACAACTCAACAAAAGTGGGATACAAAAGCATCCATTATACATATCAGTAAGTATTTTATAGCTATGTTCACAGAAACATGATTGAAAGGAAATACACCGAAGCACTAACAACAGCTATTATAAGGTAGCAGAGGGCCAGACGCGGTGGCTCACACCTGTAATCCCAGCACTTTGGGAGGCTGAGGCGGGTGAATGGCTTGAAGTCAGGAGTTCAAGACCAGCCTGGCCAATATGGTGAAACCCTGTCTTACTAAAATACAAAAATTAGCTGGAGGTGGCAGCGGGAGCCTGTAATCCCAGCTACTACAGAGGCCAAGGCAGGAAAACTGCTTGAACCCAGGAGGTGGAGGTTGCAATGAGCAGAGATTGCACCACAGCACTCCAGCCTGGGTGACAGAGTGAGACTCCATCTCAAAAAATAAGAAGAAGAAAGAAGAAGAAGGAAGAAGAAGAAGGAGAAGGAGAAGAAGAAGAAGAAGGAGGAAGAAGAAGAAGGAAGAAAGAAAAAGAAGAAGAAAGGAGGAGGAGGGGAAAGTGGCAGAAGTATAAGGATTTAACTTTTTCTTTATATTTTCCGATATTTTACACTTCATTTTTTTACAGTGATCACATATTGCACACTTATAATCAGAGCCAGGCTTAGGTAAAGAAGAGCTCTACAGAGAAGGCAAACCACATTTAGATTCCATTAGAGATGTGAAAGAGGACGTATCCTGACCGGCCACAACAGCTGTGTCAGGGGAGGCAGCACAGGTTGAATGACACTACAAGAGTGAACTCTCAGTTCGTAAAATTCCAAAAGATTACATTTAAAATTGTATCTACAAGTCTGCCGGTAAAAGTCAAAAAGTGTGCTAATAAATATGCAAAGACTGTATTTCCCAGCAACACCACTCCGAACACGGCACCGGCAAGATGCACAGCATTCGGAATGGAGACTTTGGTAGGAAGGTGGTATTGATCATTCCATTCACAAAGAGGGTACTTCATAAATAGCTCAACTACTGTATTTAAATTATAATAAGCAAGAAGTTACTGTTCCTTCAGTAAAAGTTAAAATCATCTTAAAATAATATTTTATTGGAAAGCATCCAATTTCCCACTGAGCTGTACACCGAGATAGGATCACTATAATACAACAGAATAGTCTACATCAGAGTATGTCAAGGAGAATCTTTTGGCCATTCAACTAAGCAACGGTACATTTTCATTTTAAAGTACCCACTATTCTCTTTAACAGAGAAAAGAGAGTGGTCACCTCATAAAATGTCACATCTTCAAATACTTATGGAAGGCTCTATCAGTTGTCCTGTGGTCCAGAGACAACAGTGTTTTCCAATTCTTACTGACAAATACCCATGCTGAAGATGACCATGTTGTCAGAGACCCAGCAGAGAGCAAGGCAAAGGAGGAGATTTTGCTCTCTGGATAGCACACCAGAGATCGGGTTAGCCATTATCTCCCTTGACACACCCCAGACTTGGGGAAATTGTGGCTGCATTTAGAAGTTATCCCAAGTCTCCAATGCTGCTAGTGAACTCTTTCTAGAATCTGTGAAATATGATATTGAATCCCACTCATAACTAGGCAAGTTGGGGCAAACATGAGCATGAAGTAAAATTTCAGATAAAAATAATTTAAAATGAAATGGATTTAGTTCATTATAATCTATTACTATTTTTAAAGAATTTAAATATGGGCTCGTGCATATATTACATGCACACACACGGGCACACGTACACTTACTTTCTGTCTCGGTCACGTTCTCCTCTTTCCCATCTAAAGCTGCACAGTAAATCCTCATGCGACCATTTCAAGAACTATTTTTTGCTACTAAATTTTGCCAACAATCTGCTCAGCATTCTAGCAGATGTTTCTGTTTTCCAACCTCTGGGAACTTGGCTGGGTCTGTTTTCCTCCCCCATGTTAAAAATAAAAGAAATGGCACAAATGTGGCCTAATACCCTAGAGAAGCTTTTCTCCACTCAAAACCCTCAATCTCCCTATTCAAGTGACCTCCATGATCCCTTTTCAAATTTTTTCTTTTCCATTAGAGAAGATGTTTCCAATTATGTCCCATTACGTTGCCAAGGATGACATCACTCAGATGTGTGTGCGTACTGCGTGTGTTTTGAGAAAATGCTACTGCCTTTTAGTTACTTGAAGACCGTGTACTACAATTTAAGCCAACTAGTCCACTGGACCTATGAACCCACAATGTCACAGGAGGGCAATTTGTTCAAGTAATCAGATTTTCCAAACAGAGTAATACTCTATGTTGTTGGGGGAATCTTTGTCTTCCATCTAACAATTTATTTAAAAACGTGTGTGACTCAATCTTACCTCAGTGACATCCATAACTTTGATGGCTGCCAACTGACCCGTTTTAACATGTCGACCCTGAAAAACAGAAAAAATAGATCAAAAATCAGCACCAATTTTTTTGCACAATCATTAGAACAAAATGGCTGAAGTTTCCAACAAATCGTATCTCATCTATACTTATCTCTGACTAACCAAAAGTGATGACGAAATAGTCCTGTGCTCTCCAATATAACAATATGGTTTATAATGAACCACACTTAATAAGCAAGACAATTCGTTGAACAAATGAGTTTTTGATAAACCATCAATTACTTCTTTCCTTCACAGGTTTAATTTACATAACACTATCTCGAAGAAACTTTTTTTTTCTAATAAGGATTTAACTTTTTCTTTATATTTTCCTATATTTTACACTTCTTTCCTTCACAGGTTTAATTTACATAACACTATCTCAAAGAAACTTTTTTTTTCTACAAATCATGTTGGCCATCCTTTCCTTCTTAACTTGCTACAGGAAAAAAAATGACCCCCAAAAAACCCTCTGGACATTTTATTGTCAAAAATGGATAACTGTAATTTCTCCCTGTGTATTCCCAATACCCATTACTTTATTTCACAAGAATTACACTGAAAGTCTTCTTTGAAGCTCTCCTGCAGTCCCAATGTAGGGACTGCAAGAAAGAAACAAGCTAAAGCATAACATGAGGAAACTATCAAACAAATTCATTTTTAAAAATTATTTCCCTCCTCCCACCAATTTCTTTATACACTTCTTTAAAATTCTGAGTTTTTTTTAAGTGTATAAAGAAATTGGGGGGACGAGGGAGATAGGTTTCTTACAGTTCTATTATAATGCCTCACCTAGAATGTAAAATCCTATAACCCATTTATATCACTAGATATCAGACATACTTGATATCATTCTCCTTTCACCCAGATAAGGAGTACTGGGTTTAATTACTGTCAGTCTTGTTACTCTCTACCCACTCTTTGCAATGCCCTGCTGGTCATTTCTCAGGCCAGTAGCAAAGAGCATCCAGATATGCTGAGCATGATCTACTTCATGACTTTGTGAGAAATGGTCCTTCTGCAACAGATGTAAAACAGAAAGAACATCCCCATATTTTCCAAAAGCCTGTCCCTCTTGTGTTCTCATGACTTAAAGAGTTGTGAACTTTGAAACTTCAAATCTGAGGAGAGTCTGTGTAGGAACTCAAGTTACAACTTGGACAAAGCAACTCTATGAAAATGACACTGTATTACAACTATGACACTGAGTAACTGTACCTGGGTAAGACACCGCTTGGTGTGCCTCAGGCTCCTATCTATATAAGTGAGATCATAGTAGTGCCCACTTCATAGGGCTTCTGTGTACAATAAATGGGGCACAAAGAACATTGTGTGGCACATGGTCAGTGGTCAAGCACAACCCTGGAACCTTGTTTCCCTATATTAATGATAGCTCCTATAGTTGTGACTGCCAACACAACCTAAAACCAAACGACGATGTTCTTGAACCCAAGGAGAAAGAGTAGAATTTCAGAGGATATAGTATTAAGTGATCCTCTCATACTTTCCAAATAAGCGTACAAAGTTCATCTCCTCGGCAACTAACCAACCTTCAAACCTGTTATTCACCCCCTGCAATGAGTTTATTTCCAAATTACTAAAGCATAGTTCTCGCTGACAGAAACCAAATGATGAGGGAAAATGTCACACGCACTGTCCTGGCTTTCCCTCTTTTCAAGAGGGTAAGTATGCTGCATTGGGAATGTGCTAGTAAAATGCTGGGGATGGACGGGTCTTCTGAGTATCTGATATGGTAACACCTAAGATCCCTACAAATCAAGAAAATCCACGGGTCTATGAAAAAGCCTCCTCAGACATTTATAGAGTAGTATCTTTTTTTTTCTTTTTTCAAACAAATCTTAACATAAATAAAGCCATAAAGAGCAACAGAAAATGGTCTATGCTTCCCTCTATGCCTGAACTCAAGACCACAAGTGTGTATCCTCAAGACTTAGTCAGAAAGTGGCACAAAAGCTGAGAACTGTGAATTCACTCAGCATCTGCTTTATAAAAAACATGAGTTTCCCTTACTAAGGGAATAGAGTATCAGGAACTAAAAACTAATCAATTATTTTTGTGATGAGGCCAGACCATGTGACAGCATCAGTCTTCCTTATCACTTACTAGGTCTCCAAATTAGATCCATTTTAAATTTAAAACAGAAAATCATCTAAGAATTCTGCCTTCCTCCTTTCAAACAAGACACTGTACCGGGAAAAATTAATCTGGGACCCAGGCAGCTTTGAGCTCTCTTTTCTTGTCCATCACCCCATCACTGTATTTCCTCAGGAAAGTTGCTTAAGTTCTAGGAGTTTCCGACCCCGTGTTCAGGTGCTTTGCCCCCGTTCTAGAGTCAGGCAGGTGGTAGATAAAGTGCAGAGAGTCTATAAGGCCCTAGCCCTAACCCTGACACCCAGTGGGCTCTTGACAGGGATTTATCCTCATTCCACTCCAACAAAGGCCCATGCTGATTTCCTTGCTCCTTTCTCCTTGTAGACTGCAATTGTCTCAAATGTAGTTAATGTAGGCCCATTTCTAATTTTTGAAAGGAATGGCCAATATAAGGGGAGGGAATGGAGTGCTAAAATAATGTACTTCTCTATTTTAAAAAAAAAAAAAAAAAAAAGGCCGGGTGAAGTGGCTCACGCCTATAATCCCAGAACTTTGGGAGGCCAAGGCAGGTGGATCACCTGCGGTCAGGAGTTCAAGACCAGCCTCACCAACATGGTGAAACCCCGAATCTACTAAAAATACAAAAATTAGCCCAGTGTGGTTGCGTGCACCTGTAATCCCAGCTACTCAGGAGGCTGAGGCAGGAGAATCGCTTGAACCCAGGAGGGTTGCAGTGAGCTGAGATTGTGCCACTGCACTCCAGCCTGGGTGACAGAGCGAGACTCTGTCTCAAAAAAATAAAAAAGCAAACTTCTAAATTTGAAACTAATAGTAATCATCTACCTGCTGAGATGGGTCACCTTTGTGTAAAGGAACCAAAATGGCCAGCAAAATAGTCTTGGGAGAAAAACTAAACCCGGGACTCAATGTACTGAATGTTAATATTCATATAATTGTGTGCTAAGGAAGCTACACCAAGAGTTTTTTAAAGGACAAAAGTTTGCCTGTGATTTATTCAATACTACCCAAGAGGGAATATACTGACTCTCCTCTCAGGGTGGGCTACAAGCTTAAGCCTGCGCTAGCTGGGTGGCCCAACTCACAAGGGAGACCCTTTCCACACCTCTCCTGGCATCTCTTTAGCTACGACACACGACCCTCCTTCGTACCACCTGAAGGGTATTTAAAGAGAAAATGAAAATGCACGTAACCATAAATGGACTGCATTATGCTGGGAACTTAAGGACACAGGAAAAGGCATTACTCACTGATGTTTGGGGCTAGACATCTATTATATCATCCCATTTTGGCCTCTATAATGTTTCTTAAGGGCTGCTTTATCCAGCCTACTCACTGAAGATGAGCAATAAATCATGTTCCTTCACCTAACTCTGGATTACTGGATCACTCTGGACCCACCTGATGTTGGGTCACTCAAACATCTAACCTGTGCATGGAGAGATTTTGAACTTAA
The DNA here is from genome assembly GCF_028885625.2 of Pongo pygmaeus. Taxonomy (NCBI): domain Eukaryota; kingdom Metazoa; phylum Chordata; class Mammalia; order Primates; family Hominidae; genus Pongo; species Pongo pygmaeus. Next base: position 32,832,525 of record NC_072385.2, on the reverse strand, counting down.
TATTTAACAGGGTCTTTTTTTCCCTTGTATCATCCATTCTTTAAATATGCCAGTAAATTACTTGGTCAGTATTAAATATACATACCTAGCATCCATTTATGAATGTTACTCTCTTGTCCTATTATCTACATTTCTTGGGCACAGTATCCCATCCAGGGATAAAATAAATATAAAATGCCAGATGGCAGAGATTAAAGATTCATGCATTGCTTTATTTATACAGTACCATGTAAACATTAATGTGTTTATAAGCCAATTAGTGATTTAAAAGCCCCCAAATACTATTCACATCTATTTTCTCAACGGATCCTAAAAAATCCTATGAGGGCAACAAAGCAGGTCACTAGCCTATTCTACAGATGAGGGACTCTGAATTTTCTTCAGTTATCTGCCCACGATACAATGGCAGCAGGATCCCCTTTCCACAGTGATTTTATATACATACTTCAAGAGAGGGACTCCTACTGTTTCTACTAACTTGTCAAATTTCTATCAAAATATTTTGTTTTCAAAGAAACAGCTTAAGTTACTTCCCCTCTATGCTTTTAAGGGTTAGCAGACATAGCATGATTTAGAATTAAAATTTTTCTTCCAATCAACATCATTTCACGTAGCTTGAATGGCTCAAATAACCAGAGCCGTTATCCCCTTTGATAGAGCAACCTTCTTAGTTTCTGGTTCATTTTTAGTCTTTAAATTTCAGAAAAATGTATGTTTTTTTTTAAGAAGAAAACTCAAACTATTCTTAATAGAGGTCCAAGCTGAAGAAAATGGCCTGATTTTCAACTCTCTTTATGTTTCTAACCAAGTCAAAATTGCCACCTCACACTCGAAAAACCATCGCACTAGAAAACCCATCCCACATGGTTTTAAATGCAGGGCACTATGGCAGCCTATTCGTCTGCCTCTAATGAAATCTGCCCCAGCCCATAGAGAGGAGCCTAGAGGTAGAAGAAACAGCATTCAAAAGGAGGCTTTTAAATCTCAAAAGAAAAAGATGCCGGCCGGGTGCAATGGCTCACACCTGTAATCCCAGCACTTTGGGAGGCCGAGGCAGGTGGATCACTTCAGGTCAGGAGTTCGAAACCAGCCTGGCCAACATGATGAAACTGCATCTCTACTAAAAATACAAAAATTAGCCAGGCATGGTGGCGGGCGCCTATAATCCCAGCTACTCGGGGAGGCTGAGACACGAGAATCACTTGAATCTGGGAGACAGAGGTTGCAGTGAGCCAAGATCATGCCACTGCACTCCAGCCTGGGCGACAGAGCAAGACTCCAACTCAAAAAAAAAAAAAAAAAAAAAAAAGAAAAAAGAAAAAGAAAGAAAGAAAGAAAAAGATGGCAATGTTCCTATCTTCTCAAATGTTCTACTATCACTAAAGGCTAGGTAACTTCATGCTGCATAATCTTTACCTAAACTCCAATTACCCCTTTAAAACACATTTGATGATTAAATATATTCGTTGAGAGGCAAATTCCATTGGTCTCATCCATATTAAGAGGAACTTTGAGGAGTGAATAAATTTAAGAAATGAAAAATAGAGCCTTCACCTCAAGACTCCAATCTGAAGAGATGGTCTAATACCAACCACTCTATCAAAAAGTTTCAACACTCCTCCAACCTTCTCTCACAGAGCCTTGCTATTAAATGGTGCCACCACCTCACATCCTAGCAAGAAAGTGCACGTGACTCAACAGCACTTTTTCCATTCATAGTGCTTCCTCCCTAAATTTCACCTTTTTCCAGAATCATAAAACTTTTGTACTCATATAGCCTAAGAATAAATAGGAGACAAGGAAAATTTATGATGTTTATGATACTATGTAAGGTAAATAAACACAGAAGTTAGGAATAACAAATGCCTTCGTCCCTAAACAGCCCACAGGGGTGCACGCACACAGCATAAACTCCAGCAAGCATATCCTGTGACACCGGAGAGCATTACAGTCCTCAGGTGGGACTGTAAGAACAGGACACAGGAACCACATTGGCCCTACTCTTAGGGCAGTTAGTGAACAAGCATTTTATATGCATTGTTGTTTACTCCCCACACAACGCAAGTATCATTATGCTCAACTCACAGATGGAGAAACTAAAGCTCAGACGGGGCTAGGTTAACAAGCTCCAGAGTCACACCTAGACTGGTTCTCTATACCAGGCTGTGGACCTGGAACAAAAATGACCACAAATGTCCTATTAACCAACTTACATAGGAACTGCCAAGTATACTATTCTGTAACATTTTAATAGATATAATCAAACATGGCAATACAGTAACCAATAATAAAAACTTATTTTCAACCCTTGGCCTTTTTCTTCTTGTGATAAAGAAAGAACATCCCACAGGAATTGTTTAGGGGGCATGAAGGCATGTGTACACACATTCACAAGCCACTCTGGTCCATGGCTTTCTGAAACTTATGTAAGAGACTTTTATTTGTTCCCATCTTTATCTCATCATAAATTAATGCTTCCTTTTATCTGCTGAGTTTAATCTGAAACAAAAATTTCAGAGATTAATTGCCTGAAATTGGCTTTATATTTGCTTAACAGTGAAGCCTATTAATGCACATCTCAGTAACCTGAAGACTACCTTTAACCAGTGCTCAGGACATGCCCCACACTGCTGAGTAGATAAAACACAGCAACCTGCCTGCAGGGAGCTTATAATTTAAAGAGGTGTTTAAACACACACACACACACACACACACACACACACACACACACACACACACACACACACACACACACACACACACACACACACACACACACACACACACACACACACACACACACACACACACACACACACACACACACACACACACACACACACACGAAGAGCATCACAGAGAAATACCATGCCCTAGAGTAGAAACACTTAGGAAAGACGACAGTGTGAAACCAATTGCTCTGCTTTCATAGGATGTGCAAAAGCAGCTGTTCAGGAAGGACACACCACTATGGGGCTAGTGGTGTGGACCCACCATGGAGGCTGAGGCTGAGCCTTCAAGGATGCCTGGATGGCACTGAAGAGCATCAAAGGACAGAACATGGATATCTCAAGATGTGAGCTGCAAACAATCCTTTCCAAATCCCAGAAGGGGACAGGTTTGAGTTAGCAACTGGCCAGGAAAAAAAGGGTGAGCACAATGATTCCCCCCAAGACTAGAAGCTGTGTCACAAAACCATGTCACACCTCTGCAGACATGCAAGGATGAGAGAAGTTTGTCATACACTGCACATCTATAAGACGCCAGTCTCCCTCACTAAATCAAAAGAGAAGATTCCATGGTGGTGTGACGTGTACCTGCAACAGAAGAGAGAAGACCTGCCTGCTTCTCATTCCCAACCAACTGGGAAGCTTTGTTTCTTGATATTTGTTCATTGACTTTTTAGTGGTGTGCTGTTGGTTTGGGAGTGTTAATATTTTGGATTTAAGAGATTTACTGGGGGTAAAGTATGTTGCGTTTTTCTATTAGGCATGTCAATTTCAGTAACAAAAATCACTCCCTTTCACCTGTGACATGCAGACTTCCAGGCTCTATCCCAGGCCATAAGAACTGTGTAACTGGGGTATAGGAATCCATGCCTTTTTAAACTAGCATTCTAGTGATTTCTTACACACTCTGTGGGAATTACTTCTTCAAGATTATAAGAAAAGTCGCAAACTCAAGTTCTCTTTCCCCTTTCAGACTTCCATAGTATTTATTACCATTATATACGCAACTTACTGTCTTAGCTGGGGGTTTGGTGTGTGAAAGTTAGATTCATAACAAGTAAATTCTAATTCTAACAAATATCCTTTTTTTTTCCCCCAGAAAAACACATAGCTTATGTTCTGAAATGTCCAAGAATTGAAAGGACAGGCAAGCCTACTTCAACAAAATAGGTGATTTTACAGATTACAAAGAAATCTCAGAGAGCTAGAAGGACACTCAACTAGTAGCTAAGCCAAACCTGGTCTGTCCATTCTCTCCCCAGAATATCTCATCCACACCATTCACAGTTCAACTTGACAATTCCAACCTACTCCCCTTCCCAAATTTTCTGATTTTTACTAGCAAATATGGAAACCTATGTGACTATGAGCTGAACGGCATGAGTACAGCACTAGGAAATCTACGGACCACTCTTTCCATATCCATCCACCCAAAAGGCAAAGACCAGCTTGATTGGTTGGGCACTGTAAACCCCAAAACCACAGGCCTCACTCATAGGTGTTCTTTTCCAAAAAGCGTCTGCAAAAAATCCAAAATTACCAAAGTGGGAGAGCATATTACCCAGACAGCTCTCCAGGAGCCATCTAAGATAAGAAAGCATGTAATTAACCTGAGACAGCTCAGAGTACTTCAGGAAACATCTCGGTCTTCTAAACATCTCCTGGTTGGTACTAGATCATCCCTTCAGACTGGAGTCCTAATAGAGCAGGAGTAAGGAAACATGAGCCCACAGATCCACTGCAGTTCTCATCACATGCCTCCAGACCCCAAACCAAGCCTAACGTGAGAGGGCTCCTATTTGTGCACGTTTCATCCTCATAACTACTATTTCTTATCTACTTCTCCCTTCCTTCTGTGATCAGGGCTGCAGATGAGCAGGCAGGCAAAGAAAGCACATGAATATGTCAGTGCTATCAGTTGGGACTTTCCAATTAATAAGACAGTGCTTCCATTCTCTAAAGACCTTAAAATCAATATAGAATTATTCCTTTCTTAGGTCGCAGCTACCTTATCTGAAACAACACTCCCTTTAAAGAAAATTATACCTCAATTGCAGGGAATGTGTAGACTTCTATTAAGAATGAAACAGTCAAAATAGACAATATGGTAAGACTTTACCTAATGCCACCACCCACTCCCTAATAAATGAGTCATTTTGCATAGCTGCGTTAGCAGATAACTAAAAGTAAAATAAATTATGCACCGCATCTTTTTTCTTTAAGGAGCCAATCTGGATGGAAATCTTTCTAAACCCTGAATTCTTGAGCACATTAAAGGTACTTTTCTTAATGGCCCAGGGAAATCATTATGAACACTAATTACTATCCATTCTTTGCAATTAAGGGATAGCCTCCAGGAATATTACGTCAGGCAGTAATATTCTGACTCCAACAAAGAAAGGGCTCAGTCATCTGGGCTCTGCATGCTTGTTCAGTCATTTACAGCTGTGTGCTGTGTTCTAGGACAGATGGCAGGTGGGGGGACCAGACAGCAAGCTCGGTTCCAGTTCGAGGAGCTATCACTGTAGTAAAAATCACCTCTATGTTAGAGAAGTGGAGACAATTTAAATGAACAGATAATGAAGGGTGCAAGAGAAGAAATCCAGTCATGAGAGTTTATGAGTAATTCTTTCAAAAAGGGTGCTATGGTTTGAATATCCCCGAAGTCCATGTGTTGAAAACTTGATTACCAATGCAACAGTGTTGGGAGCTGGGGCCTCATGAGAGGTGGAAGGCCAGGAGGGAGGAGTAAAAAGGTTAGTCTAAGAGAGTGGGTTAGTTATGTCCAGAGCAAGTTTATTATAAAAGGGGAAGTTCAGTCCCCTTCCCCCTCCCTCTCACCATGCGATGCCTTCCACATTATGATGCAGCAAAAAGGCCCTCACCAGACATCAGATGCCAGCCCCTCAACCTTTGGCTTCTCACCCTCCAGAGTCATGAGCCAATAAATTCCTGTTCATTTGAAGTACTCAGTCTGTGGTGGTCTACTACAGCGGCACAAAATGGACTAAGACAAAGGGGGAGGGAAGATCTGGCTGGGCAGTGGGTCAGGTGGGGAAAACGGGCAGAAGAGTTTTAGAGGCATCTGGTAAAGATGGATTAAAAAGGATAGCGCCCCTTCCAAGGGTGGTAACAGCCTTGCAGTCTCTACTACAACATCAAGTGTGAGGAACTAAGTTTGAAGAGGGAGACTGGCAACTAAAAAATCATCAACTAAAGGGTCCGAAAAAAGGATTAGCACATGCTTTCTTTCATCAACAGTCAAAGGGCACTGACAAGTCTTCATGTCAGAGCACCTAAAATAATGGAGATTTCAGATTCTACAAGCAGCTATCACTAGTATTTACCACACATATGCAGCTGCTCTTTGCTCACTTGAAAAACCTAACTGGCTAAAGACCCAGTAATTTTTGTGTAATAGCAAGAAAAATGTCCCATTTTTTACTATAGGCAAACTTACATATAAAGTCATTCGTTTATTTTAGCCACTAAAAAAATATAGTATTCAACAGCCAAGTAATTAGTCAATATGGTAATACAAACCATGAAATTCAATCATATGACTCTGTCGAGATACGTTAAAAATACTCTACTCTTGGAGAAAATTTAATTCAGCACTAAATAAAAGATCACTAACTGACCAATGAGAAAGGGAGCTCCTCCCAGGTGGCAATCCAATGGACTATGCCTCTTAGTGACTAAGTGGGGAACCCAGGTTACACAAGAAAAACACACCTTGTAAAGCTAGGGCAGATGTAGTACTGGAACCCAAGAGTCTATGATTTCATATGACATCAGAAGACATCATACACAAAATAACTGAGTGGATTTTAATAAAAAGCTTGTTTATTATAATGGCTAGGCATTTATCCAGAACAAAAGACAAAACACAGAATTATGTGGGGTCCCCTTCCTCAATCCCAAGAAGTTTCTCTACATTTCTCCCATGTGACTTCACAGTACACTTGATTTCTCATAATTATATCCACAGTATAACTTCAACATTGAAATATCACTTCAAGCATCACTAAAGCACTCAAACTGAACTCTTCTCATTGGCTTAGAGAAAAAAATTGAAAGTTTCATACACAAGTCAAAAGGCAAGAGATAAAGGGGTGAAAGAGATTCAGATTCCATTCTGGGCTCCTTATCCACCCATGGTCCCTTCCACTCACTACCAACTCAACCTTCAATTAAGGTTTCAAACTGATTCTTAACTTCTTTCTCAGCACTTCAAGAAGCTAACTCTAAAATACACTGCCCTTGAACCTACGTATATGTACACTATTCATATAAAGTCAACTGTAAGCAGCTTTGTGTGTCCCCGAACTATTGTAAAAACAAATATAATCTGGTTTCTGAACCTAAACTACTTTTGTTGTTGTGTTGCAGCCAGAAGCACGGTTTAGAAGACATATTCCTTTCCTGCACGTGGTCTCTGACAACAGCATTAGCTTTCCTTCTGGTATTCAAAGTCTGTACACAGCTCTTAATTTGCCTATGCTGTATATTCATATTTTACTCACTACCCATAACTGTATTGTCTCTCCTTTAAGAAAAAAAAAAGAGGTGAAAGAGAAACCCCACCTTTCGAGTTTTCTTTTGAGGTTACATGTGATAGTATCCCTTACCAGAAATAATGCACCCATGCCATCAACTCAGGTTTCCAAAGCCAGAGCACTCTCATGCAAACTCATACCATGTCCATCTAAAATTTATCTTGACAAAATTAAAAGAAAAAAAAATGGAGATAGAAAGAGCTCTTGTCTCGGCATGTGAAATAGAAAACTCCCTCCTCAAAGCATCATCTTTTGGTAAAAATCATCAGTTACAAGTAACCATATTATTAAAACAGATGAGTTTTCCTCAGTGTTATATAACCATTTCTTTTTGAGTTGTACTCTCAACCCATCATAGCTTTCTCAGTATAAGAATCACAATGAAAGACCATGAATAAGTAAATAAAAGGGCAGTTTTATAGCTTTACTAAGGCTTAAATAGATCTAGTGGAGTTGATAAAGTCAGTGCTCCAACCACCTTCCCTGACTACTCTGCATAATGAGGCCATGCAATAATCACATTACATAACTAAAAGAACAGGCAAAGGGAAATTTTGATGAGTTTTATGCTTCCCTCTATTTTTCAGCACCCGCCTCTCCTCCTCCTCCCTATCAATAAACAAATCTCCTCTCTCCACAAAGGAAGGGCCGACAAAGAAGCACTCACTCTGTGTTCATTCTCTCAACAAATATATTTAATAAATATCCATTTATTTATTGTGCCTGGTACACAGAAGTGTACAAATACTTTCATACATAATACAGGAAGTCATTGCAACCAAGTTACAATGAAGAAAAACATCCCTATTTTACAGAAAGAAAGCAGAGGCTCCATGAAATTAGAAAAACGAGCCCAAGGTCACACAGCTAGAAAGAGGGGTGAGGTGGAATTCTGACTCAGGTGTGTCTGGCTTCAAAGCTCCAGGTACTGGATCACTGATTTGGATCAGCACTTTTCCTTACCGGCCACAGACATTTAAAATCAAAGGTCTGTGTTCCAGAACCTGCTTCCACCCCACTAAGGCACCAACAGCAGCCTGTAGGTGAAGGTCAGGATGTAAACCCTGAGAAGTAAAAAGCACCCGGGCAGTTAGGGATTGGTATGTCCCTTCATACGACTCCCTGCTCTTCCCTGGGTGCCCTTGGTAGCTGTTTTCTGAAAATCCACTCCGACTCCTCTTAACCCTGCCCCTGCTTTTCACTCAACCCCTGACTCGGTCCACAGCCTCGACCAATCAAGGCACCTTGAGAAGCCTGCCAGCTGCCAAGGTATCCCCCCAAGGCGCCACCCCCTACCCCACAAGATACCTTCTGCATGCTGTCCACCTTGTGTGTGGTGTGGGCAAAGCCTGGGCTATCAGTGTAAAGCCTGGGCTATCAGTGTAAAGGAAATGACTACAAAAAAGATACAAAAGCGATTTCACAACTGCCTGGAGATTAGGTGGGGACCCCGCACACTGTGCTGGACACACGAATCAGAGACATGCACAGTTGAGCACTCACAGCCCTACGGAACTGCCTGAGGAGGTTTCAGCATATTTAACTTGCAATGGAGGGAGAAATGCCAGTACAGCTTCTTCCCCGGGATTCAGAGCTCCGCCTTGTGGTTCCCCCCAGACCCACAGGTCCCCTTCATCAACCTTTGATGAGAGGACGTCTGTCTGACTTGCTGCTCCAGGAAGTCATTCCACTGAACCTACAGCCCACAAGCATCCAAAATTACCCCTACGGAATTACTGGTAGAAATAGAACACGGAATTGAAACTCTTCCAGCAACAAGTACACCAAAATCTGTCTTCCTAAGATAAATCCGTAATATTAAAAGTAAAAAGAAATTCTGATCATCTGAGTCAACTGCTCTGCCACTAAACTGAAGAACCTGAACAAGTCTCTTCACTTCTTGCAAGTGTGGCCATCTCACTATAAAACAGTCATGATTCTGAGGCCAACATTCTGATATACAAGACACTGGTCTAGACGCTAGGGATACAACAGTGAACAAAAGTGTGCAAAATCTGTGCTCTAGTTCTTGAAGGGGTATATAAGCAAAATCAAGCAATACACCTTCTGCTGTTCTGAATACATTCTCACAGTTAAAAGAAAAAGGATGGAAATAAACTACAGGGAAAACCCTGGCAGAGCACTGAGGAAAGGGAATGCGAGAGATGGGGAGGTTGCATTTACACTGCGTGGTCGGGGAGGTTTCTCTGATACCTTGTCATTTGGGCAGAGAGCAGATGGAGGCGATTAATGACTTTGTCTTGCCACTCGCCCTGCAGGACCTTGTGAGCCGGAATTAATCTACACAGAAAACCATGAGCCGGCACCGAAGGTAGGATACGCTAGCTCCACTACCCATACTGTTTGAAGGCAATGTGGTGGCTCTGCTCAAGCTTCAGGTTCTCCACTCCTTCTTGTCAATAGCAGACACAGTGCCCAAAGCACACCCACTGCTGTGTGCTGCTATGAAAACAGGCACTGCACAGAGCAGGACTCTCTGCGGGCGTGTCCAGCCATTCCCAATAGCAGCTACTTCCTCACACAAAGCTCATGCTTGGGTTATAGAGAAAGGGCCATGAGAGGCTTTAGCTTAAAAATGCTGCAAGATTTCTCCATTCACCACCTGACTACACATCTCTTCAGTCACTTTTCAAGCGGAACTCATACTCAGGGTTAAGGTCTGAGGCCTATATTGGCAGAGCCTGGCTATGACTTTCTACTCATGGTTTAAGGTCTAAGGCCTATATTGGCAAAGCCTGGCTATGACTTTCTAATTAAGCACTGAAAGCAAAGTCTCCCTCCTTTCTGTAAGGACAATAGTCAGAAAAAGAAAAATATGTATTTTTAATTTAAAAACAAAATCCTAAATTTAGGTCCACAACATTGCTTATTATTATTTGGTTATGTGGTTATTTGGGTTATGAGATTGCAATATTCAATTGTGGAATAAATTAACAAAAGCCAATTAACAGAGCCATATTAAAAACAGCCTCTGTGTGTCCTCTTACGGTTGCACTTCTTCCACTTCAAATTACCCTGGCATCTGATTAAGGCAATTGGCTCTGAGTTTACAGCCAGAAACTACTCTCTAGGTGCTAATAGCAGGGTTCTTCTCCCTGGTAATAAATCCTCCCTAGTAACTCATTGACTAAATTGGACGTAACATTTTCCATAGTGTTTTTTTTTTTCGGGGGGTGGGGGTGCATTTTTTGTCTTTTAATTGAACATTCCAAAAATTAGAAAGCTGTACATTTTTTTTTAAACCCAGATTTCTAGCTTCTCTTGAAAAACAGATTTGTTAAAGCTGAGCCTCTAGACTAGGCCCAAGAAAACAATGTCTAGATTCCAGTGGGAACTGCCCCGTTAGACCAGCAGAGCTCTCCAGCGTCCCCACAGGCCTTATCGCTCAGAATGCTCACACATGAACCTGAAAAGCACGGGCCCAATATTCTTGAGTGTAGAACAGCAATGGCTCTTCAACCTTGGCTGACCATCAGTCACTGGGAGAGCTTTTTGTTGTTATTGCTGGGAGTTTTTGTTTTACTTTTAATTAAATATGCCTGGGCCTCACCCAGATCTACTGGATCAAAATCCCTAGGTGAGGGGCCTGAGAATCTGTAATCAACTTCTAAATAATTCAGAGTAACTGCCACTACGGCTTGATGGGGAATAATGTCACAAAGGCTCCAGTCTATATGGACCACCAAAACTCACATTCCCATAGAGAAACTGAAAGCCCTCCAAAACACCACCACCCTGGATCCCATGTTACAGTAAGTTAAGCATAAGGCAGCTCATTAATTGCATGTCTATCTCCCCGACATGTGAAAACAAACAGGTTTGGCCCTGACAGCATGGGAGAAGCCCAAGTAGCAGACACCACATAACACTCCAACAAAAACACTGACCCACAGTGAGTGGCCACGCAAGCACCCTGACCCTGTTCCCCCTTCACTGGCCTGATCACATTAAGCTATCATCCCAACAAGGCACTTGAGCTTGAATGGGGCACTCAGAGTAAGTACTCCAGGATACCAGGTGTGAACCAGGGCTGCCTCGGGGCACACAGAAGGTTATGGTCACCCACCTTTTCCTGGGCTTCGAGAATTTGAAGAATTTTTTTTCAAGGAAAAATAAACAAAACAGATGGCAAATCACTAATTATTGGATTCTAAGTTCTCACCCCCAGCACTAGCCCAGGGCCTGCACACAGCAGGCCCTCAGTAAATGGTTTTTCAAAGAATAATCAAGAGGCTAACAGGTGTTATATGACAAACATATTCAGTAATTTGTAAACACAGACCTTTACAAACAATCTCAAATAGGAGGTCCAACCTTCAAACCTCTCAGATGATCTCTCCTTTAAGAAGGCTTCCTGGCAAGTCCACCACAGCAGTTACCCCACCTGAATAGGCCATTCAGAAATAAACTTGGTAAGATACAAATTTTTCACAGGAAATACAAGCGGAGGAGGCTAAATATGACCTAAGAGTTGACTCAACAGCCTCTGTGATGGACAAGGCTTCTCTCTCTAGGGCCAAACACCCCATGTTGTTCTTTGTGGATACAGGCCAGCTGCCTCCCAGAAACTCATCCTCCTAAACTGTACCAATAATGGCCCCACAAAGCCACTCAGCAACAACATGCAGGAAGCGTGAAGGTTAAGATTGATGCGGGGATGTCCTGAAATACTGCTACAAAATCCATGAATGCCTACAACCATCATTCAGCCCCTTTAAAAAAAAAAAAGAGGGGACAGGGAACCCTAGGTTTTTGTTAGATTGATAAACAAAATGGGGGGGAAGTGATAAAATAAGCAAGACGACCTAGGTGGAGAGGCCTCCACCCTACCTGAGAGTGAACTCCAGGCCTCTGGAGAATTCCTTCGGGGGCTGCCCAAATTCCACCACACCCAAGAACCTACCTAGGAGCGCAAGTCTCTTCAGCACTAAGACATGCCTTTAAAATCAGAACCAAAAGGAACTGCATGAGAGGGGCTTTTGGGGTGATGAGACTGTTCTGCATTCTGATTGTGGTTACATAAATCTATACACGTTAAAACTCTACAGACTTGTATATCGAAAGAAAACTAAGTCAATTTAACTTTATGATAGTTTTTTAATCAAATAAAAAACTGAAGAGAGGCAGCAATGATTCAAAATTCCGGTTACCTCACAAGCACAGGCACCCAAAGGAAAAATGGACAAACAGGATAACATAAAGTTAATAAGCTTCTTGCACTGCTAATGTAACAATCAACAAAGTGAAGAGACAACCCACAGAATGAGAGACAATATTTGCAAACTAACCATCTGACAAGGGATTGATTACCAGAATATGTAAGGAGCTCAAACAACGCTATAGGAAAAAAATCTAATAATCTGATTTTAAAATGGGAAAAGACTTCAACAGACATTTCTCAAAAGAAGACATACAAATGGCACACACATATATGAAAAGGTGCTCAACATTACTGATCATCAGAGAAATGCAAATCAAAACTACAATGAGATATCATCTCATCCCAGTTAAAATGGCTCATATCCAAAAGACAGGCAATCAAAAATGCTGGCGAGGATGAGGAGAAAACAGAACCATACACAGTTGGTAGGAATGTAAACTAGTACAACTACTATGGAGAACCATTTGGAGGTTCCCTAAAAATCTAAAAATAGAGCTACCATATGATCCAGTAATTCCACTGCTAGGTATATACCCACAAGAAAGGAAATCAGTATATGGAAGAGAGATCTGCACTCCCATGTTTGTTGCTGCACTGTTCACAATAGCTAAGATTTGGAAGCAACCTAAGTGTCCATTAATAGACAAATGGATAAAGAAAACGTACTTATACACAATGGAGTATAAGATCCTGTCATTTGCAACAATATGGAAGGAACTGGAGATCACTATGTCAAGCGAAAGAAGCTAAGCACAGAAAGACAGACACTGCATGTTCATTTACTTCTAGGAGCTAAAAATCAAACCAATTGAACTCATGGAGATACAGCAGAAGGATGGTTACCAGAGGCTGGGAAGGTAAGTGTGGTTGGGGAGCGGGGTTAGTGGGTACAAAAAAGATAGAAAGAATAAGACCTAGTATTTAACAGCACAACAGGGTGCCTATAGTCAATAATAATTTAATTGTACATTTTAAATAACTAAAACAGTATAACTGGATTGTTTCTAACATAAAGGATAAATGCATGAGGGGATGGATACCCTATTTTCCATGATGTGACTATTACGCGTTGCATGCCTGTATCAGAACATCATCTCATGTAACACATAAATATATACACCTACTATGTATCCATAAAATCTTTTCTACTGTGTACCCACAAGAAAAAAATTGAAGGCAATTGGGGGGTGGGGAACCCAGGTCGCCTCTAGGCCTTCGACCTATTTTCCTGTTTGCTCAGTGAGGGGCCCCTCAACAGACAGACACATCCGCTTAGGGATTTTGCTTTGTTGGCATTGTCTTTGTTCCCTCCCCCTTGCTGCCCTCCCTTTTCCTATTCTTACCACATTGTCAGGCAAAAAAGTTGATTCGGTCTCTAGTGATTTAGGGTCTTCAGTTGGAAAAATATCAAAACCAGAACAGGTATAATTCCCGCCTCTAGTGCTACAATCAAGGAGTAAGTGCTGGCGTCCATTAGGTCCAAGGAGAAGTGCCAAGGGTCAACTAGGGCACAGAGAAGCCCAAGGAAGGGGGTCTTGGAGTCAGTAGCATTTACAAGGCACTATCCTATACCAACGTGAAAACCCAATGCAAACAAACCGACTTTGTCAACCCAGATAAATCAAGGAAGGGTTTACCTAAAAGCAAGTGAGCAGCATGGGTTCAGACAGGGAGGCAGTGAGTAACACTACCAACTTCCAGAGCCCAGTCCCCTCATCTGTACCCACATCAAGGAGTGAAGATGAAGACTGACATCCTCATGTGTGTGTGGTTTAGCACAGTGCCCAGGCGCAGGGCAAGATAAAGAAATGTTAATTACCATAACACCTAAGGAATTCTTTATATTACATGAAACTGATGAAACACTTTGCAATGTGAATGCCAAAACAAGACTTCATTTAGTTTTGTGTTATGCACACTTTTCCAGTCTAGCGCTGAAGAAGTACGCTACTATTCAAGACTAAGTGGATAACTGAGAAAATCAGCAATAACTTTTCTTTCTCATCCTTCCTTGGGTGAAGATACATAAAATAATCTCATTTAGGTCTTTGGAAAGGGAGTCATAATGGTTCACAATTTAAAAAGAACAAAATTCACATGGAAACAAATATTTCTATAGATATGCCTCTTTTCAATCAGCAGGTGTGTGCCTAAGCTGTTACTTAGATCAAAGAATTCTTTGCAACATTCACTAAAGTTCACCAAGTTTAAAGAAATTTTGTTGGATATCCTTTTTCAGCTGTGTCAACTGCAACTTCAGACATAGGTAGGGTTTAAAATGGGGGACACCTGGGGAGACGATTGGCCCTTCCGGGAAATTAAAAACCAAGGAATTTATTTCTGAATGATTTCCAGGTGGCTGAGATGTTGAGTACAAATCTGGGCCTCCAGTATTCTCCATCAGGGGCCATGCCCAAGTTGAGTCCAAGGACAACAATGTTTATTTGGGCAATGTCCTTTCAACACACACTGAGCCAACAGACTTTTGAACCCTGGCAGAACAATCACACTGCACAGGGACAATAGGGCTTACTAGAGGCCTGGCCTTGCCAGGCTGAGGGAGACTTCAGAGGCCCACAGAGAAACCCTGCTGACCCACCATGGACCACAGCACAGGACCGCCAACAATCAGATTTCCAAACCATCAATCACCAGTCATCAAGCTATTGTGTTTCACTCTTGGTACTCTAGCAAATTATGTAGGGATGTTGCTTCTATTTAAAGAAGGACAGTGAGTAGGGTCAATTGGGAGTCTTCTCATTATAGTTTTCAATTCTTCAAATGATGTGTCCATCCTGGAGCACCAGGCAGCTCAACTCCTCATGTAAATGAGGGAACAGCAAAGATCAATCTGGCCTCATTAATTGCTGGAGTCACTGTACAACTAAACCGCATGTCTGCACGTTGCGCGGCCTCCGTGCACTTAAGAATATAGTGGACTTAACAAAATTCAACTAGGGAAGTTGAGGGCTAGGAAAATGTTAAGTGAAAAAATCCTCCCCCTTCTCTCCAAAAGGCACCTGAAAAATCTCAGTGAAGATTAAGCAGCTGGTTCAGAGGAAAACACATGAAAGAAGAATATGCTTACATAACTGGGTGGAACAAAAGGGGAGGTGCTGGTATGCTTAAAGACAAAAGCATAAGCACAGAAAAGGGGAATGCAACTAACTAAAATGGCACAGTTTCACTATCATCTTCTCATCTCACCTTTAGATCCCAGCGGTCTAAGCAAATTTCTCCCTGGAATGTTAATCAGGACACCAAAAGGTACAAGAAGGTTTGCTCTTGTTCCTTCCTTTTCCCATTCTGCTCACCCAATTCAGTATCAGCATTTCCTCCCTACTACAGATCCAGGCTTTCTGGGTTTTATAAATAGCTCCCCTCCATCATCCCCCAACCTTAGGACAGGCTGAGAGCAGGAAAACAACATGGAGAGCTCAGTATGATAAAATCAAGGTGTGCTATTTATGTGAACATGGTGATATATCCAACTACTATTTTATTACTTTTTAAAAGCAGATACTGTTTTAGTTGTGTAAACTCCTGCCATGAGGCTGTAAGTGGGGTCCAAAATATTCAACTTGGATGGTTCCTGAATGAATCAATCAGGTAGAGCCTACACAGCTGGTAGACAGGACACTTGAGAGGCATGCAACTGTGGGGCTATTTGTGCGAACCACATTCATCTAGATTCTGGTCACAATTTAGCGCCATCTGGTGACAGTTGTCTACTCCAGTTTAAATGTCCACTGGGACAATTACGGGTCCTGCGGCTGGCTGCCACACAAGACAGCCAACAGCAATTCCAAGAATCCCAGGTAAGGCTTCTCAGTTCAATCCATGGGCAGTAGGCAAGAATACTGGGGACATGAAGACCTACTCTCTATTTAAGAAATGAGGCTATGTGGAAGACAAGCCATTGCCAATCATATTATTTGCATTACTGAGCTTCATACTATAATATTTTTATTCTATAAAAATTAGAATGAACAAGACGGGGGGCGCAGTGGTTCACACCTGTAATCCCAACACTTTGGGAGGCCGATGTGGGTGGATCACCTGAGGTCAGGAGTTCGAGACCAGCCTGCCCAACATGGCGAAATGCCATCTCTACTAAACATACAAAAAATTAGTCGGGTGTGGTGGCAGGCACCTGTAATCCCACCTACTCGCGAGGCTGAGGCAGGAGAATCACTTGAACTCAGGAGGCAGAGATTGCAGTGAGCCAAGATCGTGCCCCTGCACTCCAGCCTGGGCGACAAGAGCAAAACTCTGTCTCAAAAAAAAAAAAAATCAGAATGAACAAAAGTGTAACTTTTTTGAAATTCAGACCTAAGACTGTTTTTAAATGTTCATCTTTGAAGGTGAAAACTACATGTTAATGATATCTACAAAACTTATTTGTTGAAAAAGAACAAGGGATATGATAAACTCAGAATAACTGAAGAGATATGAATGAAGTGAGCTCATCCTCCTAGTAAATGTTCATGAAATATAATTTTGCTGATTAATTAGTAAAAGCCAGAACATTTCACCTCATTGATATATCTCAGCTGTTAGGGTTGGTGGTTGTCTCCGATTTCCCTCCAGACTTCCCTTTAAACACATAATCCCCAACAAATGGCTCAAAACCACGACTCAAGACATTTCTGGGCCGGGCACAGTGGCTCATGCCTGTAATCCCAGCACTCTGGGAGGCCAAGGTGGGTGGATCACCTGAGGTCAGGAGTTTGAGACCAGCCTGGCCAACCTGGTGAAACCCTGTCTCTACTAAAAACACAAAAATTAGCTGGGTGTGGTGGTGGGCACCTGCAATCCCAGCTACTCAGGAGGCTGAGGCAGGAGAATTGCTTGAACCCGGGAGGCAGAGGTTGCAGTGAGCCGAGATCGCACCACTGCACTCCAGCCTGGGCAACAGAGCGAGACTCCACCTCAAAAAAAAGATGAAAAAGACATTTCTGGATGAGCATCATAATAACACAATCTCATTATGGCTTAGCATCCAAACATGAGAATTGAATTCACTTCAAATAAACTGTAGAGGTACATACTGCAAAAATCTTGAGTAATTTTCCCATTCTCCCCCACTCCCGTTAACTTATCCTTATTTCTTCTCAAAATTCTATCTGTTATGACCACTTCCATCCCTCCATTTAAGAACAAACTCTCATGTCTGTAAGCACCAGGAGGCCAGGGACCTTACCTTGCTGAATATTCACTATTACAGCTCTAGAACTGGCTAATGGTAAATATTCATGAAAATGAGCTGAAACTCATTCTACCTTTTTATTTAAATAATAATGCCACAAGAACAAATGAGACCACAATAATGAATGAGTTAATTTTCACATTTTAAAAAAGCCAAGTCACTTAACGGCACTTTAATAGTGAACTGCAGTTATTTCCAGGAAGCGATATACAAACATGGGCACAAGATTTTGGCAAAAGCAAAGGTTTTCTTTCTCATCTAAAAGTCACAAAATTCACACACAAATACAACCCCAGACCCTCACAGATTCTTCTTTTAGCTTTATAAACTAAACACCACTACAGTTTCAAATTAGAAGACTCTGAACAGGCTTACACCAACTGTGGCCACTGACATCCTGTGCCTATTGAGAACTGGAAGCTTTTCACCACAGAGCAAATAAAAGGCATTTGTGCCTTCTGCTAGAAGATGAAGAGACAGCACTGAAAGAAACACCAGACGAGGGTATCTTCTTATCACTTAACTAAACAGGCTCCTAAAACCCTTAGATTTAGACTGTTCGAAAAGTACCAACATCACTGATACTGGCTGGAAACACCCTTTTCTGTGGAACAAATCTAGATGCTCACCTAACCCCACTCACATACTGCTCACTCCACTAAGGGGAAAAAACACACTGCGTACACTGTTATTTGGGGGATGGGTAAAAGATGTATTACTACATTGTCTTAAGGTCCGCAACAGAAAAAAAGTAGATGGTGGGGTTAATATTAAGAAAAAGCATACAAAACTAAAATGTCAGGACTATAATCAAAAGCACACAATACCTAAGCAAAACCTTAATCAACATTGACGACAGCAATGTGGTGTTTTAGAACAGCATGCAGGACTCATTTGCTCCTTGAGAGCTTTGTCTTCTCTAATCCAACAATGTATTCTTTGTTAAAAGCAGTTAATAGTATCAAAAGAAAAGCAATATATATTAAATATCATGATGCTCAGTTATTTCCCAAGCCCATTGGGGTTAATTATAGAGGAAACAGATCAAAATTTTACTGAAAGGGGCATGGTATACCCCTTAATTGGATGTAGAAATGCAAATTTTTAAGTCACTTTAGTGCCCCCAATTCATTATATATTAAAATATTACTAACGTTATGATACAAGATAATCATATTCTTAGAGAGGCAGCTTAATTAACTGCAGCTAATAAGCCATGTGTAAAAAGGAAGTATACAAACAAGTACAATGAAGAAAAATAAAGAAAATCTGTGTTTCAAATACCTACTCCAAAACACTCCTGAAAACCAATCTTTTATTGGAACAACAACAATTTTGATTTATAGTAAGTCCACCATATCCAAAAGGCCACTTCATTTGTGGAAAAGTAAGGGGCGGTGAGAGGAGAAACAGACCTGAACACAAGCAACAGAATATTACAGCTCATTCTAACCCAGTTATTAGCAGGCCCAGCTGTCATAGCAATTATTAAAGTGAATTTTCTGCCTAATTAAAGGCCATGACAACCTGTCATATACTCCACTTGGGTGTCAGTTAGAAGGAGCATCTCTCTCTGCGAGGAGATCAGTCTGGAGCCAGCAGTGCATGAACTCTGTCTGCTGAGGACCCTGAGCTAGATAAAAACAGAGGCAGACCCATTTCTAAAGGTGAGACATTGGTTCACACCAAATGATTAGCACTGGTGTACTTTCTGAGGTCTCAGAGTTAAAAGGCAAGGCCACTCTGGAGATAAATAGATCACAGTGCAAACAAAAGCCAAAGACACGCCAAAGCAAGCTGTCATACAGAAGGAGAGTCTTTGTGTTCAAAAGCTCCCTCTGAAATTCCTAACTGAAGAGCTTTCAAAAGACCATACACTTAGGGAAGAAGAGATAAACTCTTCACAATTGTAAGCTAATAAAAAAAAAAAATTCTAATAAAAGCCAGGTTAAATCATAGGGCCTCTCCACCCAACTCCCAGTGAGATAACATATTTACAAGTATGTGTGGCTCTCGGTTTGCTCTTCCTAAAGGAGGATACCAAACATGTCACTGTGGCTTTTTCTCACCAGACTGAGCCGCTTGCCCATTGTTTCACTTAGCTATCCCCTTTTCATAGTCAACAAATCCCTCCAGTGGGAAGTGAGGCAGGAGAATTGGTTGCCTTCCACAACCAATTAGATGTTTGCATAGGGTATAACTTTGTAACTTCACTTCAACCTCTGATTAGTTGCGGAAAGGGACCAATAAGACTGACTGCAGGCCACTACTTCATTTACATAGGGTGTACACCAAGTAACCAATGGAAAACCTCTAGAGGGTATTTAAACCCCAGAACATTCTGTAACCAGGCCTTTGAGCTGCTTGCTAGAGCCCGTTCCCACCCTGTGGAGTGTGCTTTCGTTTTCAGTAAGTCTGCTTTTGTTGTTTCGTTCTTTCCTTGCTTTGTTTGTGCGTTTTGTCCAAATCTTTGTTCAAAGTGCCAAGAACCTGGACACCCTCCACCAGTAACATAAAGAAGGTACCTCAACCTATGCAACAGACAAAGTTTGAAATAATTATTTCCTAGAACAGGAAACATAAAGGGAAATAAGCTTAGAGATGCCAAAGCCGGAAACAAGTTAGGAAAAAACATCTAGTGTTTAACTTTTGTTAAAGAAAACTTTGAGATGAAAAAAAAAAATCAAGACAAAAGGCTCTAAATCTGAATAAAGCTGGAAATTGGTGGCTTAGGGTTTATTTCCTCCAAAATTACCCAGCCAATACAAATCACGTGAACTGTATTTATATTGCATGAAGTAACTTTTAAAAGACCCAAGACACACCTCCAAAGACTGTGAGCCAGGGACTACTCCAGGTCTCCAGAGTCCTCCCACAGACCACCTATAAGACATTTATGATAACGCTTAACATAAAGCAGAAATCCAATCAACTTATTTGATTGACATAACTTCTAAAGCAGTGACATCCTTCCCACTAAGCCCAGGTGACCACCACCAGCTTACCTCCCGTCCAGCCCCCAGCACTCATAAAGAAGAGGAAAAATCAGACCAGTTCATTTTTCTGTAATTTCAGAAATTCATAAGATCTACAAATTCTTATATGTGCGTGCATAGAAAGTGGGTACCCACATTAGTTCAATTCATCGGGCAAGGGATAAAGTTTTCTCAGAAGTAGTCAAAGATAAAAAGGGTCCCTTAACTTTGGTGAAGGTAAAACTGGGTCTGTGAGACAGCCAGGGCCAATGAAAGTGTCCACACTTTCCATCCACCCATGTCTCCGAATAGGGTATGTAACCTTTTTAAATTTCCATTTAATTTTTTTTTAATTTAAGATGAAACAAGCAAGCTGAAAAGAGGCAAAAGTTCACTAAGGCAAAGAAATACCTTTAGAGAAATTCAACCGGGTCTACACTTTAAAATATACCTCACAGAGTAATTGTCTCAGAAACTGAAATACTATTTTGCCTACTTTTAATTGTGAAATTTCTAAACATACAGAAAAGTAAAAGGAATGGTCCTAAATATAATGAATATCTGATTACTTAATACCTAGATTCAACACTTGTTAATATTTTGACAAATTTATCTTTCTCCTAGTAAGACAGATTTCCTCATTGAATCATTTCAAAAATAAAATACAGAGATCAAGATACTTCATTTCTAAGTCCAGGCAGAGTGGTTTACACCTGTAATCCCAACACTTTGGGAGGCTGAGACGGGTGGACTGCTTGAGCTCAGGAGTTTGATACCAGCCTGGGCAACATCATGAAACCCCATCTCTACAAAAAATACAAAAATTAGCTGGACATGGTGGCACGCACCTCCCAGCTACTTGGGAGGCTGAGGCGAGAGGGTCACCTGAGCCCAGGAGATGGTGGCTGCAGAGAGCCGTCATTGCGCCCCTGCACTCCAGGCTCAAAACAAACACACAAACAAAAAATACTTCATTTCTAAAAACAGTTACGAGTATCTTGCCATTATCACATGCCATTAGCACAGCTAAGAAAAACAACAATCCTTGTATTACCCAATATCCACAATATCCAGTCTACATTCAAATATTCCCAACACCCCTTCCTCCCTACATCCTTTTTTTTTTTTTTTTTAGCTTGTTTCTTCATTCTTCAAATCCCCCTTTGATTCCATGGCATTGACTTTTTAAAGAAACTGGCCAGTTGCCTGATGGAAGGTCTCACATTTTGAAATTATCTGAGTATTCCCTTGCATTATTTGCGTTGTTAATTTGTTCCTTTATCCTCAAGTTTACCTTGCTTACTTAAATTCTGATTAACATTTTTTGGACCATCTGATAATGGTGTATTACCTACAGTATTGCAAGGGAATTACATAATGTTAGTTTGTCCAACTAATAATGCTCATAAATTTCATCACTTAAATAGTGAAATAAATGTTTTAATCTGAGATTATTTCACTTAAAAGCATCTAGGATTTCAAGGGATATGTTTATAAACAAGAGAGAATGCAAGAGAAAAGGGAAATATTCACAAAAAGAAGGAGATGAGCCAAAATATCAAAGAGGTCAGGGTCTTGCTTATATTACTCTAGGTTATGAGTGGCAAGAAGGTGCAGGGCTTATATTAATTCAAGTATAATCTGCTTTAGAGAAATCTAAGAGCTTTAAAAGCAGACACAATTATTAGATGATTAATAACAATGCAAAACTATCCCTACAACTAATTCCTTAGGTATCATTAAAATAAAGGTTTAAAATGCAATACATATGGCATACCATCTCCTAAGTCATTACATACTTTTCAAACATGTCCTTGCACACATTAATATATTCACACACTGGATCATCATAAATCAACCTCAAAGAGGTAGGCAGAATGAGAATGTTCTCATCTTAATTTTACCAATGGGAATCTGAGCTCAAGGCAAAGATTCAGCCAGGAACACCGTGTCAAAACTGAGGTTAAATTACAAGTCATTTTACACTCATGGCCTTTCTAACAAAATGAACTATGAATTTAACAGCAATGTTCAATTTGGGTATAATTTTTCAGAAAGAACTTTATGTATGACATTACAGTGCAATGCTACATAGGTATGACACTCATATTTTATAAAAGGAAGGTAGACCCTTATGCATATCACATACATACATACATGCACAATCGTTTTTTTAACATCTCAGTGTTTCTTTATCTGAGTAAACAATGTTGTAAGTATGTTAAATAAACCCTCCTTAGGGAATACCAAACCCACAGACTTCCCTGTAAATACAGTTGTGTCACTATAGCCCCACGTGACAAAGATGAAAAGATGTGACACAATGCCATCATACATTCCTATTTCTCAGGCAAAATCATACAGCCACACTGCATGCACCCTGACCTCTCAGGGTCCTCTCCAGCCCCCTCTCCAGCCACAGCCTTGTGATGAAACACTGATTTTTCTTAAGTCAGATTATGTTGTAAATGCACCTGGAGAGAGCTTTTTAAGTTAAAGGCATTTCCAAAATTACAAAATAACTGTATTTCACAGCAACATTCAGATCAGAATTCTATGAATTCCTCACCTTTGTTTCTCATAGAAATTGTTGTAAGACACTCTTCAAGTTAGTTCATCTCCCTGAGCTTCTATTAAGTCTAGAGCCCATGAATGCCAAGGCCTTCTGTGCCAGCACTCCTGGCATATTTACAACCTTCTGGAAATTGTTGCTTCACTCACACTTCCTTTTGCTAGAAGATGCAAGGAGGACCTGTGCACATTTGTGGACATTTGCATACCAACTCTGGTTAATTCTTTAATCAAGAAAAAATTAATTTAAAACTTATAAGCCCAATAACTTGGCCACCAAAACCCTAGAAAAATCACAATCATCAAGATAAAGCTCAAAAGAAAATGATATGTATATACTGTATCCAAAGTCATCTGACCTGGTCACGACTTGTAAAGTGGGTATGTATTAGTAACTTAACTGTGTTTTCTTTCTCTTTGCAATGTGATTCTGTCATGAACTAACTCCTGTCTAGCTCTACAGCAACCCTGAGAATAGCGCCTTTATCCACTGGCTGGTGTGGTAGGTAAGAATAAGTGCTACACAACTTCTCCTTCTTGTGTCTCTCAGTCTCACCGGATTCTTCTGTCTCACAGGATTCTTTCCTGGAAGACTGTGCTAATGACAGAGTGGACTTACACATCCTACCCCACCCAGGTGCATTGCCCGAGGTCACAGCAGGGGCTAGGAGCAATAGAGCAGAGGTCTGACCCTGCATCTGGGGCTGCAGAGCTGGGGCCCTTTGCAGCTAGAATCTTCTGGTCTCACATTCCTCACGTCTAGCTACCTATCAGTTGATGACATGTTGTCACATTTCCACAAATGGCGGCCACTCAAATTCACCACCACACACATAACACCCCAGCCCCCACCAGCCCAAAACAGCTGCTGGAAACTAGCAGAAAGCAGACTATTGCTTTCCATAATCCTTTCCTCTCCCAGTTCCAATTACACCCACACAGGGAGAGCCAAGCACTGAAAAGCCTAGGAGGAGGGATTTTACCGAGTCAGAGAGAGCTTCACAGCCCTCTGCTAGCCCCAGTGAGACAACAGTACGGCTTTGTGCAACACATGCTTGGGGGGTTTCTTCACAGCAATTTAGAATGAGGAAATTCCATTTACTGCCAGACTTTTGTTAAAGAGCTCCCATTTAGATGGCCATGCCCTTAATAATCTTCCCCTGTGCCACTTAGCCGTTTTACCTCCACAAGAGCTGACAACTCAGCAGATGGTATCAAAAGTACTTCTGTACTCAGGGTTGAATGGGAGTACGAGGGCCTGGACCAGACAGAGCTTCTATTCAGAAGGGCCTCCTTTGAAAACTCCTCTGGCGTTCCAAATCCCAGGAATTCAAGTCGCTGCAAGGAAAAATCTTCACTGCCCAGGGGGACAAGGATGCAGGGGACAAGACCAACTGGGCTACCTATGCCAGGCATGGATTTGTCACCACAGCGAAGATTAAGGGTTGATTAAGCGTCTTACCGAGGTGTGGCAATTTGCCAGACTCCATATTCTCTTACTGAGGATTTCTTCCAGACGTTTTAAACGAGGTGCCTTTAAATGTGGGATACACAATTTCTGATGCCAGAGGTCATCACCAAGATCACAGAAACACCATCTACTGAATGCTTAACTAAACGTCAATTCACTTTCCACCCATATACCTTCTAATCCTGAAAACAACCCTACTTGGAAGAGACTCCCAGTTCCATTTTTTCAGACAAGGAAACGGCCTGAGAGGGGTTACGTGAGTTGCCCAAGCTTACAGACCTATCTCAGTCCACCCAGGTCTACACAATCACACAGCCTAACCCACTGTTCTCCAATTATGTCTGCCCTGACTCGGCACCAGCGCCGAATGTAGCTCGGTGAGGGTGGCAGATGCGGCAGCACAGGGATTAAAATGCTCCCATACTCAGCAGGCTGTGGTACCTGACGCCTGTAATCCCAGCCCTTTGGGAGACCGAGGCAGGTGGATCACTTGCAGTCAGGAGTTCGAGACCAGCCTGGCCAACATGGTGAAACCCTGTCTCTACTAAAAACACAAAAAATTAGCCGGGTGTGGTGGTGCGCACCTGTAATCCCAGCTACTCAGGAGGCTAAGACAGGAGAATTGCCTGAACCCGGGAGGCAGAGGTTGCAGTGATCCGAGATCATGCCATTGCACTCCAGTCTGGCAACAAGAGTGAGACTTCATCTCAAAAAAAAAAAAAAAAAGAATGCTCCCATACTCCCCGTAACTGAATTACCTGCCTGTAAAGTGAGAGAATCCTGAAGGCAAGGACTCTCCTCTCTATATATCCCCAGGACCTAGTGTGATGCCAGACACACAAAACACACCAAACTGATGTATGCTAGATAACTGGGCCCAAGCAAAATCTCACACAATTCACCGGAAAAGATCAAGCAACATTAGCTAAACAATCTACACTATCATAAAAAAAATTTTTTTTAAGAAAAAATACATCTAAATAACAGCAAACCTGAAAACCTTAATTTACATAATTTTAAATATGAAGTACTTCATTTATACCAAAACCAAAAGAAAAGAAAATCACATTACAACAATAGTATCTTTAACTTCTATAGCAACTTCACAAAACACCAATGTTTCACTTTAAAACTGCGATTATTATAGCCTTGACATTTTGTTCTAGGAAGAAGTATAATTCCACATTTTTTTAAGTTGGTTCTTTGGATTCAATCTAGTCTTTTTTATCTAAATTGCCAACATGTTAAACACTCCACTTTAAACAATTTTTTTTGAGACGGAGTTTTGCTCTTGTTGCCCAGGCTGGAGTGCAATGGCACAATCTCAGCTCACGGCAACCTCCGCCTCCCAGGTTCAAGCAATTCTGCTGCCTCAGCCTCCCCAGTAGCTGGGATTACAGGCATGCACCACCACGCCCAGCTAATTTTGTATTTTTAGTAGAGATGGGGCTTCTCCATGTTGGTCAGCCTGGTCACGAACTCCCAACCTCAGGTGATCCGCCCGCCTTGGCCTCCCAAAGTGGTGGGATTACAGGCGTGAGCCACTGTGCCCAGCCAACAATTTTCTTATATTATTCTAACAGAGAGTATTTTACCTCTGCCTCTCCAAACTTTATTTTTTAAATAGAAGAACATCTTATCTACTTCAAATATGAAAGTCTCAATGTGTATGGGAGCCAGTTTAAGAACCAAAATAGTGTGAGAATATAAATACATATATACACACACACACACATATATATACACATATATATATATATATATTTTTTGAGATGGAGTCTTGCTGTGTCGCCAGGCTGGAGTACAGTGGCACAATCTCAGCTCACTGCAACCTCTGCCTCCCAGGTTCAAGCAATTCTTCTGCCTCAGCCTCCCAAGTAGCTGGGACTACAGGCTCACGCCACCACATCTGGCTAATTTTTGTATTTTTAGTAGAGACGGGGTTTTACCATGTTGGCCAAGATGGTCTCAATCTCTTGACCTCGTGATCCTCCTGCCTTGGCCTCCTAAAGTGTTGGGATTACAGGGGTGAGCCCCCACACCCAGCCTATAAAAATATTTTAGAAACTTAAAATATTGTCTAAATCTAAAAAAAAAAAGAAAAGAAAAAGCTGGCTGACACAGTGGCTCACGCCTGTGATCCCAACACTTTGGGAGGCTGAGGCCAGCAAATCACCTGAGGTCAGGAGTTTGGGGCCAGCCTGGCCAACATGGTGAAACCCCATCTCTACAAAAAAATACAAAAAATTAGCCAGGTGTGGTGGCGTGCACCTGTATTCCCAGCAACTCAGGAGGCCGAGGTAGGAGAATCACTTGGGCCCAGGAGTCAGAGGCTGCAATGAGGTGAGACTGTGCCATTGCACTCCAGCCTGGCTGACACAGTGAGACCCTGTCAAGACAGAGGAGACGGACGGAAAGGGAAAAGGGAAGGGAAGGGGGAAGGGAAGGGAAGGGAAGGGAAGGGGAGGGAAGGGAAGGGAGAAGGGAGGGGGAGAGGATGGGAGAAGAGGAGGTGGGGGAGAGGAAAGGGGGAGGGGGGAAGGGGACGGTAAAGGGGAGGGGGAGGGGAATGGGGAGGGGAGGGGAGGGAAGAGGGGAGGAGAGGGGAGGGAAAGGGAAATGGAAAAGGAAAGGGAAAAGAAAAGGGAAAGAAAAAGCTCATTTCACTGATGTTACAGCTCCCCTTCACAAACAAACCCTTCCTCTTGGCTGGGAAATTCAGGACCGCCAACTCAGAGGAAATGCCAAGGAGATGGTATCATGAAATACTCCTTAAAAGAAAACAGGTAAGAGCTCTTTCTAGGAGAAAAATGACCAAGGAAAGCAAAGGAAGCAAACTTTGTTCACAGAGAGAAAAGCCTAACCTAATTGAATGACCCCTTATAGTCTACTGAAAACTAAAACAAGAACCCCAAAATGAAATGGCAATCCTTCTTTTTTTTTTTTTTTTGTTTTGTTTTGAGATGGAGTCTTGCTCTGTCAGCCAGGCTGGAGTGCAGTGGCGCGATCTCGGCTCACTGCAAACTCCGCCTCCCGGGTTCAGGCCATTCTCTGGCCTCAGCCTCCTGAGTAGCTGGGACTATAGGCGCCCACCACCACGCCCGACTAATTTTTTTTTTGTATTTTTAGCAGAGACGGGGTTTCACCGTGTTAGCCAGGATGGTCTCAGTCTCCTGACCTCATGATCCACCCGCCTCAGCCTCCCAAAGTGCTGGGATTACAGGCGTGAGTCACCGCGCCTGGCCAGCAACCCTTCTTTATAGTAGCGAACACCCATAAGAGATCACTTTCATTTTAACTCCAAGAAAGTGTGCCACCTGGGATGTGAGTGTGATTATTTCTAATGCCTATATTCCTGATCTTTGCCAAATTTCTCATATTTTCTTTCCCTTCTTCAGATCATGTAGTTCCTCCTAAAAGGAAAGCTATGGGATCAGTCAGGGTTATGGTTATCAGAGAACACAGCTGGAAAGCCTAAATTTCATACACAGTCCTCCCTTGGTAGACTCGGGGGAATGGTTCCAAGACCTCCAAATCCACACTTAGTCAATTCCCATAGACGCTCTGTGGAACTTGCCTATAGGAAAAATTGCTCCTCCTTATACACAGGTTTCACATCCTGCATATACTGTATTTTCAATATACATTTGGCTGAAAAACATCCGAGTGTATATAAGTGGACCCACACAGTTCAAATCCATGTCGTTCAAAGGTGAACTGTACTATACTGCCAAACAGAGAGTAAGACAACTCTCACAATGTGTCCTTAAATCCTTCTGTAGCATCTCTTTTCAAATAAAAAATGTAAAACAGCTACTGTAACCACAAATTTGACAGATACTTTTGCTTTGTCATCTTCCAAGAATAGAGGGTTCCACGACTATGTTCATGACTATAGGACAACAGTAGTACCCGCCTTACCCGAGGTTTCACTTTCCATGGTTTCAGTTATGCAGTCAACCACAGTCTAAAAGTATTATATACAGTAAGATATTCTGAGAGAGCCCACATTCACATAACTTTTCTTACAATGTATTGTTATTGTTTTTGTTTGTTTGTTTTTTGAGATGGATTCTTGCTCTGTCACTCAGGCTGGAGTGCAGTGGTGCAATCCCGCCTCACTGCAACCTCCATCTCCCAGGTTCAAGCTATTCTTGTGCCTCAGCCTCTCGAGTAGCTGGGATTACAGGCGTGTACCACCACGCCTGTAAAAATAATTTTTTCTATTTTTAGTAGAGACGGGACTTCACCATGTTGGTCAGGTTGGTCTTGAACTCCTGGCCCCAAGCGATCCACCCGCCTCGGCCTCCCAAAGTGCTGAGATTACAGGCATGAGCCACCACATCCAGCCTATTTTTGTATTTTATTATTAGCTTTTGTTGTTAATCTCTTACTGTACCTAACTTACAAATTAAATTTTAGCTATGTATGTATAGGAAAACCATGGGGTTCAGTACTATCCACAGTTTCAGGCATACACTGGGGGTCTTGGAATGTATCCTCCGTGGATAAGGGGGGACTGTGTTATTTTTTAACTTTTATATATCTATTGAGTCTGTATTAAATAATCTGTCATTATTACTGTATATCTGATTTATTTTTTAAAATTTGATCTGGGTTCAGGTCTTGACTTCTACCATTTGTGAGCTACAGCTTTGACTGGTTTTCTGTAGATCTAGTCTATTCACTTATAGTATTTACCAAAGATTTGCTAGGAAGGTGTTCTCAAATTTTGTAGAAAAAGAGATAAATGCAGAAATACAGATTATATATGCTATTTCTGAAACCTGTAACAAGTAATCTGGAGTTACTAACAGAGAATGACATAAAAGTATTAAGTTAACATATCATTATTCCAAAAAGCATTTGTCAAACTATAATTATTTCAATGAGTTTCTGACGACATTGTAATTGTATAAAACAAAGTCCCAAGTCTCTTTATGCCCCAAGCCTCCCACATGAAAGACATCCCCCTCCTTCTTATCCCTTACTCCAAAGGTACACACAGATAGTTGTGAAGCCATCTCAAGATGTGAATGAGACCTCAGAAGTCCAACAAACCCTGTACCACTGTGCTCTGCATGAAGTAAAATGAAGAATCAATAACGGTGTTAAAGATCTTTCCCAAACACAACTCCCAATAAATACTCAGGTGAAACCTTTTCATAGCAGAGTAATTTATTTCTAAGTGATGGAGGTCATTCTGCTAATAAAATACCCCTGTATGGCTTGGTGCAGCAGCTCACGCCTATAATCCTAGCACTTTGGGGAGGCTGAGCCAGGCAGATCACTTGAGCCCAGGAGTTCATGACCAGCCTGGACAACATGTTGAGACCCTGTTTCTACAAAAAAAAAAAAAAAAAAAAAATACAAAAATTAGCTGGGCATGGTGGTGCACGCCCGCAGTCCCAGCTACTCAGGAAGCTGAGGTGGGAGGATCACCTGAACCCAGGAGGTCCAAGCTGTAGTGAGCTGTGATCAAGCCGCAGCACTCCAGCATAAGCAACAAAGTGAGGCTGTCTCAAAAATAAGAAACAACAACAACAACAAAAAAACATATCTGTAGTAAAGATGAACCAGACCCCAGAGGACACAGGTCAAATTCCAGTCCTGTCACTAATGACCTGTATGCACCTCTGACCTTTCATAATATGTCAACAGTATTTTTCAACTACTACAGAGCAGGCACTGATAGTCCTAGCTGCAAAATAGGAAACAGGCTGGAGTAGATGGCATCTACTCAGCTTCCAGATTCCCTCTTGGCTTAATTCAATTTGTATTAGCACCCACAGTGAAATTTTGCAGGAGGGTCTGGGCAGCAGCACTTGGATCCTATGACTTCATTAAGATCAAGGTGTCAGCCGGGCACAGTGGCTCACGCCTGTTAATCCCAGCATTTTGGGAGGCTGAGGCAAGTGGATCATGAGGTCAGGAGATCCAGACCATCCTGGCTAGCACAGTAAAACCCTGTCTCTACTAAAAATGCAAAAACAAAATTAGCCAGACGTGGTGGCGGGTGTCTGCAGTCCCATCTACTCAGGAGGCTGAGGCGGGAGAATGGTGTGAACCCGGGAGGCGGAGCTTGCAGTGAGCCTACATCGCGCCACTGCACTCCAGCCTGGGCGACAGGGTGAGACTCTGTCTCAAAAAAAAAAAAAAAGAATTCATACTATAAATAAAGTTTCCCCGCATGCATCAAAACACAGTAACAGCTACTATAGACAGATGTGCACCTACTAAAGTCACCTAGTGAAAGAAAAGACAGGCAGTAAATACAAGTACCTGTTTGCACAAAGTACTCTGTCCAAGACAAGTCCATATAACAAGGCAGGGAGTAGGCCTAAATCAGCTATTGAGTTCACAACAATCTATTCTGTTACATGGAGAAACTTAAGAGGCAGATAAGGAGCAGAGGGAGAGTGGATTAATGCAAAAATAAATAAAGAAGAAAAGAGTGTGCAGCTAGCAGGGAGGAGAGAGGGACAGACAGACAGACAGACAGACATAAAGAGACCAAAAACTTTTCATCTGTCAGACATAAAGATGATAAGATGATACTCAGAGTATCACTTTCTGGAGTTTCTGTTCCTGCAACAGTTGTCTCAGGCCGCCCACTAATTTCAGTAAAGCTTTTCTTCCACAAGAGTTTCTCTTGGGGTCAGGAACTCGGGGTGGGAAACAAACAAGTATGAAAGGAGCAAGAAGACCAGCCAGCCTTTTCCTTTGCTGTATTTAAGCAGTTATTTATTCCCCAGCAGTGGTCATGTGAATTC
This sequence comes from Pongo pygmaeus, assembly GCF_028885625.2. NCBI lineage: Eukaryota > Metazoa > Chordata > Mammalia > Primates > Hominidae > Pongo > Pongo pygmaeus. The sequence continues at coordinate 32,801,056 of NC_072385.2, read as the reverse complement.
GGACTCTGCATAACAGACAAAGGGCCTTTACTAGGAAGTCCACAAGAAAATCTTTAAGAATTGTAGCCCAGAATACAAAAATTTTTCATTCTGCTTTTAAGGAAAAAAAAAAAAAAAAAAGCGAGGCGGGAGCATCAAAACAACAAACTAATTTTTTTTTAAGTATTTGACAAACACTGTCACTCTTAGTCATTAGTGACTACCAAACCTAGCAAACGAAGTGAATTCCTGTAACTTTTCTTAGCTAATATAAATGAAGCAGCTGCCCATATAGACCTTAAATTATTTCTGGAGCAAGGCATAAATAAATAAAAACAAATATTTACATTTCATCATATCATGTTGCTTCACCATTGTGAGACCTCATACAACTCACTGGGTTTTTGTGGCCATGATTAACAATATTCTGGACGCCTTCCTTCCCCTCATCTTCACACTTGCCTGCCTTCCATTCCAGGGCTTTCCCTCTGAACAACTCATAAAGCAAAAAAAGCCTTTCTCGCTCTAACATGGAGCTGCTGAGGACTGAGGAGTTGGCATTTCTTTTACTGACAGCCAGTAAGCCACCTTACATTCTCTGGGCATATTCCCAAGGCTGTGTTTGAATTAACTCTGCTTGATGAAAACTTACATCAACAATGCTTTCCAACTAGGCTGGACGTGGTGGATCATGCCTGTAATCCCAGCACTTTGGGAGGCCGAGGCAGGCGGATCACCCGAGGTCATAAGTTCAAGACCAGCCTGGCCAACATATAGTGAAATCCCGTCTCTACTAAAAATACAAAAATCAGCTGGGCATGGTGGTACACACCTGTAGTCCCAGCTACCTGGGAAACTGAGGCAGGAGATTCGCTTGAACTCGGGAGGTGGAGATTGCAGTGAGCTGAGATCGCACCACTACACTCCAGCCTGGGTGACAGAGCAAGATTCCATCTCTCAAAAAAAAAACAAAATGCAAAAAAGCTTCCCAACTCAAAGCCTCTAATATACCGTGAATAGAACGTCATAATCCATACCTTGAAAGTGATTTCCCAGAGTTGGCAGAATCAGGTGGCACTATGAAGACATGAAAACATACTGACTAGTAAGAGATGCCCTGCAGATTATCTCTCCCCTTGAAGGCATTTCACATTCACATATAACAGAAGATGCAGATAGGGCTAGATTAACATTAACTAGTGTCTAACACTGAAAAACAAAAGCAATGTCATTATTTGATTGAGCCTTTCCAGTTAGCAGAAAGAAAGAAAACCAAATGCCACATTTGGCTTGTCAATCATCCCCTTCTCTTCCTTTAACTGGAAACAGCCACTACTAATAATCAAGACCCCAGGGGCTAGCTGTCCACCCTTCCGGACAAGAGCCATGGTGGGTGTTGAACTTTAGTGGTTCCTGCAAACCCCACAGAGAAAGCCAACCTGAAAGAGCCATTCACACCAAGATGGTTTAACTCTTCAAGCCACCAAAGACTGAGGTACTTTCCTAGAAGTGCATTACTGGTTAAATCCAAAACAGTCATCAAAATCCCTTGGTAGTTTCTACAATGAACACTCCTTGAGACAGACTGTCTTCCAGACTAAAGCCTGGAAAGGTTTTTGCTGGGCTAAGGGATAAAAAAAAAAACAAAAAAAACCCATACACTTGTGGACAAAAATGTCTGAAAAGTAATTCATAAAATGCTATAAGTGGTTCCCATACTTGTTGAAATCCATATCTCACTGTGTTTCATAAATCAGAGCTAGATGAGATCTTAGAATGCCACTGACTTGATTTTTCAGAGTCCAGAACCTCAACAAAAAAAGATGGATATCTACCCTATTTTGCTAAATCCTCCAGGGAATGCATTTCCACAGCCTCTTGCCTGCAAGCAGCACAATGAGAATGTTTATGTTCAAATGCCAAAGGCACATTTCAAAAACTATTTCAAACAAAGATTTTCTTTGAAAATGCATGTTATGGGGTAGGCAAGGGAAAACGGCAGGTGGGGAGGGTGAGCTGTAGAAACTGATTAACTCTTTAAATCAAAGGCAAATCTGGGGAGGCATTTAAGCTTGGCAAGGAAGTCAAATCACAGCTCTGCTACTTAGTAGCTCTGTACCTATACATCAGGCAAACTGCACAAATACCTCTAAGCTTCAGTTTCATCATCTAAAAAATGGAAATAAAAACAGTGCCTGCTTTATAGCATTAATTTGAGAGATTAAATGAGATATTGCATGTACAAGTATGCTCCACAACTCCTGGAGTGAATAAAACACACAATAAATGCTGGCTATTGTTACTATCATCATTTACTCTGCAATAAACACAGAACTGGCACTGTCCTGCAGTCTGCTTTTGCCTTGAACGCCATGACTATCTGTGACTATCTGTGTGAGCTGCCAATGCTCCCCACAGTCGGAGCCTGGCACCAGTAGAAATAGAAACAGGTCTCCCGAGCCTGACACGGTTTCATACACAGACGTGGACAGTGGCCGGTAGCGATAATGATGTGGAATGTGGACATGGCCAGTAAAACTCCTGGTGCAGTTTTGCGGAATAAGCTTGAATTCTAACTCAGCACCTCCAATTTATGACCACAGACAGGTAAATTAACCTTGCTAAGCCTTCGGTTTTTTCTTCAGCTAAATGGGAATATAGCATTACCTCAAATTCATCCTCATAGGTAAAAACGCTAGCACAGTACCCAGCTGAGTGCACCATCAATGTCATCCTCTTTCTTTCCCTCCTTTACCCTGGAACTTCCCAGTACTATGTGACTTCTGGTACACAGGGTGAGCTTAGCTATGAGCAGAAAATAGCTGCTTAGCTATTAGCAGAAAATAGGCTAGGCGCTATATGAATAAGGATATGAGAAAATGCAGATTGATAATAAGCAGTGGCATTCTCTCCTGAGCTAAGAATGAACCAATTCTGTTGAGATAATGCCACCCTTCATACAAGAACATGAACTACTGAGAAACTAAGCACTCCGTAAGAGACAAGCTGGTGCACTGTGAATACAACCTGAGGAATTTAAAACTGTATGACCAAGTGTGATTCCCATGCTACTTTATTTTCATCAACTTTCAAGAAATCTTTCATTCACTACCTTGTTGTGACCTCATTTACCCTTGGGCATGTTATAAAAGTTCCCATTTCAATATAAAATTAGTTTTAATCCACTTTACAACCCTGGAAAAACAGGGAGGTTCAGAAGAAAAAGATAACAAAAAACAAATAGGGAACTGAAACACCATTAAGCTTTGGAAAGCAGTGCTCTCCCCCAGCAGCCCCAGAGGACGTTCACATGGCTCACCCTACAAACACAGAGGTCACCTGCTCTATGAGGATCAGAATGCTCAAAACTAAAATGTAAAACATTGATAAGGAAACAGAATGACAGCTGACACCTCCCCCTGAATGATGAACACTGTGCTGGCTCCTTTGGGACCAAACTGAAACAAAACAGTATAAAAGAAAGCAATGCCAGTGTATATGTAAATGGGACACACTGTCCAGACCATAGGGAAGATTCATACCTTGAAGGTAGACAGAATACCCAGTCTACCGTACCTACAAGTGTCTGTAGTCGAGCCCCTACCAACTCACCTGTTTTTAAATGAAAGCCAGTTTAGTTTCAGCACCTCCTAACAGTTCCTTAACTTACATGTCATGTAACCACTGATTTAGGAGTTGTCTGCTTAATGCCCGTCTTCCCTCTCTGTTCCATGAGGTCAGGCAGAGGCCATGCATTTCCTTCCATTTAAATACATGGAAACAGCAGTGCCTAGTACTCAGTATGTACCCAATAATGTGCTGAATGAAGAAAGGCACCTTAAGGTATCACCCCCTCTGGCCTTTTGTCTGAGTCCCATTTTACAGAAGAGACATTGAGACTCCAGGGGTTAAGCTACTGTGTTCCCAACCACAAGCTGGGACTTGAAAGCAGCACTGGGAAGCAGGAGAGGATCAGTCTCGTGGCAGAGTATTCTGCCTCTCTGTTGTATAAAAGTAAAAGGGGAGGAGAAAGATCATTTCTACAAAGGCGGTATCCTAGTGAATATGTTCCACCGAACGTTTACCAGTCTCTTCAGTGTGTTTTCTCCTTTCCTTTTAGTTAACTTCATGCTTCTTCACCTGATAAAAATGTGTGTATGTACAACTGTTGAACACTGGCTTCTTCGCAAAAATGCCAGTGCATAGCTGAAAAGCTGTTATTAAAACCCCACCATACTTTCCAACACACCAACAGGGAGATGGAAGCGGCACACACACACCCCAATGAAACAAGAAAGGCTACCTCCCTTCCCAGTAGCAGGTATCATTGTTGTGCCCAGGCTGTGGAGCCCGGACTGGTCCCCAAATTCAAAACAAAAGGAAGTGAAAAGATAAAAAGGTAGAGGACTTACAGCAGAAGCAAACATTATCTGAATACACAATCTTGATGACCCCCCATTCCTCTGTGAGATCATCCTGCTGATCCTAGGTATGTCTCTTCGTTCCTTCTTTTTTTTTTTTTTTTTTTTTTAGACAGGGTCTCGCTCTGTCACCCAGGCTGGAGTACAAGTGGTGCAATCTTGGCTCATTACAACCTCCACCTCCCGGGCTCAGGCAATTCTCCCATCTCAGCCTCCTGAGTAGCTAGGATTACAGGCCCTCACCACCACGCCTGGCTAACTTTTGTATTTTTTGTAGAGATGGGGTTTCACCATGTCACTCACGCTAGTCTCAAACTCCTGGGCTCAAGAGATCCACCCGCCTCAGCCTCCCAAAGTGCTGGGATTACAGATGACAGCCAACGCACCTGGCCTCATTCCTTCTTTCTGAAAGCAGTCTTGTTGTATTCCAAGTTCAGAGTCAAGAAACGGGAAATAGAAATTATGTGGACACATGGAAGTTCTTCAATGAATTTGTCATCTGACAGAAAATCCTGCTTTCCCAAAGCAGAAGAGTAGAAGCTGTTGTTTTGTTTTGTTTGCTTGCTTTTAAAAGGCAAATACCAGAAGCATTTGTTACTTCCATATACACACAGAGGCACATACCCACACACCCTTTTTTGAAGATGTGCAAATGGAAATCTATTTAGGGTGCTTCCTTGCTTAATCAGCTTCACTTGGTAAACTTTAGACTATTCTTCAGAAGCCAAAAAGCAAGGTACAGTATTTACAAACAGAGCCAGCCAGCCAACATTCTCTCAAAAATTCTATGAAATACTAAGATGCTCTGTTTTACACCAGAGACTGGAGTTGTGGCTACTCCTCTGAATAACAGGATATAGAAAACAGACTACAATGTATACAACTGATATAGCACATCAATGTGCTACAGACATTAAAAGTCATTCTGCTTATCGGAAAAAAGAGCTCGACCCCTTTTTTCACGTGTCAGCATTTATCACAACACCAGTTCCTCAAGCACCTACAGAGCATTTCTTCACTGGAAGCAGAAGAGGTGCCAAAAAGTATAAGCAGTTTACCTCCTTCATAATTCCATTCATTTTCAAAGGCTGCTGCAAAGATTAACCAAGCCTATTTCTTGTACCAAACCAGACATAGTATTAAAATGATATTTGGGATCTGTTTTGTTTGTTTGCTGGTTAATTTTTTCCTCAGACAGCTTTTCCAATCTCTATCTAAAGCTAAGGAGGAAAAAAAAAAAAACCTTGGAAGGAAAAAAGAGATAAATTAGGCTGTTGGGACATGACATCCAATCTTCTGTCCCCACTGAGCTGTTTTAATTTGTGGTCACTTGCAGTGCAGCTCTTCTCTAATTAGAAGGTGGGAATATCTGTTCCTTTAAAGCAGTCTTTAATTACTCCACCCTTGAAAATTCCTACCTCTGCTATGGGGACCAGATACATCACTCTCCCCTTCCCAAACCTAAAAGAAATATACACCATTCTTGACTAAGAATACGGACACAAGGCCGGGCACGGTGGCTCACGCATGTAATCCCAGCACTTTGGAGGCCTAGGCGGGCCTACCACCTGAGGTCAGGAGTTCAAGACCAGCCTGGCCAACGTGGTGAAACCCCATCTCTATTAAAAATACAAAAATTAGCCGGGCTTGGTATCAAGTGCCTGTAATCCCAGCCACTCAAAGAGGCTGAGGCAGGAGGATCGCATGAACCCAGGAGGCGGAGGTTGCGCTGAGCCAAAATCGCGCCACTGCACTCTAGCCTGGGCAACAGAGTGAGACTCCATCTCAAAAAAAAAAAAAAAAGACTATGGACACAAAAGCAGTCACAGGAGAAGCCCTCAGATGTCTCTCCTGGTCTTGTCCTGAACTCTCATAGTCCACTCTACCCTCAGGATGTCAGGATGCCAACCTCAACCTGCATCTGAGCGAAAAGAGTAGGGGGACACAAGGGCAAAATGTTTTGTTCACCTAAGGCAGTTGCTAAGAACCTTTCCAGTAAAACTTGGGTTTCTCAATATTCTATATGTTTAAGCAACAATACACACTGGGCTAGAAATCACAGGTTTCTATAAAGAACTTGTTGAGGGGAGGGGCAGCGAAGACAAAACCTACCTACCTAAGTCAAGGGAGAAAAAAAAACAAACTTAAGGAAACAGCTCCACATTTGGCCTAAAAATCTTTTTTCCCAAAGGGCTATTCTCAGAAGCGAAACATAATTCAGTTTTAACGTGAGCTTAAAATCTCCTTAAATCAATATTTACAGTTAAACACATAGTCCAAAAATGTGCAAGATCCCAAAGACAACATTTTTATAGCAAGGTATCATTCTACAATAAGAAAAGTAATCCCACAAAATTAAAATTCTAGAGGACAACATGGAGAGTCAGCTTCCTGTCTGTGACTCAGCTGTGAGAAGTAGTCAGTTCTCCTGAATATAGTATGTATTACCAAGGCAGAACAACAAATCCAAATCCAGCACAAAAAAAGCCATTTATTAAATTTACAAAACATGAAAAAATTAAGTTTCTCAGTAACAGGTGCCCTAAGCCAATAAAAACCATGTTTATTCACCATACCAAAATTTAAAAATCAGTATACACTTACATTAAAAAAAAAAAAAAAAATCAGGGCCAGGCACAGTGGCTCACACCTGCAATCACAGTGCTTTGGGAGGCTAAGACTGAGGATCACTTGAGCCCAGGAGTTGAAGACCAGCTTGGGCAACACAACAAGAGCATGTCTCTACCAAAATTAAAAACTAGCTGGGTGTGGTGGTATGCACCTACAGTCCCAACTACTCAGGAGGGTGAAGTGGGAGATCACTTGAGCCCTGGAGTTCAAGGCTGCAGTGAGCTATGATCACATCACTGTATTCCAGCTTGTGTGACAAAGCGAAACTTATTTAAAAAAAAAAACAAAAAAACACACACACACACAAAGGAAACAGGATTTCAAATAATTTGATCTGAGTGTAGACTGACAGATATCAATCACAGCAGAGAACCAAATGGGGGCCAATACAAGCTAGAAGCTGAGTAGCAGACTCTCTTGAAGGAAAAATAAGTAGGCAACAAACTTTGTAAGGGGTTTATTTACATTCTAGGGCAGTGTTTTACAAGCTAGTGGATCCAGAAATAATTTAGTAATGCACAACCAGACAGGCAGTTTTAACCACATCTTTACACACTGATATTCAGCTAGGCACTTAAGGGCTTATGGATGGCTGTTTGCATACATTCTATGCTAATAAATGGAAGGTGCTTCAGACTCAATGCTCTAAATGGGCCCCCAAAAGTGTGCAGGTAAGTATGGCTGTGGCATTTCAAATTTGGACACATCAGAGTTACACATACAGTAAGAAAAAGCTTAGAACTCATGGCCCAAAGGTAGCTATATGAAATATAGAAATTTAGGATTTATAGTCAGAAGATGTAGATTCTAATACTTTTGTTTTTTTACCTGGGGGCAAATCTTGGCATTGTATGTAGGAAATCACCAGAGACCAGACACTATGCTTAAATAGCATTATTTGGGAGGAGGGAGGACAGCAGTATTGTAGAGGGGGGGATGTGATATTTTCACTTTTTTCCATATTTCTGATTCAATTTATTTTATAATATGAAATTTTACAGAAGAAATCTTGTGAAAGTTAATCTAGAACCACATACCTTTATGGCTGCATATGCTCTACTTCACCTTTGAAAAAGATGCAAATAAACCAAAGAAACACACCATCAAATACTTGTCAACAAATCAAGTCCCAACGTCAGTCACCATTCTATCTATATTCAGCTTTTGATCTCACACTTTTAAATCTGCTACACTAGCTACTCATCCAGTGAGTGAAGCAGCACACCAAAAAGGTGATGCTGCACCATCAACAAAGTGAAATTAAAATTTTCCACCCCATATAGATGACAAAAGTACCTAGAACACTTAGAACTCTTCCCACCATGAAAGTTACTAAACTCCTGGTGCTTAAACAGTTGCTCACTGATAAACTCTGGCTATTCAGAATAAGTCATTTCCAGCCTTTATTAAAAACAGAGACTTTAAAGGTTTGGAACTATAGGCTAGCTACATTTTGTTTTAAGCCACTCAATTTTGTTCTTAGGATGAAGAGATCAGCAAAGAACAGTTGGCCAGAAAATGCCTTCTGCACCCCTGGTGTCTTCAAGTGAGGGAAGAGGCTGGCAGGTCTCCTGGAGAGAAGGTAAAGCCCAACTCGCCTAGGACCTGCCAGTGAGGTACGCTGGCCCCATCCACTCCTCACACACCCCCAGCCCAAGGAGAAGACCACAGACTGGCTCAGGCCTCCTTATGTCTCCCAAGCTCAAGGGACATCAGATCCCCTTGTGCTGGTCAAAAGGTAGGCTCTACAAATCTAACATCTAGAATTCAGTAACCAGAAAAAAAGAAAACTAAAGTTCATTAAGTAGTAAACAGAGCAAGCAATGTCTCTTAATCTGCTCTGTTGGACTTCAAGGGCCATTAAGCCACATGTGGCTAGTGGGCACTTGGACAATGATGGGTCTCAACTGAGATGTGCCATAAATGTATACTACACACTGCATTTCAAAAAAGAATGTAAATTGCCTAATTAATGTATTTGTTAAATGATGTGTTGAAGTGATAGCAGTATGGCTAAAATAGGTTAAATAAAATCTACTCTTAAAATTAATTTCGCCTCTTTCTTTTTAGGTTTTTATGCGTACACTGAAAAAGTCTCTGTGTAGCTCCCGTCAGTTCTAGTGGGCAGTGCTGCTCTGGAGGCTTGAAGACTTCCCTGCCATTTTGTTTTACAAGGCTAAGACAAGTTTCACGCTAATCTTCCGCTCAGTCTTTAACAGCCAGACTCCTCATCGCCGTAAAGAGTAAAGAGAGGTGCTAGAAACAACTTAAGAAAACAGGCAGTCCTACCTTTATCACATTTTTCTTCTTGAAAGTATTATCTGGGCTGGGCATGGTGGCTCATACCTGTAATCACAGCACATTGGGAGACCAAGGAGGGCGGATCACCTGAGGTCAGGAGTTTGAGACCAGCCTGGCCAACAAGGTGAAACTCTGTCTCTACTACAAATACAAAAATTAGCCGGGTGTGGTGGTGCGTGGCTGTAATCCCAGCTACTCAGGAGGCTGAGGCAGGAGAATTGCTTGAACCCGGAAGGAAGAGGTTGCAGTGACCTGAGATCACACCACTGCACTCCAGCCTGGGTGACAGAGCAAGACTCCATCTCAAAAAAGAAAAAAAATATATTATCTGCTCCTGGGAGTGGTTTAAAATGTGAGGTATTTTCCCCCTAGTACACATGTTATCATGTCTGAAGTGGGGAGGGCAGAATGGAAATAAAGGACCACAGCATCCTGTCAGTGAAAGGCAAGTGCCCACGAAAAGCTCAATGTGGCCCTGTCACATGAATAGGGAACAGACAACACACTGACTGAAAAGGATGGCTGTTACTGAGAGTTAGGGCCTTAACGAACACTGGGTCCAAAAATGAATGGCCAAATCAACGCTCTTCCTTACTATTGAGTCAAGGGTCACAGTTCTGTTACAGAGAACTCTGTCATTTCGTTAAAAGCCAAAGAACAAGGCAAAAGAGCATTAATCAACATTTATCTGCTCATGCTCAGGTCAGAGAGATGGAAGCATCTGAGTTGCCCTGAAAATTAAGGCAGCCACCTTGCCACACTCCCCAGGGTATGTTAACATATGGTTAACCTACCTTCTGCTCACACATCCCTAACAATCTTTCATGGGGAAAACTGAGTTCATCTTGCTCCAGTCTCACCAGTCTTCCCAAGCAGAAAACTTGAAGACAAGTTAGAACTGAATATAAACAGATTAATAATTTTAGTAATTTATTTAAAGTAAATAAAACCTCTTTCAAAAAGGAGAGCAGGATGTGGGCCTGATAAAAAGCCTCTCCCTTTAGAATTTAAAATCTGAAAAGAAATGCGTTTGCTCTTTCAGACTTCTAAACTATAATCGACATGCTTAGGCAGAAAGGTAGAGCTAGTTCTCGCTACTCTTATGGAGATATTAATAACTCATTACTCTTCTTTCTCCCATTCCAGAAGTACAATTAGGAGTGACATGTCATCCTAAGTAGTCAATATTCTCTCTCCTTTACCTGCTTGACCCTGCAATGAAACTACTGCGGAAAGAAGCCTTGTGAGCAAGACCTCCAGCTGAAAAACAATCAGGCACAGGACTTTTTCCATAAAAAGAAAGTGAGGCCAGAGGAAGTGGGAAAGCAGTGCTAGCTTTAGTTCTCACTCATTTTACTCAAGCCAAAGTTAACACTGTGTTACAGGGGCTTCACTCTCTGGCACACATTTATTGTAAACATCCTAGAGGGAGAAATCAGACAGGCACAAAGAGGCTGAGAGAGAAGCAAGCTAAGGGCGGGCGCACAGGCAGCGTGGCTCAGGAAGCCAAGAGCAGGAAAGAGGCAATTTATTCTAAAGGCTTAAGGAAAACAACGCCAGTCCTAAGAGGCCACTGAAGACAAAAGACACACCGTAGGTTACCAATGAGCTTTCAATACAGCTTTGCTGCCTCCTCAGTCTGCCTAAAGAAATCAAGGTCAGAACCTGCCTGTACCTGCCTGGGAAGCCTCCAAAGGAAATCTCAGCGCTCAGATTCTCTCCTGGACAGCACTCTGCCTCCTGAGTCAGGCTGAGCCCAACCCAAGAGTGCGGGACTCTGAGGGGTCCTGTACAATCCTTCCTCCTGCCCAGATGACCCACTGGAGCCCGGGGGCCCTGGAACCAGGTCACACAGCCCTCCTGTGCTCTTGGCAACAGTTTCTTCACAACCGAAGAGCTACAAAAGGTGTGTTCTTCACTTAGACCCCTCACTAAACCATCTACAAACACACACTCACCTTTCAGCCGCACTATGTAGCACAGCAGCATGGCATTCCTAAGAGCACCCAGCCTGAAGTGAAACATTTGGCATGTACTATTTAGTTCTCACAACCCCATTTAACCAATTTTTCAATTTTTTTCTATTTTTCAAATAAGTACACTGAGAATCAGAAAAATAACTTTCACAAAGGCCCATAGCTGGTAAACACCAGAAAAGGGACTCAAATCCAGGGCCTGCTGACCCAAAGCCTATGTTTTAAACACTAAACCAGTAGTTCTCAAAGTTTTTAGCCTCAGGACTTTTTTGCACTCATAAAAATTGAAAACTTCAAATAACTTTATGTTTAGCTGGATTATATCAATATTTACCACATTAGAAATTAAAACTGAAAGATTAAGGTTGGGGGCTGGGGGCGGAAAGAGTAAAATGTCCTTGATCTAATTTAGCAAGTGGGCAGGGAACTCCTCTTCATTAACATGGAGTCTGCGATATCCTTAAGAAAAATACCTACTACCGGCCAGGTGCAGTGGCTCACGCCTGTAATCTCAGCACTTTGGGAGGCTGAGGCGGACAGATCACGAGGTCAGAAGAATGAGACCATCCTGGCTAACACGGTGAAACCCCGTCTCTACTAAAAATACAAAAAATTAGCCGGGCGTGGTGGCGGGCTCCTGTAGTCCCAGCTACTCGGGAGGCTGAGGCAGGAGAATGGCGTGAACCCAGGAGGCGGAACTTGCAGTGAGCCAAGATCGCGCCACTGCACTCCAGCCTGGGCGACACAGCGAGACTCCGCCTCAAAAAGAAAAAAAAAAATACCTACTACCCTCCACACTTCCCCATGTACAGCAAAGGAGGGTCAAAATTTCAAAGTTTATAACACAGTAGTGTTCCAAGAATCCTCAAGCATCAAAGTTGAATTTGATTCTCAGATCCACTTTTTAACTCTTTATGGCCTTAAGTGATAAATAACCTCTCTAGACCTCAGTCTCATCATTTGTAGCAACGAGAGTAACAACTAATGGAGGTATTTTAAGGGTAAACACTCAGTTTAGGGTCTGGCTCATACACATTCAAATGCTGACTGTAATCACTGTTACTGTTGTTAGCTACAGAAAAGGAGAGAAGGTCTAAGGAGAGAATTTTCCACTTCCACAAAATTTAGCAAGGTTTTCTCAACAGACATGTTTCCTTCCTTTACTCTAAAAATAAGGGTTTTTTTTCCAAAGCAAATAAGGGAAGGTCTTTGCTTATGCTGACAGTGCAAACTGAGACAACTAAACCCTATCTTCAAATATTTATTCTCCCCCTTGAAAGTCAACATTCCTTTCTGTCTTCTCAGCAAGCTTGAAAAGAACAGTTACTGCAGACATCAAGGTCAAAAAGCATGGTTTCAAGTTTTTATTCTACTGGAAACAGTAAGTGACCTTATTAGTGTAGGATTCCAGATTTATATAATAAATCAGAGGCACAATACAGCAATGCAGGCTATAAATTATGATGGTTGAGGGGGAAATATCAAGATGATATAAAGCCACTTTGAAGCCAAGAAAGCAACAGATGTTGTGGTGAAGGTTCAGTAGTATTTTCCATCCTCCCAGGATATTCAACATCTGCATCCCTGGGGCCTATGACCTGTGGTCAACATGCCCAAAAGCAAATGTGTCAAAAATTCTCCATCACCCTTCCTCCCTTCAGTGTAAAATAATGGACATCCCCAAAGCATAGGAAGGGCCAGAATCTCAGACATAAGGAGAGATGAGAGAGTGACTGCCCTACTAACAAAAGATTTATAAAGTCTGTCTCATTTATAGGTTAACAGGCAGAAACCATTCTGATGGTCCCAAGGTTGGTTCTCCTAATACCTCTATAGCTGACTACTCAAATAATGTTGGCTGAACAAAAAGGTAATTAACAACTCTAATCCAAGTGAATTCTAAATTCATTTCTGGAGTTGAATTTAAAGATTCACCAGAAATTCTCCTATCTACCAGTTGTAAAGGAAACAAGTTTTCAGAGTAAGGATAGGGGTTTTTTTAATTGTTTAGTCAATAGAGTTTAAAAAGTAAATATATCCAATAAGCCCTAGTTCAATAAGGCACTGAGCACTCAGATTTTTCTGAGAAGGTAGCTGACAACCTCCAGAGAACTTAAATTACAACCACTAAAAACCCACAGCACAGCACACCGAGTATTACAGAGGTAATGCTCTGCCTGTATTTCTTAAATTGTAAGAAAAAGAAGCTTTAGAATTAAATGATATTTTAGGGGAAAAAAAAAGACTTTAGGACTCCTATCCATGAAGAAAATAAATGTTTCCATTTATACACTAAGATGACTTCATAAACGTTTTTACTTCTGGGTCATCCATGCTGTAACCTGAAGGCAACAGAAGTAACACCTTTGGGAACTACTGTCCACATTTAAAGATTTGTTTTCTGAACATCAGATGTGTGCAAGAAAGAAAAGCATTGTGTTGACTGCCAGATTTATTTGAGTCAACTGCAAAGATGCTTGTGAACTAAGCAGGTTCGCCTCCTATCCTGCCTACCATGCCCCGTACTATTCATAAGTCACAGATTCTACCTTCTAGATATTATGTGTAACAGCAGACAACTATGCTAAAAAGAACAATAAAACGAATGCCTTACCAGAGGTACCAAGGAATAATGATGGCCAGCAGCAACCGTATTCACTGCACCATTTAATAGTCCTATTTCATGAGGTGGTTGTGAGGATTAAATGAATGCTGTTTCATTTAATCCTCACAACCACCTCATGAAACAGGACTATTACAATCAACCCTAATTTGCAACTACAAAAATGGGTTCTTGGGTTCAGTCTCTTTCCCAAGGTCACCACCAATATGGTGGCAGCCAGGCAGACAGTGATCTTTCCACCACTGTACTTCCCTTAAACTGCATAAACACAAGGACAGGAACCCAGAAAGCAAGCAGAGGGCAAGAAAAGAAAAGAGTGGTCATCAGATCTGCAAGGAATCAACACGTGAGTCAAGGTCCTTACAGCAATCCAAAGTGCATAGGAGAATAGTGAGAGAATAAGACAGGTGCAAGATGTCTTTAAAAAATCACTGGGCCAAAAAAAACCTTCTGCAGATCACTATTCTATTTCTTTCACTCTACAAGTCAATTTCTTTCACTCTACAAATCGACTCCCAAAGGCAGTAACTATCAATTCTGTTCAACCCAAACTGACTTCAACTGCCCCATATTAAAAAAATTTAAAAAGGCATCCTACTGCTTTTTTAAAAAATCTGCATGTAAGTTACTTCTAGTATTGACTGAAGGCCTTTCTTTCTCAACATATCCTGCCTAAAATTGTTTTACCCCTCAGGTTGGCCCTAATGTTCATTAAGAACCCAAGTCAGTTTCTGATCAGAAGCTGTTTACCTAACTTCTTTTGTTCAACGGACTAAGAGAGAAACTATATATGGTACTCTTTGGTGTTGGAAATATCCCAGTCTTTACCTAGGAATGTATTTTTGTGACTTCAGAGAAGAAAAAAAAGTACTAGGGGCTTTCTCTTCTCGGGGATGTAGCAGGTGACTTTTAAGACAGTTTCTCCTTGTCCAACCAGGATGAGAAAGCACTGGAGGCAACACGGTCCAGAAATAGGTCCTGAGTCAATCTTGGATTCAAGCACAGCCCTGCCACCTACAAGCCATATGATGCTAGCATGTTAGGTAACCTCTCCGAATCTCAAAATACTTCCAGAGCCTGCCACAGAACAGAGGATCAACAAATATTAATTCATGGCATTCCTCACCATTTCCATTCATTCCTGGCCAACTTTTAAAAAGTGTGGTGAGAAAGCTTAAAGGTGACAGGAGCCTAAGTGAGAGAGAAAGAAGGGGGAGAGAGTAGAGAGAAAAGGCAGAATCTGGACCCTGAATGATAATGAGTAACCAGAAAATGACAGGGTTTTTTCCTTTTCAAACTTTATTTCATCTGAGTCACCTGTTCCAGACATAGGATCCCAGCCTTGAGCAATTCAAAAGGAGTGGCAGAGAATGGAAAGGAAACAGATTATCTTGAATGTGTGCATTCATCAGCATGGTTAATAAAACACTAAGCAGCCCTACCTCCAGCCCTACTCCAGGCCTGTCTCTTTTCCTGATATTAATACATAATATTTCCCAATCTCACACTCTGATCCATCAAATGAGACAACAATGACTAATAGCAAATATATATATATATATATATATATATATATATATATATTCACATTAGGTAAATCCTAACTGACAAGTAATCTGGAGCAATACTGTGCATTCCCTAAGTTCTTCGGAACCATGTAATCAGCACAATTTAATCAAAAAATTAAAAAGCGGGCACAAGCCTCATCACCAAAATAAGGGTGGCAGCTTGTTAGTGCTGCAGAAAACCCACAGCCCTGGCCCCATTTTCAGGTCTCCCAGAAACCACACACCCACTCACAATCTCTGACCAACAGAAGTACATACACACCTGACTGATTTTAAAAAGCACTAAGTGTCAGAATGGCAGCTCTCCTAGGTGACAAATAATTTCAAAAGATTAAATTTTACTAGGAGCTTTATCATCTGTGTTTCATGGTTTTGTCATAATGACTAACTTTTCATAATCAAAACTCCGATTGCCCAATAGCCCCTTTTTCCTGTACATGGACAGCTCATAACAGAGCAAGTACGTAATACTGTGATAGTACAAATGAGTTGTCAAAGAGAGAAAGGAAGGAATGAGGGAGGAAGGAGACTGATGAACACTTGTGCTGCCAGGGCTTTAACTGCTTTAAATTTAATAGACAACTTTCTAAACTGTTCTTTCAGTCAACAAACCATTATTAAGTACCCACCAGGTACCAAGTGTCACAAGCACTAACTCTGCAACCCAGAACTTACATTCTGGCAGGAAGAATCAACAATTACTCACAAGAAGCAGTGAGGGGTGTTACAAAGTTAGAACAGGGTCCTAAAGGGCACACTGCAAAGGGGCTTACTTGTACAGGACAATCAGAAAAAAATATACTGAATATAACATTTTTGAATGACTGAGGGTCAGCAATAGAACGAGTTATTATACTCAAAATACATAAGGATCAGCTACATGCCAGGCACTGCAATAAGCAAGTGATCCCTCTCCATTACTAACCAAAGATGGCACAAACAAATGTAAAAACACAACTGTGCCAAGTGCTATGACAGCAAGAGACACAGTGCTAAAAGTGCCGGTATTCATGACCAGGACCCAGCTGGGTAAGGCAGAGAGAGGCATACAGAAGTGCCTGGCAGGCAGGAGATGGGCAAGAAGCAGGGGATGGCAGAGGCCAGTGTGGCAGCACAAGGAGATAAGGAGGGCCACGCATTAGGTGGGCCTAGAGTCGCATTAAAGAGCTTGGCCTTTATCCTGTCAGCAACAGGCAACCACTGAAGGAAGGGAACTGTTTTGGACAGATTGAACTGATTTGGACAGCTGGAAGTTAGGGAGCAGATCAGATGTAGGGGCCAGCTAGGATGGAGGTTATCACAGGGGACGGTGTAAAAACAAGTGGGAAGCAATTCTGACTGCAGCAGCAGCTGCAGCAGCTCCGCAATTTTTAACATTCAAAATATTTGATGTCAATTTGCTTCTGGTGGAATAAAACACCTGTAACTAGTAGGCGTCTGGAAAGTTTAACAGGGAAAACACCATCAGTAAATAGAAGGCTGTAGGAAACAGATTTCTTCCCTGTGGAAAAGTATGACTCACATCATTCATCCTGAGGGTATCTGTCAGCAACCATTCAAAGCCATTCTGAGACTTCTGTGTCCCCATCACAATTTGACCTGTCAGCCAGAACTCATTTATACCCTTCTATCTACTTCCATTTCTATTTTCTTTTCTAGCTCCTAATCCAACAACATCCAAACTGGTCTCCTTGACTCAATCATACTCTGTTCCATGGGACCACCCTACTATTACTGGAGTGGTCTCCCTCTTCTGCTTCAAATTCTTCATCCTGAGGCTACAGATTGAAGCCTGAATTCCTTGGTTTGACAAAGACGGCCTCCCATGGGCAGGCCCCAGCCCACCTTTTTGCCTTGACCTTGGCCACCCCAACAAATGACTAAGAAGAGTGACTTAGAGTATTCCGGGAGGTGTTTACTCCAAAACCTACAGATTTTTTCATATGATCTTACCAGGAAACCCTAATAAAAAAATAAAGCAGGTGGCCCCTACTTGGTACCCTGACTGGGCACTGAACAGAAGAAAACTTCTGCTCAAACACTGTCCAAGAAATAAAGACCTTTGGCCCTC
Organism: Pongo pygmaeus; assembly: GCF_028885625.2. Classification (NCBI taxonomy): domain Eukaryota; kingdom Metazoa; phylum Chordata; class Mammalia; order Primates; family Hominidae; genus Pongo; species Pongo pygmaeus. The sequence continues at coordinate 32,783,486 of NC_072385.2, read as the reverse complement.
TGACAACTTCCAGCTGTCTACTACAGGGATGAAAATAAATAGAGCTAGCATTGGCAAAAATGATCAGTCAGAAGTTTACTGTAGGTGACCATTTGCCCCTGTAAGAAAGCCCCCACATACTTTCTACACCCCCTTTCTGCCCTAGCACCAGAACCTTCCTGCTTTTCTGGCCTAAATCCTCCTTGCCATGGTTTGATAACAGTGGTCTCATTCATACAACCACTGAAACTCAGTCACTACACTGTACATTTGCATATTAAGCTTCTTAATCAAGGGAAAATAAAGGGCTTTCGTGCTAGACAAATAAATGTTAAGTTCTAACCAGTGAGAGGGGAGGTAGTACAATTTCAGTCTGGTGCATTTTCATTGTCTTCTGAACAACACCCTGCTCATGAACAAGTCAAAACATTAGTTAACTGGGCCTAGCCCCTTTGACTCCTAGCCTCTGCAATATTCTGTTCTAAGAGTTTTAGATGCTGAGGACTTCTGAGTTCATTTTCCCAAGAGCCTTCTCTCCTCCACAATCACCCCAGGCTAAGGCTCTAGCCAAACGCCAGCATGGGGATCATGCTATTCCCTGAACAGCAGGCCAGGAGCACAGACCCAGGATTTCTACTGCGGCAATCTCTCTCTCAAGAAGAAGCAACAGAAGGCAGGCAAAGAAGGATTGGCTCACAGAGACAAAGCAGCCAGCCCACTGGCCACCAGGCGGTGCACAGCCTAGAGTGTGGAGAGGACAGGGCAGTTCTCACAGAGCAATATGCAGGAGCTGGCTCTGATGTGTGCGCGGGTAAATGGGTAACAACCAAGCACTAGCTGTTTGACAAACTAATGATGGCTGAACTGGTATGTATCTGCTGATACGAAAGAATGCAAATTTTAAAATCTTTGACTTGCAGTGTAATAAGGATAATTACAATCTTTTAAGTAAACTACCTGATATCCATACTAAATTACCACTCAGCACAACAGTCATAACATAATTATGTGCCTCGGATTTATCTGTGAGACTTTTCAGTTTTGTTTTAAATACAATAGTAAGTTCTGTACACATACTCAGCTTCTACACAGTAAAAGACAAAATGAGGGGAGGTGCACATTTTATCAAGTTACTATATTATTTTACATTTTCCTTAATATTTTAACTCTGTACAGATTTTCAGTAAGAGTAATTCCAAAACTTTAACCTTTTCTATTATTAAAGAAATTGTAGTATGATACCCTGTATAATGGATAAGCAATCAACTCACTCATGGGATTTATTTTCTATCAATAGTGTCAATAATAATGGGAAAAAGAAGATGAAGAATTATTACCAGACACGTGGGGGGCGTGGGGAGCACCAAGCTCGGTCGAATTTATGAAACGTACACCAGGTGCCACATAGTGTGATAGGTCTCTAGTTTCATCCCCTAACCTCTGAGGCCAGGACTGCTGTGGCCAGGCTGTGGTTCAGGGAACAAAGGCTCTAGCAGGCTGAATTTTCAAGGTCACACAGCTAGTATGTGAAAGAACTGGCTCAGAAACATCAGACTCCTGATCTGCACTCTTCCTGTAACGGGGCCTAACACTCCTCTCACAGAAAAGCTGCCCTGGAGCCAGAGAGCCCTGGAGAAGGGAACCACCGGCTGGCACTACACGAGGCTACCTGCACACAGAGCAGTTCCTCCGAGAGTAAGGCTTGATGGGTTTGTCTGGCCCTGAAACCTCCATTCTTTCTACTGTCCCATGCACGCTCCATACATTTTGCCCTTTGGTGTGACAAGGTGAGAGCCTCAGGGAGCTGACAAGCCAACCAGCTCCACTTCCCCTGCCTCTTCTCTTCTCCCTCAATTTCAGAGTGTCTGTGGCTGCTCCTACAACCACCACCACACCTAATGGCCACTGCTCATCTCCCGCTGTCAGGGTCAAAGAGACCCAAGTTCTAATGCTAGACTTGACACTAACTTGCTGCATGACCTCATGAAAGAACTTCACCCTCTCTGGGCCCCATGCAGCTAATGGATTGGCTGACCTCTCAAGGTCAGCTGTAACAGCCTTTTGCTCAGTGGCTTCCTGACATCCTTTCCCTTTCATCACACACTCAAAGAGTGAGGACTTTCCTCATCCATCCCTGCATCCCCCCATCGCCATTTCCTTCCTCAGAGTCAAAGGCTCAGGTGTACCCTGCAGGGTTGGGGCCAGCTGCTTTCATGCTCTTCTTCAGACAGAGACCCCAGGCCAGGGCAGAGCAATCTGTAAGCCTGTGAGTGACAGAGGCTGGCTCCTGGGATATCTCACAACACAGGTAGGTCACTGCTTCCAATACAGACCTGGAAGCCACCTGAAAAGCTTCTTGGGATGTAGTAACATTGGCAGAGATGCCGAGTGACACAGGGCTCAGGCTGACAGGACAGTTGCTAGGCTCTAAATACATCAAAGACAATGATCCCAGAGACTACATATCCATCTTTCCAAATCCACCAGCACTTAAAATGGGAGCAAGGAGGGCTGGACGCGGTGGCTCATGCCTGTAATCCCAACACTTTGGGAGGCTGAGGCAGGTGGATCACGAGGTCAAGAGATCAAGATCATCCTGTCCAACATGATGAAACCCTGTCTCTACTAAAAATACAAAAATTAGCTGGGCGTGGTGGTGTGAGCCTGTAGTCCCAGCTATTCAGGAGGCTGAGGCAGGAGATAGCTTGAATTCTGGAGGCAGGGATTGCAGTGAGCCGAGATGGTGCCACTGCACTGCACTCCAGCCTGGCAACAGAGCGAGACTCTGTCTCAAAAAAAAAAAAAAAAAAAGGAGCAAGGAGATGACTAACAGGTACTGGAAGCCATGCTACAAAACCAAGAAAGGAGAGGCAGCTTTTCTTTCCCTCAGCACAGAAGAGGGGAAATGCAGTTGCATGGGGCTAGGGGAGGGGGGAATGAAACCGGGTAGAAGGAAAACTCCCTCGAATTTTATAGCATCCCACTTCACAGCAGCTATAACTTTAAACATTACTCACCTCGAGATGGTAAAACCACCTTCTCTGAGATGGTTGCCTGCCATTCTCCCTTTGGCCCCACCCTACACAAGCCCATCTTGATTACACTCCTGAGGGGTAATCAGTTCTCAAAGGAATAAAATCAACATAACCTAAATAAATTCTGGAAAGTTTATGAAGGAAGGGTGTGTGGGTTACTTCAGCCCCAGGGCCATGGTAAATTACACACCAGCTACTTATGTGGGTTTTCTAAGCCCATTTCATCTCCCACAGAGTTTATAAATAATAAAAAATTATATTAAAATCCGTCCCTACTCCTTCAGTGCTGTTTTACATACATGTTACCACAAAAACTTGCAGAACCAGCTTCACCTCCCCAATTCTGAAGAATAATTCAAAATTAAGGGAAGGGTTCACAATATTGGTAAATCCACACAAAATTATGGGACTTTTAACAATTTTCCTAGTTATTTCTGAAAAGAGAGAAGAAATGTATCCACTAACCAAAAGGTATCCAGGAATCAAAACTTTTTCATTTAAAAGGAATCCTGAGTGAATGAAAAACAGGAACAGGGTGCATTATTCTGGTTTATTTTCAAAAATCCTTTTATTTTCCCCTACCCCTTCCCTCCATCTTTTTTTTTTCCTTTTCAGACAGGGTCTCCCTTTGTCACCCAGGCTGGAACGCAGTGGCACCAACACAGCTCACTGTAGCCTTGACCTCCTGAGCTCAAGCTATCCTCCCACCTCAGTCCCTCCAGTAGCTGGTGTACACCATGACGCCTGGGTAATTTTTGTATTTTTTTTTTAGAGATGGGGTTTCATCATGTTGCCCAGGTTGGTCTCAAACTCCTAAGCTCTGGCAATCTGTCCACCTTGGCCTCCCAAAGTGCTTGGATTACAGGTGTGAGCCACCACACCCCGCCCATTTCATTTAAGATCATTCTCTGCTCTTTGCTTTATAATTTTTAAAAAATTACTGTCGGCCAGGGGTGGTGGCTCATACCTGTAATCTCAACACTTTGGAAGGCCAAGGCGGGCACATCACCTAGGTCAGGAGTTCGAGGCCAGCCTGGCCAACATGGTGAAACCCCATCTCTACTAAAAATATAAAAATGAGCCAGGCATGGTGGCACACACCTGTAATCCCAGCTATTCGGGAGGTTGAGGCAATAGAATCACTTGAATCTGGGGGGCGGAGGTTGCAGTGAGCCGAGACCACGCCACTGCACTCCAGCCTGGGCAGCAGAATGAAACTGTGTCTCAAAAAAAATAATAATAATAAAAATAAAAATTAAATTACTGTCACATTCAAATCAATGTAAATACACACTATTCAACTTTTTTTTTTTTTTTTTTGAGACAGTCTCGCTCTGTCGCCCAGGCTAGAGTGCAGTGGCGCAATCTCGGCTCACTGCAAGCTCCGCCTCCCGGGTTCACACTATTCTCCTGCGCAGGCTCGGCCTCCCGAGTGGCTGGGACTACAGGCGCCCGCCATCGCGCCCGGCTAATTTTTTGTATTTTTTGTAGAGACGGGGTTTCACTGTGTTAGCCAGGATGGTCTCAATCTCCTGATCTCATGATCCACCTGCCTCGGCCTCCCAAAGTGCTGGGATTACAGGCGTAAGCCACCACGCCTGGCCACTATTCAACATATTTCTAAGTCAAAGTAATTCACAGGAATTAAGTTTTAAGGATTTGTAACAGTCTTCAGGGGAAAAATTCAAAAACGTATGCTTAACCCTACTGAAGCCATGTGAATGTGCTCTGGAGATGATGGAAATACCCCCGTACTGAACACCAGTCCAGTGCTGCTGGGCATTCATCCCACCAGAGCTCTGGAGTTAGTGACCTGGTGTGTCTGTAATAGAGACCCAGGGGACAATAGAGCACCGGCTCCTTCCCCCACCCAACCTTCTTAAACAAGGGTGTCTCTGCCACTAGCTAGCCATGAGTTTAACCTCTGCCTTCTTTTGCTATAACCAACATATGATCTGAAAAACTGTCCCTACCACAACCCCAAAAAGGGGAGCGGAGCAAGACAGAAGGTGTGCCCTTCAGTTTCCAGTCGTGGGGAGCTGGCCCCCATTTACAAACTTCTCCACCCCAGACTCATGATCATATCACAAAGCAGGAAAGGAGTTTTAAGTCATGAATATAATCCCCAAAGACCATCTACCAACTATTCCAGAATCCTGACAGAAAGCCATACAGCCATTTCAAAGAAGGAAGACTAAGAATATGAAAAAAGGTTTCAGATACAAAATACATGAACGAAGCAGAATCCAAACCTTATAATAAGCCTTTACTTTCCCCTGTCCTAGGTCCACTGACGCATCTTAAGTAGAGGGCCCCTGGGCCAACTCTAGCTGCCCCAGAAGATGTTCTGTCTCATGCTGGGGCACTCACGAAGGTGCTATGGAGCTGCGGGAGGAGACACAAAGACAGGTTCCTGGCATCTTTACACACCATCTGATGTTGTGCTGAGGGTTGCAGGAAACACAAACCTGCCCTCAAAGCTAGTGAAGATAACCCTCAAGACAGGAAAACACCCAGAGAACCAACAGAGTATGTCAGATGGAGAAGACAGGAGCTGTAACACGATTTCACCAGAGAAGGACCTTTGGCTTGGAGACAAGGAATGCCAAATCAAGAAGCGGGTGGTGTGGGTCCTCAGTTAGACACACGTGGGCAAGAGGAGTTACCTGGAGGAGTGTAGACATAGTGAGGCCCCGAGCCAAACTAGAACAAAACAAAAAGAGGATCACACTGCAGGTAACAGTGGGCAATGTGGCTGGATCTCATTTCAAAGTAAATATTTATTCAGTTGTTTCAAAGTGTGTTTTTTAAAACCATTCTTCACTTTTGCTAAAAGGAACCTAGCATCTCCCAGTACATTAGCTTTCAAACTATCTTGACTGCAGCCTATAATAAAAAATACAGTTAAAACCACCACCCAAGACACCTATAACATGTATTTTTAACCAAAATAAAGGTTTCACAAAACACTCTTAGTATATGTGATGCACTCTATTTTCTATTCAATTAAAAGATGCTAGTCTTGACCAAATAAACTGGCTGTACTACACACAAATAGATTGTACCCTACAACTAGAGGAGCACTGTCCACTCTGTCACTTTGTGAAAAGCTGGCAAAAATAAAAGAAAGAGATTGTAAGCATAATATTAAATAAAAACTATATTTTTTGAGTATAATGTCTTCTACAACATCGAGCAGATTACTTCCAGGGAAGTCCTTACAGGAAAAAAGGATAGGGAGGGAGAGTGGGAACAGGACACACACACACACACACACACACACACACACACACTCTCTCTCTCTCTCTCTCTCTCCTCTCTCTAATCATTTTCTGAGCCATAACTCTTAAGTTGCTTCTGCTTTCATCTGTTTCATTCATTACATCTTCACTGTTTCATTCATTACATCTTCACAATTTCCTGAAACTGAACATTTGTGCAACACTCACCAATTTTTCTTCATGTCAACAGATTGATTTTATTCTTAATTTTGCCAGGTTTCTGAATATAAATCAGTTTCTCTCACATACTACAAGATATAGGAGCAGCTAGAGCTAGTCTCCAAACATGTTGCACATTAAAATCAACTAGGGGATTTGTCGGGCACGGTGGCTCATGCCTGTAATCCCAGTACTTTGGGAGGCAGCGGTGGGTGGCTCACTTGAGGTCAGGAGTTTGAGACCAGCCTGGACAACTTGGTGAAACCCCGTCTGCACTAAAAATACAAAAATTAACCAGGCATGGTGGCGCACGCCTGTAGTCCCAGCTACTCGGGAGGCTGAGACAAAAGAATTGCTCGAACCTGTGAGGCAGAGTTGCATTGAGCTGTGGTCGCACCACTGCACCACTGCACCCCAGCCTGGGTGACAGAGCGAGACTCCATCTCAAAAGAAAAAAAGAGTGTTGTTATAAAATCTAGGAGGTGGGTATTCATTTTACACCTCTCAACTTTACTATAGGTTTGAAATTTTTCGTAATAAAATGTTGAGCGGAAAGCTTCCCAGGTGATTAAAATGTACAAACATTATCTCAAAGTGTGGTCTCCAGACCAGTAAGTAGCCTCAGCAGTGCTTCATAATTTGTTAGAAATGCAGATTCTCAGTCCTACCTCAGAACTACTGGACCAAAAACTGTGGGATGGGGCCCAGTAATCTATGTCTAACAAGCCCCCCAGGGGAGAGGAACCACTGATAAAAATCTTGCTAGCATGCTGCAGAGAAATATGCTATGACAATCTGTACTTTGGGATCCACGCTTCAAGGGCATTCTAGACTGGGAAATAGGGAGATTACTTAGGCTGTACTTAAAGAGGTAACCTGGGTGTTTCCTCAGTTATTTAATGAGAGCAAGTTTACCATGACACCTTCTAACTCTCTGATGCTACACGTTTTCTCCCTGGAGTCCTTAGTGTGCTCCTTATTTGGTCTTGCCACCTTCTTTCAAGACGGAGTCTCGCTCTGTCACCCAGGCTGGAGTGCGGTGGCGTGATCTCGGCTCACTGCAACCTCCACCTCCTGGGTTCAAGTGATCCTGCTGCCTCAACCTCCCGAGTAGCTGGGACTATACGCTCATGCCACCATGCCCGGCTGATTTTTGTATTTTTAGTAGAGACAGGGTTTCACCATGTTGGCCAGGCTGGTCTTGAACACCTGACCTCAAGTGATCCGCCTGCCTCGGCCTCCCAGTGTGCTGGGATTACAGGCATGAGCCACTGTGCCTGACCACTACCACCTTCTTTCTGTTTCACAGTTTTTAACATGAGAGCTAAATGCCAAATAAAGAGGCAATTGCCTATTTCTCTTTCATTTTATATTAACCTGTACATACTTCCCCCCAAAATTTTAAGAGTCTAAAACACAGACTCACAGGCCATTTACTTGGTCATCTATGTTGGACAAAAATCATTTTATTTCAGATAATATTGGCTTTATCTTTAGGGAGTTCTGCAATTACAATCAAAAGACAACCTCACTGACTATACAAGGTTCTTTATACTTCTGGGTATTTTGAGATTATATTAATAGTATTTGTGGAAGTAATATTTTTTGTAAACTCTCATAGCAGCTTTAAATTACAGTCCACTGAGTTTTGCAGAAGCAAATCCTTTTCTTTTTGAAGATGGTACTACATGAGTAAATGCTAAGTGTTTTCACTGTTTGCATATCTACAGACCATCCGTATACCATCCAAACATGTTAGAAAACTCATTAGAAAGCTATGAGAGGGTGTTACGGCTTCAATATTTGTCTCCTTCAAAATTCATATTGAAATTTAATCCCCAATGTGGCAATATTGAGGTGGGGCCTTTAAGAGGTGACTGGGCCATGAGGACCCTGTCTTCATAAATGGGTTAATCCATTCATGGACTAATAGGTTATCATGGGAGTGGGACTGGTGGTCAAGAGGAAAAGAGACATGAGTTAGCACGCTCACCCCCCTCGCCAGGTGATACCCTGCACCAGGACTCTGCAGAGAGCCCCCATCAACAAGAAAGTCCCCCACCAGATTTGGTCCCTTATTCTTGAACTTCTCAGCTTCCACAAGTGTAAAAAACAAATTCCTTTTCTTCATAAATTACCCAGTTTCAGGTATTCTATTATGAGCAACAGAAAAAGGACTGAGAGGGTCAAAATGAATTCCTCTTCTATCTCATGTCAAACAATCCAGCCAAACAAACCACAAAACATTTTGCTCTTTCCCATGTAGTTTAAGGAATATATTCTATACTCCTGTCCATTAAGGCTCTTTAAGTCCAACATAAAGTTAGTTCTAAGTAAAACTTGAGGTCTTGATAATGAAATATAAAGCATCAGCTAAACTAGGCCAACTTCAGGAGAGAAAAGTAAACTGAGGACCACTTACTAACCATCAAAGGCCTGCAACTAACTCAGATAATTCATGAATATTAGCTGATACTTAACTAGTAATAATGGACCTTTAGTCAACAATAAAATCAAAACTAAAATACTAAGAAAGAAAGAAGGCTCATAAATTAATTGCTGGCAGTTCTCTGTGGCAGAGTGTCCACATTTACCTGTCTAACCACCCATGACAGACCACTTAGCCTGTGAGTACAGTGATGCTTACATCAGCTTGTAAATCCACCTTAATTCAGAAGCCATCATCAAAATTCTGCAAAAGTCCTTGAATCACTAGAAATAAGCGCAAAGACCCTTTTTAATTCTGAACTCTCAAAGTTAATAGTTGCAAGCAGCTTCAAAACTCTTAAACTTGCAACTAACACAGAAATCAATTTGATTGGTTTATCTTCACAGTAAAGAGTAAGAGATGAAATGGCTAAATGAGTTTACCCAAACCAAAGTCCACATTCATTCTAGCAGCAATACCCAACCTGAGGAAGCAGTGAAGCTAAAAGACACTCCACATAAAGGATCCCCGACAGGGGGCACTAGACATGCAGGAGACTCATAAGAACACTCGGCTTTTATCCAGATTTCTACCAAAATAAACGGGAAGTGGCTACAAAAAAACAGGCTGTAAGGGGAAGACAAGGTAGGTTTATGTGGAAGAGACGGAACCCACCACATCAACTACAGAGCCTGTCCTGAAGAGGACAGAATGCCATGTGAGACCATGGGCCTCCTGGCTCCTCCTCAAGTCACCAGCCACACATGCACCAACCAGAGCATTCCTGTCACAGCTCCAAAGTGTTGATGAGATGCTGACTGTGGCACAGGGCATTGTGTGAGAGAATGTCTAGCTTCATGTCATCTTACAGACTTGAAGCCAAAATGGTGATGGCCATCATGACATTCCACTCACCCCCCAGTTCAAGTGTACCGCACAGAGCCAAGGCAGAGGCCAAGGGAAAAGGCTTGATTATGCAAGGGATGTAATTCACATCAGTCTCAAATGAGATGAGTATGGTACACACCTTACCATTTACCTTTTGTGATTATAAAATAAACAAAACAGACAAGAGTAAATGATTTCAGAAAATAAAACATGTTTTGTTTTGTTTTTTGGTTTTTTTTTTTGCTTATCTTTTAGTCTGGAAAACTTCAAGCACACAACAAAAGTAGACACTAGAAGAATGAACCCTGTGCACCTATCGCTATAGCCTGACTAATTATGAAAGCATGGCTACATCTATTTCATCTTTATTCCTACCCACACCTCTTCCTTGTACTGAGCTATTCTGAAGCAAATTCTAGGTATAAACCATGCTATCTGCAAACACTTCACTATTTGTAAGAAGCAAATACTTTTAAAATTAGTACAGTCACGTGTTGCTTGACGATGAGGACACGTTCTGCGAAAGGCAATTTCATCCACGTGAGAAACATCACATCACAGAGTGCATTTCCACAATCCTCAAGGGTATGGCCTACTCCACACCAAGGCTACATTGTCTAGCTATTGCTCCTAGGCTACAAACCTGCACAGCATGTCAATATACTGAGTACTATTTATAATTTGTGTATCTACACATATCTAAACACAGAAAACATACAGTAAAAAACAATATTATAATCTTACAGGACCACCATCATTTAGGTACATCATGGATTAAAACATCCTTATGTGCACATAACTATACTTCCCAAACCTGGCTATGCAGTCACTTGCCAGCTTTAAAAAAATACAGATTTCTGGGCCTCATCCATAGATCTACGTAGGAGTAGTACTAGAATCAGTTTTGTTTTGTAATCTCTCAAGGCGAATCACCCACAGGTGGAAGAGAACTACACATTCCTTAAGTTCTAAAGGCAAAGCTGATCCTGTTTTCATTCCCTCCTAAGACAGGAATCAGAATGTGGAAAGTGTGGCAGAAATACCAAACCAAGTGACAAATGAAGACCTAAAACACTGGCATTAGCCTTTGAGTGGAACCAGGAGCCCAATAAATCCCAATCACCTTCTGTTAAATCCCTGTATTAGAGATTTCAGAAACAGCTGCCTTTTGAAAGCATTCAACATTTTAAAGAGGAATAACAGCCCATACTGACCCATCCCTCCTTCTGTATAAAAGGAACCTGAGGCCCAAACAGATGACATGATCTGGCTCAAGAGAACTAATCCTGCCAGTGTACTACTACTGAGGGAAATTCCTCCTGGCCCCTTGAGAAACTGCCACTCACTAACCTCACAGCTTTGCCTGTTTGCCTGTCATCTTCGGTTGTTCCAGTGTCCAGAACCTGGCAAGCAAGTGCACAGGACACTGCACACTGATTGGTTGGCTGGAATGCTGGGTCCATCCCCAAGCACCACCGTTTTTAAATAAGTCATCATCAAACTAAAGCACATCCATAAGTATCATGTAAGACAGAAAAAAAAGAAATGTCAAACATAGTAAGAACTAAAGATGCTCAGTCTACAGCTAAGAAGCCTTAGGGAAACATGATTGAGGTCTTCACTATCTGGCTAGTCATCACTTACTAGAGCAGAAGTTACAGGGAAGAAAATGTCAGCCGACCTTCCTAATTGTGAGTGATATAGTAAACAATGGTGGCCAGGAGCCCCTGCCCCTAGGAGTCTGCAAGAGAAAAAGGCAAAGGACTGGCATGAGATGCTGTGAGAGGGTTTCCTGAACCGAAACAAGAAGTTTGACTAGTTAACCTAAAATCTCCTCCTCCAATTCTAGGGTCAAGAGCTTACTTAACTCCATCAGACCAGTTTATGGTTTCTTCTCAATCTCTCTCAAAGTGTAGAAAACAAAGCAAGGCTGGCAACAAAAAGCATTTAAAAACAAGTAGTTAATGCTTCAAACCTTCAAAAGATCATTTCTAAGCTTCTTAATGTGAAAACTCTAGACTTATCCTTACTGAGAACTCACCTGGATTCTGGCCCAGGACCTCAGCCACTCAAGGCACACAAGCTACACAAGGAGAGAGGCTCTCTTAAGCCAAACCCAACAGAAGACAAACAGTGACTCTCTCAGTTCTCCAGAGGTTGGGCAAAAAGCAAATTAGAACCTACTTTATCTACCGTCTGTGCATATCCAAAGCCTATTTTTCTTACCCTTACCATGTAAGATATGCATCTAAACATCTTCAGCAACTCTCTCCTACACTTAGTACAAATATTTACAATATGTTACTAGCGTATTAGTTTATACAATGAGATGTCTGCATTATATGCAAAAAGGAGGGGAACATCCTCAATAAGATGCTGATATGGTTTGGCTGTGTCCCCATCCAAAATCTCATCTTGAATTGTAATCCCCATAAATTTCAAGGAAGAGACCAGGTGGAGGTAACTGAATCATGAGGGTGTTTCCCACATGCTGTCCTCGTGATAGTGAGTGAGTTCTCACAAGATCTGGCGGTTTTGTAAGTGTTGGCAGTTCCTCCTGCATTCATTCTCCCTCCTGACGCCTTGTGAAGGAGATGTCTGGCTTCCCCTTTGCCTTCCGCCATGATTGTAAGTTTCCTGAGGCCTCCCCAGCCATGTGGAACTGTGAGTCAACTCAACCTCTTTCCTTTCTAAACTGCCCAGTCTCAGGGAGTTCTCTATAGCAGTGTGAGAATGGACTAATACAGATGCTATATACTGCTACTACAGTGCCAATGTTTGATGCATGCAAGTTCAACTCAACTATGAGTGATTATGTACAACGTAGAGAACATGGATAGGAAATAAATTCTGAAACCAAAATTTCGGTCCTTAGCCTTCTGAAGCCTCTTCCTCCAAAAACAACACAGGTATCCTTTAGAAAGTGTCCTCTAGTAAAGTTACATATAAAGTTGTATTTATCAGATAAGGGCTTTACAAACTGTGAAAACAATACACTCTCAAAGGAAGAACTTCCAACATAATCCTAGTTGAAAACTTTAAGCTAATCAGAAAATCAACTGTAACTCATGATCTTTCCATCGCAGGGATGGGAGAACGAGGGAAAGAAAATAAAAACGCAGACCTTTATTTACCTCTTCCTCTCAAATATAAAACTAGCTAAGAAGCAAATTTCTACAGTGAACTGAATCTGTTTCCCAAAACTGGGCTATCATAAATGAAGGTAAAAGAAACAAAACGAGAGAAAAATTCACAAAAAAACTTTCAAATTCACCCTTCATCAGAGTTGCAGGGCCAAAACTGGCCAATTCCAGTAGACAGATACTGTCCAAACTCAATGGTTTAAAAGCCCAAAGGCACATCAGAATAATCCATGAGGTTATGAAAACCCCAATACCCAATCCTGGGGTTGCAGCAAAGGCATCAATCTTTTTCTTGCCTCCTCAAGTGACTGCAAATTACAGACATGGTTAGGACTCTCTGCTTTATAGTGAGACTTTAAAGCTCCCCAAGATATACCAAGATGCACCAGAGCTGAGAGCCTCTGCCATACTTTTCCTTCAGATTTCTCACTCCTACTGTCCTCCTCTATTGTAAACCAAGGTCAGGTTCAAGGCCCACAGGAAGGTCTCGGCAGGCACTCTGTTCATCAGCTGCAGCAGGAGTTAGGGAATACAACTAGCCAAAGAAGTTGCTATCAGCTGAAGATGGGCTTATTGTCTTGCTGGCTTTTATTGGGTTTAGGGGATTTGCAGGGGCTGGCTCTGCTCTAAATATTATATTTGCCAGGGAAAGCTGAAGAAAACACACCCTTGCTTTTTAACAATTCTTGAATTCTCAACCAATTACCACCTCCTTCTGAGCAGGTGGGTCGAAAGGCTTTAGTAAAAACAAAAAGCAAGGGCCGGGCACCAGTGACTCATGCCTGTAAACCCAGCTCTTTGGGTGGCCAAGATGGGCGGATTACGAGGTCAGGAGTTTAAGACCAGCCTGACCAATAATGGCGAAACCCTGTCTCTACTAAAACTACAAAAATTAGCCAGGCATGGTGGCGTGAGCCTGTAAACCCAGCTACTCAGGAGGCTGAGGCAGGCGAATCACTTGAACCCGGGAGGTGGAGGCATCAGTGAGCCAAGATCGCGCCACTGCACTCCAGCCTGAGCAACAGAGCAACACTCCATCTCAAAAAAAAAAGCAATATACTACCCAACCCCTTAACACGCTACTCAAAGATATTTCAGACAGGCTATTTCTTGTCCTGCCCAATCAGCTATCCCTCCTTTACAAAACGGGCAATCTCCTCTTTGGAAATGGTTTTTCACGCTGCCCTAGAGAAAAGAAAAATGCACCTCTCCAAAGCCATTCAGAAGTGGATTTTGAATTCTCAAGTCTGCTTCAAGGGATTATCTCTGTATCAATGTATTGTATGATGTATTGACAATTTCTAGTATCAGTTTTTATTCTCTTTTTTAAACCTCAGGGTCTACTGACATGTTCTATAGTGGAAACTAAATTGTAAAAGCTTATTTGCAAAACGGGAATGTTTTTTCTCTACTTTCAAATAACTGGAAGATCTCAATTAATGCTAGTAAAAATCCTATGAGTAGCGCTAAATGCAATTCAGCCACAGTACAGTGCTTTGAAAGGACAAAATTTTAAATGCGATTTTTGTTAATGTGACTCATAGGAAAAATGAAGTATTAAAAATGTTATTCTCTAAAGACTGACCTGATGCAACAAAATGCAAAATATGTTATCAACTATGCCTAAACCAAAAATTCAGCGATAATTCAACTTGTTTTTCCAAATTAAGACCTACAAGAGCTAAATCTAGTAATTATTCCCCATCAAGAAAACAGTAACAAAAGATTACTTAACTTGAATATCTGAATTTTCAGAAAGCACAATCTAAAAATCAAAGAAAAATGATAAAAAGATCAGTGCCTGTTCATAAAGGGCACTCGGTAAAAGTGTTGTATTTTGTTTCAATGAGTAAGATGACAGAAACCCAGAGTGTCCTCTAATCATCTGAGGCAAAAATATGAAGGTCCATTTGGCAGTCTACTATATGCTGACGTATCTTTTAGCCAGTCAGTCCCTCCACCTCACTGGGTCCTTGGAGGTTTCTCCAGGAAAAACGAGGGAGATGCATAGAGGCTCTCTGAAGCTCCTTCCAGAACTACCATTCTATAGTCCAGGACTTCAACGTAAAAACCACTGACCTTAAGGAGTTCAAATCCGGCCTGGCCAACATGGTGAAACCCCGTCTCTACTAAAAATACAAAAAAATTAGCCAGGCGTGATGGCCGGCACCTGTAATCCTGGCGACTCAGGAAGCTGAGGGAGGAGAATGGCTTGAACCTCGGAGATGGAGGTTGCAGCGAGCCAAGGTCATGCCACTGCACTCCAGCCTGGGCAACAGGGGTCTCAAAAAAAAAAAAAAAAAAAAAAAAAAAACACCACTGACCTTACCCACCACTGCCCCAAAAAAACACAAACACTTAAGTACAATTGTGCTGTACAAATCTCTGTCCAGACTGATTTTTTCTCCCTGTTTCTTTCTCAACAGTATTTTAAAGCTTCAAACTCTTCATACCTTCCATCCACTGTTCTCCGCTTTTTGAACTTTTTTTTTTTTTTTCTTGAGACCTAGTCTCACTCTGTCGCCCAGGCTGGAGTGCAGTGGCATGATCTCAGCTCACTACAACCTCCACCTCCCAGGTTCAAGCAATTCTCCTGCCTCAGCCTCCCAAGTAGCTAGGACTACAGGCGCCTGCCACCATGCCTGGCTAATTTTTGTATTTTTAGTACAGACTGGGTTTCACCATATTGGCCAGACTAGTCTTGAACTCCTGACCTTGTGATCCGCCCGCCTCGGCCTCCCCAAGTGCACTGGGATTACAGGTGTGAGCCACCATGCCTGGCCCCCTTTTTGAACTCTTATTCTCACAATCAGGCGCTTGAATTTTCTATTCCAACAACGACACACTTTTTACTGTCTGCTTTCCTAGGTGCAAGAGAGACGACCTAATCAAGAACCAAAAAGCTTGCCTAAAAGTCTTTCCCCAGTTTCTCCCTGATTGTACTTACACCTGCCCCTTTCCCCCTCTTTCCTGGGGCCTCAAAACACAGCTGTTGCCTAAAAGCCTGCCACTGTCTGGGTCTGCTGCCTTCTCCAAAACACCACAAT
This sequence comes from Pongo pygmaeus, assembly GCF_028885625.2. NCBI lineage: Eukaryota > Metazoa > Chordata > Mammalia > Primates > Hominidae > Pongo > Pongo pygmaeus. Next base: position 32,767,526 of record NC_072385.2, on the reverse strand, counting down.
GGTTGTCATCTATTTTCACTAGAAACTTACTGCCATGGCTTAGGGGCAGTCCCGGCCTCTGACCCACTCTGTGAGCCACCTCACCCAGAAACCAGCCCTTTTATTCATTCATTCTCTCAAACACTTACTTTTGTTCAGGAAATGTACTACAAACTGAAATGGAATTTGAGAATCATAATCCATTTATGACTTTGTCATGTCACCAAATCATCAAATAGTAGGGGGGAAGACAGTAGCACTTCACTGCACTGCCTTCCAACCCAACCCAGACAGACGAAGAGTGAAAGCATAAAAGAGGCCAGATCTGCAACCCTAGCTCTGACTAGGCCACAAAGTCCCTCACTCTCTAAGCTAAGGGGTTGAGCTACACATTCTCTAACACCCCTTCCTACATCAACATCCTGTGAGCCTCAGAAAGACTACAGTCCCAACTGAAAGTTGTAATCTGTTCACAAAATTATTGATTTGAATGTACAGATACCCAAGACACTTTACACCACATGGATAAGACATAACCCTAGTCCAAATAACCCACCCTAGCAGCTGTGTTCCAGTGAACTACCAACACTTCCCATGCTAACTTCTTTGCCCTATTGAAAGTATGGAATTACAGTAGCATCACTGGGGAAGCATATTAGAAATGCAGATTCCCAGATGCAGTGAAATCAGAATCTGCATTTTCACAAGCTCCCCAGATGACTGAGTGCACATTAGAGTATGAGAGGCTCTGAGGAAGACACAGAAAAGTAGAGAAAAAGGAAAGCTTCAGGACCTGCAACTTCTGCTCCTCTCAGCACCTCCTTTGCCTCTCAATCCCACCCTTAACCCATCCACCCCACCCCCACCCCACCCCCCACCCCTCCACTCCCCCCTACCCCCCCGTCTTCCCACTGTCAGCCCTGGACCGAAACCCTCGCAGGCTCTCTCAGCCAAATCACATCTTACCTACCAACCAAACCTGTCGATACCCTGGGAAACAATCTGGCAAAAAAGTTAAGAGCTAAACTTAGAAGTCAGGACTGAAATGCCTTAACATTTGGTTTCTCCAATTGCTTCCCAGCTATGTGTCTTTAGGCAAGTTACTTAACCTCTCCATGCATATGCAATGTACATAAAAGAGATGATGGACCATGTCAGTACTCAAGATAGCTTTTTTTTTTTTTTTTTTTTTTTGAGACGGAGTCTCGCTCATGTTGCCCAGGCTGGAATGCAATGGCGCAATCTTGGCTCACCGCAACCTCGGCCTCCCAGGTTCAAGTGATTCTCCTGCCTCAGCCTCCCCAGAAGCTAGGATTACAGGCATGTGCCATCATGCCCGGCTAATTTTGTATTTTTAGTAGAGATGGGGTTTCTCCATGTTGGTCAGGCTGGTCTCGAACTCCTGACCTCAGGTGATCTGCCCACCTCGGCCTCCCAAAGTGCTGGGATTACAGGCATAAGCCACCGTGCCCAGCCAAGATAGCTTTTTTTTTATAACACACAGTCAAGGGCCAAGTCTCCCACTCTTTACCAATTCAACTATATGCTTATTCAACTAATAGTTGAAGCACATCGATTCCAAAACTCCCACCAATCAGCCCAGCTTCCAGTGTCATCCTATTTTCTCTACACTCCTGAGTCTCCGTCTCCATTCTGATCATTTATAGAATCACATTATCTAAGGCTAATGAGTCCTCACTGAGCTTAGCACATCCTGATTCATTTCTAAACTCACCAAAATCATTGCTTGTGAGACTGTTTCCAGAAACAAATGGCTTGTGCACTGCAGATGGCACACCACAGACAGTCCCATGTGCCACCCACTAAAGCTAAAAAGTCACCTGGTAATGGAGTTCAGGCCGTTTCCTCTAACGAGAGAAGTCTATGATTTTTTAAAATAACTGGTTAATTCAAGGCAAGAGTTTGTTCTTTTCCCGACACAAAAAGAAATTAACAGTTATTATATGAGAACCTTAAACTTAGGCACTTAAACCTCAAATCCCATCATTTGTTGTATTGGTGCTAAGAACTAAAACTCATCTTCAAACGTCATCTTCCAACACATAAACAGCAGATTCAATCTAGTTTACCTATAGCTATATCTCATTTTGCCTTCATTATCAACATTTTGGGGAAGGAGATAAGCTTCGTTTGCTCTCCTAAACAACCAACGAGAAGGCCGCACGCTGAGAGCTGGGTATGCATGACTTCCTCCTGCCCAAGCCCTACTCTCATTTCCTGTTGAGCTAAGAAAAGCAGGTAGAGTGTTGGTGTTGCCATCCATGAATTAAGGTATTTGAGCACCAAAAGCCCAGGCTAAATTCATGACTTATTTATCATTTTGCTATTATCACCCTACCCAAATTAGTGGATGCAAAACCCTAACTCTCAGCTGTAACAGGGCATACTGTAACACTGTAATTAATGGTGATTAAATTCTTTTGTAAGATGAAGATATTAAATGGACATATTTATCTCCATTTATTATATCTCCATCTCATTCCCCCAAAGTTGAATGTTCTGTAATACTCGAAACTTTTTAAATATTCCTTAGTGAACAACAAAAGGAAGAGAGGAGACAGAAAACTGAGATATGGGAAAGAAAAGGCCAGGGTGCTTAAAAAGTTGGCCAACCCAAGTCACACCATGCAGCCCCCAGTTAACTGCCAGCTGACTTCAGCTTCCAGAGAGATCCTAGAAGAGATTGACAGAAGAGCCACCACACTACCACACTGAGTACGCCCCAATCCAAATTACTGACCTACAAAAGTATGAACAAAGATGATGATGCTTATACAACATGAAGCCAGCAAGTTTCAGGCATGGTTTGCTACCCAGCAAAGGCTAACTGATATATTACCACCATCTGATGGGTTTACTGCCTTCTTAAACCCCATGAAAACACGAACTGTATCTTTTTTTTTTTTTTTGCCAATTCTTTATCTCCATCATCTAGAATAGCATCTGTAGGTTTTTTTGTTTGTTTTTGTTTTTGTTTTTGTTTTGAGACGGAGTCTCGCTCTGTCGCCCAGGCTGGAGTGCAGTGACACAATCTCAGCTCCCTGCAAGTTCTGCCTCCCAGGTTCACACCATTCTTCTGCCTCAGCCTCCCGAGTAGCTGGGACTACAGGCACCCGCCACCACGCCCGGCTAATTTTTTGTATTTTTAATAGAGACGGGGTTTCACCGTGTTAGCCAGGATGGTCTCTATCTCCTGACCTCGTGGTCTGCCCACCTCGACCTCCCAAAGTGCTGGGATTACAGGCGTGAGCCACCGCGCCTGGCCATCTGTAGTATTTTTGTGTTGAATGAATATACTAATGAATATGCCATTTATCTGATTAGAACAGCAGTCCCAACCTTTTTGGCACAGGGACCAGTTTCACAGAAGAAACTTTTTCCACGAAGGTGGGCGGGGGGTGGCAGTGGTGGGAGACAGTGACAGATCATCAAGCATTAGATCCTCAGAAAGAGTGTACAACCTAGATCCTTCATATGCACAGTTCACAAAGGGGTTCATGCTCCTTTGAGAATCTAATGCCACCACTGATCTGACAGGAGGTGGAGCTCAGGCAGTAATGCGAGCAATGGGGAGCGGCTATAAATACAGATAAAGCTTCAATCCCTTGCCCACTGCTTGCCTCCTGCTGTGGGGACTGGCTCCTATTAGGTCAAGGACCAGTACTGGTCTGAAACTCGGAAGTTGGGGACCCCTGGATTAGAAGACCCTATGTATTTTTCAGTTTAAAAAAACAAGGTTCCAAATTTTCAGGTTGAGTATCCCTAATCCAGAATTTGAAACCATTTGACAATCAACATGACTCTCAAACTAAATGTTCACTGGAGCATTTTGGATTTCAGACTTTTGGATTAGAGATATTATACCATTAAATATAATATGAACATTCCAAAATCCAAAAAAATCTGAACGACTTCTGGTCCCAAGCATTTCAGATAAGGGATATTCTACCTGTGTTAGTTAATAAATCATTAGCACTTTAGAGTAGTTATTTTCCGTGTCTTCAGTACAAGAAAAACTTTACAGTACTGTTATGGGCTGAAACCGTGATCCCCCAAAAATTACTGACATGTTGAAACTCTCATCTCCAGTACCTCAGAAAGTGATTGAGACTTAGAAACAAGGCTTTTTGAAGAAGTGACTGAATTAAAATAAGGCTGTTAGAGTGAACCTTAATCCAATCTGACTGCTGTCCTTGTAAGAAGAAATCTGGACACAGACACCAGGGAGGGGTGCACAAAACGAAAGGCTGAGAAAGTGGCCATTTGCAAATGAGAAAAAGGAGCCTCAGGAAAAACCAACTCTGCCAACACCTCAATCTTGGACTTCTGTCCTTTAGAACTATGAGAAAATGATTTATATTACTGAAGCCCCCAGCCTGTGACATTTTGTTATGGCAGCCCTAACAGACTAATGCAGGTATGGAGTTCCCACACATTTGTTCTTCTGGGTCTTGAAGCCTCTTATTTTTACCACATTCTCTGAATAGTGAAAAATTATTGAGAGATTCATAGAAGAAAAGTTGGGTGGCAAGAATTTCTTAAGCTGGTTTTTTTAACTAGGAGAAGGTATCTTAGTTCCATGTACGTGTCTGATGAGTTCTGTGATTCCGAAGTGGACTGCAGCCTATGGAACAAATCTTAGATCCATTCTTTTACCAGAGAGTTTGAACAAGATAATCTTCAAGCCTCCTCCTAGCCCCAACATTCACGTATCAGAGTTTACATGGAAACTATCAGAATGTTCAAATGAATTCTGCATACGATTTAGAAAGAAATGTTCATTTCCATTTTGATTTACAGTTGGCTGGTATCAGTGTCGAACTTCTCAGGAAGGCTCGTTTTCTCATGGTTTTTTGATAAAGGGGAAGATAAGGTTCTTATAGTTATTTGAAGAAAATAAAATTATCATGATTAGTTATATAACATAATTCTAGAATATTATTTCTCACTGTATAGGGAGGGGTTTTCTAGCCGTTTTTGTCAAATAGCCTCTTTTGAAATATAAGAAAATTATGTTTCTTAACTATATAAATATGTTGCATAAAGATGGCATAACTTTTCTCAAAGTTAATTTCTCAACAAGTTTCTTCACAAGTACAGGAAATGCATTTTAGCGAAAACTTCCTTCCCTATAATTTATTCTAAACAGGTTGCTTGGACAAAATCTGTGTTCGGGTAGTTCCCTTTTACTAACATTTAATAAATAGTTACATGAAAATGGTTTTGAAAGTATAAGAATAATAACTATTAAACTAAACCTGAAAAGGCTTGATTGTTTAGCATTCATGTAGCACCATCAGACTTCCAACCTATCTAAAGTCACCACTGTTCCTTGAAGCAACGCTCTCTGGATTGGATTTGAGGTTTGTCTCTATTGTATGAGTGAGGTTCTAAGACAAAGATATTAAAATATTGGCTCTTGTCATAAGGCCATCTGAGGTTTCAGATTGTAAATGAAATGAAAAACTCCCTAGGTATTTGTTATTTTTGGTAGGATCAGATGATGGGAAATTAGAAAACTTTTTTTTTGAGATGGAGTCTCGCTCTGTCGCCCAGGCTGGAGTGCAGTGGCGAGACCTCAGCTCACTGCTACCTCCATCTGCCAGGTTCCAGCAATTCTCCTGCCTCAGCCTCCCGAGTAGCTGGGATTACAGGCACCCCCACCACGCCCATCTAATTTTTGTATTCTTAGTAGAGATGGGGTTTCACCGTGTTAGCCAGGATAGTCTCGATCTCCTGACCCCGTGATCTGCCCGCCTTGGCCTCCCAAAGTTCTGGGATTACAGGTGTGAGCCATCGCACCCAGCATTTTTTTTTTTTTTTTTTTTTAAGACAAGGTCTCACTCTGTCACCCCAGGCTAGAGTGCAGTGGCGTGATCTCAGCTCACTGCAACCTCTGCCTCCTGAGTTCAAGCAATTCTCATGCCTCAGCCTCCCAAGTAGCTGGGATGACAGGCATGCGCCACCATGCCCAGCTCATTTTTTTGGTACTTTTAGTAGAGATGAGTTTCACCATTTGGCCAGCCTGGTCTTGAACTCCTGACCTCAAATGATCTGCCCACCTAAGCCTCCCAAAGTGCTGGGATTACAGGAATAAGCCACTACACTCAGCAGAGGGATTAAAAATTTTTTAATTGATCACTGTCAAACTGGAACACTGGGATAGCAAAGTAGCTTTTTACTTAAATATTTTAAGCACAATCAAGACTTTGGTTTAAGGCCGGGCGCAGTGGTTCACACCTGTAATCCCTGCACTTTGGGAGGACAAGGAGGCGGGTGGATCACCTGAGGTCAGGAGTTTGAGATCAGCCAAGGAGGCGGGTGGATCACCTGAGGTCAGGAGTTTGAGATCAGCCTGGCCAACATGATGAAACCCTGTCTCTACTAAAAATACAAAAATTAGCCAAGGTGTGGTGGCAGGCACCTGTAATCCCAGCTACTCAGGAGGCTGAGGCACGAGAACTGCCTGAACCCGGGAGGTGGAGGTTGCAGTGAGCCAAGATGGCGCCCACTGCACTCCAACTTGGGTGACAGAGTAAGACTCTGTCTCAAAAAAAAAAAAAAATTTGGTTTAACAGAAACTTTTGATTAATCAACCCTTGAAGTTCAAAGTGAACTATCAATGTTCCAAGGCCAGAGTCTTTGATATTCCTCAACAAACAAATTTCTCAGCCTGGCGCAGTGGCTCACACCTGTAATTCCTGCACTTGGAGAGGCCAAGATGGGTGGATCACCTGAGATCAGGAGTTCGAGACCAGCCTGGCCAACATGGTGAAAATCCATCTCTACTAATAATAAATTAGCCAGGCATGGTGGTACACACCCGTAATCCCAGCTACTCAGGAGGTTGAGGCACAAGAATCACTTGAACCTGGGAGATGGAGGTTGCAGTGAGCCAAGATCATGCCACTGCCCTCCAGTCTGGGTGACAGAGGGAGATACTGTCTCAAAAAATAAAAAATAAAAAATAGGGCCGGGCGCAGTGGCTCACGCCTGTAATCCCAGCACTTTGGGAGGCCAAGGTGGGCAGATCACGAGGTCAGGAGATTGAGACCATCCTGGCTAACACGGTGAAACCCTGTCTCTACTAAAAATCCAAAAAATTCGCCGGGCGTGGTGGCCCACACCTGTAGTCCCAGCTACTCGGGAGGCTGAGGCAGGAGAATCACTTGAACCTGGGAGGCAGAGGTTGCAGCGAGCCAAGATCGCACCACTATACTCCAGTCTGGGCGACAGAGCGACACTGTCTCAAAAAATAAAAATAAATTAATAAATAATAAATAAAAGTAAAATGTACACTAAAAAACCATAAGGCCAAGTGGGTAGAAATGGAGGTATACCATAGTAAGGTATAATATCATTTGAAGGTAGACTATGGTAAGTTAAAAACATGTGCTACAAATCTAAAGCAACCTATAAAATAACCTAAGTAGAAGTTATAGGTAATAAGCCAGCAAAAGGAATCATTAGAAAGCAAAAAAAAAAAAAAAGGGCAAGACAGACTACCAATGAGATCAAGTCCTCAGCTGATAGAGCCAGCAAGAAAATAAACAGTATAAAGACAAGAAAAAAATAAATAAGCATCCTATTTAAAATTCAACATTTAAGTCGCTTTTTTCATATAACAATAAGAATATATTTTCAGCTAATTAACTAGAAAACTAATGAAATGTCTAATACAATCTTGGAGTTGATGACTGACAAAGCCCTTGCTTATACAAAATAATGCAAAAAGAATTTCACACTTTGAAAGCCAGCATTAGTAACTACAAAGTCCCATTTTCCAGTATGATTAGAGAATGGTTAGAAATATCTCACTCAACATCAAAAAAAAGCCACAACATCATTTTACCTAATCGGAGTAGAAAAATAAAATTCTCTTTTGTCCATATTATCAAAGAGCAAGGCCAGGCCCAATGGCTCACGCCTGTAATTCCAGCACTTTGGGAGGCCGAGGCAGGTAGATCACTTGAGGTCAGGATTTGGAGACCAGCCTCAGCAACATGGTGAAAACCCATCTCTACTAAAAATACAAAAATCAGCCAGGCGTGGTGCTGCATGCCTGTTAATTCCAGCTACATGAGAGGCTGAGGCAGGAGAATTGCTTGAACCCTGGAGGCAGAGGTTGTAGCTCTGTCTTCAAAAAAAAAAGCAAAAAAACTTTACCTTTTAATTATTTTGTTATATAACCGGAACTACAGAAACTTATTAAAAACTATGTGAATATCACAAACCTGTACACCATTGTTCCCATTTTACAGAGGTCCCTTTCAGCCCTAACATCATGGGGATCAGCAGCTGAACAAAGCAGTCTCCCCATGTGTAATGTAGGGCAGAATGTGGCCTACTTCAGGCCAGCTGTTTACCGAATATTATTCCAGATATTGCTCATAAGACAATCTGAGGCCCGATGAAGGCCCCTCCTTCACCCATATGAGAATGTTCAGGATGCTAACTTCTAACTGATACAGGAGATTCAAAAGCAAGGCGCACCAAACAGTGCAGATGTAGGAAGCAAGGCTTCCTGAGAGACAGCTGGCTCAAGGCAAACTGAATGGAGACAATTATCATAATCAATGGAACACACCCCTCCTATCTTTATTCAAAGTAGTATTAACCAAGATGATGAATCATCAGCTCAGTGGGTTGTTTTAACTCCTAGCAGACTGTTCACTGCTCCACATACATCTATGCCTCATCTAGAGCATCTGAATTGAAATCATAAAGCTTCACTGTGCATACCACCGTATCTGTTTTATCAGCTCTAACTTAGCTATCGTGTCACACACTCCCATAGGCTTCTGCTGTTCCCCATCTGCAATATCATCCTCTTTAACTGTGTGTTCATTTTCTGCCTTACATATTAGGCTATACGCTACACAAGGGCATGAGCTGACTGCCTTTCTTGTCCATTGTCACCAGTGAGCAAGCCTTGCATGGTGCCTGGCACATATTATAAACACATTAAGTACTAGTTAAATAAATAAAGGAAATCTTGACTAGCAGAGTAGGCTCAAAATATCTGTAGACAGTGAAACAAGAAACAGAAACCAAGCCTTGAAATCACTGAAGAGTAAAGAGCTGAACACCTGTCAGATTTTTCTGGGAATCAAGGAAGGGAACAAGAATAAATGAGAAAACGTGTACATATAGAGAACTAAGATGCTCTAATATGCCAAGTTCAAACTGGAATGGCCCTAGAATTTGAGTCATGCCCTAGCAGGTGAATCAATACACCCAACGAATTGTGTCACTTAAATGTACACACTCAACCGCAGGCAATATTCAGTGTCTAACCCAGGATCTCCAACAAATTATTAAGTACCTTGATGCACAGCCCTAACTCAGATAATATTCAGTCTTTGACATACCTCTCAAAATTGAAGTCATAAAACTACACACCAATTACATAAAGAGTCTCAGAAAAACTCAGTGGGGGAAGGGCTCTGGTAGTCAACAGTATTCTGTCACTGTCATGGCAAGTAAGAATGAAAGCTCTCCAATATAAGAATTTTCAAAAAGTAAACTATTACTTAACTTAATTTTATGTAATCTGAATGCAGTAAGGCCCTAACAGAAGGTATCACAAAAAAAACTTAAGAATAAAATAAAAGAAAAATACTCTGAAAAATACACTTGAAACAAATGAGCAAACTTATTTCCCCCAAAACACATAGCAAATCATTTAACTTGGAATACATCCTTCTGACCAAAGATAACATATTTTGCTTTGTTTTTTTAAAATCCAGGCAAGACAATAGCTTCTGCTTGAGATAAAGGAAAACTGCAGTCTAGCATCACATGGTAAATATACAAGGGAATTCCCCCCAAAAATAGAAGGAAAAACCAGTTTGGCCTAGTTCCTAGTACCAGTGACCTCGCTGTTAGTGAATAGTTTGTCTTCATAGTGATAAGAAAGGAACTGTATTCATGTTTTTAAAAATGACTTAAGGCCAGGCGCAGTGGCTCACGCCTGTAATCCCAGCACTTTGGGAGGCCGAGGCGGGCAGATCACCTGAGGTGAGGAGTTCGAGACTAGCCTTGCCAACAGGGCGAAACCCCATCTCTACTAAAAATGCAAAAATTAGCTGGGCGTGGTAGCTCACACTTGTAATCTCAGCTACTTGGGAGGCTGAAGCAGGAGAATCACTTGAATTCAGGAGGTGGAGGCTGCAGTGAGCCGAGATTGTGCCACTGCACTCCAGCCTGGGCGACAGAGTGAGGCTCCATCTCAAAAAATAAATAAATAAACTCACAGTAATGACTAATAATAAGAGTGGGGAAGATAAAGGATTCAGGGATGCAAAACTTCCAACTGCTTTTCCCTCATCCAGACAGTCACTCAGGGTCATCAGAACCAAGCATTTGGTTACACTAAAGAGAAACAAGAAGACCCAAACAGATAAATTCCCCCTCCTTTCTCCCTTCTGTGGATGACTTAAGGTGCAGTTCCATCAACATCATGCCTATCAATTGGTTAACAGGTAAAAAATGTGGTACAACCATAGCCTAAAATTCAGCAATAAAAAGGAACAAAGAACCACACTGCTACATGGTCGAACCTCAAAAACATTAAACACAGGTGACCACACATTGTAGGATTCCATTTAAATGAAATGTTCAAAAAAGGCAAATTAATACTGACAGATTAGCAGTTGCCTGGGGCTCTGGGTTGGAATGGGGATTAACTGTAAATCACTACGAGGAATCTTATTGGCATGATCAAAGTGTTCCAATATTGATCTGTGGTGATGGTTGTGCCACTCAGTAAATTTACTAAATATCACTGAAATGTAAGCTTGAATTGGGTTAATTTCATAATACAGAAAATATACCTCAATAAAACTGCTTTAAAAAAAAATACTGCTGAACAAACTCCTCTATCTCTCAAAGGTTTGTTCAAAGCAGCAGCCAACATGGTAATTAATACCTATCATGGCACTCCTTGGCATCCTGCCTCACTTTCCTTATTCCTCATCCTCATCTCCCTCGGCTTGCACCTCCCAAATTAAGTATCTCTGACAGAGGTCACGCAGTAAGGTCACAGAGGTTACGCACTGCTTACCCTTGTTTTCATTTTTTATTTGTTGTTATTGTTATTGTTTGGTTGGTATTGTTATTGTTCTGTTGGTATTGTTATTGTTCTGGATGAAAAGAAACAAACACCTGAGCAAAACCCTAAGTCCAAAATCAAAGACACAACTGTTGGTTAAACATGGTGGACTGATCACATGAGTTATTAAGAATTAATTCCCATAAAAATGATTTTAAAGTAAACAAAAGAATAAAGATATAAAGGGGAAGAGAGGTAGTAGAGATCATTTCTATCAGGTTTTGACAGCTAAAAAGTGGATGGTGAGAGGCCGAGGTAGGCCGACCACTTTAGTCCAGTAACCTTGGCAAGATGGTCAAATACCATCTCTACTAAAAATTTTAAAAATTAGCTGGACATGGGCTGGGCGTGGTGGCTCACGCCTGTAATCCCACCACTTAGAGAGGCCGAGGCGGGCGGATCACAAGGTCAGGAGATAAGAGACTATCCTGGCTAACACGGTGAAACCCCATCTCTACTAAAAATACCAAAAAATAAAAAAATTAGCCAGGCGTGGCGGCGGACGCCTATAGTCCCAGGTACCCGGGAGGCTGAGGCAGGAGAATGGCATGAACCTGGGAGGCAGAGCTTGCAGTGAGCCGAGATTACACCACTGCACTCCAGCCTGGACGACAGAGCGAGACTCCGTCTCAAAAAAAAAACACTTAGCTGGATATGGTGGTGCACACCTGTAGTCCCAGCTATTCAAGAGGCTGATGTGGGAAGTTTGCTTGAGCCTAGGAGGTCGAGGCTGCAGTGAGCTGTGATCACACTACTGTACTGCAGCCTGGGGGACAGAGCAAAACTCTATCTCAAGAGACACAGACAGGCAGACCAGGGGCAGTGGCTCATGCCTGTAATCCCAGCACTTTGAGAGGCCCAGGCAGGGGGATCACCTGAGGTCAGGAGTTCGATAACAGCCTGGCCAACACAGTCAAACCCCATTTCTACTAAACGTACAAATATTAGCCAAGCATGGTGGTCTGCACCTGCAGTCCCAGCTACTTGGGAGGCTGAGGCAGGAGAATCGCTTGAACCCACAAGACGGAGGCTGCAGTAAGCTGAGATGGCGCCACTGTACTCCAGCCTAGGCAACAGTGAGACTCTGTCTCAAAAAAAAAAAAAAGATAAAATAAAAAGTGGATGGAGTAGTAACTAAGAGGTAAAAATTACAACCTAAGTGCCTACTAAGGATACCAAAAAGAAGTGAGACAGTTGGACCTACAAAACCCTGAGAAGGTCATCATTTGGAATAAACCAATACCAAGTGAGGTGCAAGGCCAAAATCAGAACTGATCAAAGTTTGCATATTTAGTGGTTGAAAGCCCCAGGTCCCCTTTCTCTGCCTTACACAGTCTGGTAACTGCCTCACATCACTCCATACCCACAGGAAACCAGAGATTTAGTCCCTAAAGAAATCGAAAGCAGTTATGTTCCAGACAAGCGGAGATGAGGCAGTAATAAGAAAAAGGGATCTTCAGCCATACAAGGACTTAAAACCTTAATACGCATACACCCTTTCTTTTAAAACTACTAGAGGATGTGCTTCAGGAAAATAATACAGTAAACCAAAAAGGAAAACTGCAGTATCCAGGAAACAGACATTCCAGGACAATAGCTACATGCCAGGTCCAGGGGCAACCATACCTGCACAGCTATGAGGAAACTCCAGGGAGAAAAAATTGAAATCAACAGGTTATCTGCAACAATAAATTATCTGACATGTGGTGTTAAATTAAGCATTTGGAAAATGTGATAAAGACTAAACTTTGCTAGGCATTTGTTATACCTTTTAGGGTATCTGAGGAGGAAGATGATGATAGGTACAAAGAAAACTAAGCAAATGAAAAACTAAAAGCGATGTGGGGGCAGGGGTGTTGTTTAAAAAAGGAAATGTAATCATATGAGACTGTTTAGCTCACATATAAATGGTATTTACATAGTCATGATAAAAGAAACAACTATCACTTTAACCCAAAATTACAGTATGCCCACTTAAGGGAGGCAGCAAGTATAGGAGTTAAATATTCAACTACTATTGAACTAACTAGTTCAATAACTACAACTACTGCTAGAGAAAGTCAATAAATGTATAAAACTGATAAATGAAGAAATAGCCACATAAGTACATAATTTAGAAATATAGCAATAAATTTCAGATGTAGCAGCTAAAAGCACTGAAAACAGATGCTTGTGGAGAACAGGATGACTCCGACTTTTGGTATGAGCACTTTAGTATCATTTGATTATAACTATCGATTCATAACTGGTAAGTTAAGGCCCTATTTATCATATGAAGGATTTTTTAAAGTTATAATGTAAAAGTGGGGTTTTTCTTTCATTTATTTAAATTTAATAGGATAACTTGTTCATATTTAGCCATATCTGAGGCAGTTCCAAAGCACAGGGGTCAAAGACGTTTTGGCACTAAAGCATAAAGCTGTAAGCAGCACCTGCTCTAGCTCCCCAATGTTCAAAGGGTGGGAGAACCAACTACTAGGCACAAACGACAGTCCTCAATTCTCCAGCTCACTAACACACCAACCACCCAGAGTTTACTAAGAGCCCTGCTACAAATTCAATCCTGCCAGTTCAGTGTTCCTGAAAGTGTGGTCTGCTGACCACAGCAAGGTCATTTCTGAAATGAGAAGTATATAAAACCTTTTATATCACCTGAGTTTCTTATACTTTTTTAAAAAGAAAACAAAAACGAAAACTTTTACAGCAAAATTTGACAGGGGAAAAATGTCTTTTGATTCTACCAGTAAAAAAAGTAGACTGATATTCTATATGTCTACCTTTTCATTTCACTTTTCATTTGTTTTTACTGTAATTTAAAGCACAGAGAAGCCCTGCTGATGAGGTTGAGCCATTTAAAATGAACACATTGCAGTATGTGCTGTTTCCACGTGTCGGTGCATTCATTGTGTCTGAACACAAGTGTGCTGGGCAGGGGACCCAGGGAGATGCAGACAACACAGAATGTATGACTGACATCCCACATCTGGCATTTTGTGTCCATCCCCCTGTTTTTCTTGAGTTCCATAAGGGTAGATATATCATCTGCTTCATTTACCACTGTGTATCTAACTCTCAGAACAGGGCCCAGCACACATCCACAGTACCTGCATGAAACCACCCTTATATGGTTAATCGTTTTTCACTTTTGTCTCCCCAATTTAGTTATACCTAATGCTATCTAGATATCAAAGTTTGTAAGAGTCCAGTTTTTAAAACGGGATGTCCTAAAACTTATCATTGTGATCATTCCTTAGAGATTCTTACAGAAAAAAACTACGTCCTAATGAATCACTTTATTAATTACTCAACCCAAGAGGCAGCTTTTCTGAATAATACTCACCAACTCTTATTACTGAACCTGCTCCATAACAAAAGAACAAATTCTGTTTGGTGAGCAGTGATATAACATTATAAAACCTAACAACCATTGCTGCCACAATGGTCACTGGTAATAAATATAAGATTACCTTGGCCTTCTCCATTTTCTTCCTAGTCATCTTTCCCTGTATGTCTAAAAACTTTACCCTGACTCAAGCTCGAGACCAGCCTGGCCAATATGGTGAAACCCCATCTCTACTAAAAATACAAAAATTAGCCAGACGTGGTGGCGTGCACCTGTAGTCCCAGCTACTCAGGAGAGTCGCTTGAACCTGGGAGGCGGAGCTTGCAGTGAGCTGAGATCGCACCACTGCACTCCAGCCTGGGCAACAGAGCGAGACACCGTCTCAAAAAAAAAAAAAAAAAAAAAATATATATATATATATATACATATATATACACACACATAAAATATTGGTTAAGAAAAAAGGCAAAATACGAATTGAGTTTGCAGCTAGGCAAATGAATGTATATTTGTCACAAAGTTTCAAGCTGTAAGGAGTTAAAAACCCATCATCAGCAGGGTTTTGTTTGGTAGTTGGCTTTTCTGTAGAGCTTTTGATGTTTCAGTTAGTAAAACAGTTTTTGAAAGTAAGGGTTGAAACTCTTTAAGAGAGCAGGGCTTGCTCAACAGGGCTGGCTTCCTCCCACCTTGCCCAAGTCCAGAATCTTCCAGCATGAAGGAAATCTATGTCTCAGAACAAGCCTGAACATGCCTCCCAGTGGCAGATCAGCTGACACAATCTCCTCCTAATGAAAACATCTAGTTCTACAAAATTCATTTTGCCCCAGTGGATGTCTTTACCTCCAATTAAGAACAAGAGATACTACACTTAAAAGGTAACACTTAGAGAATCCCTCACAAAAGTTTAAGTACTTGCTCCAAAATGCAAATTTTTTTATTTTTTCTTTTTGGAGGAGTCTGGCTCTGTCGCCCAGGCTAGAGTGCAGTGGTGCCATCTCGGCTCACTTCAACCTCCACCTCCTGGGGAAGTTCAAGCAATTCTTCGGCCTCAGCCTCCCGGGTAGCTGTGACTAGAGGTACGCGCCACCACACCTGGCTAATTTTTGTATTTTTAGTAGAGATGGGGTTTCACCATGTTGACAGGCTGGTCTTGAACTCCTGACTTTGTGATCGACCCGCCTCAGCCTCCCAAAATGCTGGGATTACAGGTGTGAGCCACTGCGCCCGGCCCCTAATGATTTTTAAAAGCCAGACAATCCATATGGCACTTTACCACTGAGCAATCGAAAGCAATTTTAGCACTTTAACCACCCCGCCCCTGCCTTTTTTTTTTTTTTTTTTTGAGACAGAGTCTCATTCTGTTGCCCAGGCTGGAGTGCAGTGCCATGATCTCAGTTCTCTGCAACCTCCGCCTCCTAGGTTCAAGCGATTCTCCCGCCTCAGCCTCCCAAGTAGCTGGGATTACAGGCATATGCCACCATGCCCGGCTAATTTTTTTATTTTTTTAGTAGAGATGGGGTTTTGCCATGTTGGCTAGGCTGGTCTCCAACTCCTGACCTCAGGTGATCCGCCCATCTCGGCCTCCCAAAGTGCTGGGAATCCCAAAGCTCCTCCTAATACTGCGGGCAAACCGTGTACCCACTTAAAGGGACATGCCAAAGCCTGCAGAGAACGAGTGAATTCAACAAGTTAAACCTAGCAAAGAGTAATGCCCAAGTATCCACCCCAACCTCTCCTCCTCTCTACCACCACTGCCACTATCCTGCCTCGGCCTTCACCTCCAGTCACTGGACCACTTGCCCAAGGCCAACCATCTTACCAGCTCCTTCCCAACACACATCTGGATCAAGTCCCCTACTCTAAGGGATCCCCAATTCCAACAAAATCTTTCAGTGACTCCTCAATGCTTAAAGATGTCTCTCCTCAAGTCCAAATAATACCTCCTTGAAATTCCCACCACTCCCTAACCTTTCTACCATTCCCAAAGGTCACTCTTAGCCCTACTGCCACACACAAACACCTCTCCCCTCCCTTTCTTCAATAAATGAGGGGTCTACCATTAGCACAGTGTCAAATGAGCGTCGAATGAGCAAACTCTTAGCGTTAGCTCCCCTTACCATCAAGGTCTTTGGGCCTAGAGTACCCTTGTCCTCAATCTCCAAGGTCCACATTGTACCCTTCCTCCAATGACAAGATCAGAATGCGTCAGTCTTCCATAAAATCTATGGTCCCTCCTTTGAGTGAACCTTGATTTCAGACATTTTACCTGCTGGATTCTAAACTCCCTGACTTCCACATTACTGTTACTGGATTTCCCCTCTGTCAGTCCTTCCAAGACTCAGAATTGTCCTCAGGCTGGCAATCTTCCTTTTTTTTTTCTTTTTTTTTTTTGAGACAGAGTTTCACTCTTGTTGCCCAGGCTGGAGTGCAACGGCACAATCTCGGCTCACTGCAATTTCCACTTCCCAGGTTCAAGTGATTCTCCTGTCTCAGCCTCCTGAGTAGCTGCGATTACAGGCACCCGCCACTACACCCGGCTAATTTTTCGGTATTTTTAGTAGAGACGGGGTTTCACCATGTTGGCCAGGCTGGTCTCGAACTCCTGACCTCAGGTGATCCGCCCACCTGCGCCTCTCAAAGTGCTGGGATTTACAAGCGTAAGCCACCGCGCCTGGCTGACAATCTTTTATTCAAGACATTTGGAACACCAGCCATCACATGCTCACAAAATGCAAAATAACAGTAGTTACCCCAAAAAGAACACAAAAATGGTCAAATAAATATTTAAAATAACAATAAGGCCGGGTGCAGTGGCTCATGCCTGTATACAATCCCAGCATTTTGGGAGGCCAAGGCGCGCACATCACTTGAGGCCAGGAGTTCAAGACCAGCCTAGCCAACATGGTGAAACCCCATCTCTATATACAAAAATTAGCTGGGCATGATGGCACGCACCTGTAATCCTAGCTACTCAGGAGGCTGAGGCAGGAGAATCACTTGAACCCGAGAGACGGAGGTTACAGTGAGTGGATATGGTGCCACTGCACTCCAGCCTGGGCAACAGGGCAAACCTCCGTCTCAAAATAAAATAACAATAAAATCCAAAATAACATGGAAACAAACTTGATTTATTTCTGGTTTTAATTTTTCACACTATTATTCTTCTCATTGATCATACCAGACACTTCTTTTATAAATATATGGTACTCTGAATGTAACCTTGTGAAGAGAAATTTACAATTTTAAGTTTATGAGTATCCCTCTCTCAAAAACCTAAGAGTGAAAATAAATTTCTCTAAACAGAATATACCCTGTTTTTCACCTCCTTCTTTTAAGATGAAGTTACATACTGTTCAACTATACCAGACCATATACCACTGTTGTCAGAGACACAGAAAATTAGAAGTTACCCCGAAAAAACTGGATCAAGTCCCCTACTCTCAGGGATCCCCAATTCCAACAAAACCGTTCAGTAGCTCCTCAATGCTTAAAGAAGATGTCTCTCCTCAAGTCCAAATAACATCTCCTTGAAATTCCCACTACTCCCTAACCTTTCTACCACTCCCAAACGTCACTCTTAGCCCTACTGCCACACACAAACACCTCTCCCCCTCCCTTTCTTCCATAAATGAGGGGTCTACCATTAGCACAGTTTTGCAGGGGAGTCGTTCGCCCCAAAAGAAGCTATTTCATACGACATATCAAATCTCGGAAAACTCTCTCTTTTCAACTCACTCACTTCATGTAAATATAGTTGCCTCAAAATAAGCAACCTCTGCGCTAATGAAAAATAGAAAATATGACACTAAAATAAATTAGGACAAGTTGTTCAGCTTACAGTTTTTACCTGAAATTATGTTTAAAAATAAAGACCTTTTTATAAATAACAATTCAGCAACAAATATTTTTTGAACTTTAATGCTATTCATCCTAATGGATGTTTACCAGCAATAAACAAACTCTAAAGTGTTAATAATGTAATCCCAAATCTACCACAAGCAAATCATACCAACAAAAATCCTAAATTAACTCCTATGCATAATTGTAAATGGTTCTAGAAATTAAATAGTCAAAAAGAGGAAAAAAGAGATGTTCTGCTATTTTCACCACCTCTAAGATTGAAGTTCCCGGTACCTGCTTGTAAACATTAAAGAACTTCTTGTTATAGTAAAAAAAAACATTTTACTGATGTATGAGACAATCAGGAAAACGTTAACAGTGAATATATGACATTTTTCTAAGCGTGATAACAACAATGTGATTGTGTAAAAAAGAAACATTCTAAAGTATTTACAGATGAAATGGCATTTGGGGTTTACATTAAAATAAAGGAGGAGAAGAAGAATACAGATGAGACAAGATTAGTCATCTGCTGATAAACTGAGCTCTCTAGTCTTTATGTTTGAAATTTTGCATAATAATATAAAAATGTAACTGCTTATGAGCAAAATCTCAGGCACTATTTTGTTCTGGACTGTAGGCAACTTTTGCACAGATTTAATTCCCTAGGTTTGCATAATTAGAGAAATTCTCAACTTGTACCGACTTTGTAGTCAGAGAGCGGTGTCATGCCAGTATCCCAAATACCTGCCAAACGTAGCGCTCAGCAAACCTAGTTCAAAAGCTCGGGAAGGTTGGGGGGAATGGAACCAAAATGGCAATGAGGGGAAATAACAATGAACCTGACTAAACTCTTACCATAAACAGCTCCCACCTCTTAAAACCAATAAAGACAAACTGGGGTTTCATTCTTTCCCTTCTCTTAAGGTTTAAAGACTATATCGCCTTCTAGCTTACTTCTCTACCCTTAACATCCATACTGACCAAATAAGACACAAACAATCCAACTACTGTGTAGCCAGGTCAAAAACAAGCTCTGGCTAATTCACCTGGAAGACTACAATCACCACTTAGATTTGGCGAGAAAAAACTGGGTTAGAAAAAAAATGACTGGTGCTTAAACAAACAACAGACCGGGGAGAATGTCTTTTAGCCAGTTACCAACCACTCAGTGAGCTGCAACACAATCTTTTCCAAAATTTTCCAAAGCCTTCCAAATTCAGTTGAGCCGGGCAAGCTGAGTTAACGGGGCTCTCTTTCAAATTCAAAAATCTGGCCCCGGCCCCAACAGTTAACCAACGAAACACAAGCTAATACACTTGAGATCACCTAAGAATACTGACCCAAGTTCGGACCACAGTCCAGTACAGTATACTACCCAGGCTAGAAGTCTAGGCTAAGGAGAGGCGTTCAAGTGATAGATAAACTCTACTCACAACGCAGAAAAGACACAATAAGATCCACACTTAATCTAGCCTAAGAAAAGGTCTACAGTCGGCTTCCAACCCCCCCAACTCCACCCATTTTTAATGAGACAATGACAATTCTTCACGGTGAACCACAGAGCCCTGCTTCCCTAACCTTGTACCGACTGTAATAGAACACACCCCTAGTGCAGATTAAACTTTTGGAAAACGTTCAGTAATGAGAAACAAATCAAGACAGGAAGAATTTAACATTCCGTTCTGAATTTTCAAGGCCTGCGCCTCCATTCCCTACATATCTTTCATAATCTCTAGACTGTACAATGTATAAAATGAACACTGTTAGTCACATCAGGTGTCAGCTACTCAGCGCAGACTCAGTCTCCAGATTTGCTAGTTTCATTTATCGCTGGGGTGGAGGGTGGGTGTTAAAATTTTTTAAAAAGAGAAAGACCTGGGTGGGTGTGAAACCAGGGCATCCTCTATATTCTCTTCGCTCTCCGTCATTTCTGTTTCAATTACACAGCTGTCAAACAGGTTATTCCTGGAATTCAGATTTTATAATCCCCACACTGTAATTCTTCCTGCTGCTGTTGCCCAAACACACACTCCTCCCTGCTTCCCCAAAATACGTATCCATCAATAGAAAGGATGACACCCAGTTATAAAGTATTCCCAGGTAACGCCAAACTCCCCACCTTGAGCAACTGGCAAGCACTGAGTGGAGGCTGAAACATGATGACAATTTTCACGATGGCCAAAGCAGTGGTTTAGGATCGTCAGAGGCAAGGCCCGCCTCCACTGTATTTTAATTTACACACAAACTCAGAAGGCCAGATTTGGGGAAAAAAAGAAAAAATTCAGGTTGTCTTATTTTTTAAAAATGCTTTTCCATTTTATTGAAGTAAAGTGCATGCCTAAGAGTGTAGCTTATTTCCTTATCTCAAAGCCAGGAAATGAGGTCTTTTAAGGCCAGTCTGAATATAAACTCAGTGTGCAAAAACAGAGGGACTGCAAGGCGAAACCCCTCTCCCAACTTTGGCCAAGCGGCGTGGCCTCCAGTCAGCAGCATGTTTATCACCCTCTCCTCGTCCCCCAACAAGAAGTTTTCACATGCCACGGGAAACAAAGAAGGCGCCCACACCGACCTTATAGACTTGTCCATAGGTGCCATTTCCAACCACTTCCACCAGCTCAAAAATCCCAGCAGGATCCTGGAGAGGAAGGAGGGGAGGGGTTATCATTTTAAAAAAGCCAAAAAAATGAATAAATCAGGCAGGGCAGTTGGAGAGAAAGGGCGGTGACAAAAGAGGTGGGCTTCGCCCCGCGCGGTCCCCCAGCGCCCGGGGGTCGCGCGGCGGGCTCGGGGCGTGGGGGCGGTGGAGGGTAGCGCCCGCCCCGCACCAGCCCGCACAGGCAGACAAAGGGGCCGCCGCGCCCGCGGCTCTGCCCACGGCGGCGCCCGAGCGCCCGCCCGACCAGGGCGCGGCCCCGGCTGCCGGCTGCCGGCTGCCCGCTCCCCGCGCGCCCGCTCGCGGGCCCACTCACCCGCAGGGAGGAGAGATCGATGTCCACCAGACTTTTTGCAGGGGAGTCGTTCGCCATTTTCCCTTTTTGCCACCAAAAAACAAATAACAATAAATGTCTCTGTCGCTCTGTATATCTCAGCCGCAGACCAGGCCGCCGACCGCGCTCCTCGCGCTGCAGCCGGGCCGGCCCGGTACTCTCCTCGCGGGGCCGGGGGCGGCGGCGGCGGGCTCGGCTGCGCTCTCGGGGCTCTCGGCCGGCCGGGCCGCGCGGAGGGCGGACGGAGCGTGTGCGGGCGGCGGCGGCGCTCACACCATGGCGCGGGGCCGGCCGTCAGGCCCCCGGGCGTCGCCCGCCGCCTCAGGCCCCGGCGCCCGCGCCCCGCGCCGCGCGCCTCGAGGACGGGCCCGGAGCGTGGGGCCGCGGCGGCGCCGAGAGTTGAGCGAGTGAGCGCGAGGCAGCGAGACAAAGATAACCCGGGAGGCGGAGGCGGAGGCGGGGAGCGAGGTGGGGAGGGAGGGGGCGGCGGCGGCGCTGGAGGAGGAGAAACGGGACACCAAAAATATATTCTGAGGAGAGAGAAAACAGCTCCCCCTTTCCTCCTCAGGCAGGAAAAACGGGCGGAAACGCACTCACACCCCGAGCCCTGGCGGGGAGGGCGCGGGCCGAGGCGCCCGCGCGGCGTGAATATTCATCAGGGGTGGGGCCCGAACAATGGCCGCGCCGGCGGGCAGCGCGGGCAGCGGCCCCGACACGACGCCCAGCGCCCAGGGTGCGGCCTCGGCGCTCGACCCCGCACGGCGCTCCCGAAAACAGCAGGAGCGGGGAGGAAACGGGCTGGGATTTCCCCGGGGAGGAGCTGGGGTGGGGAAACGCCCCTACCTCGCGCTAACAACAAATGACATGAAACTGAGATGGACCGACACTAAGAGGCCGTGGACCCTCGCGTTTCCCAGGGCAAGGGTGTGTCCCGCCGGCCGCGCCCCGGCTCTAGAGGGACCCGAACCGGGTGTTGCCGAGCGGAGGAGGGGCCTCCCTCGATCCTCGCCCCCTCCTCGCCCCATTCGCCCCATCCCCCACTCTCCCACCCGCTAGAGAGGAGACCCTTAAGTCCTTCGTTTCCGGCTTCCCTGCACGGTTTTCTTTTCCTTTCTCTGCTTTTGCAGGCTAAATGTGTGGTACGGTTGTGGTTGTAGTTGTGGGATTAGCTGAGCATCGCTGGGCTGCCCGGCCATATCCAAAACAGCTCCTGTAATTGTCTGGCGCTGCGCTCCTGGCTGCGCTCGGTAGGTGAGCACTGTGTTTGGGGCCCTTAGTACCAACCCGCGTTTTGTAACCTGGAGATCACTAAGGATCAACCAACAGGTTTCTTCCGGCAACCTCGGAAGCCAGTCGGTAGTTAGGCACTTTAATGCCAGTGAATCAACAGTCATTTATATCGCATTCCTCCACCGTCCAAAAACTTTTCAGTGGTTCCCTGTTACCTCACAGGTGTTCTCAAAACGTGAGTGCTTCAGGCAAAGTGCCAATTGCCTGGCCCTGCCTCCTGAGTTCTCGTTTCAGGAGGTCTGCAATGGGCCTGAGAATGTGCATGTGTAAGTTCTCAGTGTAGCTAACGTCGCTGTTGCAGGGATCACTGGTTGACAACGGTGGCCTCCGGCTATTCATGATTGGATTTTCATAAACATCACCATCATCATCTACCAATTCTTATGCACGTACTGTGTCTCCCCCACACAAACGCGTTGTGCGGAGTGCTTTACACACAGCAGTCTATTTACAGCCTTGAAGGAATGTTATCCTCCTTTTAGGTAAGGAAAGCAAAGTACTGAAAGATAAGGAGTATGTCCAAATTCCTTAAAAGCACAGCCTGGAAGTGGAGCAGGGATTTTCACCAGGTTAGCCTGTTCCCAAAATCCAGATCTCTGATTCAGCCAAGTTAGCTCTACCCGGAATATGTATAGCACTCTCCTGCTTCCCAACAGTTTGGTTTCTGAAATTTTTGACTATGAGAGAATCCCTGGTAAGGGTAAAATATATTGAGGGGCTCCTGGTATCCATTTATAAGGAAAATTATAGTAACCAAGTATTCCTATGAATGTATTGGTGCTTCTAGATAATTTTGGTTTTTGTCAGCAGCAATGGCATTATCTATGAGTGTAAATAAAATAATTTACTCAGAGAACTAGACAGAAACACATCTGAACTTTCAGGCTATCTTACTATTGATAACATTGTTTTTTGTTTGTTTGTTTGTTTTGAGACAGAATCTTGCTCTGTCACCCAAGCTGGAGTGCAGTGGAGTGCTCTCAGCTCACTGCAACCTCTGCCTCCTGGGTTTCAGCAATTCTCCTGCCTCAGCCTCCCCAGTAGCTGGGACTACAGGTGCCTGCCACCATGCCCAGCTAATTTTTTATTTTTAGTAGAGACAGGGTTTCACCATGTTGGCCAGGCTGCTCTCGAACTTCTGACCTCAGGTGATCTGCCCACCTCGGCTTCCCAAAGTGCTGGATTACAGGCATGAGCCACCATACCTGGCCTATTGGTAACATTTTAATAGTGTTTATTATTAATAATAGATGATACAATGTGCTAAGTCCTTCACATGTATTATCTCATTATTCTGCTCTTAATTCCAAATGACACTCCATTATTCCCACTTCATATGTTAGAAAACCAGCCCTTAAAAAAGTTAAGTAACTTGCTCACTATGCACAACTAGACCTGATGCAGAAACACCAGGGTCCCTTCCAAAGCAGCCTCCTTCCACAGGTTCAACTCCAAACCCATGATATTGAAGCCTACCTCACACCACCCCTTCCTCTCCATCTATCCAAATTTCTTCATCACCTCAAGCCCATCTCAAAATCATCTCTTCCTTCTCCTATAGGCTTTCTTTAAATCTATCTCTCTCCTAAGTTGCTATGTCTATATCGCCATTGTGACCGTTATCTCCCACTTTAGAGTCATTACCTATTCTGGAAGTGCCTACACAGTGCAAGGCACTGGCTTAGCCATTGCCTGGGATGTCAGGAAGATCAAGACAGCCTACCCTCAAAGAGCTTACACACTGATAATGGGCATAAGACAGCTTCATAAATAACCATAGTACAAAGCAGAACAGTGTAGATTTTAGCAAGCTAGAAAGAGTACTAAACAGGTCTAGTGGAAAGTATGCTGGATTTGGGGCAAAATTGAACCGGGTTTGAACCCTAGTTATTGGTCAGTTGTGCAACCTTGCATGTGTTTCTTCTGAGCCTCCCTTTCCTGCTCTGCATATCAGATGAAGACTGGAAATGAGAAGAACAAGCAAGAGGCAAGAGCCTATGCCAGGGTAATAAAGGGTGACGGGAGATATTAATATAAGAGGTCTTGAGACAGTAGATTCTCTAAGGCTTGGCGTCTGATACGATGCCAGAAGGCAGTTTAGAAAAGAAGGCAAGAGATTTGTTTGTGGTTCAGAGCTTGGGAGGATGTCCACACTTGGGAGGATGCTGTCACAACAGAGTAAAGGATGGGAATTACTAAATGGTAGCGATAAAGGAAGATTTAGTTTTGAACCCAAACCAAAGTTAATTACCTTTTCATGCAAGAGCAGTGTACACATGCCCAGCTTGAAACTCCACTCTAGCGCCCAGCATAGGGGCCATGTTTTCAATCAACACCCATGTATTAGCTTGGGCTGCCATTACAAAATACTATATAGCCTGGGTGGCTCAAATAACAGAAAATTGTTTTCTTGCAGTTCTGGAGGCTAGAAGTCCAAGATCAGAGTTCTCACCAAATCGATTTCTGGTGAGGGTTCTCTTTCTGGCTAGCAGGCAGCCTCCTTCTTACTATGTTTACACATGGCCTTTCCTCAGCACACTTGAGGAGAGAGAATGAGCTCTCTGGTGTCTCTTGTGAGGCACTAATCCTATCCATCAGGGCCCCACCCTTAAGACCTTGCTTAACCTTAATTACTTCCTTAGAGGCCCTGTCTCCGAACACAGCCACACTAGGGATTCGAGCTTCAACAAATGAATGGAGGGATTGGGGGAGGGGACACAAGTGCTCAGTTCATAAAAAGCTGTGTGTAGTACATGATGCCAGGAGGTAGACTTGTCACTGCCTTTGTCTTTAATAATCTGTTGAGGACACAAAATAAATCCACCCAAAAGGACAATCAAGGTGATACAGTGGAAAATAAATACCAATTTGACATTTTACATAGGGAGGAAAACAATATAGCTTGCTTGGACAAAGACTGAGAAGTTAAAAGAATGAGGAGACTGGCCCCACTGGGCAGCGGAATCAGTTCAGAGAACCTTGAGAAATAGAGCAAGATGGTTGGGCACAGTGGCTCACGCCTGTAATCCCAGCACTTTGGGATGCTGAAGCAGGCAGATCATCTGAGCCCAGGAGTTCGAGACCAACCTGGCCAACATGGCAAAACCCTATCTCTACTAAAAATACAAAAAATTCGCCAGGCCTGGTGGTGGTTTGCACCTGTAGTCCCAGCTATTTGGGAGGCTGAGGCAAGAAAATAGCTTGAACCCAGAAGGTAGAGGTTGCAGTGAGCCAAGATTGCACCACTACACTCCACTGCACTCCAGCCTGGGCGATGGAGCAAGACTCCGTCAAAAAAAAAAAAGAAGAGGAAGGAAGGAAGGCTGGCCATGTGCAATGGCTCATGCCTATAATCCCAGCACTTTGGGAGGCTGAGGCAGGTGGATCACAAGGTCAGGAGTTCGAGACCAGCCTAGTCAATATGGTGAAACTCTGTCTCGATTAAAAATACAAAAATTAGCCGGGAGTGGTGGCGTGTGCCTGTAGTCCCAGCTACTCAGGAGGCTGAGGCAGAAGAATTGCTTGAACCCGTTAGGCAGAGGTTGCAGTGAGCCGAGATCGTGCCACTGCACTCCAGCCTTGGCAACAGAGCGAGACTCCATTGACAGAGAGAGAGAGAGAGAGGGAGAAAGAGAGAAGGAAAGCAAGAAAGCGAGACATGTTAGGTGGAACCAGAAAGGAAAGCTGAGGCAGGGACCCAGTGTCACAATTGAAAACAGAACCCAGATTATCAATTAGATCAATTGAGAAACAGCCTAGCCTTGGCTCCCCAGAGTTTGGATGGCAGATGAGCTTTTCCTGGGCTCGGCAGGCCACAAGCTATGAATGCTTATCTTCCTGGGATACAGTGGACCAAACTGGCAGTCCTTTTGCACCCACACACAAATTCCAGGGAGAGCTTAATCATCCAAGAGCCTTAAGTGAACAGCAACAACCTCCTGTCCATCACTTAGTGCCTAGGTTTTACTTTGTTGAAAAATGTGGTGGGAAATAAATTTTCAACCTCAAAATGGGGCAGGGTAAGGAGGGCAGAGGATTGCATAGATATAACTCATTGAGGACTTAGGTCAACTGGAAATAAATGATGAAAGTATTGGTGAGCAAGCGTAATGAGGCAAACAAGCAAAGAAATGCGGTGGGTTCAGAAAAAGCTTAAAGGGGAGGAGTGCAGACCTGATTTTTTATTCACTGGTTGACAACGTGTTGAGCAAATGCTTATCCTCTCTGCCCTTCCATTTTCTAACATGTGAGATTGGGGATTAGATGAAATGATTGAAAGGTCCTCTGAGAGCCTTTGAGACACTGATCTGTCTGAACCTGGCCTCAACCGTATGATGGTTCATATCTCTTAGCCAGGGTGGAAGAGAGTGGCATGAGTGATGAAAGTTGTTACTGGTACATGGATAGTACTGTAGATTTGGCAGCCAGGTTCAGCCCTTGAAAGACCATCTATGACCATTGGTAGAGTCAAAGTCTTTTTAACTAGTGCCTCAGTTGAATTAAAAGGAAGCAACTACTCTAGTGCACAACAGGATGGAAGGCGTGGGATGCAAAAACAGATCAAAAGGCAGGAAAAGAAGAAGCAGATAGGGTAGCTCCAACACCCTACCCTAACCACCAAAGCCATGGACATTGCCACGTCTGCCAAAAGGAAGTTAGCTTAGTTTGGGTCTCTCAAAGACAGATCCTGAGACAAGGATTTTGGTGCAGTTTATTTGGGAGATGATCCCAGAAGCACAAGTCAAAGAGAAGGGAAAGTGAAAAATGGAATGGGGATGAGCTAATGAGTGTTAATGAGCAGATTACCACTGCAGGCAGCTGGGCTAGATGAACTTAGCTTGCTAGAAAACTTATTTAAAAACAGGTTTACCAAGTATCTGTGTTCATGGTAAAGGTTTTTGTGAACATTTTATAAAAAACAGAATAAGCCCCACGCCTGTAATCCTAACACTTTGGGAGGCTGAGGCAGGAGGATCGCTTGAGCCCAGGAGTTCCAGACAACCCGGGCAAGGTGGTGACACCCGCCACATACAATTTTTTTTTTTAATTAGCTAGGCATGGTGGTACACACCTGTAGTCCCAGCTACTTAGGAGGATGAGGCAGGAGGATCCTTTGAGCCCAGAAATTCAGGACAGCAATGAGCTATGTCTGCACCACTGCATTCCAGCCTGGGCAACAAAGCAAGACCGCATCTTAAGAAAAAAAAAAGAATAGTATTTTAGCGTGTTTTTCTTGTTGTTGTTGTTGTTTGGGTTTTTTGTTGTTTTGTTTGTTGAGACAGGGTCTCTGTCGCCCAGGCTGGAGTGCAGTGGCACAATCGTAGTTAACTGTAGCCTCAACCTCCTGGGGTCAGGCAGTCCTCCCACCTCAGCCTCCCGAGTAGTTGGAACTACAGGTACGCGGCTCCACACCCGACTAATTTTTGTATTTTTTTGTAGAGACAGGGTTTTGCTATGTTGCCCAGGCTGGTCATGAACTCCTGGGCTCAAGTGAGCTACCCACATCAGCCTTCCCAAGTGCTGGGATTACAGGTATGAGCCACTGCACCTGGCCCAGAATAGTATTTTAAATGCAGAGGAACTTGCTATTTATAGAAGACCTATTTGAAACATTTTATAAGGAGAATTACTGTTTCTTAATTTATCCTTTTTATAAATTTATATAAATTTTTATATATCAGGATTACTTAAGTTAAATAGTGTAAAGTCCTTTACCTGTGAAATCCTCAAAGGGCCTCAAAAATTGGGTCAGAGATAGCCCCAGCTTTGGAAATCTAGATGGGATTGTAGGAAGTAGTTGGGCAAAGCTGGATGAGGATGTTAATGATTGTCAGGTTTGTCTGGTTTTGTTAGGTGCTTGGGTGAAGGGAATCAGGGACTCTGCCAAGGAAAGACTGAGCTAGACCTGCTAGCTAAGGAGATAATGGACTTTTATTCACACTTGATCAAATATTTGTGTCCTCACCCTGTGCGGCTGAATCTCAAAATTGACCAGACCGGTGGTCCGCTCTTATGCTCAGACATTTAATATATCACAACTGAAACAGAATCATGAGTTGGAACATCATGTGTCAGATCCTGGCCAGCATGCATAAGAGTCCTCATTGAAGAGGAGGTTCAATCATAACCAAGTTGATCCCTTTAAAAATGAATGAACCACAAGGCTCCATTAGTGATACTGTAAGCTCGCCTATCCTATTGATTTACAGTTTTCAGTTAATTATAGTGATTCCAATCTCAAAACCTTCTAAAATATGTCCTGTAACAAAAGATTAAGTGGTGACATACCAACGATAAACTATAAACTGAAAATGCCATATTTATAAATTACAGATTTTGAGGTCTTTCTTGCTGTTTTAAATAAACATAATTATCTTCATCTTCTTTTCCATACCTTCGTTCTATATTCTGTGGGCAACTAGTTAGAAAAGGCAGTAAAAACTGGGTGAAGAGACCAGCAGGACTGACATGAGTCACCTGGATTTGTCCTAATTCTTGGCTACAGACAACTCCAGGAGGTTATTTGGGAGTTGAGGAGTAGGGAGGTGTTGGAGAAGGGGAAGAATTGGATGAGAAAGTGTGTCTGGGCCAGGCGCAGTGGCTCATGCCCGTAACTTTGGAAGGCTGAGGGGGCGGATCTCCTGAGGTCAGGAGTTTGAGACCAGCCTGGCCAACATGGTAAAACCCCATCTCTGCTAAAAAGACAAAAATTAGCCGGGCATGGTGGCGGGTGCCCGTAATCCCAGCTACTCGGGAGGCTGAGGCAGGAGAATTGCTTGAACCCAGTAAGTCGAGGTTGCAATGAGCTGAGATCGTGCTATTGCACTCCAGCCTGGGTGACAAAAGCAAAACTCTGTCTCAAAAAAAAAAAAAAAAGAAAACAAAACAAAGTGTGTCTGGATGGGTACAGAGTCTACAACTCCTGGAAATGCAACTCAGAGTCACAAAAAAGAAGGGTTACTTATTCTCACAGCATTGCATCATTTATTGCATTGGAACTTATCACTATTTGCTGCCTGGGTTGTAAGAATATATATATTCGGATTTGAAATAGTACTTGTGGAGAGTTGTCACACAAGCATCATCTTTAGAATCATAGCTTAGCTCTTTAGTTACACAGATAAGAGAAAATGCAGAGGAAGCCGGATGTCAGTAGACAGCAAGAGGAATTAAAGATGGAATGATCTGGACATGGCCTCAACATATGCCACTGATAAATGTCACCACTCATTTTGAAATTTCCAGGAACTGAGAACAAGTCAGGCACTCAGAAGAGGGAACCAGTTATCTAGAAAAAATTTCAAAGCTATTTTTCAGAACTATTAATTGTTTAGAAAGAATCAGACCTCTAAGAATGTCCCTTTCTGCCCTGCCATTCTATGCAGAGCGGATGAAAAATAGAATATGTGTTCTGGTGTACAAACTGTGTTCCTCAGTGCCCTAAGGTTCCCTAGAGATGGATCAGGTCCTCCTGAATATTCCAGGGGAGGTCTGAGGAGCTAGTAATAGGACTGCTGAGCTCACTGTCTGGCCCTCCCTTCATCCACTAGACAAGTTCTGCTTTTTTAGATTTTATAAATTAGAAATGTTCATAATATTTTTTAAGATGAGATTTCCACTGCTAAGAGAAGTTTAAAAACCCTGAGTTAAGTGTACTTGAAACCAAGACTTACATAATCACATGGCAGAGATATCTATTAAATGTATGTTTGATGAGCTCAAAACTAAGCAACACTTTGTATTAGGCTGTTCTTGTTTGCTGCAAAGAAATACCCAAGACTGGGTAATTTCTAAGGAGGTTTAATTGGCTCACAGTTCTGCAGGCTGTGCAAGCATGATGCTGACATCACTGGGCTTCCGGGGAGGCCTCAGGGAGCTTTTATTCATGGCAGAAAGTGAAGTAGAAGCAGGCACATCACATGGCAAAAGCAGGAGCAAGAGAGAGTAGGGGAGAGCTGCAACACGTTTATCTTATTATTATTGTTATTTATTATTATTATTTTGGAGACAGAATCTCACTCTGTCACCCAGGCTGGAGTGCAGTGGCACGATCTCAGCTCACTGCAGTCTCTGCTTCCTGGGTTCAAGTGATTCTCTTGCCTCAGCCTCCCAACTAGCTGGGACCACAGGTGTGCATGCCACATCCAGCTAATTTTTTTTTTTTTTTCAATTAGAGACAGGGTTTCACCATGTTCACCATGTTGCCCCGGCTGGTCTCAAACTTCTAGCTCAGCAATCCACCCACCTCAGCCTCCCAACGGACTAGGATTACAGGCATGAGCCACCATGCCTAGCCCTGCAACACACTTTACAAGGAGATCTCACAATGACTCACTCACTGTCTCGAAGACAGCACCAAGCCATGAGGGATCCACCCCCATGATCCAAACAACTCCCACCAGGCCCCACCTCCTGCATTGGGGGTTACAATTCAACATGAGGTTTGGGCCGGGACAAATATCCAAACTATGTCAACTGTAAACATTTTTTGTAATCATTGTCATGACCTGAGTAAAGAAATAGAAATGATGCAGGGGAGGGGCCGAGCGCGGTGGCTCACGCCTGTAATCCCAGCACTTTGGGAGGCCGAGGCAGGCGGATCACGAGGTCAGGAGATCGAGACCATCCTGACTAACACTGTGAAACCCCGTCTCTACTAAAAATACAAAAAAAAAAAAAAAAAAAAAAATTAGCTGGGCATGGTGGCGGGCGCCTGTAGTCCCAGCTACTCAGGAGACTGAGGCAGGAGAACGGCATGAACCCGGGAGGCGGAGCTTGCAGTGAGCTGAGATCCCGCCACTGCACTCCAGCCTGGGCGACAGAGCGAGATTCCATCTCAAAAAAAGAAAAAGAAAAAAGAAATGATGCAAGGGAGGGAATCCAGGAACCTGGGCTTTGGATTTGGTTCTACCAGAATCTACCGTCATAGTGGTTACATCACCCAACCTGCTATCTTGGGACTAAGTATGCATTAATTATCTGACACTTCCTTCTCATACTAACATATAGACCTGAGAGTGAGTTGTGACCCCATTCCAGTTTATTTAAGTGTGAGCTCAGTCTATTAGGGTCTATTTGGTAGCCTGCTTTTTAATTAAATAGCCTACCTCCTATTTCACTCAGAGCACATTTTAGGGAACTGATAAGATAATCTAAAGCATTTTTAACTCCTTCAAGAGTCAGATCCAAGAGACTGTCTATAATAATAAAAATAGAAATAGAAAAGAAAGCTGCTGAACAATAATCTAGGCAACATTGACTACATTGAAAAATTTAAAGGATGTTTACAAAAGGTTTGTAATAACATAGAGAATGAATATTACAATATAAATTGAAAATATCACTACAAAATTTGTATGAGATTATGGTCATAGCTATGTAAAATTTTAAAACTATTCAGAGGAAAGATAATGGCAAGAAATACATGAAATTTTAGTAGTTTTTCACTGACAAAACTGTTTTTTTTCCTTTCAAAATGTGTATTTTTTTTTCTTCAAGACAGAGTCTCACTCTGTCGCCCAGGCTGGAATGCAGAGGTGCAATCTCAGCCCGCTGCAACCTCCGCCTCCCTGGTTCAAGTGATCCTCTTGCCTCAGCCTTCCAGAGTAGCTGGGATTAGAGGCATGCACCACCATGCCTGGCCAATTTTTTTTTTTTTTTTTTTTTTTTTTCAGTAGAGACGGGGTTTTCACCATTTTGGCCAGGCTGGTCTTGAACTCCTTACCTCAGGTGATCCGCCCACCTCAGCCTCCCAAAGTGCTGCGATTACAGGCATAAGCCCCTGCACCCAGCCTTAAATAGCTTTTAAAATAAAATGAAATAAAGTAATTGTATTAACTTCCTAGGGCTACTCAAAGTACCATAGACTGCATGGCTTAAAACAGCAGAACTGTGTTGCCTTGCAGTCCTGGAGGCTGGGAGTCTGAGATTAAGGGGTCAGCAGGGCCTGCTCCCTCTAAAGCCTGGAAGGGGGTCCTTCCTTGCCTCTTCCTGGCTTCTGGGGGTTGCCAGCATGTGCTGTTCCTCAGCTTGCAGCTGCATCACTCCCTTCTCTGCCTCTGTCACCCCATGCTACTCACCCTGTGTGTCTGTGTCTTCACATGCCTGTCTTCTTACAAGAACTCCAGTTATATTGGATTAAGGACCCACCCTACTCCAGTATGACCCGTTGTTACAGTAGGTAGCTAGACAGGTATGAGCAAGGCAGAAGAGGGCTCCCCCAACTCCCACCCCACCCCACTTCCCCACCTTGACCCCCACCCCTGCGCACACGCACGTGCACACACCAGGAATGTCAGGGGACCATCAAGTGATGGTCAGACGGTTTTGTTGACTGTCTCTCTAAAATAATAATTGGTCACAGCAGGCACCAGGGAAGGTCCACCTCCCAAAACAGAAAACACCTAAAACTGGTGATCAGCAGCTTCCCATAAAGTCTCAGGAGTCGGACGAGTGGGCTTAATCATGCACATTAAGAGACAAAATGGTAGAGTTTAACTGGTACATGACCTTCCTCTAGGAATGCTAGACTGGTAAGGGAAGGACGCCTCAGGCGAGCATGCGTACAACTCCAGTAAACACACTGCATGCTCCCCTACCAAGTGCTAGCAGGTCACTGCGCATGCGGGCAGCCCACCCCAAGGGAAGAACTGGGAAAGAAGGGAGGCAACCCCACCTCCACCCAGACCCCCAAGGCATGCCAACATATAAAACCCCAGGTCAGGTCGGGCGCGGTGGCTCACGCCTGTAATCCCAGCACTTTGGGAGGCCGAGACTGGCAGATCACGAGGTCGGAGATCGAGACCATCCTGGCCAACATGATAAAATCCCGTCTCTACTAAAATACAAAAAAATTAGCTGGGCGTTGTGGCGCGTGCCTGTAGTCCCAGCTACTCAGGAGGCTGAGGCAGGGAAATTGCTTGAACCTGGGAGGCGGAGGTTGCAGTGAGCCTAGATTACACCACTGCACTCCAGCCTGGCAACAGAGCGAGACTCTGTCTGAAAAAGAAAACAAACAAACAAAAAAACCCCAAGTCAACGGTCAGACTACAAACTTGATCTCTCAAGTCGCCCGCTTGGCCCTCTTCCGAGTGTACTTTACTTCCTTTCATTCCTGCGCTAAAGCTTTTTAATAAACTCACTCCTGTTCTAAAACTTGCCTCGGTCTCTCCTTCTGCCTCTGCCCCTCAGTCAAATTATTTCTTTTGAGGAGGCAAGAACTGAGGTTGCTGCAGACCTGTAGGGATTCGCTGCAGGTACCGCCATAATTATATCTGCAATTACCCTGTTTCCAAATGAGGTCACATTATGAGGTTCTGGGGGTTAGGACTTTAACATATCTTTTTGGGGATATGGGGGAGACAAAGTTCAAGCCATAGCAGTGATTTTAACAATTTTGATGTTTCTTTTTTTTCTTTTTCTTTTCTTTTTTTTTTTTTGAGACAGAGTCTCTCTCTGTTGCCCAGGCTGGCATGCAGTGGCGCGATCTCAGCTCGCTACAACCTCCACCTCCTGGGTTCAAGCGATTCTCCTGCCTCAGCCTCCAGAGTAGCTGGGACTACAGGCGTGTGATGATTTCCATACTTGAGCACATAGGTGGTTTAGGAAAGTGGTGCTTTGGGTAGTTTTTGCTGTGACCCCTCACTTTCTCTCTAGCCGCCCCTCTCATTGTCTAACATGTATTTATAGTAGTCCCCCCCTTTATTTCCAGGGGATATGTTCTAAGATACTTGGGGACTCCTGAAACCAAAGATAGTAGCAAACCCTAAATATACTATATTTTTTCCTATACATACATACCTGTGATACAGTTTAATGTATAAATTAGGCACAGTAAGAGATTAGCAGCAATAACTAAAAATATAACTATTATAATAATATGCTGTGTTTGGGTCATGGGGGCAGATCCCTCATGGCTTGGTGCTGTCTTCACGATAGTGAGTGAGCTCTTGCAAGATCTGGTCCTTTAAAAGTGTGTGGCACCTCTCCCCTATTCTCACTCTCTCTTGCTCCTGAATGTGGGAGAGACCATGTTCATTAAATTATGTGAATATGGCTCTCCCTTTCTCTCAGAATTGTTATTGTGCAGTAGTCACTTATTTTCAGACCGTAGTTGACCACAGGTACCTGAAACCACTGAAAGCGAAAGCGTGAATAAGGGGGGACTATTGTAATTAGGCACATACCAAGTTCATAGCACTGTTTTAATCTATCAAGATAAATCTGACAAAACTCTCTTCTAACAATCAAGTTACTTTCATTTATACCACAGTTTTCAAATAGATTGACTTTTAAACAAGTAACTACAAGGCTAGGTGCGGTGGCTGACGCCTGTAATCCTAGCACTTTGGGAGGCCACTGAGGCAGGCTGATCACCTGAGGTCAGGAGTTCAAGACCAACCTGACCAACATGGCAAAACCCCATCTCTACTAAAATACAAAAATTAGTTGGGCGTGGTGATGGGTACCTGTAATCCCAGTTACTTGGGAGGCTGAGGCAGGAGAATTGCATGAACCTGGGAGGTGGAAGTTGCAGTGAGCCAAGATCATGCCACTGCACTCTAGCCTGGGCAACAGAGTGAGACTCCCTCTCAAAAAACAAACAAACAAAACAAGTAACTACAATTTGTGAATCACTATAAAGAATATCTTTGGCCCAGTCAGGGTGGCTCATGCTTGTAATCCCAGCCCTTTGGGAGTCTGAGGCAGGAGGATCACTTGAGGCCAGGAGTTCAAGACCAGCCTGAGCACCACAGTGAGACCCTGTCGCTACAAAAATTAAAAAAAAAAAAAAATAGTTGGGCATGGTGGCCTGCACCTGTAGTCCCAACTACTCAGGAGGCTAAACCCAGGAGTTGGAAGCAGCAGTGAGCTATGATTTTGCCACTGTACTCCAGCCTGGGTGACAGAGTGAGACCCTGTCTCTAAATAATAATAATAGTTTAAAAATTAGGTTGTAAAAAGATTTCTTAGACCTTTTTACATACATATAACAGATGACAGGGAAAAGACTAATAGGGAAAAAAGAAGGAAGAAAACTAAGATAGAAACAGATGGAAATAGAAGTTGATTTTGCCAAAAGGAATATTTTTTCAGCATTGAGTAATGTCCAGTTTGGTGGGGATATTTTTGAATTAGCTAATGTTTTAAAATAGTGTCTTACTGGCTTTGAACTTTTTTTTGGTGACTTTTTCTACTGCCATGCTAGAAATAATTTTCTTTTTTATATTGAGATCTAAGCATGTTTATTTAATTTTTTGGAAGAATCATGTATTTTGCTAAGTTTGACAGAATTGCTTGACATAAAAATATAAATAAGGAACTATGGTGTGACTTGGATAAAGCAAGCATGAGTTTATATTTCCTGAATATGGTTATATTGCTGCTGCTTGCCTTTGAAAGTAAAAATATTTATTTCTCTTGTTATATGCATTTATTTATTTTTTATTTATTTATTTATGTTTTAGACGGAGTCTCACTCTGTCGCCCAGGCTGCAGTGCAGCGGTGCAATCTTGGCTCACTACAACCTCCACCTCCTGAGTAGCTGGGACTACAGGTGCATGCCACCATGCCCAGCCAATTTTTGTATCTCTAATAGAGACAGGGTTTCACCATCTTGGCCAGGCCGGTCTCGAACTCCTGACCTCAGGTGGTACCCCACCTCAGCCTTCCAAAGTGCTGGGATTGTAGGCGTGAGCTACCGTGCCTGGCCTGCATGCATTTATTTTAATGAGTAACTATGAGCATGTCAGTGACATCTTCAAATTGGTATGTGTATTCCATTGTGCAGTTATACCCTTTTATTTCCATTTTTCTTGATGGGAGTGCTTTGTGTTTAAAAAGCTAAGGAAATTAAATTCCTTAAATTGGCAAAGCTATGCCAATACAATGAAACTTTACTACATATAAGCCAGGAAATTAGAATTTGTTGTTCTCCCAGCAGCTGGTATTTAGCTATTCTGAACATTACACGACAGAAAAGTTAAAGTGGGGCAGTTTTTCCTTGTGTGAATTTTGCTAGGAGATAAGAATATCACTTCTCCCCACTCGGTGCACAGGACATGGGAAGGGCTGACCCAACCAGCTGGGGAGAGTGTGCCCACCAGCTCTGAGTCTCCTGGGACCTCAGCCTCTCGGACTCCCAGCTCCTCTTGTCTGTCCTACAAGAAGGCGGCCAGAAATTAACTCACAGAAATTAAACTACTCGTGCTGATGTGGCATGGATAGTTGGCAGCAGAGTGTGGTAGCTCTCCCAGCACTACTATTACTATTACTATTACTATTACTATTACTAGCAGTCCCCATTTATCAGGTGCCAGCCACTGTACACAGCACTTTTCCTGCACTATTCATTTAATCCTCGCACTGCTCTGTGTAACAAACACTTCCATCATCCCTATTTCATGGAGGAGAAAACCAAGACTTAAGGACATTGAGTAACTTGCCCATGATTGCACCTTTATGGAAAATAGCAAATCTAGGATTAAAAACCAGACTAATCTGGACAATTCATGGTTTTGACCTCTAAGTTTCAGGTAACTTACTTTTTTTTTTTTTAGACAGTCTCACTCTGTTGCCCAGGCTGGAGTGCAGTGGCACCATCTTGGCTCACTGCAACCTCCATCTCCCGGGTTCAAGTGATTCTCATGTCTCAGCCTCCCAAGTAGCTGGGATTATGGGCATGTACCACCATATCTGGCTAATTTTTGTATTTTAAGTAGAGGCAGGTTTCACCATTCAGCCAGGCTGGTCTCGAACTCCTGGCCTCAAGTGATCTGCCTGCCTTGGCCTCCCAGAGTGCTGGGATTACAGGCATGAACCACCACACCTGGCCAACTTATGCATTTTAACCAAGCCTTGGAAGATCCGGTTCCTTGACATAAAGAATGTAAAAGGGGAACTTTATGAAGTTTTTTCTCATTATAAAAATAACACATATTTACTGGGCATGAGGGCTCACGCCTGTAATCCCAGCTATTCAGAAGGCTGAGGCAGGCATATTTTTCAGCACAGGAGTTTGAGGCCAGCCTAGACAACGTACCAAGACCCATTATTTAAAAAATATATATATTCAAAAATAACATATTCATTGAAGAAAATACAGAAAAGTATAAAGTAAAAAATAAAATTCACCAACAATCATTAACATCTAATACATTTTCTTTGTTCTTTTTCCTAAGCATGTTAGATTTATTTATTTATTTATAAATGTAATCGGAATTGTACTGTTTGGTAACCTGCTTCTTTTGACTTCATATATTGCTAACATTCTCACATCATTAAATACCATGTTACAACCTAATTTTTAATGGCCGTATTGACTGTAATGTAATTTATTTCACCATTTCTGTGGTTTTGGGTAGTTAGGTTGTTTCTCATCAGTCACTATTTTAAATACCACACATGCTAGTAATTTCCCTAAGCAAATTATTGACAAGGAATGGCAGATTCAGAGACTATGAGGCTGGGTGCGGTGGCTCACTCCTGTAATCCCAGAACTTTGGGAGGCCAAGGCAGATGGATCACCTGAGGTCAGGAGTTCAAGACCAGCCTGGTCAACATGGTGAAATCCCGTCTCCCCTAAAAATACAAAAATTAGCTGGGCATGGTGGTGCATGCCTGTAGTTCCAGCTACTCGGGAGGCTGAGGCAGGAGGATCACTTGAACCTGGGAGGCAGAGGTTGCAGTGAGCCGAGATTGGCCACTATACTCCAGCCTGGGTGACAGAGCAAGACTCTGTCTCAAAACACAATGAAGCAAAACAAAACAAAAAACCAAAAACAAACAAAAAGGCTATGAATATTTGTTAGGTTCTTGGAACATTTTGTCAAACTCCCTCCAAAAAGGCTCTGTCTGCCAAGTTATAAGAGGAGGAGTTTTGTTTTTTCGGTTTTTGTTTTTTTGTTTTGTTTTGTTTTGGTTTGGTTTTTGAGACAGAGTCTCACTCTGTCACCCAGGCTGGAATGCAGTGGCCAATCTCAGCTCACTGCAACCTCCACCACCCGGGTTCAAGTGATTCTCCTGCCCCAGCCTCCTAAGTAGCTGGGACTACAGGCACGCACCAACATGCCCGGCTAATTTTTTTTTGTATTTTTAGTAGAGAGCGGGTTTTGCCATGTTGGCCAGGCTGGTCTTGAACTCCTGACCTCAAGTGATCTGCCCGACATGGCCTCCCAAAGTGCTAGGATTACAGGCATGAGCCAACATGCCCGACCTGAGGAGCAGTTTAAAGGTGAGGGGACTTCAGGTTCTAATACAGGCTCTCGAGGGAGATAACATGGGGAATGTCGAACATGGTCACTTCTCAGGACATACCTCATGGGCAGCCACCTGCTGTCTTTCTGTGGGATCCAAGACCCTAGGTCTGTCAGAGAAGACCTGGAACAGAGGATGTAACATCAGGGCTCTGCACTGCCTGCCCACTCAAGGCTGTAAGTTCAGTGGTCCCTGAGAAGCATGGAGAACAACAGCAATAGGAAAGGCAGAAGATGAAAAGGCAGTTCCTAGGGAAACAAAGGGTTTTCCTGCCCACTGTTTCCTCTGATCACAGCGCTGGAATGATGCAGCTTTACAACCACTGGTATTTTGCTGAGAGAGATTCAGATATAAGTGAGGTCACACCATCCTATGCAGAGAAGCCCAGATCCTGTTCCACTCTCCTGCATAACGCTGTCTGTCTCTCCTCAAGGAAAAAAGTCCCTGTGTCAAAGGTTCTCCCCCTCAACAAGTGGAGATAAATACTGGGCATTATATCAAGGAACCCTCGAACTTGCTTTATGAGTAATTATCTCTATTTTTCAACATTTGCTGAATTCCAACGACACAATAGATGCTGTCCAAGATACAGAGGGTCTCAAGCCTTTGGGCTTGCAATCTTGAGAAACCGACAAGCCTGGCAAATATGAGAAATGAGGGGAATGCACTCAGTTGAAATGGGGTCTGAAAAAGGGCACTCTTGGTAATTATATGTCTGGTTACACATTCTTGACAACTATTTACAGCTCTGACTGACTGTGCAAAGACAATGCCCAGTTTGTTGGCTCGAACAAAGGCAAACAAGGCTCAACCCCTAGCACGATTCTGTGTGCCATTTTGTAATGTTGAAACAAGGCAGGGATCTTGGTGTGTGGTGTGCACTCATGTTCATTAAATGTGGAGAAAACCAAAACCTTAGATTTCCAGATGTGCCTATTCACTTCAGATGTGGTTAATATATTATGCACACACATGACTTAAACTACCAAATACCTGCTTTTCTTACATAGCATTAAAGCAGGTCAGAAATAAGAAGCACGAGACAATCTGTAAAAGAAGTGATTTGTAGCCATAGTCTCTCATGGACTTGGCTGCTTTTTGGGATTGGTTGCTTCTGCATCCAAAGTGACTGTGGTCAGGCCGGGTGCCGGTGATTCATGCCGATAATCTCAGCACTCTGGGAGGCCGAGGTGGGTGAATCACTTGAGGTCAAGAGCTCGATACCAGTCTGGCCAACATGGCGAAACCCTGTCTCCACTAAAAATACAAAAATGACACAGGCGTGGTGGTGCACGCCTGTAATCCCAGCTGCTCAGGGGGCTGAGGCAGGAGAATCGCTTGAACTTGGGAGGCGGAGGTTGCAGTGAGCCGAGATGGCGCCACTGCCCTCCAGCCTGGGTGACAGAGTGAGACTCCATCTTACAGCAAACAG
This sequence comes from Pongo pygmaeus, assembly GCF_028885625.2. NCBI lineage: Eukaryota > Metazoa > Chordata > Mammalia > Primates > Hominidae > Pongo > Pongo pygmaeus. Next base: position 32,727,263 of record NC_072385.2, on the reverse strand, counting down.
ACAAACAAACAAAAAAAAGCCCAAAGTGACTGTGGTCAGCACCCAAGAGAGGAGGACAACATATTGAATCCTGACACTGACTCTGATGGGGGGTGGGGAGGTGAGTAATAAAGTATGCTAACACAGGGGCCTTAATATTTTTTTAATTTGCATATAATAAAGCATGTTTAATTAACATTAAAATCTATCTTGTCCTGGTGTTTCTACATAGATGGCTCCAGAAAGCACATGAAAATATAGTAATAGTATAGCAAATCTATTATTCTGACTTCTAACTCAAAACTGTGGTAGAACTCTGCATCTTTCTCACATTTTATATATCAGGTCATACTACAGTGGGCTGCTTACTCATTCAAAACTTGGTACTAGTAAAACCACTAGGTTAGTCTGTCACTGCTAATGTATGCTATAACTTAATCTGCCTGCTGGGTTACATGCTGATATACGAATGCAAAAATGTATCATGGTGTACACTTAGATTAGCACATATTACTGTGTTATACCTCAGTTAAAACAAACAAACAAACATTGCTAAGTGTTTGATGGGAATCAGTAAGATCAAAAGTATTTGATGGGGATCAAAAGTCAGCCTGGGCAACATAGTGAGACCTCATCTCTAAAAAAAAAATTTTTTTAATTAGCCATGTGTGGTGGTGGTGCACTTTTGTAGTTCTAGCTACTCAGGAGGCTGAGGTGGGAGGATCACTTTGAGCCCAGGGGGTTAAGGCTGAAGGGTGACAGAGCAAGACCCTGTCTCAAATATGTATATATATATATACACATACACCATATATATAAATATATACCATATACAAATATATATTATAAATACGTATACCATATATAAATATATATATGTGTGAGTGTGTGTATATATACATGATAAAGTCAAAAGCACTGTGAATTAGGGGAGTGTAGATTAGAGTTGTCACGTCCAAGCTCACCAAACTAATTATGTGAAGATGGACATGTAACCTTCAATCAGAAACACACTAGGGACCATCTGTTCTGACACTTCCTCTTTACAGAGGAAAATAAGCTTGAAAGTAGTAAAGCAAATTGTCTAGATGTTAGGGTAAAGCTTGTTTTCAATTCAGACCTTCTGACTCAAAACCAAATGCCATATACATAAGCCTGCTTCCAAATTCCTGTTTTGGCCTGTTTCTTGGCCAATAAAATAAAGAGATTGAGGTCTTCTTGACAAAAATACTTAATAAGAAGTAATCAAGCCTTGTCAAGACTGAAACTCCTATTTACAGGAAATACAGGGAACAGAGGAACAAGTTAAATGACAACATGAAGAAATGTGGGATAGCCTACAAATGGCCTGGGTTCACCAAAGAGTCAACTTGAATTTACAGTACGTCAAGTGTTTCACTTGCAACATAATGAACTTCCAAATGCTATATTTTCATTTCTTGACTTGGTTGGAAGGGAAAAATAATCATTACTAGAATTAGCTAATTTTCTATTTGAAGTGTCATTTGCAAATGCAAACTGGCATTATTTAAAAATCTTTTCAGATTTCTTCTTTTGATTGATCCAATGTATTAACAGTTATCTTTTCATTTTTCACTCATAAAATAAATTTAGAAGAACAACCATTTGATATAAATGAAAACTCATGTTTCACAGGATAATATGTAAATGCACATTCTGTATCACCCAAGTTAAAATACTGTTTTGGGGCACAGTGGTCTTAAAATACCTACTAATATTCAAGTAGATGCTCATGCGTCCTCGGCAGACATGTGTCTTTCAGTTTGCATTCGATCAGTGAAATCATTAAGGTCCCCATGGGGGTTGGTTGATGTCAACAAATGTTTTGTGCAAGGTTATCAGTTCATCATTAACATGAATGAAAAATAGAAATTTGATATTTAATGTCTTACTAAACATGCAATTTTTAAACCTCATTCCTCCAAAATGCAATGCAAATACTCATTGAATTTCTCAAAATAAATAGTTATGGATTTATACTGTACAGTATAGTACAAGTCCACTGTAGCAAGAGTGTTCAGACCACTTTCTAAATGCTCTATGGGAGACTGCTCACCTATCTCCTGTTCATGTTTTACATGCATCTTTCCTATAATTTCCCATATTTCCCAATGACCCTGACAATTACATCTCAGAGATCACTGTGGGCTTCAGCCTAAATGGCTGGTACAAAAAGTGGCTGGCAAGACAAGAACATAAAATATTTCTCCCATTATCCCCAAGACCAGAATAAATTAGCTCTCACAAGGCGTTCCTTCTCTGAGCACTTTGTTTTGTCAGCAAGCGTGCTTGCAAGCCATCCTTGAAAGGGAGGTGTTAAATACAGTGAGTCTGAAAAGGGTTATCTTCCAGATTCAATCATATGTTAAGGTGAGGCCTCTGTTCACAACATGGGTCTCACATACTTTCAACAGAAGCTGGAAATACAAGGTGGAGTGATATCAAACCCATCTGGCTTAATAACATTAGTTAAAAAAATTGGTCGGGCATGGTGGCTCACGCCTGTAATCCCAGCACTTTGGGAGGCAGAGGTGGGCAGATCACCTGAGGTTGGGAGTTCGAGACCAGCCTGACCAACATGGAGAAACCCCATCTCTACTAAAAATACAAAATTAGCCAGGCGTGGTGGCGCATGCCTGTAATCACATCTACTTGGGAGGCTGAGGCAGGAGAATCACTTGAACCTGGGAGGCAGAGGTTGCAGTGAGCCGAGATCACGCCATTGCACTCTAGCCTGGACAACAGGAGCAAAACTCCGTCTAAAAATAAATTAATAAATAAAATTAAAAATCCAGATTAAAAAAAAAGCTAAACCAGATGTAATGTCAGGACAACTAACACAAACTGTCTTGGGCAAACCATGGCACACTTTACCCTATAATAAATGATGGCAGATGACATATGTCTGCTGAGGACGCATCAGCATCTACTTGAATATTAGTAGGTATTTTAAGATTACTGTGCCCCAAAACAACATTTCAACTTGGGTGATACAGAATGTGCATTTACATATTACTCTGCGAAACATGAGTTTTCATTTATACTGGGGAGTGAAGATGAACAAAGCTTTGATGAGTTGAAGAAAGAAGTTTCACAATGAATGGGATAGGCTTAAATATGGAAGTGAGTTGTTAAAAACCCAAAGTGGCAGGAGAGGTGTGGAATCTGGACAAGATGTTAAGGTACTTTCCTCCCAGTGTAAGGAGGATCTTGTAATTAAGGAGAATTACCAGAACTAATTAGCCTGTTTTGTGTCCACACCTCGTTGACTTGATGCTTGCTTGGTAGGTTGATCACTTCAGTGTTGACTAATCCTACCAGCCACAGGTGTATAGAGTGGAATTACCTCCTTCCTGGAAACTAGGCAAATTACTATGATGGCAGATCACAAAGGAGGGAGAGATGCGTGTGGAAACTGATATCTTTGTGCCATTTCTGGACAAAAGTCTGAAGACATTGACATGTAAGTGAAATTCCTCCTTTGCACACCTTCACCATGGCCTGTACCCTCCCAAAGGTGCCATTTATAACTATACAAGAGGCCACCCCCAACAAATATCCAGGGGGCTATACTGAATTTTTTTCAAAATAGCCTCATCATCATTGATTGCAAAGGACTAAGGAGGAAAAGAAAATGACTGTCAGCAGTTCTCATTGTAGCCTTGACAAGAGCTGCTGAAGGTTCTCGTTTGTAGAAGGCAAGTCTATCTTTATGAATAGGCAAAGTGACAGTTGTCTGAAATTGATATTGAAGACCTCTCCCTCTGAAATATCTGAAATGCCATTATTACCAATTTACCCCTTAAGGTGAGTGTTACTTTCCTTCGTTCACCATCCTTCAAAGTAAACATATCACTGATAAGAAAAATATATTCAATTCCTAACATTTTAATGCAGATTAATTTCTTAGATGATTTTCTGTACAGGACAAAGTAGACTACTTGACAGCTCTGTGTACCTGAGTGAAGGAAAATGTGGGATCGGGGAGGAGGGCAAGTAAAAAGGTGAAACTAACATGAAGGGCAAGGCATACCAAGAACTAGGAAAGGGAGTTAATTGGTTTGGCCAAGCACCACTGTCTACCTGGCGTGTGGGCTGTGAGACTGATGATAAAACTCCCTCAGCTAAGCTTGTCAGGAGCGGTGGTGAGGGAGCAATTTACCCACAAATATACCCTCTTTCCCCACTTTGTTTCTGAGACAAATGATGTGTTTAAGGATAAAGTAGAGACTGCTGAATCAAGTTGGCTAACTGAAGAACTGAAGACATGCCTCTCCCTCCATTAAAGAAGTAATTAAACAGAAAGACAACACAGAAAACTCAAGAAAGAAGCTTCCATCGTCTAGAAATTTGAGGAATTCATAGAAGACAAACAGGCCTGAAATGGTGGCAAAACAAGAACAAGAAAAATCCTGTTTGAAATTCAGGGCCACAAGAGCGACCGTAACTTTCCCTACACTCATCATATGTGATTACAAAGAACAAGCCTGGACTTTCAAGCAATTTTCAGGGCAATTAGTTAGACAGGTTATTTGGAACAGTCCTTTCCCTTACCCTGCTTTTCCAGTGCATATCCAGCGGTGACAGCAGCGTGTGTCCCCAAGTTAAAACCCTTTAAGCTGCTTTCAAAAGAGAAACAGTCACCGTGTTGGGGTTAAAGAAATGTACAGGTGGACTCTGAGGTATCTCCAGACCTTCAAAGGGACATTGGAGGACAGAAGAAAAGGATGGAAAGAATTGATTCAGTGTTTGCTTCCAAAGTACAAGAATGCTTCTCCTGGCCAGGTGTGGTGGCTCACGCTTATAATCCCAGCACTTTGGGAGGCCAAAGCAGGCGGATCATCTGAGGTCAGGAGTTCAGGACCAGCCTGGCCAACATATAGAGAAACCCCATCTCTACTAAAAAAATTCAAAAATTAGCTGGATGTGGTGGCACACACCTGTAGTCCCAGCTACTTGAGAAGCTGAGGCAGGAGAATCACTCGAACCTGGGAGGTGGAGGTTGCTGTGAGCCAAGATCGCACCACACTACTCCATCCTGGGTGAAGGAGAGAGATCCATCTCTAAAAAAAAAGAAAGAGAAAGAAATGCTTCTCCTAAGTGGGGGACCCTCCTAAGAGTCCCACACAAGAGACCCACAGAATGAGTAATGGGCTCAGGGCTCCAGGGAAGTAACAAACTGCAGAAAGGAGGGAGACTCAGAAGGGAAGCCACCCATGCCAACCTAATCCCAAATCCTGATCCTTCCCTACAGTCAGAAGGAGACACACTATTCTTATTAAAACATTCAGTGAGGCCGAGTGTGATGGCTCATGCCTTAATCCCAGCACTTTGGAAGTCTGAGGCGGGTGGATCACCAGGTCAGGAGTTCAAGACCAGCCTGGCCAACATGGTGAAGCCCCGTCTCTACTAAAAATACAAAAATTAGTCGAGTGTGGTGGCAGGCGCCTGTAGTCCCAGCTACTCGGGAGGCTGAGGTGGGAGAATCACTTGAACCTGGGAGGCGGAGGTTGCAGTGGGCTGAGATCATACCACTGCACTCCAGCCTGGGCAACAGAGCAAGACTCCGTCTAAAAAAAAAAAAAAATCAGTGATAGGTGAAGAAGAATCTCAAATATGAACACAGATAGCCAAGATTAGCCTAGTATTTGTGGAAAAGCAACACTGAGAAAAGAAAGGCATCAAAATCATCAAACTGAAAAAAAAAAACCTTAAAAAGGAAATAACCTGAAAAGGAAAGAAAAAAATAAAGTATAAGTGATATCCTTAGAGAAAATTAAAAGGTTTTCATATCCTGACATCAAGATGGTAAGAGTACATTCATACATATTCATTATTCCATAATGTAGGCGGGTTAAAATTCCTCCATTAAAAGACAACGACTCTAATTGGCTTAAAGAAAAAAAGTCTTGATACCATATACTAGCAGCATAGTGTTTAATAGTATAAGTTCTAGATTTGAATCCTAGTTCCAATACCTATTAAAACCCATTTATGCCTAGTGTTCCATTATTGGAACGCTAAGCATGTGGGAGTTATTTATATCCTACTGCTCAAGGTTGTTTTTTGATTGCAAAAATTCAAAAAAATTGCAACCTCAGGCATAAATGGGTTAATGATTGATGAAATAAAAACTTACATAATTGGGCTGAATAGAAGGATGGATTCAGTAAAAGTGTAAGATTGACCCAAGAAATTCTCCCTAAATATAGCACTAAAATATAAAGTAATGACAATTATGAGATAGAAAGTAAATGACATGGAAGACAGGTAATTGGACATTTTTCCTACAAGGTTTCTAAAGATAACAGAGAAAAAAGAGGGGAAGAATTATTCAAATAAATAATTGCAAATTTTTCAGAACTGATGGAAAATATAAATTTTCAGATTTAAGAGTCTACTATGTGTTGAGCAAGAAAAAAAGAAAAATAATCCAGGAGTGTCATCTTAAATTTTTAAAGCTCCAAGGCTAAAGAGAAATACTTAAAACTTCCAAAAGACAAACCCTGCCACCAACAACCAGGTTGTCTAGAAAGAAAGGATAATCAGATCAGCATGGAAACAGTAGAGCAGCATAAGAGAGAAAAAAGGAAAAATTAACTTCAAAATTCTGAGTGGAAGTTACTTTGAACTTCAAATTTTATATCCAGCCAAAGTAACATTCAAGTGGGAGGTCAAAATAAAGATATCTTTATGAAACGGCCTGGTTTTACTGTTCAGTTTGAACTTTTAGTGAACCCACTCAGTTAGGATAACTGAGTAATCACCCTTAGTAATTAGTATGCATTTAAATTTGGCACATATTGCTCATATGTATAAAAATCTAGTTAATCTGATAAATCAAACATAATAGGAGTACATCACTTTCTTTTATAGCTCTGTCCTGACATCTTTCAGAGTAATGTAAAAGCACAAAAAGTAAACCTTTACTTTAAACAACTTCCTGTGGTAGGTAGCACGTGTATTATTTTAATGCCCTGGAATTTAGAAAGGTCTCTTCAGCCAGCAGTAAGATGAAAAGCTTCTTTCATTTTCTGTTTTCCAGGTCATTGGCATTCAAATGTTCTTAATGCTTCTGTAAAAACAGAAACTAAAATCTTCTTTTCCTTACTCCCATTTTTCTATTTCTTTATAACTTTTGGTGAACCACATTGCCTGTGTCTGAGGCATGCTAGTGTGGTTTTATAAACAGATATTTTAAGTGGCAGAGTCAGTTAGAAGTTTTGCAATATACAATGCTTTTCTTTTTTTTTTTTTTTTTTTGAGACGGAGTCTCACTCTGTCGCCCAGGCTGGAGTGCAGTGGCACGATCTAGGCTCACTGCAAGCTCCGCCTCCCAGGTTCACACCATTCTCCTGCCTCAGCCTCCAGAGTAGCTGGGACTACAGGCTCCTGCCACCACGCCTGGCTAATTTTTTGTATTTTTAGTAGAGATGGGGTTTCACCGTGTTAGCCAGGATGGTCTCGATCTCCTGACCTCATGATCCGCCCGCCTCGGCCTCCCAAAGTGCTGGGATTACAGGCGTGAGCCACCTAGACATGCTTATTTTCATGGCAGAGGGGCAAGGAGACGGAGGCTACCCACACTCCACTGGCTAAAGGAAAGCACATGTCCAAGCCCATCATCAGAGAGGCACTAAAGTATAACCCTGTCTTAGGTGGAAAAGAGAGTGAATATTTGCTAGTAATAATACAATTTACCCCAGATAGTAAGAATACACTCATCCATATTAGTTATCCCAATAAACGTGATGAGTTGAATTCCCCTGTTAAAGGATAAAGACTAATGAAAGAAAAAATCTAGATGCCATCACTAGTAGTACAGTGATTAGTATAGCACTACAGGCTCTGGATTTCCATCCTGGGTCCTCCACCTATTAGGTATATGTAAAGTGAGCATATGAATAGTACCTACTACCTACTGAATAGAGTTACTGTGATTAATAAATAATAATATTAATATATTATATATAATATATAATACAAGTTTTGCCGGGCGCAGTGGCTCACACCTGTAATCCCAACACTTTGGGAGGTTGAGGTGGGCGGATCACAAGGTCAGGAGATCGAGAACATCCTGGCTAACACAGAGAAATCCCGTCTCTGCTAAAAATACAAAAATTAGCTGAGTGTGGCGGCAGGAGCCTATAGTCCCAGCTGCTGGGGAGGCTGAGGCAGAATGGCGTGAACCCGGGAGGCAGAGTTTGCAGTGAGTCGAGATTGCGCCACTGCACTCCAGCCTGGGCGACAGAGCGAGACTCCGTCTCAGAAAAAAATATATATATATAAAATATAAATAATAATAATAAATAATAAATTAATAAATAAGTACCTGTACTCTACTATATGGATAACAGCATACAAGGATTGCATGAAAAGTGACTGGTGAATAGTGCTTAATGTTGGCTATTACTGTTACTATAAAGAGATACCAGAAAAAAAATGACAGGTTTAAAGTGTGAAAATGCAAGAACAAATAAAGATAGAACAAGAAAATACTAATGAAAACAAACAAAGGTCAGGTGTGGTGGCTCCCACTTACAATCCCAACATTTTGGGAGGCCAAGGAGGGAGGATTGCTTAAAGCCAGGAGTTTTGTTTTGCTTTCAAAATTTCTTATGTTTCTGCATAAACAAAACAGCTCAGGCAACATAGCAAGACCTCTTCCACAGAAAATAGCCTGGGCAATATGGTGAGACCCTCCCTACAAAAAAATTTAAAAATAAGCTGGGCATGCTGGTGCATGCCTGTAGTCCTAGCTACTCAGGAGGTTGAGGCAGGAGGATCACCTGAGCCCAGGAGTTTGAGGCTGCAATGAGCTATGATCGTACCACTGCACTCCAGCCTGGGTGACAGAGGGAGAGCCTATCTCAAAAAATAAAATAAAATAAAACCATGGAATTAAACATTATGAATTAAAGATGCTCCCACTCCTACTTGAAAACCCACTAATGATACAGTAAAGGAATTTTTTAATACGCATAAGCTCATACGCACAAACAGATGCAACAACATCTTAGCAAAAGGAGAGCAGTTAGACATCTAATTGGTTAATAATTAAATGACCAGAAAAGGCTAATGCCTGTTTGAAACCCAGAAGTAGGCAGCTTTGTGCCACAAACCACCAGAAAATCTCAAGAATGGGAGACACCACTCTGAATAAAGAGGATGAAGTGACCGTGAGGCTGGAAATGGGATTATTGATTGAAAGTCCATATAGGATGCAGCTGGATCTCTAACTCTGTCTCCATGGAAGACTAGAGAGAATGAACTAGAGTGACGCTGGACTTAGGGCTTAGGCAGGGAATGAGGGCCCATACTGAACACAACAGAGTTAAGAGAAATGCTATATACTATGGAATGTGAGACCTCTAGTCCCCTTCCTCCACTAGGCTCCAAGAATACTGGTAGTCTACTCTATTAGTCTCAGGCATTGGAGACCACTCCTTCTCAGGCATGATTAGCCTAAGAAAAGACCTTCAAATATTGATGGTTGGGGTCCCCCAACTACACTGTCCAGACAGATCTCATAGTAATTCCACTAGGAAATAAGCCACTCCCACTCAGAGAGAGCTTCCATTAAGCTTTTTTTCCCCTATATGCTTTAAGTGACTCACTTCTAACTGTGAATAAAATTATCATCTAAGGATTGACAGTTAGTTAAGGAAACTTTCCACATAAAAGCAAAAATCGGCCAGGCCCAGTGGCTTACACCTGTAGTCCCAGCACTTTAGGAGGCCCTGGCAGGAGGATCACTTGAACCCAGGAGTTCAAGACCAGGCTGGGCAACATGGCAAGACCCCATCTCTACAAAAAATAGCCAGGATGGTAGCACACACCTGTAGTCCTAACTACATGGGAGGCTGAGGTGGGAGGATCGCTTGAGCAGTGAGGCTGCAGTGAGCTATGGTCAGGCCACTGTACTCCAGCCTGGGCAACAGGGTGAGACCCCGTCTCAAAATAAATAAATACATAAACAAAAGCACAAATCAAAACAAAAAACTAACAAAAGAGAAAATAAAATTGAGGAACCAGAAATGATGCAGAAATGTAAGAAATTTTGAAAGCAAAACAAAACATTATTTTTGAAGAGGTAAAATATAGTATCTATTTTTATTTATTTGTATATTTTTTGAGATAGGGTCTCACTCTGTTGCCCAGGCTGGAGTGCAGTGTTACCACCCCAGCTCACTGCAGCCTCGACCTCTTGGGCTCAAGTGATCCTCCCACTCTGGCCTTTCAGGTAGCTGGGTATAGGAGGACGCCATCATGCCCAGCTAATTTCTTTCTTTCTTTCTTTCTTTTTTTAATCTACAACCTTATTTTGAAAAATCTTTTTTTTTTTTCTCTGTCACCCAGGCTGGAGTACAGTGGCACGATCTCAGCTCACTGCAACCTCCACCTCCCAGGTTCAAGCGATTCTCCTGCCTCAGCCTCCCGAGTAGCTGGGATTACAGGCGCCTGCCCACCACACCTGGCTAATTTTTGTACTTTTTAGCAGAGACAGGGTTTCACCATATCAGCCAGGTTGGTCTCGAACTCCTGACTTTGTGATCCACCCGCCACAGCCTCCCAAAGTGCTGGGATTACGGGCATGAACCACTGGGCCTGGCCATGCCCAACTAATTTCTTTCTATTTTGTGTAGAGACGGGGTTTTGCCATGTTGCCTAGGCTGGTCTCAAACTCCTGAGCTCAAATGATGCGCTCGCCTCGACCTCCCAAAGTGCTGGGATTGCAGAAGTGAGCCACCACTCCCAGCCTGATAATTGCATCTATTTAAAAAGATAAGAAGACCAGCTGTCTTAGAAATTAAAAATACAATAGCACATATGAAAAATTCGATGAACTTTTTCAATGAAATTAAAAAACTGAAAAAAAAATTTTAATGAAAAAATTCAATGAAGAGACATTTGAGAAAATTCCATAAGACATGGAAGAAAAAAAGAGCTTGAGTAAGAAAGAGGATGAAAATGGGCTAGAGGTGATAGAGGATCAGTGCATCAGTGTGGCAGGCTACTGAGGAACAGGAGTTCCAGAGAGAAAACAAAGCAGACAAAAATTATCAAGACAACAATTTAAGAGCTCTCTCAGACATAAAAGACATGAGTTTCTAGATGGAAAATACCTACTGATGATACAGGAGTCAGGCAGGGAAGTGCTGGGAAGGGAAAGGCATTGTCCCTGGCTAGGACCCCCGGGCCTGTGCCCACGAACCTATGTTCTGTTTCTGTTTTCCTGCCCAAATGCTGCATTTCCCAACACGCCCCCACCCCGTGCCTATAAAACCCCCAAGACCCTAGCAGGCAGAGACACAAGCAGCTGGACATCCAGAGGAGCTTATCGCTGGAAGAAGACACAAGTGGCTGGACTTGAAGAGGAACACATCAGCGTAAGAGCACACCGACAGAAGCCGGCAAGTTTGCTTGGGATGGTGGGAGGAGACTCCGGGCCACTGAGTTGCCCGATTCCAGGGGAAAGCCACCTTCCCACTCCATCCCCTTCTGGCTCCCCCATCTGCTGAGAGCTACTTCCACACAATAAAACCTTGCACTCATTCTCCAAGCCCAGGTGCATGCCGATTCTTCCGGTACACCAAGGCAAGAAACCCCGGGATACAGAAAGCCCTCTGTCTTTGTGGTAAGGCAGAGGGTCTTATTGAGCTAACATAAACTGACTACCGACAGCTAAACTAAAAGAGCACCCTGTAACACGTGCCCACTGGGGCCTCAGGAGCTGTAAACATTCACCCTTAGACACTGTGGTGGGGTCGGAGCCCCACAACCTGACCGTCTGCATGCTACCTCTAGGGGCTTGAGCATCGGGGCACCCAAGAAGCAAGCCACATCCCCATCACACACCCTGCGAGGGGGACAAGGGAATTTTTCCGTTTCACTAATGCCTAGCAGAGTGGATGAAAATAAACCCCTACTAAGGCAACTCATTGTGAAATTTCAGAGCACTCAGGACAAAAGATACTGAAAGCTTCCAGGAAACAAAACAGGCCATAGACAAAGGAGTGGAGATCAGATTGGCTACCATGCCTCAAGAACATGACTTGAACCAGCAATGCTTTCAAAATCCTGAGGGAAAATGATTTCCTGGGCTGGGCAAGGTGGCTCACACTTTGTAATCCCAGCACTTTGGGAGGCCGAGGTGGGTGGATCACTTGAGTTTGAGACCAGCCTGGCCAACATGGTGAAACCCCGTCTCTACTAAAAATACAAAAAATTAGTCGGGCGTGGTGGCGGGTGCCTGTAGTCCCAGCTACTCTGGAGGCTGAGGCAGGAGAATGGCATGAACCCGGATGGCGGAGGTTGCAGTGAGCCGAGATTGTGCCACTGCACTCCAGCCTGGGCGACAGAGCAAGACTCCTTCTTAAAAAAAAAAAAAAGAAAGAAAAGAAAAAAGAAAGAAAACGATTTCCAGCCTAGAAATCTACAGATACCCCCAAACTATCAATCAAATGTAAGAGTAGAGTAAAGACATTTTTCCACAGGCTACCCTCACGTAGGCTGTTGTAAGAAGTTTGGATCCAAGCAGAGGGAAATCCATTAACTCCTGAGAAAATAGAAAGCTATCTGAAAATGATATATAATCACAGTATATGAAATAAGTTGGCTGTAAATCACATCTTCATAGATGTAATAATGAATATTGAATATTGATCTAACCAAAAATTTTAACTGTTTTGGGAGGATGTGGAGAATGGAAATGGAAATGCAATGGGGTCATGTGAGAAAACAAAATAATAATGTTCAACAACAGAAAATGAAGAAAATATAAAACTGAAAATTCAAGGGATTTCAGTCGTGGGAAGATTATTTATTTATTTATTTATTTATATTTATTTTGAGACAGAGTCTCGCTCTGTCGCCCAGGCTGGAGTGCAGTGGCGCCATCTCGGCTCACTGAAACCTCTGGATCCCAGGTTCAAGTGATTCTCCTGCCTCAGCCTTCTGAAGAGCTGGGATTACAGGCACGAGCTGCCATGCTCGGCTAATTTTTTTTTTTTTTTTTTTTTGTATTTTTTAGTAGAGAAGGGGTTTCACCATGTTGGCCAGGCTGGTCTCAAACTCCTGACCTCAGGTGATCCACCCACCTTGGCCTCCCAAAGTGCTGGGATTACAGGTGTGAGCCACCACGCCGGGTGGAAGATTATTATTTAGAAACGTGGAAGCAATTATCCAAAACAATGTAATAAGTGATTGTCTCTAGGTTGAGAAAATTGAGTGGGGGTTGGGTTGAGGCAAGACATTTCTTTTTTTTTTTTCCTTTTTTTGAGACAGGGTCTCACTCTGTTGCCCAGTGTAGTAGCAAGATCATAACTCACTGCAGACATGATGTCCTCCTGGGCTCAAGCTATCCTTCCATCTCAGCCTCCTGAGTAGCTGGGACTACAGGTGTGCACCACCATGCCCGGCTAATTTTTTAAAATTATTTTTTGTGAAGACAGGTTCTCCCTATGTTGCCCAGCCTGGTCTCAAACTCCTGTGTTCAAGCAATCCTCCCACTTCAGCCTCCCAAAGTGCTAAGATTACAGATATGAGCCACTATGCCTGGCCATTTTAAATCTTATATTTGATTTTTAAAACCATTTGCACACGTAAACTAAAATTTATACAGATTAAAAAATAAAGACAGTAAGAGGCCAGGCACAGTAGCTCATGCCTGTAATCTCAGCACTTTGGGAGGCTGAGGCAGGAGGATCACTTGAGGTCAGGAGTTTGCGACCAGCCTGGCCAACATAGTGAAACCCAGTTCTACTAAAAATATATATAAAAATTAGCCGGGTGTGGTGGTGCATGCCTGTAGTCCTAGCTACTCGGTAGACTAAGGTAGGAGAATCCCTTGAACCCAGGAGGCAGAGGTTGCAGTGAGCTGAGATCACACTACTGCCCTCCAGCCTGGACAACAGAGAGAGATTCTGCCTCAAATTAAATAAATAATAAAGAAAGAAAGAAGTTTTGGCCAGGCGCGATGGCTCAGGCTGGACACGGTGGTTCACGCCTGTAATCCCAGCCCTTTGGGAGGCCAAGGCGGGCAGATCACGAGGTCAGGAGATTGAGACCATCCTGGCCAACATGGTGAAACCCTGTCTGTACTAAAAATAGAAAAAAATTATCTGGGTGTGGTGTCGCATGCCTGTAATCCCAGGTATTTGCGAGGCTGAGGCAGGAGAATCACTTGAATCCAGGAGGTGGAGATTGCAGTCAGCCGGGATCACGCAACTGCATTCCAGCCTGGCTACAGAGCGAGACTCCGTCCCAAAAAAGTAAAAATTAAAAAAAGACACTACGTTTTGCAAAATAATGTCAGACAAAATCGAATTTTAACCAAAAGTATTAGAGTGAGAAAAGATATTTCATAACGATAAAAGACACTATATGCCTAGAAAATATATTTTCATGAGCCTTTCCCCTTGTAATAACAAAGCTTTAATATACATGCAAATATGCAAAAAAAAAATTGACAATCAAAATCTTAGTGGGACACTTTAACATACCTTTCTCAAAAATTGACAAATAAAACAGACAAAAAATTAATTCTGCATGCACACGGAAGATTTCAATAATATAAATAATTGGATTTTATATATAATGGATATACATACATACACACATATGCACATATATTTACACATACATATATACATATATATTCACATGCAGTCTTTTCAGTTGACCTCAGAATACTCCTGAGCCTCTATGTAGCCTCTATGAATTAGGCTACACAGAAAATCTCGATATAGGCCAGGCGGTGTCTCACGTCTATAATCCCAGCACTTTGGGAGGCTGAGGCAGGAGAATAGCTTTAGCCCAGGAGTTGGAGACCAGCCTGAGCAACATAGTGAGACCTGTCTCTATATAAAAATATATTTTTAAAAAATTTAGTAATAATTAAAAGAAAATTTCAATATACTTCAAAAATTACAAATTTATATGTACATGGCCATACATTCATTCTCTGGCTATGAGGCAATAAAATCAGAAATAATTGTAAAAGGGTAGCAAAAAAAAAGAAAAAGGAAAAAGAAATCAATTAGCTTTTAACTTTTAAAAAAATGTTTACTCTTGGCAAGGCACAGTGGCTCACGCCTGTAATCCCAGCACTTTGGGAGGCCGAGGCAGGCGGATGGAGGTCAGGAGTTCGAGACCAGCCTGGCTAACATGGTGAAACCCCATTTCTACTAAAAATACAAAAAATTAGCCGGGTGTGGTGGTGCGTGCCTGTAATCCCAGCTACTCAGGAGGCCGAGGCAAGAGATTGCTTGAACCCAGGAGGCAGAGGTTTCGGTGAGCCGAGACTGTGTCATTGCACTCCAGCTTGGGCAACAAGAGCGAAACTCCATCTCAAAAAAAAAAAAAAAAAAAGGCCAGGCATGGTGGCTAACGCCTATTAACCTAGCACTTTGGAAGGCCGAGATGGATGGGTTGCCTGAGCTCAGGAGTTCGAGACCAGCCTGGGCAACATGGTGAAACCCCATCTCTATTAAAATACAAAAAAAAGCCAGGCGTGGTGGCGGGCGCCTGTAATCCCAGCTACGTGGGAGGCTGAGACATGAGAATTGCTTGAACTCGGGAGGTGGGGAGGCTGCAGTGAGCCGAGGTCATGCCATTGCACTCTAGCCTAGGCAACAAAGTGAAACTGTCTCAAAAAAAAAGTTCAATCTCTAGGATAAAATAAGAAACAACTAAAATCATTAACTTCTTAAATAAAGGAGAGTAGGAGTACCACATAACAAACAACAGGAAGCTTGAAAATAATTATTGAAAAAGAAATGTATAGTTAGTAGGAGGAATTAATTGAAAAGGAGAAAAACCCAGCATATTAAATCAATTAAACCAAACACTGTTTCATGTGGGGGTGCCAAAGTGGGGGCAATAGACAAGCTTTAAACAAGCCTGAACAACAAAAACAGGAAGGCATATCAATAAAATTAAGAAAAAGGACAAAATTATAAATTCATACCAAAAAAATTAAGCTGCTAGATGAAATGGAAGATATTCTAAGAAGATATAAATTATCAAAACTGTTTTCTAAAACAAAAAGCACTTTATGTGGATTTGAAAAGTTTTTATTGTGATAAAACACATGTAACATGAAATACGCCATTTTAAGCAGTTTAAGTGTATAATTCAGTGGCGTTAATTACATTCACATTGTTGTGCAGCCCTCACCACTATCTGTTTTCAAATCTTTGCCATCACTCTAAACAGAGACTTTGTGACCTTTAGGCAGTAACTCCCTATTCCTCTCTTCTCCCAGCCCTTGGTCACCTCTAATCTACCTTCTGCCTCTATGAATATGCCTTTTCTAGATATTTCATATAAGCAGAGTCATACACTGTCTCTTTGTGAGTGGCTTATTTCAGTTAGCATGTTCTCAAGGATCGTCCATGTTGTAGCTTGTGTCGGAACTTCATTTCTCTTAAAGGATGAATACTATCCTATTGTATGTACGTACCACATTTTGTTTATCCATTCATCTGTTGATAGACACTTGCATTGTTTCCACCTTTTGGCTATTGTGAATAACACTGTAATGAACACTGGGGCCAAAAGTGACATTTAAAGAGGAAAAAAAGGCCAGGTGCGGTGGCTTATGCCTGTAATCCCAGCACTTTGGGAGGCCGAGGCGGGTGGATCACCTGAGGTCAGGAGTTTGAGACCAGCCTGGCCAACAAGGTGAAACCCCTGTCTCTACTGAAAATACAAAAATTAGCCAGGCGTGGTGGTGGGCGCCTGTAACTCCAGCTACTCGGGCGGTGGAGACAGGAGAATTACTTGAACCTGGGAGGCGTAGGTTGCAGTGAGCCGAGATGGTGCCACTGCACTCCAGCCTGGGCGACAGAGCAAGACTCTGTCAAAAAAAAAAAAAAAAAAGAGGTAGAAAAACAGAAGAAGCCAATTACTACAGGAGAAATTAAAGTTACTGAAAAATACATCCTGAAAAAGCTATTTGTCTCAGACAATTACAGGAAAGTTCTCTCAGACCTTAGGACACAGAAAGGTTCCAGAGGCTAGAAAAAGATGGAAAGTTTCCCAAATTATTCTACAAGGCTAACACAGTCTTGCTGTCTAGAGAAACTTTAAAATAAATAGCCTAAAAAAAGAAAACTATAAAGGAACGTCACTTAAAAATATAGACACAGCCGGGCGCAGTGGTTCTCGCCTGTAATCCCAGCACTTTGGGAGGCCAAGGCAGGCAGATCACGAGGTCAGGAGATCGAGACCATCCTGGCTAACATGGTGAAACCCCGTCTCTGCTAAAAATACAAAAAATTAGCCGGGCTTGGTGGCAGGCGCCTGTAGTCCCAGCTACTCGGGAGGCCGAGGCAGGAGAATGGCGTGAGCCCAGGAGGCGGAGCTTGCAGTGAGCCAAGTTCACGCCACTGCACTCCAGCCTGGGCAACAGAGCAAGATTCCGTCTCAAAAAATATATATATAAAAATATATATATATATATATAGAGAGAGAGAGAGAGAGACAAAAATCCTAAGTGGGAATTCAAATAAAATACTGGCAAATAGAATTTATCCATATATCTAAAGACTAATTCTAAAGTGATTGGCCTAATAGGGTTTATTCCAGGAATATAAAGCTACTTCAATATTAGGAGATCTCTTAATATAATTCAACACCTCCAATTTAAAAAAGAAAAAATATAATAATCTCAAATGTGAAACAGTATTTTGGTTAAATTTCAACATCACTTTCTGAACAAATTAGAAAAACAGAGACATTTTTTCAGCAAACATTATACATAATTGTGAGATGCTAGAAGTGCTCTCATTAAAAGTCAAGAAGATAGAGGGATACTTGCTATTCCCACTCCAACCTCATGCTGGATATTCCAATAAGGTAAGCCAAGAAAAGAAGGAAAAGATAAAAAACCAAACACCGCATGTTCTCACTCATAGGTGGGAACTGAACAATGAGAACACATGGACACAGGATGGGGAACATCACACACCGGGGACTGTTGTGGGGTGGGGGGAGGGGGGAGGGATAGCATTAGGAGATATACCTAATGCTAAATGACGAGTTAATGGGTGCAGCAGACCAACATGGTACATGTATACATATGTAACAAACCTGCACATTGTGCACATGTACCCTAAAACTTAAAGTATAATAATAATAAAATAAAATAAAAAAAACCAGGGAGAAGAAAGGAGAAACTCTCATAGTTAGTATATGGTATCATAGTCTGTTTAGAAAATTCCTGAGAATTGACAGAAAAAAAAAATAAAAGAGTATTCAGTAAGACAGCCACACACACAAAAATCTCATTTTTCTGTATACTCTCATTAAGTGATTTAAAAATCCATGGGGGGTGCGGAACCCAAAACCCTTTCACATTAGCAAGAACAAATGCCTTAAAATTGACTTACAATGAAATGAAGACAAGTATAAAACTTTAAGAAGCAAAAAAATAAGCACCTAAATAAACAGAACAGCAAATGGTGTTCCTAAATCTGGAGACTCAGTTTTTTTATGATGTCAATTATCTCATTAGTTTATCAATTCCAATAACTTTCAATTGGTTGTTTAGAGGAAACTTGGCAAACAGATGCTAAAGTGCTTCAGGAAGAGGAAACTAACAAGAAAAGACAAAATATTGAAAAATAAGAATAATGGGAGAAGAACTGCCCTGCCAGAGAGCAAAATAAACTGCAAGGCTATAGAAATTAAACAGGGTTATAACCTTGCAGGGAGAGATAAAAAGACAAACATCCATTTATACATGGGAACTTACATCACCAAAGTGGCATCTCAAGTTAGTGGGGGGAAACGATAGGACATTTGCTATCTACTGAAGAAAATAAACCTAGATCACTACCTCATATTATACAGACAAATACCAGACAAATTAAAGAAAATGTCTGGGTTCATTAGCTCATGCCTCTATTCCCAGCTCTTTGGGAGGCCAAGGTGAGTGGATCACTTGAGCCCAGGAGTTCGAGACCAGCCTGGGCAACAAAGCGAGACCCTATCTCTACCAAAAATTAAAAAAAAAAAAAAGAAATTAGCTGGTCATGGTGGTGCGAACCTGTTGTCCCAGTTACACAGAGGGCTGAAGTAGGAGGTCAAGGCTGCAATGGACCATAATCGTGCCACTGCACTTCAGCTGGGGTGACAGAGAAAAGAAAAGTGTTCGAATGAAAACATCCAAACTTAGAAGAAAATGGTGAAGATGTTTGAATCACCTTACCAAGGACAGACTTTCTGAGCAACACAGCAGACCAGAAGCACTCTCTGGTGTCAGGCAGCAGTCCTGGGCCAGGGCCCAGCACTCCAGTGTGCTCACATCAGTCCCCTCTAAACCCTGTTTCCTAAGCCTGGGAGGTCCCCCAAGAGACTTATGCTATTTACAGCCTCCTGGTGGGGGAACGTGAAACCATATCTTCAGGGGCTTTTAAACCATGTCTGAGTTAACACCGATTCCTGGGACCCCAAAACACCAGGACTCCCTATTTAGAAGAATATATAAGGCTGCAGTGAGCCGAGATCACTCCACTGCACTCCAGACTGGGTGACAGAGCGAGACTCTATCTCAAAAAAAAAAAAAAAAGGAAAAAAGAAGGAGGACATAAAAGCACTCATAAAAGCACTTCTGACTTTGTTTCTGTAACATATTTGGCTTCCACTTGACATTTCATTCGACTTATTCAAATGGGTTCAGTGGCTTATAAAAACTAGTGGTACACGCCATATCATTATAACCAGCACTGTCCAATAGAACTTTCCAAGAGGATGGAATTATTCTGTCTTCACTATCCAGTTTGGTAACAACTACCCATGTGTGGCTATTAAACACCGAAAATATGGCTAGCATAACAGAGGAACTGAATGTTTTCTTTTAATTTAATTACACCAATTAGTTAGTTAATTAAATTATTTTGAGATGGAGTCTTGCTCTATCACCCAGGCTGGAGTGCAGTGGCAAGATCATGGCTCATTGCAGACTCGACCTTCCAGGCTCAAACAATCCTCCCACTTCAGCCTTCTGAGTAGCCGGGACCACAGGTACACACCACCACACCCTATTATTTTTTTTATTTGTGGAGACTCGGTCTCACTGTGTTGTCCAGGCTGGTCTCAAATTCCTGGGCTTAAGCAATCCTCCCACCTCGGCCTTCCAAAGTGCTGGGATTACGGGTGTGAGCCATTATGGCTGGTTTAAGTTTAATTATAAATAGTTGCATGTGACTGGTGGTGAATGTATTGGACTGCGCAGGTGTTAGCCTTTATCGGTCTCAGCCTGAAAGCCTGGTAATAGATACATCAGAGTGCAGGCCAGGATTACTAGGACTGGAACCAGGAGAGTCTGCAAAGTGAGTGTAGTATTTTCCTATTGATGCTGGAACAAATTACTACAAATTTCGTGGCTTAAAACAACACAAATTTCTTGTCTTACAGTTCTGGAGGTCAGACATCTCAATTAGTCTTATGAGTTAGGCCCAAGTTAGGTGTTGGCAGGGCTGGCTCCTTTGGAGGGTGGGGGAGAATCAATTTCTTGCAGTTTCCAGAGGCTGCCTGCATTCTTCTGCTTATAGCCCCCTCCTCCATCTTCAAAGCCAGCCTGTAGCATCTTCAAAATCTCCCTTTCTCTCTGACCTCTGCTTCTGTCCTCACATCACCTTCTCTGAGTCTGACCCTCCTGCCTCGCTCTGATAAGGACCCTTATGTTCACATTGGGTCTACTGGGCTAATCCAGTATCATCTCCCCATCTCAAGATCCTTAACTTAATCACAAAGTCTCTTTTGCCATGTAATCTAACAAATTCACAGGTTCTGGGTATTAGGCTGTAGACATTGTAGGGTAAGGGGACATTATTATTGTGCTTACCACCAAGGACAGCCAACTGTTCCCATCACATAAAATCTGGGCTAATGACCTCCCCCCGGAAACAGACCTGGAGGTGGGCTCGAGCAAGAAGCCTCTCTGTGGGCACAGTTCCCATCTTCATGCTGAATCATCTTGGATTCGGCTCAAGATAGATGGAGCAGGGCCCAGACTCCTTAAGGAGAAGGCTGTTAGGGCCCAGCAGAGAGAGGATCTGGTCCCAGCCAAAGCACTGAGGTTGGGCACAGAGCTCCAGTTCTTGGGATGATAGCCTGGCTGCAGCCCTGGGGTGTGGGGGACTCACACTGAGGGAGTTGGGTGACGAGGTTGGGGTGTCTCTGAGCAGAAGCCTGCACATTATCTTCTGGACATCAGAGAAGTATTGACTGTTTTTTGAGCTGGGAAGTTATATAAACAGTGCAATGTTTAAAGAAGATTAAGCTGGCAGTTGTGTGCAAGTGGGGCCAGGGGGAGGGGAGTGGGAAACTGGTGAATAAATACAGGCAGGGAATGATTAGTTTCAGAGGAACAGTGGGAATACAGAGAGAAGAAAATATGTGCAAGAAACATCCTGTCAAACAGAAAACACACTAAAAATACCACTGCTGAGCTAAATAAAAAAATGGCAGCAACATCTTAAATCATTTTGGAAAAAAATAGTTTCAGTTTTTATTGGTTTATATACTTAAAGAATTTTTGTAATTGTAGAGTCTGTTAAATGGTGTTATTAATGCCCTCAGCTGTCACTGTACAAAATATATTTAACAGGTATATGCTGAAACCTTACAATACTCACCAAGTGTTAATCACTTATAGGCACCATACTTAATCATTCAGTTATTTGAAAGAGCATAATGTTACAGGTATTTGAATTAGCAAAGATATGAGGCCGAGGATTGCTCCTCCAGGAGAGCAACAGCTAGATATATTTTCACATAGAAAGTTTTGGCATTTACGGTCGAGCGTGGTGGCTCACGCCTGTGATCCCAGCACTTTGAAAGGCCAAGGTGGGTGGATCACCTGAGGTCAGGAGTTCAAGACCAGCCTGGCCAACATGGTGAAACCCCATCTCTACTAAAAATACAAAAATTAGCCAGGTGTGGTGACAGGTGCCTATAATCCCAGCTACTCAGGAGGCTGAGGCAGGAGAATCACTTGAACCCAGGAGTCAGAGGTTGCAGTGAGCCGAGATCATGCCACTGCACTCCAGCCTGGGTGACAGAGCAAGACTCCACCTCAAAAAAAAAAAAAAAAAAAAAAAAGAAAGTGTTGACATTTACTACCTTTCACCTTTAGAAAAAATGAGCCCTGCTTTTTCTTACCAGATGGCCCCTCTCTCTGGGGCTTGTGTGCCATCTGGAATTTGTTTTGATAAATCCAAACACTAGGGCTATGTTATCTTCCCAGCTAAATATAACATTTAGTTAATTAGCCTGGCAACCTATGCATTTCTTTCACATGCTAAAAAAGATAACACTGCATCTATACTGTGTTCTGGCTACTGGGGATAAACCACCAAAGAGAAATCAGTCTTTCTGGTTAGTGACCTCTACAACAACTTGGAAGGAGGAACTAGACGCAGACTGGAGTCCTTGAGGAGGCTTAGACTACTCTGGGGACTTGTGGGTGGCTGCATCCAGCAGGACAGGGGTTTGGATATGCTTAAGATCCCACATTACTCAATGTGCTCATGTCTCCAGACACCAAAAGATGTCCACAAGCCACCGGGCATGGTGGCTCACGCCTATAATCCCAGCGCTTTGGGAGGCTGAGGCAGGTGGATCGCTTGAGGCCAGGAGTTCGAGACCAGCCTGGCCAACATCTTGAAACTGTGTCTCTACCAAAAATACAAAAATCAGCTGGGCCTGGTGGTGTGCACCTATAGTCCCAGCTACTCAGGAGGCTGAGGCACATGAATCGCTTGAACCCAGGAGGCAGAGCTGCAGTGAGCTGTTGCTCTCACACCATTGCACTCCAGCCTAGGCGACAGAGCAAGGCTCTGTCTCAAAAAAAAAAAAAAAAAAATACCCTCAAGCCTATTTTTTTCTTTTCTTTAGAAAATCCTAATTCTTAGAGTGACAGATACATTAATAAGTGAAATTATTTTACAAGCTTGTAACAAAAGCAGCAGCTCCTGTACCAGTTTTCTACTCCCCGTTCCCACTACAGGCAATACCAGTTTCAATTAGTTCAGCTGTTTATTTTGATTTTTGCCTTCCTATATTTAAATAACTTGCTTATGCTGCTATTTCTTTATTTTTCTACTTTAATACTATCCTTTGTCTTCCTTCTGCAGAAGAGAATAATTGGCTCTCATACACTACAATTTCCCTCCCAATATAAATAAAGTAAAAAATACTTTGGTCGATTGTTACCAGTATTTATATTACTATGACTGTGGAAATACTATTCAAAGCTTAGCCATGTGGTATACTATATAATTAACTACATTTTCTTTCTCATACCACACTTTTTTTCTTTTTTGCTTTCCTAAGATAATTTTTCTTTTTAGATTTTTCTGTGCCAATTGCTAATTTATTTTCATTCTTATAACTCTCCTAAAATGTAAATTTGCTTCTCCATACATTCAAACATAGTAGGTAATTTATCAATTTTTTTTCTCCCTTGGGGACACCCCTCCTGTAACCCTCTGTCCTCTTGTTTCAGAGTGATTCTGCTATGGAAATACCAGGGGTTCCGTCTAGGTCCTGCTGCTCACGGAACAGAACACCAATCACTGAGTGATTATTTCCAAGGAAGAAGGCTTTAACTGGGTGCTGCAGCCTAGGAAATGGGAGATCAGTCTCAAATCCACCTCCTTGATTGACTAAAATTAGGGGTTTACATAGCAGGGAAGAAAAGTAACAATGTGTAGGAAAACAGGAACTAGGGAGGGGTAAGGAAACAATTGTGATGAATGAGGGGTCTGGCATCTCATTGGCTGATGCAATGATCTGGTGAGTTGCAGTTGTTTGATACTATTTTTTGAGAGGTCTGAGGGTCTTTTCCCAGGGAAGGAACTTAGATAAAACAAATATAAATTTCAAGCTTTAGCATCAGAAGGGTTAATTCCTGTGTTTATCTGAAACAAAACAAACAAAAATCTGTCTATGGGACTATTGGGTCAGTTTCAATTCAATAGCACTCCAGGCCTGCAGGTCACTGTCACTGCAGGACAGCCCTAGCCTCCAGCATGGGCAATGCCTTCCCATGCCTGGACCCTGGGCTTGCCTCTGCTTCAAGCATTCCCTCATGTAGTGGAGTATATCTGTCCTTAAAAGAAAAATGGGGACAGGAAGGTAAAGTTTTTTGAGATTTTATTCTACCCTCACCCTAGACTGATGGTGATTGCTTGGATGTAGAATTTTAGTTTGAAGCCATTTCCCCTAGAATTTGAAGATGTATAATCCTTGTCTTCTGGTGGTCACTGACAAGGAGTCTGACCCACTCTGATTCCCAGTCTTTCCCCAAGGCTTTGACTGTGTCTTTTTTTTTTTTTTCTTTCTTTAACTTATTGGAAGCTGTTGAGATTTTCTGTCCTTGGTGTTCTGAGATTTCCTGTGACCCCTGAATTGTCATTCCTCCCTAGCTCTGGGTGCTTGGTGAACCCTCTCCATCTACAAACTCACATCCTTCCATTCCAGAAGTTGTCTCTTATGATGGTTTGCTTCATTTCTTTTCCCCACTTTTCTCTGTTTATTCATTCTTGAACTCCCTTCCAGATATTGGACTATCTGAACTTATTGGCTGTTTGTTTATTATTTTTTAATTTTTTTGAGACAGGGTCACTCTGTCACCAGGCTGGAGTGCAGTGATGCAATCTCGTCTCACTGCAACTTCTGCCTCCTGAGCTTAAGTGATCCTCTGGCCTCAGCCTCCTGAGTAGCTGGGAAGATGGGCATGTGCCACCACGCCAGGGTAATTTTTGTATTTTTAGTAGAGATGGGGTTTTGCCATGTTGCCCAGGCTGGTCTTGAACACCTGAGCTCAAGCAATCAGCCCACCTTGGCCTCCCAAAGTGCTGGAATTATGGGCATTAGCGACCACACCTGGTCATTTGCTAATATTTTAAAAATCTTGTTTCATCCTTTTTTCTCGTTTATTGTTCTATGTTTGTGATATTTCCTGATGTTATTTTCTAACCCTTTCATTGACTTCTACATATCTGCTCTCACATTTTTAATTCCTAAGAGCCCTCTCGTCAAAAATTTTGTCTATAACCTCTTGTTCTTGTCTCTTGGGTGCAATATCTATCCTTAGCT
Source organism: Pongo pygmaeus (assembly GCF_028885625.2). Classification (NCBI taxonomy): domain Eukaryota; kingdom Metazoa; phylum Chordata; class Mammalia; order Primates; family Hominidae; genus Pongo; species Pongo pygmaeus. The sequence goes on along the minus strand of NC_072385.2, from coordinate 32,702,150 downwards.
CTTTAAGGATGTTAATTCTATTGGTTTTTTTGTTTGTTTGTTTTTGCTCTTTGCCTATTTCTCTCCCCCTCACCAACTTCCTTTTACTTTAATCTTTGTGGTTCATGTTAGAAGCATTTCTCAAATGTCTGGTGATCCTTGGCTATCCATTTGTCATTAAGAGTGGAAATTCTGTGAGGGTAGGTGAGGCTTATTGGTTGGTGCACTTCACTTACAGTTCTCTGGCTGGGCTGTTTCACTGGGAAATCCCCAAATGTAAATGGTAGGTGTTTTCTCTCAGGCAGGTTATTTCTCTTTTTTTTTTTTTTTTTTTTTTTTTTTTGAGACAGAATCTGGCTGTGTCACCCAGGCTGGAGTGCAGTGGTGCGATCTAGGCTCACTGCAACCTCTGCCTCCTGCGTTCAAGCGATTCTACTGCCTCAGCCTCTCAAGTAGCTGGATGACAAGAATACACCACCACGCTCAGATAATTTTTTTGTATTTTTAGTGGAGACAGGGTTTCACCTTGTTGGCCAGGCCAGTCTCCAACTCCTGACCTCAAGTGATCTTCTCGCCTTGGTCTTCCAAAGTGCTGGGATTACAGGCATGAGCCACCAGGCCCAGACCTATTGCTGTTCTTCTTTTTTCTTTTTCTTTTCTTTTTTTTTTTTTGAGACAGTGTTTCACTCTGTCACCCAGGCTGGAGTGCAGTGGCATGATCTCGGCTCACTGCAAGCTCCGCCTCCCGGGTTCATGCCATTCTCCTGCCTCAGCCTCCCAAGTAGCTGGGACTACAAGCGCCCGCCACCACGCCCGACTAATTTTTTATATTTTCAGTAGAGACGAGGCTTCACCATGTTAGCCAGGATGGTCTCGATCTCCTGACCTCGTGATCCGCCCACCTCGGCCCCCCAAAGTGCTGAGATTACAGGCATGAGCCACCGCACCTGGCCTCCTGTTCTTCTTAAGGAAGATGGTTGTGTCAGTCTTTCAGGGCTGCTATATAACAAGGTACCATGACTCGGGGGAGCTTAAGCAACAGTAGTCCACTTTCTCAAAGCTCTGCAGGCTGAAAGTCAGGTTATTTCTACAAGGGAGGAAGTTCCCTGTCTCCTCTTGGGAGATATTAGCCTGGTTGCCTGTGTTCTTGGAGTCAGATTGAAGAAGGGATGAGAGCTGTCATTCTCTCAAGTGTCACACTTAATCCCCTGTTTTCAGTATGGGAACACCCATTTCCTACTGTTCCTGCGGGGCCGGAATCCCTCTGGCCCTGCCTCTCCAGAGAGTGAACCTGGGGTCTTCTTCCCAGTGTGGCCTGGGGCAGTTGCCTGGTTGCTTAAACACGGAGGGGAAATTTAGGTGTAACGGATTCTGAGAGTGACTTTTAACCAATATACTTATTTTTAGTCTCACTTGGACCCCTACTTTTAAAGTCACCTAGTACCTCTAGTTCTTGAGTCTTTCTGACTTTCTGCTGTACAAACCAGCCTACTTCTGAATTTCTTCCTCTGCCAGTTTAGATTTTGGCTTTCTCAAGGGTGCTGAATCCATTAGCACAAACTCATGATTTCTAGGCTCCCAAATGTCATTGCTGTCATTTTCTATCTTGCTCTGTGTCCTTTTTTTCATTCTTTTAAGTCTCATATCTGTTATTTGAGTGAAGCTTTTGGAGGGAATGGAGGTAAATACATAATTCCATCTACCATATTTAACTATATATCCCTCTAGAGGCCTTCCTAAGTGGATCAGAAGTTCTGGTAATGAGGAAAGGTCTTTAAACATGGATGTTGGATGACAAGAAAAGTCACCTTGGATGTGAGTGACTGAAGGATGGATGGCGGCCACATCACAGAGGCGGTCAGTCTTCAGCACTTATGGAGCATTCGCAATCCGTAGAGCACCGACTGGGCTGGAGCTGGGGGGATGGAGAGGAAGACTGAAGTGGCATATGGAATGAGGACTGATTCCGGGCCAAATTTCTCCTTGTTACTAGTTTCTTAATGTCTTTGACTCTTAGTTTGTTGCAAATGGAGGAAGAAGAAAGAAATGTAACTTTCATCTTTTACCCCTTTTATTTTTTATATTTATTTATTTATTTTTTTTTTTGTGAGACAGAGTCTCACTCTGTTGCCCAGGCTGGAGCGCAATGGCATGATTTCGTCTCACTACAACCTCCACCTCCTGGGTTCAAGCGATTCTCCCTGCCTCAGCCTCCTAAGTAGCTGGGATTACAGGTGCGCACCATCACACTCAGCTAATTTTTGTATTTTTAGTAGTGATGGGGTTTCGCCATGTTTGGTCAGGCTGGTCTCGAACTCCTGACCTCAAGTGATCTGCTCACCTTGGCCTCCAAAAGTGCTGGGGTTACAGGCATGAGCCACCACGCCCGGCTCACCTCTTTTATTTTTAACACCATGGGTTCATAAATGGGTGAGTGAGACATCCTTGTGTGTGTATAGGGGAAATTGTTTCTGTAACATTGCTTAGAAAGAATGTTGTGGTAGTTACTACCAAGGTACTGCCTTCACATTTTAACTACCAAGTTCATCAAAACTCTTGATAAATACAACAAAGTCATATCAATTATTGATATTTTCTTGGTTTGTGTGGTAGGTTTGAACACAAAGGCTCTCATCTGTATGATTATTCTACCAGGGAATGGGCCTCAGCTCCAGGTCACTTGATGTCTATGGTAGAGTCATCAGGATTTTAAGAAAATAAACAAGGGGGCTGGGCATGGTGGCTCATGCCTGTAATCCCAGCACTTTGGGAGGCCGAGGTGGGTGGATCACAAGGGCAGGAGATCGAGACCATCCTGGCTAACATGGTGAAACCCCATCTCTACTAAAAATACAAAAAATTAGCCAGGCGTGGTGGCGGGGTGCCTGTAGTCCCAGCTAATTGGGAGGCTGAGGCAGGGGAATGGCGTGAACCCGGGAGTTGGAGCTTGCAGTGAGCTGAGATTGTGCCACTGCACTCCAGCCTGGGTGACAGAGCAAGACTCCGTCTCAAAAAAAAAAAACAAAAAAAAAAAGAAAAAGAAAGAATGAAAATAAACAGGGAGAAAAAAGCAAGAGAATAGAAAAGGGATTTTTAAAACAGTATCGGGGAAAACAGCAATGTTCATAGATAGCAGCTTCATTCATAATAGCTCAAAACTGGACACAACCCAAATGACCATCAACAGAAGACTAATGAATAACAAATTATGGTATATCTATACAATGGAATGCTACTCAGAAATGAAAATAAATGAATGATAGATACATAAATAACTGGAACTAACCTCAAAAGCATTATGCTGCACTGAAGATGTCAGAAACCAAATAGTGCACCCTATATGATTCTTTTCCTACGAAGTTCTAATCTATAGATGCAGAAATCAGAACAGTGGCTGCCTGTAGGGATGAGAAGTAAGGATTAAGAAAAGGCACAAGAGGGCTTTCTGGTTAATAGAAATGTTCTATATTTTCACTGGAGTGGTGATTATCCAGGTGTATGCATTTATCAAAATCATTGAGTTTATACTTAAGATCTATGCATTCCACCCTATGCAAATTTTAACTAAAAAGAAAATTAAATGAGCAAGTCTTTCCAAATGTCTTCAAAATGCTCTTCCTGTGTCTCCCACAAGCTTCAAAAGTATCAAGATATTAGTTGTTGCTGTCTGGAGTGGAGAAGTTCACTGTATGCGAAGTTTTTCTGCTAGAACATATGGGACCCCACCTCTGTTCCTGTCTAATGTCTACTCATTCTTCAGCACCACCTCAGGGGCAACCTACACACTGCTTCTCTAACTAGGGTAACACTCCCCACCTGTGTGCCATGGGGCCCCCTTTTCGTGTGTTTAATGATCTCTTTATTGTTTGGTAGTAGTGTTAGTTATCTTCTTAGGTGAATCTGTCTTCTCTTCCAGATTTTAAGCTTCCTGGTGTCCAGAAGTATGCTTTTTGCTTCATTGAATTCCTTGGCAATGCTTTCTGACTCTTCACCATGAAGGTTCAGTAAATGTTGCTTGGCTTGAAGAGGGGAGGTTTGAATGAGACAGTGGGAAATGCCTCGGTTCTAGAATTAGGAAAATAAGGATGGAAATCCTGCATTTGCAAATTTGGGCAAGTTAACCTCACTGAGTTTATGCTTTTTTCTTGTCTAAAAGTCAGACACTAAAACCTAGGTCATAGATTAGTTGATAAAGAATAAAAATAGTGTCTGTAGACATTGCTACAGTCTGGCTGTTAGTAGGTATTTAAAAAATGCTAGCTTTATTATTCTTACTAATGGATATTTGTATTTTATCATTTATTTTAGAGACAGGGCCTTGGTCTGTCACCCAGGCTGGAATGCAGTGCCCTGATCGTAGCTCACTGCAGCCTTGAACTCCTGGGCTCAAGCAGTCCTGCCGCCTCAGCCTCCCAAGTAGTTGTGACAATAGGTGTGAACCACCACGCCTGACCTACTAATGAATTTTCTCTTTTGAGACAGGGTCTTGCTATGTTCCAGGCTGGTCTCAAACTCCTGCCCTTATGTGATCCTGCAGCCTGAGTCTGCTAATGGATTTTTTTGTTGTTTTAAGACAGAGTCTTGCTCTATCACCCAGGCTGGAGTGCAGTGGTGCAATCTCAGCTCACTGCAACCTCTGCCTCACTGGTACAAGTGATTGTCCTGCCTCAGCCTCCCAAGTAGCTGGGATTACAGGCACGCACCACCATGCCCAGCTAATTTTTGTATTTTTAGTAGAGATGGGATTTTGCCATGTTGGCCAGGCTGGTCTCGAACTCTTGACCTCAGGTGATCTGCCTGCCTCAGCCTCCCAAAGTGTTGGGATTACAGGTGGGAGCCACTGCACTCAGCCTTTTTTTTTTTGAGACAGGGTCTCCCTCTATCACCCAGGCTGGAGTGCAGTAGCACAATCACGGCTCACTGCAGCTTCCACCTTTTGGGCTCAAGCCATCCCCCTACCTCAGCCTCCCCAGTAGCTGGGACCATAGGCATGCACCTCCCACCTGGCTAATTTTATTTTATTTTATTTTTATAGAGATGGGGTCTCACTCTGTTACTCAGGCTGGATATTTTTTAAAGGTTCCTGAAATAGAGTCAGTGACCCCTAAGACTCAGTATTACCTTATAGGCCTTCCTCACTCATCTCTTTCCAGCTTGGCTTGCCTGCCACCTCCCTGAGGGCTCCCCACTCTTCCCTGCTTCCTGGTATTTGTGAAGGAATAATGCATATGCCATTGGAGGCAGCAAGATGTGCAAGTAGCTGCCATCTTGAGGCCTGTACTTCTGGCCATCCCCATAGCAGCAACATAGAGACTCTGTTCTCATTACTCAGTCTTGGGCCACTATGCTTGCCTTCATTTTGCCTAAGGCACTGATTCATGTCTCCAAATTTGTCACTTGAATTCTATTAAGTCTTTACTTCTAGACCTTTAAATAATGTTATGAAAATAGGGCTTCTTGGCTAGGCGCAGTGGCTCACTCCTGTAATCCCAGCACTTTGGGAGGCCGAGACGGGTGGATCACTTCAATTCGGGAGTTGTGAGACCAGCCTGGCCAACATGGTGAAACCCCATCTCTACTAAAAATACAAAAATTAGCTGGGTGTGGTGGTGGGTGCCAGTAATCCCAGCTACTTGGAAGGCTAAGGCAGGAGAATCACTTGAACCCGGGAGGCAGAGATTGTGGTGAGTCAAGATCGTGCCATTGCACTCTAGCCTGGGCAGCAGAGTGACACTCCATCTCAAAAAGAAAAAAAAAAAAAAAAATAGGGCTTAAGTCATTTCTCTAAGTGATCCAGCTGGATGAAATTATTGTCAGCTAATAAAGATTATCTTTTTTTTTTTTTTTTTTTTTTTGGAGACAGAGTCTAGCTCTGTCGCCAAGCTGGAGTGCAGTGGCTTGATCTCGGCTCACTGCATCTTCCACCTCTGGGGTTCAAGCGATTCTCCTGCCTCAGCCTCCCGGGTAGCTGGGATTACAGGCATGCGCCACCACGCCTGGCTAATTTTTGTATTTTTAGTACAGATGGAGTTTCACCATGTTGGCCAGGATGATTTCTGTCTTCTGACCTCGTGACCCATCAACCTCAGCTTCCTAAAGTGCTGAGATTATAGACATGAGCCACCTCACCCAGCCAAGATTATCTTTAAAAAGAGTACTAAGACACTTAACAAGCACTAGTCTGATATAATGATACTGTCTTTTACATGTCACCTCTAGGTCTTCCTGGAGAAACCACTGATTCCCAGGTAGTGTACCCAGAATTTAGTATGTGTTGGTGCTCCAGGCATGCTTGTTGAACTGACTCAGCTCATGCTACCTGAGAATAAACATTTTCCTGTGGCATGCTTTATGCTCCATGAACATGGGTTCTCATTACTCTGAGATCCTACGTTAATGGGACTGCTTCTACCTTGGCACAATTGCTCTCTATACCAAACTTAGTAAGTGGCAGCTTCAACTAAATAGAACAGTAGTTAGGTAGTACATTGCAGAAATAATGACTTTTGATTACTGACTTTATACTTAACCTTTCAGTTGGTTTGGTGATTTTGATACAGGAACTCTCTGGGGTTTTGGCTATTGCAGTTGCTTGTCTGCTGTCCCTGTGGCAATATGAAGAAGTGGGAGGAACATTGGCGGGGCTTTGGAACCAGGCATAACTGAGTTTAAACCTTGGTTCAGTTGTTCACCAGCTATGTGACCTCAGGCAAATTTCTGAACTTTTCTGAGCCTCAGCAGATTTACTGCAAATACCTACATGACTGGGTCATTGTGCAGGTTGGAGTGCATGGAGATAATAGCATAGCATGGAACACATGAAAGGCTCTGAGTATATAATAACCATAATAATATAACAATAATCATATTTGCCACCACTCTACTGGGGATGACACCAACAAAGCAATTGTTAGTGGCTGGTTTGCACATTCTATGCCCAGGAAAGCCACCTGGAGTACAGTTATATGAGGACCCTACTACTGCTATAGAGAGGTGGGTAATCTATTATGTTTCCCATATATTGTCTTTTTTTTTTTTTTCCAAGATGCAGTCTCTTTCTGTCACCCAGGCTGGAGTGCAGTGGTGCAGTCTTGGTTTGCTGCAATCTCCACCTCCTGGGTTCAAGCAATTCTTCTGTCTCAGCCTCCCGAGTAGCTGGGACTACAGGCGCGCACCACCACGCCCAGCTAATATTTGTATTTTTAGTAGAGATGGGGTTTCACCAGTTGGCCAGGCTGGTCTTGAACTCCTGACCTCAGGCAATCTGCCCACCTTGGCCTCCCAAAGTGCTGGGATTACAGGTGTGAGCCATCGCGCCCAGCCTATATTGCCTTTTTTACAGATTGAAGATTTGTGGCAACCCTGTGTCAAGCAAGTCTATTTGCTTCTTTCGGTATGTGCCCACTTTGTGTCTCTGTGTCAAATTTTGACACAATTATCACAATAATTATCACAATATTTTAAATGTATTTATTATTACTATATCTGTTAGGTGCTCAGTCATTTTTGATGTTACTATTATAATTGTTTTGGAGGAACACGAACCATGCCCATATAAAAAGGCAAACAAAAGTTAAATATTGCGTGTATTCTGACCAGCCCACTGATCAGCCATTTCCCCAACTCTCTCCCGCATCTTGGACCTCCCTTTTCCTTGAGGCACAACAATATTGAAATTAATTCAGTTAATAACCTCACAATGGCAGGGCACGGTGGCTCACGCCTGTAATCCCAGCACTTTGGGAGGCCAAGGCGGGCAGATCACCTGAGGTCAGGAGTTTGAGACCAGCCTTACCAACATGGAGAAACCCCATCTCTACTAAAAATGCAAAATTAGCCTGGCATGGTGGTGCATACCTGTAATCCCAGCTACTCGGGAGGCTGAGGCAGGAGAATTGCTTGAACCTGGGAGGCAGAGGTTGTGATAAGCCAAGATCGTGCCATTGCACTCCAGCCTGGGCAACAAGAGTGAAACTCCATCTCAAAAAACAAACAAAAAACCTCATAGTGGCCTCTAAGTGTTCAAATGAAGAGTCCCACACCTGTCATTTTAAGTCTAAAGCTAGAAATGGTTAAGCTTTGTAAAGAAGGCATGTCAAAAGCCAAAACAGGAAGAAAGCTAGGCCTCTTGCACCAAATAGCCAATTTATGGATGCAAAGGAAAACTTCTTGAAGGAAATTAAAAGTGCCACTCCATGAATACATGAATGATAAGAAAAAGAAACAGACTTACTGCTGATATGGAGAAAATTTTAGTGGTCTGGATGGAAGATCAAACCAGCCACAACATTCTCTTAAGCCAAAGTCTAATCCATAGCAAGGCCCTGACTCTTCAATTCTGTGAAGTCTAAGAGAAGTGAGAAAGCTTCAGAAGAATGGTTGAAAGCTAACAGATGTTCGTTCTTGAGGTTTAAGGAAAGAAGCTGTCTCCATAACAAAAAAATGCAAGGTAAAGCAGCAAGTGCTGATGGAGAAGCTGCAGCAAGCTATCTAGATGATCTAGCTAAGATCATTGATGAAGGTGGCCACACAGATTTTTAATGTAGATGCAATAGCCTTCTTTTGGAAGAAGATGCCATGCAGGAGTTTCACAGCCAGAGAGAAGTCAATGCTTGACTTCAAAGCTTCAAAGTTCAGGCTGATTTGTTAGGAGCTAATGCAGCTGGTGACTTTAAGTTGAAGCCAATGCTCATTTCCATTTTGAAAATCGTAGGGCACCTAAGAATTATGCTAAGTCTCCTCTGCCTATGCTCTGAAAATGGAACAGCAAAGCCTGGATGACTGCACCTGTGTTTACAGCATGGTTTACTGAATATTTGAAACCCACTGTTGAGACCTACTGGTCAGAAAAAAAAATTCCTTTCTCACACCTGTAATCCCAGCACTTTGGGAGGCTGAGGCGGGCAGATCATGAGGTCAGGAGATCGAGACCATCCTGGCTAACATAGTGAAACCCTATCTCTACTAAAAATACAAAAAATTAGCTGGGCGTGGTGGCATGCGCCGGTAGTCTCAGCTGCTTGGGAGACTGAGGCAGGAGAATTGCTTGAACCTGGGAGGTGGGGCTTGCAGTGAGCCGAGATCATGCCACTGCACTCCAGCTTGGGCAACAGAGTGAGACTCCATCTCAAAAAAAAAAATTATTTTCAAAATATTACTGCTCATTGACAATGTAGCTGGTCACCCAAGAGTTCTGATGGAGATGTACAAGGAGATTAACGTTGTTTCCATGCCTGCAGCCCATGGATCAAGGAGCGATTTCAGCTTTAAAGTCTTATTATTTAAGAAATGCATTTTGTAAAACTGTAGCTGCCACGGATAGTAATAGATCTGGGCAAAGTAAGTTGAAAACCTTCTGGAGAGCATTCACCACTCTAGATGCCTTTAAGAACATTCATGATTCTTGGGGGGAGGTCAAAATATCAACATTAACAGGTGTTTGTAAGAAGTTGATTCCAACCCTCATGGATGACTTTGAGGAGTTCAAGACTTCAGTGAAGAAAGTCACTGCAGATGTGGTGGAAAAATAGCAAGAGCAGTAGAATTGGAAGTGGAGCCTGAAGAAGTGACTGAATTGCTGCAATCTCATGATGAAATTTGAAAGATGAAGAGTTGCTTCTTATTGATTGCATAGAAAGTGGTTTCTTGAGATGGAAATTACTCCTGGTGAAGACTCTGTGAACACTGTTGAAATGACAGCAAGGGATTTAGAATGTTCCATAAACTTAATTGATAAAGCAGCAACAGAGTTTGAGAGGATTGACTCCAATTTCGAAGGAAGTTCTGCTGTGGGTAAAATGTTATAATGCAGCACCACATACTACAGAAAAACGTCTTTCATGAAAAAGAGAGTCAATCAATGAGGCAAACTTCATTGTTTTATTTTAAGAAATTGCTACAGCCACCCCAATTTTTAGCAACCACCACCCTGATCAGTCAGCAGCTATCAAGATCTAGGCAAGACCCTTTACCAGCAAAAAGATGACTACTCGCTGAAGGCTCAGATGATCATTAGCATTGTTTAGTATTTTTATTTTTATTGATTGATTGATTGATTGAGACAGAGTCTTACTCTGTTGCCCAGGTTGGAGTGCAGTGGCATAATCTCAGCTCACTGCAACTTCCATCTCCAGAGTTCAGATGATTCTCATCCATCAGCCTCCTGAGTAGCTGGGATTATGGGTGTGCGCCACCACCACACCTGGCTAATTTTTGTATTTTTAGTAGAGACGAGGTTTTGCCATTTTGGCCGGCCTCATCTCAAACTCCTGGCTTCAAGAAATCCACCCACCTCAGCCTCCCAAAGTGCTGAGATTACAGGCATGAGCTACCCACACCTGGCCCACAATAAAGTATTTTTAATTAGGGTATGTAGACTTTTTTAGACATAATGCTATTGCACATTTAATAGAGCACAGTAGAGTGTAAACATAAATTTTATATGCAATGGGAAACCAAAACATTTGTGTGACTTGCTTTACTGCAGTGGTCTGGAAACAAACCTGCTATGTCTCTGAGGTATGCCTGTGGAAACTCACATTTTCATCGTTGAACCCAGCTTGACACAGCTTAAGATATATTTCCTGTTTGGTCCAGCCTGCTTCTCACAGAAGAAGAGTTTGCCTCGTAATCCTAATGTTTGAGGAAAAAATCCTTTTCTAGTGGGATCGAGTACAGCCCCTTTAGAATCAGGCGAGATCTGCCCTCTGCACAGCCCCTGCTCTGGCTCAGACCATACTCCCTCATTGTCTGATGGAATTCTCCCGAGGCCCTTTGAGTATGCTTCTATTTCTTTGACCTCAGGTAAGTCATCTCACCTTCCCTGGCCTGTTTCCTCAAACTTAAATGCCATAGTTGGCGCAGCCAGATGATCCCAAAGTGAGAAATCTGAGAAGCAACATGAAATCCAGGACTCTCTGACCTTGGTGCTTGGTTTCCAGTAGGGAACGATACATTTACCTAAGGAAGAACCTGCTTAAGGGAAATCTACCTGGACTGCTAAAGTCCTCAGTACTGCTCACCGTAGCTTCCTCCCTTCTTCTCAAGTGAATCACCGTTATTCTTATTTTGTCAGCAAGCGCTTTCCCTCACTTTACTGATGGGTCCTGATCTATAATTGCTCTGTGTTCACCTGTAATTCCTTTCCTTTTGTCTTTTACATACTTACCAAATTTTGGCCCATCCAGAATTTAATACTGGAAATGATACTCCTAACATACTTTCCAAAAACCTCCTTTGTATCTATCGTCTTAGGAGGTCCTTCCAATAACTCTGCATGGTAAGATGCTTTCCTACAGCTGACAGATGTAGGAACGGGTTTGGGCACAGTGCATCTAAAGCTCAGTAGCCAATAGGTGATGGCACTAGATTAAAACATGGATCCTCTGACACCAAATACTTGAAAAATCTTCAAGATTCACATTACCATATTCTGTCGACAGGTTTATGGTGTAGAATAACTTTTTTCCATCTGTAGAAGTTGATTATTGTAGGCCAGGCACAGTGGCTCATACCTGTAATCCCAGCACCTTAGAGGGCCTAGGTAGGTGGATCACCTGAGGTCAGGAGTTCAAGACCAGCCTGGCCAATGTGGTGAAACCCCTTCTCTACTAAAAATACAAAAATTAGCTGGGTGTGGTGGTACATGCCTGTAATTCCAGCTACTCAGGAGGCTGAGGCGGGAGAATCGCTTGAATCCAGGAGGTGGGGGTTGCAGTGAGCTGAGATCGCACCACTGCATGCTAGCCTGGGTGACAAAAGCGAAACTCTGTCTCAAAAAAAAAGTTGATTATTGCAGTAAAAATAGCCCATCAAATAGAGGTGGAGTGTGGGAATTCATCTTGCTTCTCCAGATGCTGGCTTGGGCTTGTGGATGTTTACAGCAGGGGGAGGCCTTGGAAATCATCGAGTCGGACCTCGCAGTTCCTACAGATGAGTAAACAGGCATCAACAGGTAATATGTTTTGCCCAACGTCAGATCAAGTTTGGCCACTACATGCAGAGTTTTCAGGAATTAGAAGGAAAGGTAAATAAAGCTTGTGGACTGGGTAAATTTGACCAGCCCGTGGGCCCACTCCTTCCTGCTGGAGCATTTGGTCTGTGGCAGACACACAGTGGCTGTGCTCTATGTGAAGTGATTCTGCCAAGTCCCTCCCAGGGGAGCATCACCGTTTCAGGAAAGTAGATAAGCCGTGCTTCTGCATCGCTCTTGCGTTTGTCCTCTTTGAGCTTGAAGATGGCTGACCAAGGTGCCACTGGCTACCAGGGGAAGCTGGGCTGGACAAAAGAAGTCGGAGCTCAGGCCATCTCTGCTCTGGACCCTGCTGTGTTTCTTGGCCAGAGGTGCCGCCATCTTCATGAAGCCGCAGTTCCTGCAAGCTTCTCAACCTTGGGGCTGTTGCCTACCTGTCTCATGCTTCTTACAGCCTTTTCTGCCTTACTAGCACTCCCAGCTTCTGCACACTCCTTGCTACTCACAGCAGGCCTTGCATGCACTTCCAGCTGGTATGTGGGACAGATCCAGCCCAGCCTTTACCTGGGCCGTCCTGGGCTATGAGCACCTTCTCTGCTCCTCTAGGCTTGACTTCCCTGGGCCTCTGCTTCTGCCCGTATGGAAAGAGACTCACCAAACCTATCTGGCAGGGTTGGAGAGGGTATGACTGAAATCATACTGGCATAATGCCTGACCCAGAGGTGTCCCAAATAAAGGTAGCTATTAATATGATTTGCAACAGTGTCTCCTCTATCAGACGGCAGACTCTTAGAGGTGAAGGATCAGGCCATTCATTTTTGCATCCCCTATGCCTGGTACATATTAACTGCTTAATAAATTCTGGCTAACTGTGTCTATGAGCATCTGCTGCTCACAGTCGTGGTGGTTCCCAAAATAATTGCTAGAATGATGTTTTCCCCAATCCAAGCTGCCAGCCTTGTGACTAGATCCTCTTGTTTACCAGGATGCAGCACGACTACAAGAGGAAGCAGTGACCTTCACATAAGCATTCCTTAAACTATCATGAGAACAAAGAAAAATAGGGGAACGTGAACGTCTTTATGGAGGGATGCTCTAGAATGTTGAAATCAGGATTTGGGAGGAAATAGTTGGAACTGCTGTTTCAGAGAGGAGGCTTTGCTCAAGGGCGTGGTTCCATCGAGCCAGGCACGCTGTGGTTCGGCACACAAAGGTCACACTGGCTGTATGTCAGGGCCCTGTGAGCATGAGCTGCCTCCTGATGTGCAGAAGATGGGGCGTGGTTTGCACACACATGTGACTTTTACTCAGTTTGGAGATCAGGTCTGCCGAGAGATTTCCAATGACCAGAAAAATCTATCCAAGAGCTGGTTTTGGCGGGGAGGGGTGGTAAGCCTGGACCAGCACTGCAAACCCTCAGCCATGAGCTCCCAAGGCCCAGCCCTGGGCTATGCCACCAGGACCACCAAGTGCATGTAAGGGCTCACCTTTTGGTTAACACAAAGGGGTGGCGGTGTGGCAGAGAGCTGGTTTGGTCACTGGAATTAAAAACATGAGTGGTAGCTGGGCGCGGTGGCTCATGCCTGTAATCCCAGCACTTTGGGAGGCTAAGGTGGGTGAATTGCTTGAGGCCAGGAGTTCGAGACCAGCCTGGACGACATGGCAAAACCCTGTCTCTACAAAAAATTTTAAAAATGAGCTGTGTATCCTGGCACACCTGTGGTCCCAGCTACTGGGGTTGCTGAGGTGAGAAGATGTCTTTGAGCCCAGGATGCGGAGGTTGCAGTGAGCAGAGATCACCCCCACTGCACTCCAGCCTGGGCGGCAGAGTGAAGCCTGTCTCAAAAACAAAAACAACAACAAAACCAAGAGTGGTAAGCTTCAGCACTTGCCCCAGCTACTACACGTTTCTCAGGTAATTGCTAAATTTGGCAAGTAATACTGACTTCCCCAAATCCCAACACTCCTTCACAATGCAGGTCAAGTGCCCTTTCACAAAGCCTTGGCCATCCTGCTTGTTGTGATCCCTAGGGCACGCTCTTTAAAACAGAGGACACTCCATTTGGTCCATCTCCTCCTGCATTTATCATCCTGTCTCCCTTGTGTTATTATTATTTATATGAACCTCTTGTGTATCCCATCAGACTGCAAACTCCCCATAATCAGAATAAGAAATCCTCTTGTTCCACCCTAGCGCACAGTACAATACCTTGGCTGTGGGGTGAATTGTAAATATTTCTTGAATGAACAAAGGAAAAAGTGAAGTAAAGAGTATCTTGAGACTTCAAAGCTGCAGAGAACTTTAAAAACAGTGGAAGTTCTCATATAGTAATTTTAAAATAAAATTTACAAAGTGATTTGGAAGACGGAGATAATTATTCAGAAGAAAGGGGAAAGCTTTTTCGTGTTAAATATGCCTGGCTATTTTGTGAGTTCCTCAAAGAAATGGATCATATTTAAAAATTTCAAATTCCCATTGCCTAGTACATTTTTGGCAAAATTATTTCTCTTTCACTGTTTTTAAAGATGGAAATATTTTTACTGCTCTTGCTAATTAAAATTGACATATGCTCAATGTAAACATTTAAACAATATGAAAACATAATGTAGAAAGTATAAGGTCCACCTAGGTCCATCTTTCTAGAGGTTACTTGCTGATATCTTTCCATGGTTTTAATGCAATAAGAATAACATATTGATACTATTTTATCCATTCAGTTTGTAATCTGCTTTTAAAAATTGGTGAAATGGCTGGGCCCAGTGACTCACACCTGTAATCCCAGCACTTTGGGAGGCTGAGGCAGGGGTATCACTTGAGTCCAGGAGTTTGAGACCAGCCTGGTCAATACGGTGAGACGTTGCCTCTACAAAAAAAAATTTTTTAAGAAAAGAAAAAAAACTAGTGAAATGTATGGCTTCATTTGCACATAGATACACATAAGTCTCCTTTATTCTGTAGCAGCTACACGATCTATTTATTACCTCTCACTGTTAAAACTTCAGGCAGGATTCAATTCTTGCTATTTCAAATCACACTGAAGTAAAATCCTTGTACATACATCTTCAATATGTATTTCTCAGGTTACTCTTTTTTTTTTTTTTTTTTTTGAGACAGTCTTGCTCTGTCACCCAGGTTGGAGTGCAGTGGTGCGATCTCAGCTCAGTGCAACCTCTGCCTCCCAGGTTCAAGTGATTCTCCTGCCTCAGCCTCCCGAGTAGCTGGGATTACAGGTGCGTGCCACCACACCTGGCTAATCTGTGTGTGTGTGTGTGTGTGTGTTTGTATGTGTATTTTCAGTAGAGACGGGTTTTCACCATGTTGGCCAGGCTGGTTTCAAACTCCGGACCTCAAGTGATCCGTTTGCCTTGGCCTCTCAAAGTGGTAGGATTACAGGCATGAGCCACGGCGCCCGGCCCTCGGGTTACTCTTAGACGTGGAATTTATGGGTCTAGGGACATGTATATTTAACATTGATAGATAATGCCAAATTTTCCTCCAAAAACTTGTATTTTCTGATTTGTACTCCCAACATGAACTGAGAAGGCCTACAGAGCTTACATACGTTTTAAGTTAGTGGTCCACAACCTTTTTGGCCCCAGGAATCGGTTTCATGGAAGACAATTTTTCCATGAACTGGTGGGGAGGGGAGATGGTTTCAGGATGATTCAAACACATAACATTTATTGTGCACTTCATTTGTACTATTATTACATTGTAATATGTAATGAAATAATTATACAACTCACCATAACGTAGAATCAGTGGGAGCCCTGAGCTTGTTTTTCTGCAACTAGATGGTCCCAACTGGAGGTGATGGGAGACAGAGACAGATCATCAGGCATCAGATTCTCATGAGGAGCGTGCAACCTAGATCCCTCGCATGCGCGGTTCACAATAGGGTTCACACTTCTGAGAGAATCTAATCCTGCTGCTGATCTGACAAGAGGCGGAGCTCAGGCGGTAATGCCAGTGATGGGGAGCAGCTGTAAATACAGATGTAGCTTCCCTTGCTCACCTGCTGCTCACCTCCTGCTATGCGACCCTGTTCCTAACAGGCCAGGGACTGATATGGGTCCAGGGCCTGGGGGCTGCGGACCCCTGTTTTAAGTCATTCCTGGCATATGTTGGAAGATTTGCAGCCAATGTGATTTTTACAATGATACTTTTGGTGTGTAAAATAGTCTGTGCTTTTCCAGGTATTTTTACACAGAATGCATATTCTCCTTGGGTCTTCACAGTAGTCATGGAGTAAGTAGGGAAGGCTTTATTATTCCTGCTTTAGAAACTCAGCCATAAAGACTTGCCCTGGGTTTCACTGCAAGTCAGTGTCAATGCCTAAAGCGGCGCCCTTGAACTGCTTCTCTGAATTTCCTTCTACAAGCTGGAAGGACCAACCATGAGCGGTCCTCCCAGGAAGAGCCTCCCAAGGGTTTTGCAAGTCTTGCATTTATGCCACAGAACAAAGAATGACCTGATTAGGGGGTTCAATTCCTTTAGCTGAAATAAGCCCTCCTCTTTTCTGACAAAGCCAGGCTGGGGAAGGAGGAGACAGGTGGCCCTGTGTGTTGCCCTGTGTGGGGCCTGTCATGAAGCTCCGAGTAGGTAGTAGGTGGTGAGCTCAAGCTCAGGGAGCAACGTTGCCGTGTGCTCTTCTGCTTCATTCTCCAAAGCACCCCATTTGGAGTTTGGGGAGAGGACTGACCCAGGAAACTCTCATCTCCTTTTTATTGGTGTCCTCTGAGATGAAATGCTATGAATTTGTTTGCACATTAACCTACAGCTTCAGTTGCACACAGTTATTAATATTTTTTGAAGAGTAATTTATTGATCCCCGAAAAAGAAAGACAATAGCATGCTTAGTGCTATTGTCAAATAGAAATTCACATGGAATATTTGGAGGGGATGCTTTGATAATCTGAGGCTTCCTTCTATAGAGTAACTTAGGAAGGTTATTTCCTTCCTTCCTTCCTTCCTTCCTTCCTTCCTTCTCTCCCTCCCTCCCTCTTTCTCTCTCTCTTTCTCTGTTTCTCTCTGTTTCTCTCTCTTTCTTTCTTTCTTGATTCACCATGTTGCCCAGGCTGATCTTGAACTCCTGAGCTCAAGCAATCCACTCACCTCAGCCTCCCAAACTGCTGGGATTACAGGCATGAGCCACCACACCCAGCCAGTTGCTTTTGACTGAGGTCAGAATGGAAAGTTCCGTATCTTAACGTGGGCCAGCAGACAGCTGAGGCAAGGTGGAACACTTTGAAAGACACAGTCACTCACTGTATAAATATTGCATGGACTAGGATGAAATTGTCCAATACAGGAGCCTCTAGCTCTCTGTGGCTCTTGAGCACTTACAATATGGATTGAATGTTTAATTTTATTTAATCTTAGTATTTAAATTTAAGTTTGAAAACTGACTCTCCATTCAGTTATGGAAAACTTTTAAGTAAGTTTCAAACAACTTGGGTGTCTGGGTATCTGGAAGTGCTTTTCAAAGTAAATTTTATGAAATATAAAACTTGATACAGTGTTTCTGATGAAAATTTAGCATCTGAATTTAGATATCTTTATGTGTAAAATAACACTGTCTTTTGAAAGCTTAGGAATATGAAAAAAAGGCAAAATATCTCAATGATTTTTTATGTTGATTATATTTTAAAGTGACAATATTTTTTATATACTGACTTAAACAAAATATAATATTAAAATTAATTTTACCTGTTTTGTGCTTTTACATTTTTTTAACGTGGCTTCTAGGAAATGGGAAATGCCTTGAGCATTCACTTATCCATTCATTCATCGAGTATTTATTGAGAAACTGATATGTTCCCAGCTCTGAGTAAGCAGAACAGCTACAAAACTCAGAAAAGCACCTTATAAATTTGCCGCACATTGTATGAAAATATGTGTGTGTGGGGGGGTGATCCCACTGAAGTGTAATACTCCTTAAGACAAATATCAAATTCACTGTTGTTTTTCCCCAGCATCATGAGTTAAACACCTAGCTCATTAATTTACAGATTTTTTTGTTTTGTAATATATGTATTTAAGGCTCTAATCTTCCCATAAGTATTCTTTTAGTTGCATTCAAAAAGAGTTGATAAGTTGAGTTTTCTTTTCTTTTTTTTGAGATGGAGTTTCGCTCTTATTGCCCAGGCTGCAGTGCAATGGTGAGATCTCGGCTCACTGCAACCTCTGTCTCCCGGGTTCAAGCGATTTTCCTGCCTCAGCCTCCCAAGTAGGAAGGGATTACAGGTGCCCACCACCACGCCCAGATAATTTTTGTATTTTTAGTAGAGACGGGGTTTCACCATGTTGGTCAGGCTGGTCTCGAACTCCTGACCTCAGGTGATCCACCCACCTCGGCCTCCCAAAGTGCTGGGATTACAGGTGTGAGCCACCGTGTCTGGCCAAGTTGAGTTTTCTTTTTTCTTTTTTTTTTTCTTTTTTTTTTTTTTGAGATGGCGTCTCACCCTGTCACCCAGGCTGGAGTGTAGTGGTGCTATCTTGGCTCACTGCAACCTCCGCCTCCCAGGTGTGAGCAATTCTCCTGCCTCAGCCTCCCGAGTAGCTGGGACTGCAGGCACACACCACCATACCCGGCTAATTTTTATGTATTTTTAGTAGAGACGAAGTTTCACCATGTTGCCCATGCTGGTTTCGAATTCCTGAGCTTAGGCAATCTGCCCGCCTCGGCCTCCCAAAGTGCTAGGATTACAGGCATGAGCCGCCGCGCCCAGCCCCAAGTTGAGTTTTCATAAGAACTCGTTTTAATATTGGATGGATCACAATTTCTTCTTCTTTTTTTTTTTGATGGAGTTTGATGATTTTTTGGTTTGTTTGGTTTTTTTTTAGACAGTCTTGCTCTGTCACCCAGTCTGGAGTGCAGTGGCATGATCTCGGCTCACTGCAACCTCCGCCTCCTGAGTTCAAGCTATTCTCCTGCCTCAGCCTCCCGAGTAGCTGGGATTACAGGTATGTGCCAACATGCCCAGCTAATTTTTGTATTTTTAGTAGAGATGGGGTTTCACCACGTTGAGCAGGCTGGTCTTGAACACCTGACCTCAGGTGATCCACCCACCTCGGCTTCCTAAGATGTTGGGATTACAGGTGTAAGCTACTGCCCCCAGCCCCTACATTTTCTTAAATCTCTGGAAGAGACTACTAATTGCTCACACAAATTCTACTACATTAGAAGCGGTTGGAATGGACTTTTTCTCAAATCCAGTTCAAACCCTATTTAATTATATTTTATTAATAACTCTTGCAATGAAGGAAATGGGTCTTATACTAGCTAGAGTGACAGGCCTCATACAAATTGTAATGCGACAGACGATTAGGACAAATCAAAAGACATGTTATTTTTCTCTGGGAACAGGAAGCTTGTGAAACAACAACAAAAATACTATTTTGTGGGTAGATTGTTAAAAAATAATCAGTGATGTTCTTCTCTAATTTCTTGTGAGTATCAGGGTATAGCCACAAGAACTTTTCCATAATACATTCCTAAGGACCAGCTCTCTGAGATAGGCAGATGAGATTCAGGGAGGAATGGAGGTTAAACCACCACCTGTCTGTCAATCAACCAACAAATATTCATTGGACAATCTGAAAGGCCCTGGGACAGGTATTGTAAAGGACAGGAAGATGTTAAAAGGTGGAAGGATAACCAGTTATCAGGACCCTTACATATATTGTTGCATTTACTCTTTCCACTAGTCCTGTGAGGTGGAGATTTGTGTTGGCTTTCAAGTAGTTCAATCAATCTACCTATGGCCATATGACTACTAAGAGGCTGAGCCAGGAATCTTGCCCAGGTCTCAGTCTTAAGCCCGATACACTTTGCTGCTTTCAGGAATGGGATTTCTGTCCTCAAACCTTAGTATTTGGAGGAGATAAAATGTAAACAGTTGGCTGGGCATGGTGGCTCATGCCTGGAATTCTAGCACTTTGGGAAGCCGAGGCGGGTGGATCACTTGAGGTCAGGAGTTTGAGACCAGCCTGGCCAACACGGTGAAAAACCATCTCTACTAAAAATACAAAAATTAGCTGGGTGTGGTGGCGCACCTGTAATCCCAGCTACTCCAGAGGCTGAGGCAGGAGAATCGCTTGAACTCGGGAGGTAGAGGTTGCAATGAACCAACATCTTGCCACTGCACTCCAGCCTGGGCAACAGAGCAAGACTCCGTCTCAAAAAAAAAAAAAAAAGTATAAACAATGGAACAATGAAATCATAATACAAATGCTGTCACCAGAAGTTTTGTGGGCTGCAGTGGGCTAAGAAGGATGGACCAGAGGAAGAGGAAGGCAGAGCAGTCCAGGCCAGCGAGTGGCCTGAGCATGGACCCAGGAGAATGCCCATTCTGATGGTGCGATCAGGGACACAGTGTCCAGCATCTACTACTTCCTGGCTCGTTTCATGTGTTCGTGCTTTTTTTCTCACCCTTCCATTTATCTGAAGCTGGGGAATGTGGAGGGGCAGGAATGTGGTGGTCTTTTCAGCGAGACCTTTCCCATACCAAGTTGAATTTCCAGCATGGGGTGGCAGAGGGCTGGAGTTGTTAAGGGGTTTCTGTCTAAGCAGAGATGTGACAGGTAATGTGGAGTCAGAGTGAAATAGGCAGAGCGTGGAGGCCCGGTCCCTTGAGCAGCATTTCTAGAATGCCAACCATGGGCCAGCCCAGGTGGACCAAGAAGAGGTCAGAAGCAGGCACTCTTGGTGTGAGGACGAGCCAGGCAGAGAAGGGGGCATTGGCTGGCAGAGTGGAAAGACCCTTGTGAGCCATTGTCCCCTGTTCCAACCTCACAGGCAGAGTGGCGCAAACACAAGACGGTGAGTCAGGAGAATGCGGCCCAACTCCCTGTTTTCCTCCGGGTTGCTCACACCCTCAAATCACATCCCCACGTCAGCCTGGAATTCCCAACAAAGGGGAAGTGGTACACTCCTGACCAAGTTCCTGCTGGCAAAGGCGCTCACATGCCTGCAGACCGCAGGTGAAGGGCCTTTGGTGGCATATTGTTCCTCCCGGCAGCTGCCAGGGTGGGGATTGTGCAAAGTGTAGAGGCAGGTGCCAGACCGGGAGGCCAACAGGCCACGTGCAGATTTGTCTCTTAGCTTACAACTCAGCACAGAGCTTGTGCACAGGTCTCTGAGAGATACACCTTAACGGTAAAAAATATATATATTAAAATACACTTTTAAAAGGTAAGACAATTTCATTCAAAATCTGCCACCCAGATCCAACTGCTGAAACCATTTTGGTGAATATCTTTGGAAAAGTATGTCTACCGTTTTACAATACACATTTAATTTCTGTGGATAAAGTATAATACACGCATTTATTTAAATAGAAGAGTGAGATCCTGTTACACATACTGCTTTGTAATCTGCTTGTAATATGTGATGGATATTTTCCATATCATGAAATATTATTTTGCAGTGCAGTATTTATTTATTTATTTTTTGAGACAGGGAGTCTTGCTTCTTCACCCAGGCTGGAGTACAGTGGCATGATCTCGGCTCACTGCAACCTCCGCCTCCCAGGTTCAAGCGATTCTCCTGCTTCAGCCTCCTGAGTAGCTGGGATTACAGGTGCCCACCACCATGCCTGGCTAATTTTTGTATTTTTAGTAGAGGGGGGTTTTCACCATGTTGGCCAGGCTGGTCTCGAACTCCTGACCTCAGGTGATCCACCCACCTTGGCCTCCCACAGTGCTGGGATTACAGGTGTGAGCCACTGTACCCAACCCAACGCAGTAGTTAATGGTTGCACATTCTCTAACTTTTGTTGGTTAGGTGCTCCTCCCACTGAAACCTGCCGCAGTTTTCACTCTGCCTCATGGTGGAGCTGCTTTTTAGGCAGAGAAGGAAACAAAGAGGAGGGATGAGCACTATTTCCATTTGGGCCCCACAGAAGTTCTGAAAGAAGTTGGCTCCCCCAGTGCCAGTGAGAAGAAAAGAAATATTAGGAGCTAAGAAATCTGGCCAAGCACAGTGGCTCACGCCTATAATCCCAGCACTTTGGGAGGATGAGGTGGGAGGATCACTTGACACCAGGAGTTTGAGACCAGCCTGGGCAACACAGGGAGACCCAATCTCTACAAAATAATAATAATAAATTAGCTGGGAGTGGTGCTGCACACCTGTAATCCCAGCTACTTGGGAGGCTGAGGCAGGAGGATCCCTTGAGCCCAGAAGTTTGAGGTTATGGTGAGCTGTGGTGGTGCCACTGCACTCCAGCCTGGGCAACAGAGCAAGACTCTGTCTCAAAACAACAACAACAACAAAGAAGTCTGGCTTCCTCCTTTACCCCAAGCCTCGGAGAGAAGTTTAAGGCAGAGACAGAGCTTAGCACAAAACCAAACAAAAGGGTGAACGTGGGGGAGCTCGTCTGCCTCCCTCCAACCAGAAATTCCCTAGGGGCTGCTCTCAGTTGGAAAGAAGGAAGGCAAGCCAATTCTGAGTTGAATCTGACAATTCATAGTCAAGTGTGATTGACAAATACACATTCCCTAAACAGTACCCAAGATATGTTGCTTTTGAAAGAGGTTATTTTCACTCCACGGAATCCATAATTGGTTGAGTTTTTGGAAAGATAAGGTGATCTAGTTCTCACTGCATCTTCCCTGGCTAACCGAAAGTTTGAAGGCCTGCTACTGCTCCGTCACAGTAACAGTAAAGGCTGAATGTGGGGATAGAGAAAGCTCCTCCAGAAAAACAAAAATGAGAGGGATCTATTTTCTTTTCTTTTTTTCTTTTTCTTTTTCTTTTATTTTGAGATGGAGTCTCCTACTCTTGCCCAAGCTGGAGTGCAGTGGCGCCATCTCGGCTCACTGCAAGCTCCGTCTCCCGGGTTCACACCATTCTCCCACCTCAGCTTCCCGAGCATCTGGGACTACAGGTGCCTGCCACCATGCCCGGCTAATTTTTTTTGTATTTTTAGTAAAGACAGGTTTTCACCATGTTAGCCAGGATGGTCTCCATCTCCTGACCTCGTGATCCGCCCGCCTCGGCCTCCCAAAGCACTGAGATTACAGGCGTGAGCCACCACACCTGGCCGAGAAGGATCTATTTTCTTCCAAGACTGTATTGCCAAGAGAAATGCACCAATGTCAGCCCCATAAGGCACAACACGGGCATGGACCTTGAGCCAGACAGTGGGGTTTGAACTCCAATCCACCACTTGCCAGTATAAGTGGCCTTGCACAACTCACTCAGCCCTTTTGAGTCCCGAAAGGGTACTGATATAACCTTCCTGGTAGAGGTGTTAAAGATGTAAATGATAAAAGCACATGAACCCTTAGCAGGGTGCCAGGTGTGCAGCAGGGGCTCAGCATGGTCCCTGAGCATGTAGGACTGACCAGAGAGAAATGATCAGACCCTGGTCAGAGACCAGGAAGTGCTTCTCAACAGAGGTAGGCCTTGATCTTTGGAGGGGTTCTGATGACACACGTGGGGTGGGTAAGACTTCACAGAAATGGCACAGCCACAGCAAAGAACAGAGGCTGCGTTGTACAGGGAAAGACTGGCCTCGAGCTTTGTGTTTGGTTGGGGACCGAGTAGGAGTCAAGCCAGGAAATGAGGGCCTCAGATGCTGGCCCAAAGAGACTGTGCCCAGTTTGCTAAATAAATGAGGAAATACCAGAGGCTCTGAGCACAGGCTCAAAGGGCTGGCGTCCTTGGGTAGGAGTAACCAGGCAGATGGGGTGGGAGGAAGATAAGAGAGATGTGGGGGTCACAGGAGGCTGTGGTGGAAATCTGGGCAGGTGGTGGCCAGGATATGGTGGATGGAAAGAAGCGTGTGGGGGAGGGATAGGCAGGGAGGGCTGGGCTGGCCTCACAACTTGCAGCAGGAGAACCCTCGCTCACTCGCGTAATGCTCTGCCGTCACTCTATTGAAACTCTGAATCGGCTTTGAACAAGAAGCCCCACAATTCTGACCTGGTTCTCTCAAATTCTGTGGCCAGCCTTGAGAGGGAGACCGACAAAATGTTTGGCTATGAAGTGGGGCAGAGGAGAGAAAGAACTGAAAAAGCTGTGGGGAATTTAGGTGTCAGAGAGGAGCAAAGAAGTAAGATGGTGTTTGGGAGACAACACACCATGTGTGATAGGACAGCCATGTTGGGAGACCCGCGATAATGCTTTGGGAATTCGATCTTACAGCTCAGTAAAGAACTTTGAGCAATTTATTTATTCAGAAATTATATCATCTTCTGGCTGGTCATGGTGGCTTATGCCTGTGATCCCAGCACTTTGGGAGACCGAGGTGGGTGGATCACTTGAGGTCAGGAGTTTGAGACCATCCTGGCCAACATGGTGAAACCCTATCTCTACTAAAAATACAAAAATTAGCTGGGCGTGGTGCTGTGTGCCTGTAATCCCAGCTACTCAGGAGGCTGAGGCAGGAGGATTGCTTGAACCCAGGAGGCAGAGGTTGCAGGAAGCAGAGATTGCACCACTGCACTCCAGCCTGGGCGACTCTGTTTCAAAAAAAAAAAAAAAAAAAAGAAATTTCACTTTATTTTGATGAAATAAAATACATTACTTCTGTAATTTAAATAATGAAATTAATAAAATTGTTTATTCAATAATAATACACAAAACTTCAGCAGTGGGAACAAGAAATAAATGTTTGAAAAGATCAAGAACCAAATCTGGAAGACTATTGTTAAGGACAAAATTGTGTCTCTTCAGCCAGGCCTGGTGGCTCACACTAGTAACCCCAGCACCTTGGGAGGCAGAGGTGGGAGGATCACTTGAAGCCAGGAGGTTGAGACCAGCCTGGGTAACACAGCGAGACCCCATGTCTACAAAAAATGAAAATAAATAAGTAAACAAACAAATACATAAATACATTTTGTCCCCCTACCTCCCAAAATTCATATGTTCAAGTCCTAACCCCTAGTACCTCAGAATGTGACTATATATTTGGAGATAAGGTCATTACAGAGGTAATTAAGTTAAAATGAGGTCATTAAGGAGGGGCCTAATCCAATATGACTGCTGTCCTTAGACGAGATCAGGACACAGGCACACACTGAGGGAGGACCGTGGACACAAAGGGAGAAGCCCATATCTACAATTGGAGAGAGGCCTCAGAAGGAAGGGGCCGGGTGCAGTGGCTCACACCTCTAATCCCAGCACTTTGGGAGGCCGAGGCGGGAGGATTACTTAAGGTCAGGAGTTCGAGACCAGCCTGGCCAATGTGGTGAAACCCCCTCTCTACCAAAAATACAAAAATTAACCAAGCGTGGTGGCGCATGCCTGTAATCCTAGCTACTCAGGAGGCCGAGGCAGGAGAATCGCTTGAACCCAGGAGGCAGAGGCTGCAGTGAGCCGAGATGATGTCATTGCACTCCAACCTGGGTAACAAAGCGAGACTCCATCTCAAAAAAAAAGAAGGAACCAGCTCTGCCGACACCTTGATCTCAGACTTTCAGCCTCCAGAGCTTTGAGAAAGTGGATTCCTGTTGTTTAAACCCCTAGTCATGGTACCTTGTATTAGCAGCCCTGAAAGACTGAGACAACCGTCTTCCTTAAGAAGAACAGGAATAGGTGGAAGAGTCCTCAGAGACAGCACAAAAGCATCAGAGAGGTGGTGGGAAAAGCAGGAGGTAGAGTCACAGAAGCAAAGTGCATCCCCCCGGTGATGGGTGGCTGCCAGTGTAAATCGCTAGGCAAGAGGTCAGTGAGGACTCGGGGCTGACAGAAAGCTGCTGGGTTTTGAAATCAGGAAGTTGCTGGTGACCTTTCGGAGAATGATATCATTGGTGCAGTGGGGTGCAGGTCAGGGAGAGACACAAACAATGGTCTGGGGTGGTGATTCCTTTATTTCAAGAAATTGCCGGGATGAGATAGGATAGTAGCTTGAGGGGAAGGCAGAATCAAGGGAAGGGTTTTGTTAGAGTAGGATATCCCTGAGTCAGTCTAGCTGGAGAAACTCCCTAAGAAAGAGAGCCCAGCCCCGGCCTGTGCTGCCCAATGTACCTTTGTTAAATGAGCCAGGAGCACCGTGTGAAGTAGCTCACACCTGTAATCCCAACTCTGGGAAGTCGAGGAGGTAGGATTGTTTGAGCCCAGGAATTCCAGACCGGCCTGGGCAACATGGCAAAAACTCCATCTCTACAAAAAATACAAAAATAATTAGCCAGTTGCTGTGGCAAGCACCTGTGGTACCAGCTACTTGGGAGGCTGAGGTGGGAGGATCACTTGAGCCCCAGCAGTCAAGGCTGCGGTGAGCCGTGATCATGCCACTGCACTCCAGCCTGGACAACACAGTGTGACCCTGTCTCAAGAAAAAAAAGAGTAAGAAGGACCAGGGGAAGGGTGCGAGTCCCAGGTGGACAGCAAACCCACAGCACCCGCTCGGCACGACACCTGGGGGAAAAGAAGGGTTCTGTGTGCTGTGCCTAGTTCCAGGACAGAGAGGCCCAGCACAGGCTCTTTCTCCTTCTTTAGCTCCACCGGGTTCCTGTAAAGCTCCTGAGGCTACATTTCCTCTGATCTTGACCCCTTTGTAATTCCCCTTGTGGAATCTGGAGGGAGGGGCGGGACTGTCCCGTCTTCTCAGTTCCTAGCACACGGGCTCCAGCATCTGTTACTCAGGGGCTTCACGGCAGCAGAGAAGAGGCAGCCCGTTTTGAAGCCGGAAGTAAGACCCTCTTCCAGACCTGAGACAGGCAGGGCTCCTCTGCTCACAGGGGCTCAGAGATGCCCCCTGCCCTTCCTCACTCCTGGGCATAACACTGAGCTCTTTCATTGCCCTCCCAGTCCCAGGCCCCAGGCTGCCGCCTTGTTTTCTTGGGAGATGGATGCTGGTTCTCCGGACACCCCCAGCCTCAACACCATTATTCTCCTTAGCCAGTAGTTTTCAAACTTATGGAAATGGCCAGGCTGGGCATGGTGGCTCACGCTTGTAATCCCAGCACTTTGGGAGGCCGAGGCAGGCGATCACCTGAGGTCAGGAGTTCAAGACCATCCTGGCCAACATGGTGAAACCCCATCTCTACTAAAAATACAAAAATTAGCTAGGCATGGTGGCATGTGCCTGTAGTCTCAGCTACTTGGGAGGCTGAGGTAGGAGAATAGCTTGAACCCAGGAGGCAGAGGTTGCAGTAAGCTGATATTGTGCTATTGCACTCCAGCCTGGATGACAAGAGTGAAACTCTGTCTCACCAAAAAAAAAAAAAAAAAAAAAAAGGCTAAACCCATCTTTCTTATAAATAATGCATTACAGAAATCCCTAAGATAGCAAATGGCTAAAGCTGCATTTTATTAGTGCACATTTCCATTATAATATAAAATGTACTGTACTCACACGTCATAAAGCCAAGCAAGGCGAATGACAGGTGTTTATAAATGGAAAACATAGAAATTGGTGTTATGGGAAACTGAGATCATTGTAAGATAATGGTCAACTATAGAGCAGAATTTGCACCCAGGTCTCTCTGCTTGCACATTACCTCCAAGTAATACCACGAGAGGAAAGGCTGTCAAATCAGACTTGCAGTTGACAATCACCGTGATGAACACAGATCCAAAGGTAGGGCCTGAAGCCTGGCCGAGTCTACGAGGGAGTCAGTCATCCTTCCTGGCCATTTTGTTTACGATTTGTTGCTGAGAATGAATGGGTGGAATAATCATTGTGGGACCGATTTGTTGATAACATTAGTCAACCCCACCAAAGGGCAAATTTCTATGGAGAATGCAGTTGCAAAATGGAGTTGCTTTGTTTTTAAACTACAAAATCCTCATTGATAATCACATCAATGAAAAGGCAAACATATTTCCCTTTGTATTCTCGTCATGGAACAAGAATATGTTTTCCAGACTGATCCTGTTTGCAGTGGACCCAACTGGGGAAAATACTGAATGTCCATCTGACCTTCAAATCAAGGAAAAGCAGCAAAAGTGTATCTCACTTAAGTGTGACTGCATTCCTAGGAGTTTCTCAGAGCTTGGCAAGGTTTCACATAAAGCGTCAATCACAGTAGAAAAATAAAAATACGACGTAATCAGATTGTTGAAGTGTTGTAAGGGGAATGGGTGGGGGAATTTATGCGGTTTTAAAAATAGGAAGTTCTACCCTAGAGTGTGTCATTTCTGAAGTGAAGGAAGTTCCGATAGGCTATTAGAAGAGCCTGCACCATAGCAATTGGATGGTGTGTTTTCAACACATTTCTACTTCATGATAGTAAACACATGGCTTTTCACTAAATCCTACAGTTTGGATGTAAAGTAACTAAAATACACTCCAAGGTTGGCTGCTCTAAGATTTTGTTAAGCCAAAGAGAAACTCTGGTTTAGTTTTGTGAAAGACAAGATTGGTTGCATATCAGGATTTTTTTCATTTAGAATGCAGGTTGTCAAATGTTTTAAACTCAGGGGAGGGGAATGGCAACACAGCAACACTGGTTATCAAACAGGAAAGTGGCATGGCTAGAATGATGCCAGGAAACGGCTTATTAGGAAGAGAAACTCTCAAGGTCATAAACAGCACCGAAGTGCTCTTTGGCTTCGGGTGTCTTCTCACCCAGGTCATAATGAAACAGGCTCAAGTTAGCCTGAGTCAACAAGCTCAGCTGATGTGTGGAGAGATGCTCTGCACAAATGTCTGCTGCACTGCAGGCTAGTCACATGGCCGATCTCACCTGGAATGGCTCCAGTGTCCTCAGGCGCTAGGATCCTGCCGGGGAGTGGGAGAAGGCCTGAGTGGCCCAGTATCCTTCACGCAGGGCGGCTCCTCACCTCAGAAGCTGTAAAGAAGCCTCTCAGAGCTCAGAAACTCCCCTAGACTGTGATACAGCAATTCTTTAGGAAGATAAGGGGTGGCGGGGGGGCGGGAGAGGGGTGCGGTGGGTGGCGGTGGGGGGTGGGGGCGGAGCAGGGACAAATAAAGATTGCACCATTATCTCAGCCAAATGCTTAAGAAAAAGAGATTGGGTCATACCTTGTGTTTCCATTCAAAGCTAGCGTGCTGATGACTAAAGTTTGGCAACTACATGTTGTCTGCTATCACATCAGTGCTATCAAAAGTGGAGCTTGCCAAATGGTAGGGGGCGGTGATAAAGGCCATGGACTCTGGAGCCACACTGCCCGATTTGAATCCTGATATCTCTTCTCACTGGTTGTTGAGCTGAGCAAGTCATTTCTCCTGGCTGTGCCTTGGTTTCCTCCTCTGAGGAAGAGGGGGAAGTCATGGAGAGGGTCCTTGTGAATTATCACTTGTAAAGGCTATGAAAGAGGCCAGTTGGAGAGCCCAAGGGTCTCTGTGTGGTTCAGCCCAACACACATCCACGTATCTGGCACTGGCTGGCAGGGTTGGCAGGACCCTCCCAAGGAGTCCAGCTTGGGACCAGGCATGCACACCCGCACACCCACACCTCTTGACATACTCTTCCATCTTCATTTAAAATTTAAAACAGGTTTTCAAACTTATAAAAGCTCACTTGATGTTGACAGGGGAATGACAACATAGCCACACTGGTTATCAACAGCACAGGAAAGCAGGCAAGGGTGGAATGATGCTGTCAGTCACTGGAGCCAGTTGTCTCCTGGCTTGTTTTCTCCACCCTTTGATTCTGTTTTGAGCTCCCCACACCCCTCTCCCTGCTCAGCTCTTCTCTCAAAGAGCTCCTCAAGAGCTACTCTAAGGCCCCCTCCTGTCTCTCTTTTCTACTTGCATTAAGCTACTTTATGCAACCCACAGGGCCCACAGCCAGCCACACCGGGGCTCACACTTTACACCTGCTGCTCTGACCTCTGCTGAACTCCAGGCCCCGGCGTCAGCCTCACACTGCAAGGGTCCTCTAGGGTACCTCAGAGGCACTGCAAACCCAGGGAGTGGAAAGTCCAGCTCATGCCTTTTGTACCCACATGTGGCCCTCCTCTGGGGCAACCAGGGTCAAGGATCAGCACAACCATCCATGCAGACCTGGTGAGCACCTACACTATCCTTTCCTTATTCAGTGACTCCACAAACCCTGTCAGCTGTGCCTGCAAAGCACCGCCCCCGGTTTTTTGTTTTTTTTTTTTTGAGATGGAGTCTTGCCCTGTCATCCAGGCTGGAATGCAGTGGTACGATCTCGGCTCACTGCAACCTGCGCCTCCCGGTTTCAAGCGATTCTCCTGCCCCAGCCTCCCAAGTAGCTGAGATTACAGGCGTGTGCCACCACTCCCAGCTAATTTTTGTATTTTTAGTAGAGACAGGGTTTCACTATGTTGGTCAGGCTGGTCTTGAGCTCTTGACCTCGTGATGTGCTTGCCTCAGCCTCCCAAAGTGCTGGGATTACAGGTGTGAGCCACTGAGCACCTTTCAAACAAATCTCCCAGCTGGGCGCCGTGGCTCCCACCTGTAATTTCAGCACTTCGGGAGGCCAAGGCGGGGGATCATCTGAGGTCAGAAGTTGGAGACCAGACTGGCCTACATAGTGAAACCCCATCTCTACTAAAAATTCAAAAATTAGCCCAGCGTGGTGGCACGTGCCTGTAATCCCAGCTACTCAGGAGGCTGAAGCAGGATAATTGCTTGAACCTAGAAGGTGAAGGTTGCAGTGAGCTGAGATAGCACCACTGCACTCCAGCCTGGATGACAGAGCAAGACTCCATCTAAAAAAAACAAACCAAAAACCCAAATAAATCTCTCAAATATCTGCGTATTGCTCTCCCTCCTCACCAGGGTGGCCCAGGCCCATTCTCTGCCTCAGCTGTTGCCTCTGACTTTTCTATCTGTATGTTCAACATAAAATATAGTTGAGGAAAAGGCTAACAAGCACACTGATACATAAGTCAAATCGTTTTAGATAATAAGTACCATGAAGAAAAATACACCCAGGTAATTGATTGGAGAATGACTGAGAGGGTGGCTGGGGAAGGCTCTGTGTGGAGGTCATGCTGAGGATGGTGAGGAAGGGGACTCCAGGTCTGCCTCAAAACCACAGGTCCTGAAATGGGAGCACAAGTTTCAGTGGTTGGACGATTACAGGCTGGAGATAAGGGGGCGAGTGGTAGGGGAGGTGGAGCTTACAAGGGCTGGCTCCTATGTGGTTTTGGAGGCCTTGGGGAGGACTTCGAGTTTTATTCCAAATGCAATGGAAAGCCACTGATGACTTCTTCTTTTTTTTTTTTTTCAGGGTTGTGGGGACAGAGTTTCGCTCTTGTTGCCCAGGCTGGGGTGCAATGGTGAGATCTCGACTCACTGCAACCTCCACCTCCTGGGTTCAAGTGATTCTCCTGCCTCAGCCTCCCAAGAAGCTGGGATTAGAGGCATGCGCCACCATGCCTGGCTAATTTTGTATTTTTGGTAGCGATGGGTTTCTCCATGTTGGTCAGGCTGGTCTCGAACTCCCGACCCCAGGTGATCTGCTGGCCTCAGCCTCCCAAAGTGCTGGGATTACAGGCATGAGCCAACCATGCCACTGATGACTTCTAAGCAGATAAGTGATATGGTTTGAGTATGTTTTTTTAAGAAATTGTCTCTTCTGGCCAGGCGCGGTGGATCACACCTGTGATCCCAACACTTTGTGAGGCCGAGGTGGGTGGATCGCTTGAGCTCAGAAGTTCAAGACCAGCCTGGGCAACTTGGTGAAACCCCATCTCTACCAAAAATACAAAAAAATTAGCCAGGTGTGGTGGTGTGCGCCTGTAGTCCCAGCTACTCAGGATTACAGTAGGTAGCTAGTCAGACATGAGCAGGGCAGGAGAGGGCTCCCCTGACCCCACCAGGAATGTCAGGTGACCATCAGGTGATATTCAAGGTTGTTAACTGTCTCTCTAAAATAATAATTGGTTGTAGCCAGTGCCAGGGAAAGGCAGTCTCCCAGTAGCTCCCAGTAGATAGGAAACATCTGAAACTGGTGATTAGCCGCTTCCTGATAAGATCTCAGGAGTTGATCGAGTGGGCTCAAGCATGCACATTAACTGGCATATGAGCATCTAGGGACATTGGACTTGCATGAGAAGAATGCCTCAAGTGAGCATGCGTGCAACTCCAGTAAACACACTGTGCCTGCGGCCCCTCCAAGTGCTGGCTGGCCACTACACATGCAGACAGCACACCCCAAAGGAAGAATCAGGGGAGAAGGAACGCAGGCCCCTGGAAGTATGCCAGCATATAAAACCCCAAGTCAAAGGTCAAATAGCACACTTGATTTCTCAAGTCGCCTGCTTGGCCCTCCTCCAAATTTTACTTCCTTTCATTCCTGCTCGAAAGCTTTTTAATAAACTTTCACTCCTGCTCTAAAACTTGCCTCAGTCTTTCCTTCTGCTTTATGCCTCCTTGGTTGAATTCTTTCTTCAGAGGAGGCAAGAACTGAGGTTGCTGCAGACCTGTTTGGATTCGCTGCTGGTAACAGGGAGGCTGAGATGGGAGGACCGCTGGAGCCAGGGAAGTTGAGGCTGCAGTGAGCCATGATCGCACCACTGCACTCCAGCCTGGGTTACAGAGCAAGACCCTGCGCCCCCAACCCCAACAAACAAACAAACAAACATCTCTTCCTTTCTTCATTCAGAATGTGACTATACTGAGAACTCACAAAGACGCCAGGTGGTGGGCAAATTGCTGGGGACACAAAGCCATGTCAAACATAGACTAAACCCAGAGGAAGGACGTGTCCACCCCGCGTGATTCTGCATTCAATAGAGTGTTAGGCACATATAGACACTCAATTAATGTTTGTTCACAAAATAAATGAATGACGACCCCTGGAATCCAGTCTCTATCAATAAGGCTGATCTCAAAAGCCAGCTGGCTAGTGATTGCATGACTGTCCAACACAGACCCACAGGCCAGAAACCTAGGGGTATCTTGACGTTCCTTTTCCCCAAGTGGCTTGTCACCAAATCCAGTTCACTTTATCACCTAAGCATCTCTCAAATCTGTTCACCTGGTATTCTTAGGAGGTAACAAGCTGAGCCTCTCCACGCCGTGGCTGAGTGGCCACTATCTGTGACCCCTAAATCCAGGCTCTGTTGGTTTAAAACCTGAAGACCATCTACACCTCCCTATGTCAGGGGTTCAGGTCTGTCTTTCTGGAAGGTGTGGTCTGGTGAACACGTCCAGGAGACTTGGACCTATGACTTGTGGCTTTTCATACGCCAGGCAGTTACACAATGGCTCTGGGTTTGCTTGAGCTTATTGGTGGGTTTGCTTGAGCTTATTGGTAAAATGGGTGTGACGGTAACCACCTGAATTCCTTCATGTTGGGATAAAGTGGGTTGCATTTCTTTGAGAGTCAGAAAACATCACACACATGGGTAAACATGAAGGATGATTGTGACTAGGGCTGGGAGTCCAACAGGCAAAAGGAGCCTCAGTAGTGGTGGAGAAACTAGTGGAGCTGGAGTGATTTTTCCTGTCTGACTGGAGAGCACTCACTCCTCTCCATTTCCTGCAGCCCTGTTGGTGAGCCTGGTAAGAGTCCCGGCCCTGTGGAGACCCACAGCACAGCTGGAGCTGCAGCGGTGATGCTTCAGGCATCTGGACTTCAAAGCATTATTGCTTGCCTGCCTTTTATTCCCAGAGATACTATCTTTTGCCCTCAAATCCAAACTATGATGTCATCTCCACTCGCAGGAGAGGTTAAGGTCTGTCTTGGAGCCACTGACTCTGGGTTCACACAGAAGAGAAGTTCTGGGAAGAGGCATCCTGAAAGCACCCCAAATCCTGAGACCTCAGGCCCCACTTTGTTCACCCAACCAGGTGATTGAGTGTCTGGGCAGGTGAAAACTTTCCAAGAAGCAGATCACGTTAGAGACTTTCTCTTAGTACCCAGAATCCGATACTTGTAGAGTGAAGCCGCATTCCACGAAAAGGCCGTCAGCTTGGTGTATGCGGCCGTGCTGCCTCCGAGCCTGCCCCTGGCCGGCGTTTGTCCACTCCAGAGCATGCCGTTCTCCTCCCCGCTCACTCTCTGCCCTGCACTGGCACCCATGCAGTTTTTTCACTTATTTTTCTTTTAGATTTTCAAAGGGCAAAAGCTGTGCATCTTCTGACCTTCCTCTGAGTCACTACATTCTAGCCCATTTGTGCATTTGAGCTCTCAGCTACGCATTACATAGTTCTTGTCTAAACCACGGCATGTAGGGGCTGAGAGGGAATACAGCATTTGGTCAGCATCTATTCAGTGTTTTCCAGCACTTTTACCTCCCGTGTCTCTGACCCTCAGGCCCTGAGAACTTACTCCCCCCTTTTTACAGACAAGAAGCAGAACTTCACCACAGAGAGCTTGGGCAACATCCCCAGGACAGCCCTGGGCTGAGATGCGAACTCACTTTCTCAGGGAAAAGATAGGTGAGTTATTTTGTTCATGAAGATTTTTAGCTTTTTCTTTTTTTTTTTCTTTTGGTAGAGACAAGTTCTCACTATGTTGTCCAGGCTGGTCTCAAACTCCTGGCCTTAAGTGATCCTTCCACCTCAGCCTCCCAAAGTGCTGGGATTACAGGCATAAGCCACCACGCCCGTCTTTTTGCCTTTGTTTAAAACTCATAAGCTATTGAGATAAGATGGTTCAGTTAAGTTTTCTTGGCAACATTTTACCTCTCAGCTTCTACTATTTTCTACTTCCCTGGGCATGCCCTATTCCTTGTTCAAGAATTGTCAGGCTGTATCCTGTTTCAATAAGTTCCCTTATTAGCTCTGATCCAGATTCTCTGTGGCCAGCTGCTGCAATCTCTAAGATAATGCAAACAATACTTACTTCTGTTCTCGATTGCTGAACTTTTTTAAAAACATTTTTCATGGAAACAAGAGTCGGTTTTCACAGATGGGGAGTTGTGTCCTTTCTTGCCCTAGGCTTGCATCTACCGGCAGAAGGGCAACAGACAATGCTGCACAGCCGGCGCTGTTCCAAGCAGCTCCCTGAAGCATTCACGCACATTAGGAGCAGTCCTGGGCACCAGCACACCGTGACCCATGTGACACACTCTCGCAGCTGGCTCGCTAGCAGCCCCATACTGGAAGCTACTCAAATGTCCATCAGCTGTAGGATGGATAAATAAATGGCGGTGTATTCACATAATGGAATACCAGCCAACAGAGAGAAGGAACTGTCTGTAACTACAGGCAGCAATATGGATGGATGGCGCAGACATAACTGTGTGAAAGAAGCCAGACACAAAAGGAAACAGACTGCACGATTCCATTTCCACAAAGTATAAAATCAGGCAAAACTTATCTATGGTGTTAGAATTAGAATATTGGTTACCTTCGGGGGTGAGCAGTGACTGAAAGGGAGAATGAGGGGGCTTGTAGGGTGCTGCTTGTGTCCTGGTTAAACAGGTGTGTTTGGTTTGTGAAAATCCATCGAGCTGGACACCTATGATATATGCATTTTTCTGTATATCTATTATTATTATTATTTTGAGACGGAGTCTTGCTCTGTTGCCCAGGCTGGAGTGCAATGGTGCGATCTTCGCTCACTGCAACCTCCGCCTCCCAGGTTCAAGCGATTCTCCTGCCTCAGCTTCTCGAGTAGCTGGGACTACAGGCGCGTGCCACCCAGCCCAGCTAATTTTTATATTTTTAGTAGAGATGGGGTTTTGCCATGTTGGCCAGGCTGGTCTTGAATGCCCGACCTCAGGTGATCCACTTGCCTCAGCCTCCCAAAGTGCTGGGATTACAGGCATGAACCACTGGCGCACCCAGCTATATGTCTATTATTTTCAATGAAAATTAAAAATGAAACAAAACTTACAGAGGCAGCTTTGTCCAGGAGCATTCTGATGTCTCCATTTCTTAGTGGTGGCCAACCTGGGACAATTCATAGGCATTTCTTCCAAGACAAAGGGATCCCTAGGGAAATAACAGGCGGCCATCTATGACTTACTTTATCTTGCATAAAGATATCTTTGAAATATTAGACTCAGGAATCACACCTTATTCTGTGAATGTTCTATGACAGTTTTATTTTTTAATTGAACTTACCTTAGGAAGGCAAAAGTGCATTTGATCCACGCCTGATTGCTGGCACAAGGTCTTGCTTAAGCCCTTGTGACTAGATCTTGAATTATAGAAATGCAATTTTCACTGGAGAAAAAGAGATAAGAGCTCCTGCAGTACCGTTTCCTTCCAAAATTTGTAATAATTGTTGATGAAGCATGTTATTTCTTTTAAAAACAGGAAAGGATCTTTCAGTATCCTCTAGGAGTAGCTTATTGGCAGCAGCTTTGAGTGAAGAACAAATCAGAAGGGGTCATTAAAACCGAAACACTTTCCGAACACCAACTAGCTATCTCATGTCAGGTCTCTGAAATGCAATTTCATTGCTCTTGAATACTGTTGTAGTACTTTTCAGGTGACTGAATGAAAAATCAAAGCTTCCATTTTGTGGTTTTGAAATATACAGTGTTACCGAAATATAGCTTTAATTCAAAACCTATAGGATGAGTCATTGCTATGGTTGTTTCTAGCAAGGAATTTGAATTTCACCTTAACTCTCATATTGATGTCATATTTCATTGATATATTCTAATAATGTGCTTGCAAAATTTTCCCCAACACAACTCCAAGTCACAGCCATCTTCTACGATACTTTAAGACATTTTCTCTTTAGAGTCCACCTTCGAAGGCTGCTGGGACACAGCTCACGTTTACAGGAGGCTCTTGCAGGAGCCAAGCTCAGTTTGCCTTTTGCTGCATTCAGGTCTCCAAGCTCATGATCCTGAGTTACGGCCTGCCTTTAAAATAAACCATCTCTTCGGTGCTATGTTAACCTCTCAAAATGTATTCCTGTCAAAGCCATCACATGCTTACCTTAAAAATCACACGTCCTCAGCCTCTGTCAATCTCCCATGTGAGTTTCAGGCTGGCATTTGGAAGTATTTGATAAGGTGGCTGTTCCGGTGTTCATCATTAACTGCAGAGCTGAAGAAAGAAACAAAGACCACAAGCTCAGATCACCACATGCCTCAGTGAAACTTCTGAAGCCATGACCAACCTGGAAATCTGATGATTAGCATCAGACACAGAGGGGAAAAGAAACAGGAAGATTTGGGAAAACGAATAACTGAACCAAGTGAGAGGTGGCCCAGCTCTGTTTAATCCTTTGTAAGAAACAATACACACATGGGTCCAGAGTCCAGGAGGCCTCCATGTTATCTGTCTATTTCTATTTATTTATTTATTTTAAGACAGGGTCTTGCTCTGCCACTCAGGCTGGAGTGCAGTGGTATGATCATAGCTCACTGCAGCCTTGATCTCCCACCTCGCCCTGACTCAGCCTCCCGGGTAGCTGGGGCTACAGGTGTGTGCCACCACATCCAGCTAATTTATTTATTTTTTCTTTTTGAGACGGAGTCTCACTTGTCACCCAGGCTGGAGTGCAGTGGCGCGATCTCGGCTCACCTCAAGCTCTGTCTTCCAGGTTCACACCATTCTCCTGCCTCAGCCTCCCCAACAGCTGGGACTACAGGGGCCTGCCACCACGCCCGGCTAATTTTTTGTATTTTTAGTAGAGACAGGGTTTCACCGTGTGAGCTGGGACGGTCTCAATCTCCTGACCTCATGATCCACCCGCCTCAGCCTCCCAAAGTGCTGGGATTACAGGTGTGAGCCACCGCGCCCGGCCTTTTTAAATTTTGTATTAGAGACAAGGTCTCACTGTGTGTGCCCAGGCTGGTGTCTCTGAGCTCAAGCAATCCTTCCGCCTCAGCCTCCCAAAGTGCCAAGATTACAGGTTTGAGCCACTGGGCCCGGCCCATCAGTCTATTTATTTCAAGATTTACTTTCTCTAAAAAAGAGAAATATAAATTCCTAGGTGTGTGTCTCAGCGCCTGAGCAGGTGCTTTCTGCCATTTTGAGAGGAAACAGCAAGTCGTGTCCGTGAAAGATGGACACGTCGGCAATGTTGTCCGTGTGAATGCTGGGGATGGTGGAGGCGGGGTCTGACTGTGCATGTGGGGGCCTAGGGCAGGTGGTGCCCATGCCACATCTGGGGGCCTGAGGTCCTTCCAACCTAAGCAATTGGACGGACGGGAGTTGGAAAGGGTTCAGTGAGAGTGCTGACTTTGCTGTTGCTGCTGCTGTTTTTAATGCATGGCTACAGCATTTGCTCCTGACATCTCAAGTTGGGGGATGTGAATCTGGGATTCTCTCCCAGCCACTCTTGGCTCCCCATGGGGAATCCCTTCACATCTCATTAGACCTGCCTGCCGCCATCTGGATCAAGTCGACCTTGATCCCAATCGGGTGGGAGGGGGTAGGTGAGCAGAGGGAGGTGCGTGATGCTGCTCTTTGCGAAGAAGCAGGGCTGCCTGTGTCCCAAGAGCAAAGAGGCAAAGAGCTGGGACTTAAAATGCAGTTGGCCTGAATTCAAAGCCCAGCTCTGCTGTTTACTGCGTCATTTTGGGCAAGCTACTCCACCTCTCTGCATCCTAGTTTCCTCGCTCATGAAGTGAAGTCGCCAAAACTTGTTTCAAGAGTTGCTGTGAGGTTTAAATGGGGGAGAGAGATGCAAACACTTAGCCAGAACCTGGCTCGTGGTCAGGCCTCAGGAAATGTTGCCTTAAAAAACTCTTTTATGCTGCCCAAGGTGCTCCCCTCAGGTTCTGGTTTGCACCTTCTTTACTGCTTCAGTGTTTTCTTTTTCTTTTCTTTTTTTTTTTTTTGAGACAGAGTTTCACTCTGTCACCCAGGCTAGAGTGCAGTGGCAAGATCTTGGTTCACTGCAACGTCCACCTCCCAGATTCAAGAGATTCTTCTACCACAGCCTCCCAAGTAGCTGGGATTACAGGCACCCGCCACCACACCCGGCTAACTTTTGTATTTTTGTTAGAGATGGGATCTTGCCACGTTGGCCAGGCTGGTCTCGAACTCCTGGCCTCAAGTGATCACCCCGCCTCAGCCTCCCAAAGTGCTGGGACTACAGGCGTGAGCCACCAGTGTTTCCTAATCATCAGATGTTGAGGTCGAAATGGGGTCTTGGCATCAGTCTAGCCCCCAACTCACCTGCTTTTGAACCTCCCTTTTCTGCATTGCTGGTGGGTGGCCGTTCATCCCTGCTAGGACTCAGCTAGGAAAGGGGACCGCATCAATTCATGAAGCAACCCCTTTTTGTTGTTTCTTGGTTCTGGAAGGGTTTTCCTTGCACTGAAGTGAAATCTGCCTCTTTTACAACTTCTACACGTAATTTCGAGTTTCATCCTCTTTTCTTTCCTCTCTCTCTTCCATAAGACAGCCTTTCAAATTTTTGGAACAGCATTTTTCCCTTTTTTATCAAATTGTCACTTAAGCACTTTTTTTTTCTTTGCCTCAGGTTAGCTCTCCTGAAACTTAAGCACTTTTTATGCCACTCATTGCTGAGCACTTTCTATAAGCCTGCACCAACCTATACATTCATGTTTCATGTGTTCACTTTCTTCCTTCCCAGCACCTCTTGGAGGAACCAACCCTCCTTACTCTCGGCGGCTTGGATGGGGCCAACCACCCTCACCCCACTTCCCGGTCCCAGAGATAGGTAGATGTGTGGCCCAGATCCTCTACCATCCTGGCTACACTGATTGTTTTAGAAATTGGTAGGTGACCCCGCTGGACCACTCAAGGTTCTCCCATAGAGGTTTGTAACGAGAGACATGACTTTTTCTTCAGGATCAGTATCTCTCTCTTTTTTTTTTTGAGACGGGGTCTTGGTCAGTCACCCAGGCTGGAATGCAGTGGTGCGATCTTGGCTCACTGCAACCTCCGCCTCCTGGGTTCAAGCAATTCTCCTGCCTTGGGCTTCCAAGTAGCTGGGATTACAGGTGTGTGCCACCACGCCCGGCTAATTTTTGTATTTTTAGTAGAGATGGGGTTTCACCATATTGTCCAGACTCTCGAACTCCTGACCTCATGATTCACTCTACTTGGCCTCCCAAAGTGCTGGGATTACAAGCGTGAGCCACCACACCCGGCCGGGGATCAGTATCTCTATGGAAGACAAATCTGTGGCCATCTTTACCGACATATCAGGGAAGCAGAGTATACCGAACCCAGGATCCAACTATACCTGACTGAAACCACCAGGACTTGGACACCCTACTTACAGAGGCCTCTCCACACTCTCCTTTTTCATTGTTTTAAGCTAGTTTGAGCTGGTTTTCTGTCACTTGCAACCGAAAGAATTCTGATTTATTCAGACTGAAAGTTCCCCCAACAGGACTCAAGGGACTTGGTGTACGTTCCCTCCTCACTCTGGAGTCTGTCTTATGGATATCCAGTGCTGTGTCATTGTTGGCATAGAGAAGGGCTTTTCATTCTTAGCACTCCTTGAACCTCAGGGACAGGGGAAGAATCTGGATTTTTTCTTCCTAACTACTTAGGTGGAGTAATCTGGGTCAGGGTGTATTTCAACCAAATGTGAAATACGAAACCCAAGCAACAACCCACAAATCCTGTTTGCCGACCAGGCCAGAGTGAGAAAAACAGAAGTCAAGAGATAGAGCTGTCTTATGGATGGAGAGACACCCATCAAAATTTGCAGCAGAAGGCAGGAGTTCAGTCTCCTCTCACTGGCTCTGGCCAATAGGTTTTCTGCCGAACTGAAACCTGCAAGATTTTCTGAGGGGAGAGACCTGGTTTCCTTTATTTAATTAAATTAATTAATTTATTTATTTTGAGACAGAATTTCACTCTTGTTGCCCAGGCTGGAGTGCAATGGTGCGATCTCAGCTCACTGCAACCTCCGCCTCCCAGGTTCAAGCGATTCTCCTGCCTCAGCCTCCCGAGTAGCTGGGATTACAGGCATTCTCCACCATGCCTGGCTAATTTTGTATTTTTAGTAGAGATGGGGTTTCTCCATGTTGGTCAGGCTGGTCTCAAACTCCTGACCTTAGGTGATCTGCCCGCCTTGGCCTCCCAAAGTGCTGGGATTACAGGCATGAGCCACCACGCCCGGCCTTCTTTTATTTTATAAAAGGAAATTTATTTTAAAAGTGTAGAGTGAAATGTATAGCAAAATTTCTATAAGAATCTAAGACACATACACTCACTGTGTTAGTTTGCAAAGGCTGCCATGCAGACTGGGGGTTTAAACAACAGAAATTTATTTCCTCATAGTCCTGGTGGAGGCTGGAAGTCCAAGATCAATGTGTGGGTAGGGTTGGTTTCTTCTGCGGCTTCTCTCCTTGGCTCGTAGATGGTCCCCTTCTCCTGTGTCTTCACCTGGCCTTCCTGTGTGTGTGTGGCCTAATCTCCTCTTCTTGTAAGGATGTCAGTCATTTTGGATAGGGCCCTCTCTAACGGCCTCATTTAACCTTGATTACCTCCTCAAAGACCTACCTCCAAATGCAGTCACATCTGAGGTACTGTGGGCTAGAGCTTCAACATACAAATTTTGGAGGGACCCAATTCAGCCCATAAAACTCAACAATAATAAACTTTTGGATGCTCCAGCCAACTATCAATTGTACAATGTTTAGGAAATTTAGAATGCCTGATAGTCTTCATTTCTCTTAGAAATTGGATCAATAGGCTCTTTCTATCAATCTTGGAGAACATCATTGCTTCATCAGAGCAGATAAAAACAAAGGCAGGTAATGAACACCAAGCAGCAGAAGCAGCCCCAGACAAGTCTGCTGAGAGAAAGAGGAAAGTCAATTCCCCTAACAGACCGGGCTCACCTTGACGGAGAACTCAGTGGAATCCTAGACCTCACCCTTTCCCAGACAGATTACCCATGCTTCTTGGGGCAGGGATTGGGTAAGGGTCTCAGAGGTTCACCTGAGCCACTCTTCCTTCATAAAGGTTCCTCTCCAGGGAGGCTCAGTGAGTTAAGTTCTAGGCACATTTACATTTAAAAAGCACTGGGGTGAAAGAATGAGGAAAGAAAAAGCACAGATCCTGTCTCTGATCTTTTGAAACAACTTGAAGATTTGGCAAATTGCCCAGATAAAAAATAGATAATTAAATTATATACAACATCAACATACGTTGCATGTAACACAAGAGGTTATTTTTATTTGAAAAACTGCAGTTGGAAATTGGAGTGAAGGACAACTGAAATATTTCAAACGTGCCAAAGGAGGAGCCCATTTAAAGTAATCCTATATTGGATCTTTCTTTTTTAAGTCAATCTACTGCCACTATTTTGTTGTGAAAGACATTCTGATTTTCATGTTAAACAACACAGCCCAGAGGAGCAGTAGGAGAAGAAAGAACCAAACTGAGTTGGGGCTAAAC
This sequence comes from Pongo pygmaeus, assembly GCF_028885625.2. Classification (NCBI taxonomy): domain Eukaryota; kingdom Metazoa; phylum Chordata; class Mammalia; order Primates; family Hominidae; genus Pongo; species Pongo pygmaeus. The sequence continues at coordinate 32,660,059 of NC_072385.2, read as the reverse complement.
TGACTGTTGCCTCATTCAACACCCAGCGGATCTTTGTTCTGTCCTTCCAACATCAGGAGCTCATTTTCCCACCTTGGGGACTTTGCATTTGCCATATCCTGTGCTTGAAATCTTTTTTCCCCATAATTCCAGTGACTTACTCATTTTCGTCATTCACATCTCAACTGAAATGCCACACATAGGTAGAGAGGCTTCCCCCATTCCCCATTCTAATCCCAACTGTCTCTGTTCCAGGGATTCTCCGCGTGTGGTCCCCGGACCACCAGCAGCAGTCTTACTTGGAAACCTGTTAGAAATGCAAATTCAGTCCCACCAACAGTGTAAAAGTGTTCCTATTACTCCACATCCTCTCCAGCACCTGTTGTTTCCTGACTTTTTAATGATCTCCATTCTAACTGGTGTGAGATGCTTTCTCATTGTGGTTTTGATTTGCATTTCTCTGATGGCCAGTGATGATGAGCAAAAAAAAAAAAAAAGAAATGCAAATTCAGGCTGGGCATGGTGACTCACTCTTGTAATCCCAGCACTTTGGGAGGCCACAGTGGGTGGATTGCTGGAGATGAGCCTAGGCAAGATGGTGAAAAAAAAAAAAATTAGCCAGGCATGGTGGCGCACGCCTGTAGTCCCAGGTACTCAGGAGGCCAAGGCGGGAGGATTGCTTCAGCCCAGGAAGTGGAGGTTACAGTGAGCTGAGATTGTGCCATTGCACTTCAGCTTGTCTGAAAGAAAGAAAGAAAGAGAAAGAAAGAAAGAAAGAAAGCAATGCAACTTCTCTGGCCCTACCCCAGACCTATTGGACTAGAAGCCCTGAGGGTGGGCCCAGCTGATCTCATGCACGCCCAAGTTTGAGGACCATGATTTCGTTACATTCCTTGAAATTTTTTCTCCATAGCTCCTATCACTCTCAGAAATTATCTGATAAAAAAAAAAAAAAAACTGTTGGCCAGGCGCAGTGGCTCACGCATGTAATCCCAGCGCTTTGGGAGGCTGAGGGGGGTGGATCACCTGAGGTCAGAAGTTTGAAAACAACCTGGCCAATGTGGTGAAACCCCAGCTCTACTAAAAATTCAAAAATCAGCCAGGTGTGGCGGTGCACACCTGTAATCCCAGCTACTCAGGAGGCTGAGGCAGGAGAATCGCTTGAACCCGGGAGGCGGAGGTTGTGGTGAGCTGAGATCGTGCCATTGCACTCCAGCCTGGGCAGCAAGAGCGAAACTCCATCTCAAAAAAAAACCAAAACTGTCACATTGTATTAGTCGGGCATGGTGGTGGGCGCCTGTAGTCACAGCTGCTCAGGGGTCTAAAGCACGAGAATCGCTTGAACTCGAGAGGTGGCGGTTGCGGTGAGCCAAGATTGTGCCACTGCATTCCCGTTTGGGTGACAGAGCAAGACTCCATCTCAAAAAAAAAAAAAAGAAAGAAAAAAAATTTGTCAAGTTATAATTGTACATGTTTATGGGATACAAGTTGATATTTCAGTACCCGTATGTATTGTATAATGATCAAGTCAGGGTAGTTAGCGTATTTATCACTTCATGCATTTGTCATTTCTTTGTCATGAGAACATTCAAAAACTTCTCTTCTAACTATAGGGTGATACACAATACCTTACAGTTAACCATAGTCACCCTTCCCAGCCTTTGATAACCACTGTTCTATACTCTGCTTCAATGAGATCAACTTTTATTTTTAATTCCACATATTAGTGAGATCATGTGGTATTTGTCTTTCTGTATCTGGCTTATTTCACTTAATTTGGTGTCCTCCAGGGTTCAGCCACATTGTCACCCATGACAGGATTTCATTCTTTTTTTATGACTGAATAGAATTTTGTTGCGCTTATATACCACATTTTCTTTACCATTCATCTGTTGATGGACACTTAGGTTAATTGCATATCTTGGCTATTATAAATGGTACTGCCATAAAGATGGGAGTGCAAATATCTCTTCAACATACTGATTTCACCTTTTTTTTTTTGAGATGGAGTCTGGCTCTGTCGCCCAGGCCGGAGTGCAGTGGTACCATCTCAGCTCACTGCAACCTCTGCCTCCTGGGTTCAAGTGATTCTCCTGCCTCAGCCTCCTGAGTAGCTGGAATTACAGGTGTCCACCACCACGCCAAGGTAATTTTTTGTATTTTTAGTAGAGATGGGGTTTCACCATGTTGGTCAGGCTAGTCTCGAACTCCTGACCTCAAGTGATCCACCCGCTTTGGCCTCCCAAATTACTGGCATTACAGGCCTGAGTCACCACACCCAGCCCTGATTTCACTTCCTTTGGATATATATCCAGCAGTTAGAATGTTGGATTATATTGTAATTCTATTTTTATTTTGGGGGGACCCCTATACTGATTTCCATAATTGCTGTACTAATTTATATTCTTATCAACAGTATGCAAGTGTTCCCTTTTCTCCACATCCTCACCAACACTTGTTTTCTTTTGTCTTTTTGATAAGAGCCATTCTAATTGGAATGAGGTGGTGTCTCATTATGGTTCTGATTTGCATTTCTCTGACATTTAGTGATGTTGAGCATTTCTTCATGTATCTGTTGTCCATTTGCATGTCTTCTTTTAAGAAATGTGTATTAAGGTTTTTGACCATTTTTTAATCGGGTTATTTGTTTTATTTCTGTTGAGTTGTTTAAGTTCCTTATATATTTCTGGATAATAACCCCTTGTTAGATAGATAGTTTGCAAATATTTTCTTCCAAACCAAACCTATAAGACAGTGTAGGTTTTCTCATCACTTTGTTAATTGTTTCCTTTGTTATGCAAAAGCTTTTGAATTTCATGTAGTCCCATTTGTCTATTTTTGCTTTTGATACCTGTGCCTCTGACTTCTTATTTAAAAAATCCCTGCCTAGCTTAGTGTTGTGAAGTGTTTCCCTTGTTTTCTTCTAGTTTTATAGTTTCAGGTTTTACTTTTAAGTCTTCTATCCATTTTGAGTTGATTTTCATATACAGTGAGAGATAGGGGTCTAATTTTATTCTTCACGTGTGGATATTCAATTTATTTTGTCTTATGTTATTTTTGAGACAGGGTCTCACTCTGTTGTCCAGGCTGGAGAGCAGTGGCACAATCTTGGCTCACTGCAAACTCCACCTCCTGGGTTCAAGTTATTCTCCTGCCTCAGCCCTCCTAGGATATTCAATTTATTAAAGGGACAATATTTTCCCCAATGTGTGTTCTTGGTATCTTTGTCAAAAACAAGTGGCTGTAGGTGCCTGAATTTATTTCTAGGCTCTCTATTCCATTGTTTTATGTGTCTGTTTTTATGCCAATACCATGTTGTTTGGGTTACTACAGCTTTACAGTATAGTTTGAAATCAGGTAGTGTGATGCCTCCAACTTTGTTGATTTTGCTCAGAATTGCTTTGGCCTTTTGGGGTCTTTTGTGGTTCCATATGAATTTTAGGATTTTTTTTTCTATTTCTGTGAAGAATGTCTTTAGTATTTCAATAGCGAGTGCATTAAATCTGTGGATATCTTTGGGTAGTATGGTCATTTTCACAATATTAATTCTTCTAATCCACGAACACAGCATATCTTTTCATTTATTTGTGTTTCTTAAAATTTTTTTCATCAATGTTTTATGGTTTTTAGTGTAGAGATATTTCATCTTCTTGGTTAAGTTTATTCCTAGGTGCCTCATTTTTTTTGTAGCTATTGTAAATGGAATTGTTTTCTTGATTTCTTTTTTAGATAGTTCACTAATAGTGTATACAAACACTGCCAATTTTTATATGTTGATTTTGTATTCTTCAGTTTTACTGAATTCGTTTATTAGTTCTAAGAGGTTTTTTTTTTTTTTGTGGTGACTTCAGAGTTTTCCATATATAAGATTATGTCATCTGCAAACAGAGAAATTATCTGACTTATTCGTTCATTCCTTGCCCACCTTCCCTTGATAGAATTAGTCTCATAATGAGGGAGGAAACTCCTTTTGCCTTGATGCTATAACCCCTGAACAGTGCCTGGCATGTAGTGAGGACTCAATAAATATTGGCTGAATAAATGAATGTATGATTCGATGGAAAGGCAAGATGAAGGGAGCCTCTGGGGTTGGACTGTCTGGGTTGAACTCTGACTCCGGCTCTTGCCATCTGTGTGACCAGGTTATCTGAGCTTCCTGAGACTGTTTCTTCCTTTGTAAAATAGGGTAAAGATACGACCTATCTTAAGGTTGCTGAGAGATAAAATGAGGTAATCCACACCAAGTGCTTCAGAGGTGCTTAATAAATGTCTATTATCATTATTAGCTAGTTTCCTCCTTCCTTAAGGTAAACAGAGCAAAGGGGGCTCCCTGAGGGATGAGGGATGAGGGATGAAAAGGAATTTGAATGGGCAAATGAAGCCAATTTTAGGCAACAGGAAAGGATAGTCAGAGGGTGAAACCCTGTTCACAGGAGCTCCAGGACTGATGGGTACAAAGAAGTAGAATATTTGGTAAAGGAAACCCGGTGAACTTGGAGAAAGAACCAACTCTCAGAAAGCTGGAGTTCTGAGGACCAGAAATGAGATCCTGAGGGTGCGCGGGAGGCCCTGGAGAGTTCTGAAGGGTGCACTACCCCAGAACTGTCATCATCTCCCATGTGAATTTCTCCCCTCCTGAACAGGCACGAGGTTCTGTTGTGTCCTCCTCGGATTATTTGCCATTTAGAGCAGCAAAGAGAGCGGCCATCCCTCCCCTCTGAGTGTGCTTTCTCACTTAAAAGGAGAGGTTTCAGCTCAGAGCTGACTTCATTTAAAGATGCCTTTAAAACTGTTATTCTCCATGGCAACGAGACGAATAGATGAGTGCAGAGCTTTGCCCAAATCCCCAGGTTTCTCCATATCTTCAAATTTGTCTCAATTACTGAAGAAAAGTGGCATGACATGAACAACAGCTCACTCTTCTTTCTGAATTCCAAGGCCCAATGCAGTATGTTGTCGCAAATACTGTGGTAATGTGTCCTAATTTTTTTTTTTTCCCCGAGGTGGAGTCTCTTTCTGTCACCCAGGCTGGAGGGCAGTGGTGTGATCTCAGCTGACTGCAACCTCTGCCTCCCAGGTTCAAGTGATTCTCCTGCCTCAGCCTCCTGAGTAGCTGGGATTACAGGTGCACACCATCACACCCAACTAATTTTTGTATTTTTAGTAGAGAAGAGGTTTCACCATGTTGGCCCGGCTGGTTTCGAACTCCTGACCTCATGATCCACCCACCTCAGCCTCCTAAAGTGCTGGGATTACAGGCATGAGCCACTGTGCCCGGCCAATGTGTCCTAATTTAATAACATTTTGCAGAATATAAAAATATGGACACCCAAAGAGAGAATTTAAGCAGTGACAGATTACTAAAGATTTCTTTCTTTTTATCCAAAATGATTTGAAGCTGTATGCCTTTAAGTAGTTAGGTTTCCCTGACCTGTGTGCATTTAAAATGCATTTTATTTTTTATTTTTATTTATTTTTTATTTTTTTGAGACGGAGTTTCACTCTTGTCACCCAGGCTGGAGTGCAGTGGTGTGATCTTGGCTCACTGCAACCTCTGCCTCCCAGGTTCAGGTGATTTTCCTGTCTCATTCCCCCGAGTAGATGGGATTACAGGCGTGTGCCACCACTCGTGGCTAATTTTGTATTTTTAGTAGAGACAGGGTTTCTCCATGCTGGTCAGGCTGGTCTCGAACTCCTGACCTCAGGTGATCCACCCGCTTTGGCTTCCCAAAGTGCTGGGATTACAGGCGTGAACCACTGCGCCTGGCCTAAAATGCATTTTATTAAAGTTCAACTTAGGCAGAATTACTGGGGAGATGTTGCATGTATCAAATGTTGCATTTAGTGGGACGTTCAGTAGATACAGCCTTAACCCATTTATGCCGGAGGTTGCAAAATTTTTTTTGTGGGAAAAGTCAGACCTTGGCAATGACCTTGATCAGTAGGATATAAATAACTCCCACAAGCTTAGTGTTCCAATAATGGAACACTAGGCATAAATGGGTTTTAAGTGAGGCTTGGTGGGAGATTCTGAGTGTTCGCATGGCAACAGAAAGAGGGGCTCCCTTCTGCTGCCTGAGTTCCTCTCCAATCTCAGTTCTCTCTAGTGTTGGAGTCTTTGGTGATGAAGTCAGTCAGGACCAGTTTGTCTCTGGGTACAAATCCTAGCATCCCTGAATCCCAAATGCCAGCCTGTGAGGTTGGTATAAGAAAGAGGTTTACTGGGCTGGGTGCGGTGGCTCACACCTGTAATCCCAGCACTTTGAGCAGCCAAGGCAGGTGGATCACCTGAGGTCAGGAGTTCGAGACCAGCCTGGGCAACATGGTGAAAACGCTGTCTCTACTAAAAATACAAAAAATTAGCCAGGCGTGGTGGCATACGCCTGTAGTCCCAGCTACTTGGGAGGCTGAGGCAGAAGAATTGCTTGAACCCAGGAGATGGAGGTTGCAGTAAGCCAAGATGGTGCCACTGCACCCCAGCCTGTCGACCCCACTGTACCCCAGCCATAGACAGAGTGGGACTATGTCCCAAAAAAAAAAAAAAAACTATATACAGTGAACTCTTCCTCTGATCATCTGTGACATTTTCCTGGATGTTGGCTTAACGGTGTGGGTGATATCATGGTTTAGCATAAGGACCCACGCTGTTTCAGAATGCAGACAGCAAACTGTTCCAGAGAAGATCCACGAAGGTGAACCTAGCTGTCAGAAGGTCAGAGACTGACAGGATCTTGTTCTTTCTGCTCTGGCCAGTGGGGTCAGTGACAGCCACCTCTACCTGCCTGCTGTAATTCCAGCCTCTAAGCCATCGCTCACATCACAGCCCTGCGCTATGGTGGCGGCTCAGCCAGAACAGGGCTCTTTCTGCCACCGGATATTCTTGGCTCGGTGCTTGGGGCTTGTGACCTTTCAAGGACCCAAGACAATATTTCGGACCTGGAAAAAATGTACTGGCTCCTAAACATGAAAATAAAACATTCGAATAGAAATAAATATTCAATGAAGTGTCTGCAAAATGTAATGCGATATCAATGCTCAACTCAAGCCTTATATGGTGACATAAAAATATAATATGGTTTGAATCATGAGAAAAAAATATATGTTATAATAAAACTCCAAATTGGAATTATAAAAATTATACAGCAAAAATGTATATGTTCTGTGGAATGTAAATATGTTGTAATGTGTTTGCTGTGAAGGGGGTTGGGGGTTCTGGGGACTGCAATGGTCTTAAAATGACCAGGACATAGTTGCCAGGACAGAGTTGCCAGGACAGAGTTGGGCACTGCAGTCCTAGACTTGGGCTTGACTCCACTACCTTGTAACGTTGCCATCTTAGGCAAATCAGTTAAAACTCACAGAACAATGTTTTCTCATTTGCAAAATGAGTTTCAATGAGATTAAGGTCCGCAAGGTAATTTGTAGATGGAAGAGTGCCAGTGAGATGTATTGTCCTTATTTGTGAAGAATCTAAGGCAAATAGGTAGCAGTAAAAAAAAAGATTTTCTCATCTTCTGAAAACCATACTCCCTGTATTGCATTCTCTCATAGTGATGGTTGCTGAGAGAGCAGAGGCGGGCAAGGGGCCTCTCTTATGCACCCTGAGAAGTTAGGACTGGTCCGAGCAGAGGCGGGCAAGGGGCCTCTCTTATGCACCCTGAGAAGTTAGGACTGGTCCGAGCAGAGGCGGGCAAGGGGCCTCTCTTATGCACCCTGAGAAGTTAGGACTGGTCCGAGCAGAGGCGGGCAAGGGGCCTCTCTTATGCACCCTGAGAAGTTAGGACTGGTCCGAGCAGAGGCGGGCAAGGGGCCTCTCTTATGCACCCTGAGAAGTTAGGACTGGTCCGAGCAGAGGCGGGCAAGGGGCCTCTCTTATGCACCCTGAGAAGTTAGGACTGGTCCGAGCAGAGGCGGGCAAGGGGCCTCTCTTATGCACCCTGAGAAGTTAGGACTGGTCCGAGCAGAGGCGGGCAAGGGGCCTCTCTTATGCACCCTGAGAAGTTAGGACTGGTCCGAGCAGAGGCGGGCAAGGGGCCTCTCTTATGCACCCTGAGAAGTTAGGACTGGTCCGAGCAGAGGCGGGCAAGGGGCCTCTCTTATGCACCCTGAGAAGTTAGGACTGGTCCGAGCAGAGGCGGGCAAGGGGCCTCTCTTATGCACCCTGAGAAGTTAGGACTGGTCCGAGCAGAGGCGGGCAAGGGGCCTCTCTTATGCACCCTGAGAAGTTAGGACTGGTCCGAGCAGAGGCGGGCAAGGGGCCTCTCTTATGCACCCTGAGAAGTTAGGACTGGTCCGAGCAGAGGCGGGCAAGGGGCCTCTCTTATGCACCCTGAGAAGTTAGGACTGGTCCGAGCAGAGGCGGGCAAGGGGCCTCTCTTATGCACCCTGAGAAGTTAGGACTGGTCCGAGCAGAGGCGGGCAAGGGGCCTCTCTTATGCACCCTGAGAAGTTAGGACTGGTCCGAGCAGAGGCGGGCAAGGGGCCTCTCTTATGCACCCTGAGAAGTTAGGACTGGTCCGAGCAGAGGCGGGCAAGGGGCCTCTCTTATGCACCCTGAGAAGTTAGGACTGGTCTGAGCAGAGGCGGGCAAGGGGCCTCTCTTATGCACCCTGAGAAGTTAGGACTGGTCTGAGCAGAGGCGGGCAAGGGGCCTCTCTTATGCACCCTGAGAAGTTAGGACTGGTCTGGGGGCTTCTGATGAAAAGTGGAGAGTTTTTCTCATTTAGACACCAGTTGAAAATAATGTATATATTTTTACTGGGCACGGTGGCTCACTCCTGTAATCCCAGCACTTTGGGAGGCCGAGGTGGGGGTATCACAAGGTCAGGAGTTTGAGACCAGCCTGGCCAACATAGCGAAATTCTGTCTCTACTAAAAATACAAAAATTAGCCGGGTGTGGTGGCGTGCACCTATAGTCTCAGCTACCCAGGAGGCTGAGGCAGGAGAATCGCTTGAACCCGGGAGGCAGAGCTTGCAGTGAGCCGAGATCGTGCCACTGCACTCCAGCCTGGGCAACCGAGTGAGACTCTGTCTCAAAAAAAAAAAAAAAAGAAAAGAAAATAATATCTGTATTTTTATATACATATATTATATATATTATATGTATAAAATATATATTAGATATATATATATTTTTTGAGACGAAGTCTTGCTCTGTTGCCCAGACTGGAGTGCAGTGGCATGATCTCGGCTCACTGCAACCTCTGTCTCCCGGGTTCAAGAGATTCTCCTGCCTCAGCCTCCCGAGTAGCTGAGACTACAGGCGCGTGCCACCACGTCTGGCTAATTTTTTGTAGTTTTAGTAGAGACGGGGTTTCACCGTATTAGCCATGATGATCTCTATCTCCTGGCCTCATGATCCACCTGCCTCGGTCCCCCAAAGTGCTGGGATTACAGGCATGAGCCACCGTGCCTGGCCTAAACTTAACACACACATACACACACACACACATACACACACACACACACACACACACACACATATATATATATATTTTTTTTAGGTGGGGATTCGCTCTCGTAGCCCAGGCTGGAGTACAATGGCGCAATCTTGGCTCACTGCAACCTCTGCCTCCCGGGTTCAAGCAATTCTCCTACCTCAGCCTCCCGTGTAGCTGGGATTACAGGTGCGTGCCACTATGCCCAGCTAATTTTTGTATTTTTAGTAGAGACGGGGTTTCTCCATGTTGGTCAGGCTGGTCTCGAACTCCTGACCTCAGGTGATCTGCCCCCCTCGCCCTCCCAAAGTGCTGGGATTACAGGCGTGAGCCACCACGCCCGGCCAAAAATAATATTTACGTACAGGTTGAGCATCCTTAAACTAAAAATTTGAAATACAAAATGCCCAGCCGATGCAGGTGAACCCTCAAGTTGGGGCTCAGGCTGGGAGGGTTCTTGGCTTTGCTGAGGAAAGAGTTAAAGAGCAAGTCCGAGCTGACAGTGAAATAAAGCAAGTTTATTAGAGCAACAGTGTACAACAAAATGGCTACTCCATAGACAGAGCCGAGCTACCCCACTTGTGGATTGCTGGCAAACTATGTTTATAACTACTCCTAATTATGTGCTAAATAAGGGGTATACTCTCGAACTTTCTGGAAAAGGGGCAGGGAGTGCCCAAAACCATATAGGGTAACTTTCAGGCATTGGCATGGTGTTTGCAAACTGTCGTGGCACTGGCGAGTGTCTTATAGCATGCAAATGCATTATAATTCGTAGTCTTAGCTGGTTTGGGCTCGTTTCTCATTTCTTTGCTACATCCTGTTTGATCAGCAGGGTCGTGAAAACAAGTCCTACTGATCTTCTATCTCAGAATGAGCATTTCCTTTGAGCAGCAAAATGTTTCATGTTTTGGAACATTTCAGATTTTTCAGATTCAGAATACTCAACCTGTATTCCTTATGTTCCCAAAATTTACCTAGAAAAAAGGTAATAATATAAACAAAGACTAACCAGGACAAACCTTATAATCCAGATATTGTAGGCTCAACTCCCCTAATCCTTAATCCATTCAGTCTGTCTTGCTGAGACATCCCATCTGTAACCCAAAGCCAGTGGTATATATTTTTCAGACCCAGCTCTCCACCAAAATGGACCGCAGAGAAGTCCACCCCATGTTCACCTCAAGAAATACCTCTTTAGCATGGCCAGTGCCTTCTTTCTTGGCTGGGTCCCGGACTGTTTGTATCACTACTGAGAGAAGCTTGGGAAGGAGCTTGCTCTTGGCTTGGGTGGGCGTCTCATGGGCACCAGCTGAGATCTCCTGCTGGAATCCTCTGTTGGAACCTGATCTATGGCAATGATTCAGATGGCCTGGTTGCAAAGAATATGCAGTAAAATCCCCCCCATTCAATACTGATTTATTTAAAAAAAGGACCTAATTCAGGGGAGCTCTAACCTGCAGTTAATCATGTACCATATTATCCAATAAAAATTATTTTAAAAATCTAAATCTGGTTAAATTGGAATTTTTTTCCCCAGGTTTCTTGTACTTAGCAGAATTCAGGTTTTCTGGATTTACTTAAGGAGCAGAACTTTTTGAGGGTTCTGGGGTGGGTCTGTATTGGGAGTTTGACGCTCTTGCCTCCTGCTCACTGGTTGCTTTTCCTGCAACTCTACTTCGATGGGTTTGGTTTAATGGCTGACTCCTACAGATGCTCTGTGCATTGGAGTATCCAGGCCTGTTGACTGACTCCTAGAGACACTCTGTGCAATGGGGTATCCAGGCCTGTTGACCGACTCCTAGAGATGCTCTGTGCATTGGAGTATCCAGGCCTGTGCACACCCTCTTGGTCGTCTTCAGCTATGCACATTTTGTTCATCCCTTAAAGTCTAGCCAAGAGCTACCCCTTCTGGAAGCCTTCCCCGGGATACCTCAGATGACAGGTGCCTCTCTTTCTTCTACCTTTAATGACCCTTCATGTTGACACCACTTATTTTGGGATTTACATTCTTCTTTGGATCCAATTCAACATCGTCTGTGATCTCATATATGACAGATTCTGCAAAACATATAGAAAAGTAAGTCCAACTTCCTGCCCTCAAGGACATTCAGGAACATGTTAGAGGAGGCCCATGAAAGAGAAGGCATGGAAGAAGAAGGAGGACACTGACCTTGAGGAGGTAGCACAGAAAGCTTCACAGAGAAGGCAGCAGCCTTCAAGCTGGTTTTTGGAGAAGAAACCCACAAACAGTAAATCCCAAGCCACAGAGAGACAAAAGGGCTTGAGCTCGTTGGGGATTGGAGCACAAATGGCTGTAGCCCAATCGGATTGTTAAGAGAACAGGTACTAGAGACAGACTTCCAGGGTTGGAATCTTGGCCCCAGAACTAACAAGCTGTGTAAACTTGAACAAGTTATTTAGCCTCTCTGGGCCTCAGTTCCCTCACCTGGACAGTGGCGATAATAATACCAGTTCCTCAGGTTGTTGTAGGAATGAAGAGATATAAAGTGCATAGAACTATGCCTCCTATATACAGGATCAGTGAAAATGAACAGCTCTGGGGAAGAGCAGAGACCCACGGGGAGATGACACCAACAAGAGGCCAAACTGGAGTGGAGTTTCTATATTAGGGGAGGAGGTGAGTTTGGGCTTTATCCCTTGGCCAATGGGAATCTTGAATTATTACTTAAACATTCATGAGGGTATGTTTTATTGTAGTTAAAACTAAAGAGAAGAACTGTTTCATACCTTCTTGTCTTCTCTACTGCACCCAGAACAGTTTCTGATGCTTAAGAAGTGTTTGAATGAATGAATAAATACCAGGCTAAAAGATTCTTTCTTTTGTACACTTCGTATCAATACAATACATTTTACTCCAGGGTTCATCGAAGCTTCCCTTATGTGTTTTTACTTTTTCCAGACTCACATCTATGAACTCACTCTTCACCTTCACTGTGATCTTTGGTCTTTAAAGCTATCTTCTAATCACCTAGGGGATTTGACTCTGAGTTTATGTTTGCCTAAATGTCTGCCTCACAGTCTGCAATGTCAAATATGTGTTGTCTTCAAGCCAGGCCTTCCAGTGAGCTCACAGACCATTCTAGTCCTGGGCCGCTGCCATAGCCTCCTTCTGATCTCACACTCTCAAGCCCTTGCACACTGCAAGAGAATTCCTTACATTTAGTTGCCAGGATGTACTGAAATTTAATGCTGTCTACCTTCTACTGGGTGCTCAATGCTGCCTGTCAATCATTTGTCTTTTAAGCCTTTAAAAAATGAAATATTACAGACATCTACAGAAACTATAGAGTTCAATTAACCATCGCAAGGTTAGCCTTCACGTGAACATTTCCTGGGTCAAAAACTAGAATAATGTCAACCCGTCTGAAGTCCTTCTCATGCCCCTTCCTAACCACCATTACTTTGTCTTTTCTCTAAAGTAAACACTATCCTGTAGGTTTTGGTAAGAATTTCCTTACCTTCCTTCATAATTTTGCCACTTAAACACGCACCATTAAACCCTACAATTTAGTTTTTCCCATTCTCTGAACTTCATATAAATGGAATTAATGGAATTAAACAGCACATAGTGTGTGTTTATGTTTATCTGGCTTCTTTGACTTAATATGATGTTTGTGAAATTCACCCAGGTTGTTGCACAAAGTTGTAGTTCATTTGTTCTCAATGTTGTTTATAAATAGACCATAATATATACCTACAACAACCTGAGGAACTGGTATTATTATCGCCACTGTCCAGGTGAGGGAACTGAGGCCCAGAGAGGCTAAATAACTTGTTCAAGTTTACACAGCTTGTCATGTATGGCCAATGGGAATCTTGAATTATTATACATATGTGCATATATATATATATATTTTTTTTTTTTTTTTTGAGACAAGGTCTCTCTCTGTCACCCAGGCTGGAGTACAGTATGACAATCAGGGCTCACTGCAGCCTTCACTTTCTGGGCTCAAGAGATCCTGCTGCCTCAGGACTGGGCTACAGGCATGTGCCACAATGCCCAGCTAATTTCTTTGAATTTTAGTAGAGATGAGGTCTCCCTATGTTGGCAAGGCTGGTCTTGAACTCCTGAGCTCAAGTGATCCTCCCACCTTGGCCTCCCAAAATCCTGGGATTACAGTCGTGAGCCACCATGCCTGGCCAATATACCCTGATTTATTTATTGCTTTTGCAATTGTCAGATACTTGGATTGCTTCCAGTTTGAGGTTACTTTGAGTAATGCTGCTCTGGAAATTCCTGTGAATGTCTCCTGGTGCCCACGTGCATGTATTTTTGTGGGGAATTCCACCTAGGAGTGGAATTGCTGGGTCATATAATATGGGAGATAGGAACAACTAGTTTTCCAACTTTATTGTATTTTATTTTATTTATTTTTTTGAGACGGAGTCTCACTCTGTCACCCAGGCTGGAGTGCAGTGGCGCGATCTCAGCTCACTGCAACATCTGCCTCCCAGGTTCAAGTGATTCTCATGCCTCAGCCACCCGAGTAGTTGGGATTACAGGCGTGTGCCACCACACCGGGCTAGTTTTTGTATTTTTAGTATACATGAGGTTTCTCCATGTGGACCAGGCTGGTCTCAAACTCCTGACCTCAGGCAATCCTCTCACCTCAGCCTCCCAAAGTGCTGTAATTTTATTATTGGAACTTACACTCCCTGCAGTAGTGTGTGAGGGTGTCAGTGCTCCAGTCATTGGTGGAGTGGTATTGCATTGTAGTTTTGATTTGCATTTCTTTAATTACTAATGAGGTAGAGCCTCATCGCATGTTTCTGGGCCACAGGATATCCTCTTTTCCCTGTCTTTTGTCCTGTCTTTTGAGCTTTTGTCCCTGTCTTTTGTGTTGTCTATCTTTTGTTCTTGAATTTTAGAAGTTCCAGTGGTTATACGCATTGCAAATATCATCGTCCATAACATGCATTGACTTTTCACTGTTTAGTGGCATCTTTTGATAAACAGAAGTTCTTAGTCTTCACGTAATCCTGATCGTTGGTCTTTTCCTTTGGTAAGTGCTTTTTATAACCTGGGGAAAAAATGTTCTCCTACCTTGGCCGGGCGCGGTGGCTCATGCCTGTAATCCCAGCACTTGGGGAGGACGAGGCAGGTGGATCACAGGGTCAGGAGATGGAGACCATCCTGGCTAACATGGTGAAACCCCGTCTATACTAAAAATACAAAAAATTAGCTGGGCATGGTGGCAGGCGCCTGTAGTCCCAGCTACTTAGGAGGCTGAGGCAGGAGAATGGTGTGAACCTGGGAGGTGGAGCTTGCAGTGAGCTGAGATGGTGCCACTGCACTCTAGCCTGGGCGACAGAGCAAGACTCCATCTCAAAAAAAAAAAAAAAATGTTCTCCTACCCTAGTCTACTACCTGAGGTCATAACCATATTTTCCTACCTTTCTTCTAGAAGATTTATTATTATTACTGAATATTATTTTGTTTATTGTTTGCCTTTCACATTTAAATCTACAATTTATCTGAGGTTTTGTTTGTTTGTTTGTTTGTTTGTTTTGAGACAGAGTCTTGCTCTGTCACCCAGGCTGGAGTGTAGTGGCACGATCCTGGCTGAGTGCAACCTCCACTTCCCAGGTTCGAGCAATTCTTCTACCTCAGCCTCCCAATTAGGTGGGATTACAAGCCCCTGCCACCACGCCCGGCTAATTTTTATATTTCAGTAGAGACAGGGTTTCGCCATGTTGGGCAGGCTGGTCTCGAACTCCTGACCTCAAGCAATCCACCTGACTTGGCCTCCCAAAGTGCTGGGATTACAGGCATAAGCCACCGCTTTGGGCCTAAGACTGATTTTTGTATGGAGTGAGCTAGTGGCCAAGTTTCACTTTTTTCCACGTGGGTATTCAATTTTTCCAGCATAATCTGTTTAAAATACTCTGGTTCACTTACTCTCTGCAGTGCCAATTTGTCATGTCCATATATGCACGAGTCTGGTTTTACATTCTGTATTCTGTTCCATTCATCTCGAGTCTTATGCTAATGCTACACTGTTTAAATTATTGCACCTTTATAAGGCAATAATTATTTGCATTATATTTGTAAATAATTGGTCAAGCAAGTTTTTCTTACTTGATTTTCCTCTTCAAAAGTGTCTTGACTCTTTATTGACCTTTTCACATCCATAGTTAGGCACATCTTGTTTCACTGCACTTTGTTTCATCATGCTTCAAAGATGTTGCATTTTTTACAAATGGAAGGTGTGTGGCAGCCCTCCATCTAGAAAGCCTATTGGCTGGCTGTATTTTTCAAACAACATGTGCTCACTTCAGATCTGTGGCACATTTTGGTAATTCTCACCATAGTTTAAACTTTTTCATTATTATTATATCTACTGTGGTGATCTGTGATCATGGATCTTTGATGTTACTGTTGTAATGGGGATGCCATGAACTGCTCGTCTAAGACAGCAAACTGACTACTCCCCAGCAAAGCCATTCCCTCATCTCTCTCTCTCTCCTCGGGCCTCCTTATTCCCTGAGAAGCAACGATATTGACATTAGGCCAATTAATAACCTTACTGTGGCCTTTAAGTGCTCAAGTGAAAAGAAGGATCACACATTGCTTACTTTATACCAAAAGCCGGATATGATGAAGCTTAGTCAGGAAGGTGTGCTGAAAGCTGAGATGTACTGAAAGCCAGGCCTCTTGCACCAAATGGTCAAATTGTGAATGCAAAGGAAAAGTTCTTAAAGGAAATTAAAAGTGCTTCTCTGGTACAGCCTTATTGCTGACATGGAGAAAGTTTTAGTGGTCTGGATAGAAGATCAAACCAGCCACAACATTCCCTTAAGCCAAAGCCTGATCCAGAGCAAGGCCCTAACTGTCTTCAAGTCTGTGAAGACTGAGAGAGGTGAGGAAGCTGCAGAAGGAAAGCTAGAAGCTAACAGAGGTTGCTTCCTGAGGTTTAAGGAAAGAAGCCACTTACATCACATGAAGCTGCAAGGTGAAACAACAAGTGCTAACGAGAAGCTGCAGCAACTTACCCAGAAGAGCTGGCTACGATCATTGATGAAGGTGGCCACACTAAACAAGAGCGTTTTTTTTTCCTTTTTTTTTGAGACAGAGTCTTGCTTTGTCTGCCCAGGCTGGAGTGCAATGGCATGATCTCAGCCCACTGCAACCTCCGTCTCCCACGTTCAAGTGATTCTCCTGTCTCAGCCTCCCGAGTAGCTGGGATTACAGGTGCCCACCACCACACCCGGCTAATTTTTGTATTTTTAGTAGAGGCGGGGTTTCACCATGTTGGCCAGGCTTGTCTCGAACTCCTGACCTCAAGTGATCCACCCACCTCAGCCTCCCAAAGTGCTAAGATTACAGGCATGAGCCACCGTGCCTGGCCAAAACAAGAGGTTTTTAATGTAGAATGCAACAGCCTTCTATTGGAAGAAGATGCCATCTAGGCCTCTCATAGCTAGAGAGGAGAAGTCAACGCCTGGCTTCAAAGCTTCAAAGGACAGGCTGACTCTCTCATTAGGAGCTAGTGCAGCTGGTGACTTTAATTTGAAGCCAGTGCTCATTTACAATTTTGAAAATCCCAGGGCCCTTAAGAATTAAGCTAAACGTACTCTGCCTGTACTCTATAAATGGAACAACAAATCCTGGATGACAGCACATCTATTTATGGCATGATTTACGAAACACTTTAAGTCTACTCTTTATTCCTGAGAACTACTGCTTAGGAAAAAAATTCCTTTCAAAATATTACTGCAGGCCAAGCACAGTGGCTCACATCTGTAATCTCTGCACTTTGGGAGGCTGAGGCGAGTGGATTGCCTGAGCACAGGAGTTTGAGACCAGCCTGGGCAACAGGGTGAGACCCCGTCTCTACTAAAAATACAAAAAGTAGCCAGGTTTGGTGGCTTGCACCTGTAGTCCCAGCTATTCAGGAGGCTGAGGCATGAGAATCACTTGAATCCGCAAGGCAGAGGTTGCAGTGAGCCAGGATCATGCCCACACGCTCCAGCTTGGGCAACAGAATGAGACCTTGTCTCAAAAAGAAACAAACAAACAAACCAAAATATTACTGCTCAGCCTGATGTGGTGGCTCCCACCTGTAATCCTAACACTTTGAGGGGCTAAGGCAGGCAGACTGCTTGAGCTCGGTTTGAGACCAGCCTGGGAAACATGGCAAAACCTCATCTCTACAAAAAAAAAAAAAAAAAAAAAACTTAGCCGAGTGTGGTGGCACATGCCTGGAGTTTCAGCCACTTGGGAGGCTGAGGTGGGAGGATCTCTTGAGCCCAGGAGATTGAGGATGCAGTGAGCCGAGATCGTGCCACTGCACTCCAGCCTGGGAGGCAGAGTGAGACTCTGTTTCTAAAACAAACAAACAGAAAAAAAAAAAACAAAAAAAAACAAAAAAAAACCTACTGCTGCTTAACAATGTACCTGGTCACCCAGGAGCTCTGATGGAAATGTACAAAGAGATTAAGGTTGTTTTCACACCTGCTAACACATTTATTTTGTAGCCCATGAATCAAGGAGTAACTTCAACTTTTGGGTTTTATTATTTAATAATTACATTTTATAAGGCTATAGCTGCCACAGAGAATGATTCCTCTGATGGATATGGGCAAAGTACATTGAGAACCTTCTAAAAATAATTCACTGTTCTTGATGCCATGAAGAACATTCATGATTCATGGCAGGAGGTCAAAATATCAATGTTAACAGGAGTTAGGAAGAAGTTGATTCCAACCTTCATGAATGATTTGGAGGAGTTCAAGACTTCAGTGGAGGAAGTCAATGCAGATGTGATGGAAATAGAAGGAGAACTAGAATTAGAAGTGGAGCCTGAAGATGTGACTGAATTACTGCAATCTCACGAGAAAACTTGAACACATGAGAAGTTGCGCTTCTTATGGATGAACAAAGAAAGTGTTTTATGCAGATGGAATCTATTCCTGGTGAAGATACTGTGAATATTGTTGAAATGACAACAAAGAATTTAGAATATTACATAAACTTGGTTGACAATGCAGTTTAAAGTTTGAGAGGGTTGTCTCCAATTTTGAATGAAGTTCAACTGTGGGTGAAATCACATGCTACACAGAAATTCTTCATGAAAGAAAGAGTCATTGATGGGGCAAATTTCATTGTCTTATTTTTTGAAATTGTCAAAGCCATCCCAATTTTTGGCAACCACCACTCTGATCAGTGAGTAGTCATCAACATAAAGGCAGGAGTCTCCAACACCTGAAGGATTATAACTCACCAAAGGCACAGATGATTATTAGCATTTCCAAGCAATAAAGTTGTTGTTGTTTTTTTTTTTTTGAGATGGAGTCTCACTCTATTGCCCAGGCTGGAGTGCAGTGGCACAACCTCGGCTCACTGTAACCTCTGCTGCCCGAGTTCAAGCGATTTGCCTGCCTCAGCCTCCCAAGTAGCTGGGATTACAGGCTCCTGCCACTGTGCCTGGCAAATTTTTGTATTTTTAGGAGAGACGAGGATTCACCATCTTGGCCAGGCTGGTCTTGAACTCCTGACCTCGTTATCCACCCGTCTTGGCCTCCAAAAACTACATGTGTGAGCCACGGCTCCCAGCCATTAAAGTATTTTTAATTAGGGTTTATACATTGTTTTTTAAACATAGTACTATTGCACACTTAATAGACTACTATATAATGTAAACATAACTTTTATAAGCACTGGGAAACCAAAAAGTTTGTGTGACTCGCTTTATTGCCATTGTGGTGGTATGGAACGAAACTCACAGTATATCCAAGGTATGCGTATAAATGTTAAAAATAGGCCGGGTGCAGTGGCTCAAGCCTGTAATCCCAGCACTTTGGGAGGCAGAGGCGGGTGCATCATTTGAGGTCAGGAGTTTGAGACGAGCCTGACCAACAAGGTGAAACCCTGTCTCTACTAAAAATACAAAAATTAGCTAGGCATGGTGGCGTATGCCTGTAGTCCCAGTTGTTTGGGAGGCTGAGACAGGAGAATTGTTTGAACTTGGGAGGCAGAGGTTGCAGTGAGCTGAGATCACACCACGACACTCCAGCCTGGGTGACAGAGTGAGACTCCATCTCAAAAAAATAAATAAATAAAGTTTGTCAGTTTTTTTATATAAATAAAAAATACCTGTAGAAATTTTAATTGTAATTGTTTTGCCTCTGGACACCAGTCTGGGAGGAACACTGACAACTTGACAATATTGATTCTGTAATTGCATGAACATGAATATCATTTTTTAGGGCTCGCCAATTTTTCTCAGTAATGTATTATGACTTTTCACACCTCTTTTGTTACATTTGCTGCCAAATAATATTTTTAATGTTTTGTAAGTGGTATTTTTTTTAAAGTTTCTTTTTCTAACTATTCATGCTTGTATAAAGAAATATGATTGATTTTTGAATGTTATTTGTGTCCAGGAATCTTGCTAATTATATTTATTAATTATAATAATTGAATAAATTGCTTTAGATGCTTTAATGTACACTATCACTATAATCTGTGAATAATAAAAATTTCTTTTCATCTTTTCCAATCCATATGCATTTTATTAATTTTTCTTCTTGTCTTACTACAATGGGCAGGATTTTCAGTTAAATGTTGAATAGAAGTGGTAATAGTAGGCATTCTATTCTTTTTTTTTTTCTGAGATGGAGTTTTGCTCTTGTTGCCCAGGCTGGAATGCAATGGCGTGATCTTGGCTCACTGCAACCTCCACCTCCTGGGTTCAAGCGGTTATTCTGCCTCAGCCCCCAAATTAGCTGGGATTACAGATGCCTGCCACCATGCCTGGCTAATTTTTTGTATTTTTTTAGTAGAGACGGGGTTTCACCATGTTGGCCTAGCTGGTCTCGAACTCCTGACCTCAGGTGATCCACCTGCCTCAGTCTCCCAAAGTGCTGGGATTACAGGCGCGAGCCACAGCGCCCAGCCCAACATTCTTGTCTTATTATTCATGTCAAAGGGAACACTTTCAACATTCAACCATTGAGTACAAAATTTACTATAGATATTTTATAGATTCTTGTATCAGTCTGGGTCTAATCAGATCCATCAGAAACCACGTAGTAATTTAAATAGGAGAAGTTCAGTATAAACAATTACTAAGCAAAGATAGGATGGTAACTATAAAGATGTAAAGAGAATGTTAAAAGATATCTTAGTGCTGTGTACTCCTCTACACAAGGAAGTACAAACTTGGAAGAGTTTGTCTTGGAAGTACAAACTTGGAAGAGTCTTCCAAAGGCTGGGGTTCAGCTCTCATGTAGACAACGCGGTTGAAGCACTCTGGCTGGTGGAGAAATTTGCTGGATTGCACAGGCTAGAACTGGGCCATAGTCAATGGGCAAGCAGGAAACCACTCTTTAGGATTCAAAGCTGGTGGGTGAGTGGGTGGGTGTATAGAAGATGTTAGGCTGCCACTAAGAATTGCTTGCCAGGAACTTTGTAAGGGTCATGGGAAGTTAGTTACTGGGCCTAGGTTAATCCTGAAAGATGCTGTGGACACATTGCTGGAGTAGAGCATTATCAAATGTCCCAGCACACTTACACCTCTGACCATCTATGCAGCAGGAGGAAGAAAAAGCAAAAACACTTAAACAATAAGAGAGAAATTAAGGAGCAAAGGAAATACAAAAAAACACTCAGAAAGCAATTAACAAAATGACAGGAGTAAGTGCTCACCTATCAATAACAACCTTGACCGTAAATGAATCAAATTCCCCACTTAAAAGATATATGCTGGCTGAATGGATAAAATAATATGACCCAACTATATGCTGCTTACAAGAAACTCACTTCATGTATAAATTCAGGCACAGACTGAAAGTGGAGGGATGGAAAGAGATATTCCATGCAAATGAAAACCAAAAGCAAGCAGAAGTAGCTATACATATATCAGATAAAACAGACTTTAAATCACAAATTATAAATAGAGACAAAGAAGGTTATTACATAATAATAAGGGGATCAATTCAGCAAGAAGATACAACAATTATAAATATATATGTGCCCAACATTGGAGCACCCAGATGTATAAAGCAAATATTAGATCTAAAGGGAAAGACAAACTGTATTCCAATAATAGTTGTAAGGTAGGAGGCAAGACTAGACTCTGAAGGCAGGGGTTGGACACTAGACCAAATTGAGGACTTGCTAAAACAGATTGGGGTTGGCCAGGCGCAATGGTTCACACCTGTGATCCTAGCACTTTGAGAGGCTGAGGCAGGTGGATCACCTGAGGTAAGGAGTTCAAGACCAGCCTGGCCAAGATGGTGAAACCCTGTCTCTACTAAGAAGACAAAAATTAGCTGGGCATGGTGGTGGGTGCCTGTAATTCCAGCTACTCAGGAGGCTGAAGACAGAGAATCGCTTGAGCCTGGGACGTGGAGGTTGCAGTGAGCTGAGATCACACCACTGCATTCCAGACTGGGCAACACAGCGAGACTCCATCTCAAAAAAATAAAATAAAATAAAAAATAAAACAGGTTGGGGGTGGAAGCACCTCCCTATAAGACTTGCCCAATGGCCAGGTGCAGTGGCTCATGCTTGTAATAATCCCAGAACTTTGGGAGGCCGAGGCGGGTGGATCACCTGAGATCAGTAGTTTGAGACCAGCCTGGCCAACATGGTGAAACCCCGTCTCTACTAAAAATACAAAACTTAGCCAGGCATGGTGGCTTGCACCTGTAGTCCAGCTACTCTGGAGGCTGAGGCAGAAGAATCTCTTGAATCGGGGAGGCAGAAGTTGCAGTGAGCTGAGATTGTGCCACTGCACTCCAGCCTGGGTGACAGAGTGAGACTCCATTTCAAATAAAAAAGACATGTCCACCAATGTGCCATGTCAATTTACCATTGCCATGGCAATACCTGGAAGTTACTGCCCCTTTCCATGGCAACAATCTGACAACCCAGAAGTTACCACCCTCATCCTAAAAACTTCTGCATAATCTGCCCCTTAATTTGCACATAATTAAAAGTGGGTATAAATATGAGTGCAGAACTGCCTCTGAGCTGCTGCTCTGGGTACACTCCCTATAGGGTACCTCTGCTGCCACTGTACACTACCACTGTCTAACACCACCAAATGCCCTTGAATTCTTTCATGAGTGAAGCCAAGAACTCTCTGGGACTAAGTCACAATCTGGGGGCTTGCCTGTCCTGCATCAATTGGAGACTTCAACACCCCACTCTCAGCATTGAACAGGTTATTTATAAAGAAAATCAACAAAGAAACATTGGATTTCAACTCTACTTTCAACAAAATGGACCTAACAGACCTTTACAGGACATTTTATCCAACAGCTGCAGAATACATATTCTTCTCATGAGCACATGGAACATTCTTCAGGGTAGACCACATGTTAGTCCACAAAACAAATCTCAACAAATTTAAAAGAATTGAGATCATATTAAATATCTTTTTTGACCACAATGGGAAAAAACTAGAAACCAATAACAAGAGGAACTTTCAAAACTGTAGAGATATATGACAATTAAACATCATGCCCCTGAATAACCAATGAGTCAATGAAGAAATTAAGAAGGAAATAAAAAATGTCTTGAAACAAATGAAAATAGCAACGAAACATACCAAAACCTACAGGATAGAGCAGAAGCAGCATAAAGAGAGAATTTTATAGCAATAAACATCTACACCACAAAAGTAGGAAGATTTCAAATAAATAACCTAATGATGCATCTCAAAGAACTAGGAAAGAATAAACCACACACAAAATTAGTTGAAAGAAAGAATTTTTTACAAATCAGAGAAGAAATAAACAAATATATACACACATATATTTTTGAGACAGAGTCTCGCTCTGTCACCCAGGTTTGAGTGGTGCGATCTCAGCTCACTGCAACCTCTGCCTCCTAGGTTCAAGTGATTCTCATGCCTCAGTCTCCTGAGTAGCTGGGACTACAGGAGCCTGCCACCACGCCTGGCTAATTTTTGTATTTTTAGTAGAGACGGGGTTTCACCATGTTGGCCAGGCTGGTCTCGAACTACTGACCTCAGGTGATCAGCCTGCCTCAGCCTCCCAAAGTGCTGGGATTACAGGCATGAGCCAGTGTGCCCGGCCAGAAATAAACAAAATTGAGATTAAAAAAATACAATAGATCAACCAAATGAAAAGTTGTTTTTTTGAAAAGATAAACAAAACAGACAAACTACTAGTTAGACTAAGAGAAAAGATCCAAATGAATAAAATCAGAAACAAAAAAGGAGACATTACAACTGATATCATAGAAATACAAAGGATCATTAGAGACTATTATGAAGAACTATACATCCACAGATTGGAAAGCCTAACAGAAATAGATAAGTTTCTGTACACATACAACCTACCAAGACTGAACCAAGAAAAAACAGAAAGCCATAATAGACCAATTATAACTAATAAGATCAAGTCAGTAAATACAGAGTCTCTCATCAAAGAAAAGTCAAGTACCTGATGGCTTCACTTCTGAATTCTACCAAACATTAAAAAACAAACAGCTAATACCAATTCTTCTCAAACTCTTCCAGAAAATTGAAGAGGAGGGAATTCTTCCAAACTCATTCTACAAAGCCAGCATTACCCTGATACCAGAATCAGACAAAGACACCACAGAAAAAGAAAACTACAGGCCGGTATCACTGATGAACATAGATCATCAACAAAAAACTAGCAAGCCAAATCCAGTAGTACATTAAAAAGATCATTTACTATGATTAAGTGGGATTTAACTCAGGAATGTAAGCATGGTTCAATATATGCAAATCAAGGAATATTTTACACTACATCAATAAAATGAAGGACAAAAACCATATGACCATCTCAAAAAATGCAGAAAAAGCATTTGATAAAATCAATATTGCTTCATGCTAAAAGTCCTCAACAAACTAGGTATAGAAGGAGCATACCTCAACCTAATAAAGGCCATGTATGACACACAGCTAACTTAATACCGAATGGAGAAAAGCTGAAACTTTCCCTCTAAAAAGTGGAACAACACAAGGAAGGCCACTGTCACCACTCTTGTTCAACATAGTGCTGGAAGTCTGAGCCAGAGCTATTAGGCAAGAGAAAGAAATAAAGGGCATCCAAATTGGAAAGGAAGAAATTGTCCCTGTTTTTGGATAATATGATCTTATATATAGAAAACCCTAAAAGCTCCACCAGAAAAACCTTTAGAGGTGATTTTAAAATTTAGTAAAGTTGCAGGATACAAAATTAATATACAAAATTGGTAATGCTGCTATGTACCAACAACAAACCAATGGAAAAAGACACCAATAAAACAATCCCATTTTAAATAGCTGCTGAAAAAAACATACCTAGGAATAAACTTAACCAAAGAGGTGAAAGATCTCTCCAAAAAAACAAAACCTATGAAATGTTGATAAAAAAGAAACTGAAGATGTTACATCAAAATGGAAAGACATCTCATGTTCACAAATTGGAAGAATTAATATTGTGAAATGACATACTACCCAAAGCAATCTGTAGATTCAATGCCATTCCTATCAAAATACCAATTATATTCTTCACAGAATTAGAAAACAAATTCTATAATTTCAGTGAAACCACAAAAGAGCCCAAGTAACCAAAGCAATCCTGAGCAAAAAGAACAAAGCTGGAGGTACCACATTACCTGACTACAATATATACTACAAAGCTATAGTAAACAAAACAGTATGGTACTGGCATAAAGGCAGACACATAGACCAATGGAACAGAATAGAGAACCCAGAAATAAATCCACATATTTATAGCCAACAACATTCAATGGAGAAAGGACAGTGTCTTCAACAAATAGTTCTGGGAAAAGTGAATATCTATATTTAGAAAAATGGAATGAGACTACTATTTCTTATCATATACAAAAATCAACTCAAAATGGATTACAGACTTCAGTGTAGGACCTGAAACTGTGAAACAACTGGAAGAAAACTTTGGGGAAATGCTTCAGGAGATTGACCTGGGCAAAGTTGCTTTTTGGGGAAGACCTTAGAAGCACAGGCAAAAAAAGCAAAAATAGACAAATGGGATTATATCAAGTTAAAAAGTATGTGCACTGCAAAGGCAACAATCAACAGAGTAAAGAGACAACCTACAGAATGGGAAAACAATATTTGCAAACTATGCGTCTAATAAGGGATTAGTAACCAGCATATATAAGGGACACAAAGAACTCAATAGCAAACAAACAAACAAACAAACAAACAAACAAAAAAGGCCAATGATCTGAATAGACATTTATCAAAAGAAGACATACAAATGGCCAACAGGCATATGAAAAAAATGCTCAACATCAGTTATCATCAGGGAAATGCAAATGAAACCCACAATGAAATACCATCTCACCCCAGTTAAAATTGATATCATCAAAAAGACAAAACATAACAGATGCTGATGAGGGTGTGGAGAATGGAGAATTCTAGTTCATTGCCTGTGGAAATGTAAATTAGTATAGCCACTATAGAAAAGAGTATGGAGTTTCCTCAAAAAACTAAAAATAGAATTAGCATATGGTCCAGCAATCCCACTGCTGGGTATATTTCCAAAAGAAAGGAAATCATTATATCCAAGAGATATCTGCATGCTTACATTTATCGCAGCAGTATTCATGATAGCCAAGAATCAACCTAAGTGTCCGTCAATGAATGCACAGATAAAGAATACATGTATGTATACACCACAGACTATTAAGCAGACATAAAAAAGAATGAAATCCTGTCATTTGCAGCACCATGGACTGAACTCGAGGACATTATGTTAAGTGAAATGAGATAGGCTCAGAAAGACAAACGCTGCATGTTCTTACTCATACATGGGAACTAAAAAAGTTGATCTTATGGGAGGTACAGAGTAGAATGATGGTTACCAGAGGCTAGGAAGGGTGACTGGGGAGGATGAAGAGAGATTGGTTGATGAGTACAAACATACAGTTAGAGAGAAGGAATAAGTTCTAGTGTTTGATAGCATGATAGGATGACTATAGTTAATAATAATTTATTGTATATTTCAAAATAGCTAGAAAAGAAGATTTGAAATAGTCCCAACACAAAGAAATGATAAATGTTTGATGTGATGGATATCCTAAGTATCCTTATTTGATCATTACACATTGCATGCATATATTAAAATATCACATGTATCCCATATGTACAATTATTAAGTATCAGTGTTTTAAAAAGATAAAGGAAAACAAAACAAAATGTTGCACATTGGAACCAGGAAGAGAAGCCATCTTTGTCTTACAACGTCTCTCCAGCACCCTTTTTTGGCAAAGTTCCATGTACTCACTGTAAGGGGAAAATGCTTAAATGAATCTAGTTCATCATACAGCAGGTAGTGAAGGGTGAATTTGGATCTGAGAGGCAGTGAACTGGTAACTGGCACAATATTCTTTATCAGGTGAAAAAAGTTCTCCTCTGATTTTAGGTTTGTGTTTGTTTGTTTGTTTGTTTGTTTGAGACAGAGTCTTGCTTTTTCATCCAGGTTGGAGGGCAGTGGCATGACCTCAGCCCACTGCAATTTCTGCCTCCTGGGTTCAAGTGATTCTCCTGTCTCAGCCTCCTGAGTAGCTGGGATTACAGGCGCCAGCCACCACACGCAGCTAATTTTTGTATTTTTAGTAGAGACGGAGTTTCACTATGTTGGCCAGGCTGGTCTTGAACCCCTGACCTAAAGTGATTCACCAGCCTCGGCCCCCCAAAGTGCTGGGATGAGAGGCATGAGCCACTGCCCCTGGCCTGTTTTTAGACTGTTAAAAGTATTTTTCATAAAAGAATTTTAAATTTTATCAAATGACTTTTCTACATCTACTGAGAAGACCATATGGGTTTTCTCTGTAGTTACATGATCAGGTATGTTAATCAATTTCTTTTTATTGCGGTAAAATATATGTAATATAAAACTTACCAGGCTTTTTGTACATTTTGATAATTTTTAAGTGTACAAATTCAATATCATTAATTACATACATGCCATCATTATTGTCTAACTCCAAAGTGTTTTTATTACCCCAAACGAAAACTTTCTACCCATGAAGCAATAACCCCCACCATTTACCTTCTTCCCGGCACCTCATAACCTCTAATCTATTTTCTATCTATGAATTTGCCTATCCTAGAGATATTTCACATAAGTAGAATCATACAATATTTGTCCTTTTTTTTCTGGTTTATACCACTTAGCATAATGTTTTCAAGGTTCATCTATGTTGTAGCATGATTCAGAACTTCATTTCTTCTTCTGAACAAAACATATCTATGTGATGTTCCGTTTACCCATTGTGATGGTTAATTTATACACACATTGAGAGCTCTGTTTTTCTGGAGAACACTGACTAACATCCATTCCTTGGCTCACTTGGGTTGTTTTTATCTTGGCTAATACGGATAATGCCGCTATAAACATTCATGAACAAGTATCTGTTTGAGTCTCTGTTTTCAATTCTTTGGGGTATATACCTAGAAGCAGAATTGCTAGGGCATATGGTCATTCTATGTTTAGCTTTTCAGGAATAATCAAATTGTTTTCCAGACCTGCTGCCCGTTTTACGTTCCCACCAGCGATGTAGGAGCTTCCAACACAAACAGGTTGAAAGGGAAAGGATGGAGAAAGACAGTCCATGCAAATAGTAAGCAAAAGATAGGGGTGGCTCTACTACTATTAGAAAAATTAATTGGACTTCGTAAAAGTCAAAACCATGTATTCTCCCAGCTCCATAAGGCTGTCAGAATCACTGCCCAGATGCCTCCGCAGGAGCTGGCAGACACTCTGGAGGGGAAAGGACTCTGTACGCCGGGCTCACCTCTCTGGGTGATTCTCTTCCAAAGCCGGCTGGGGACTTCTCACGGCCTTTAATCATCATCAGGTAACTGCTGCTTCTCTTTCTTTTAGGTTTTGAGTCGTGCACATTGGGAGGGGTGGTCTAAGTTGTTGGAAAAGAAGGTCTGGTGTCTTTTCCCCTCACTCTTTCTGTTGCTGCCTCTTGAGTTCCACACAGGAGCTGTGTGAGCATCGTTCACGCAGTGTTCAAGCTCCCAAACTCAGTTCTTCAGGCTCAACACCTGACTTGGCTTTTACCTCACTGAGGAAGTCAATCTTCCCCAATAATCTCCTTTCTGCCTCAGTATTGTTGCAGTTTCTTGTTCGATTGTTTTTGTATCTTTATATCTATTTGTGTATTTTCTTTCTAAAAATGCACTGTTTAAGTGGGGGTGGAGGGCGCGGTGGCTCACGCCTATAATCCCAGCACTTTGGGAGGCCGAGGTGGGCGGATCACCTGAGGTCAGGAGTTCAAGACCAGCCTGGTCCACATGGCAAAACCGCGCCTCTCCTAAAAATACAAAAATTAGTCAGGCATGGTGGCGCGTGCCTGTAATCCTAGCTACTAGGGAGGCTGAGGCAGGAGAATTGTTGAACCCAGGAGGCAGAGGTTGCAGTGAGCTGAGATTGCACCACTGCACTCCAGCCTCGGCGATGGAGATGGAGATGGAGATGGAGCAAGACTCCATCTCGAAAAAGAATAAAAAACGAAAAATAAATAAAGATGCACTGTTTACAGAGCCTCAGCTTTCTATCTCCCACCTCCCCAGTTCCCATGTCACACTGCTGTTTCATTGACTAGAGACAGGCTTCAATCCCTCCTTATCCCTAGATTTTCCATTCTGCTTACAAATATTCCCAGGTATTTCTCACCTCAGGAAACCTTACCCCTCATCTCCTGCCATCTTGGTCTGTCATCTCAACTTTTTTTTTTCTCATTGTTATCTTCTCTTGAAAAGAAAACCTGTGGTTTCTGCTCCACTCCCACCCTCATTCTGTTGAAACACCTTTGTAGATGGTCACCAATAACATCTAGGTTAGAAATTCATTTTTGGGGGGGTCACTCTTCTGTGTTGATTTCATTGGAGCACATGAAACTGGCCTACTATTCCCTACATCTCTTCTTTCCCTTGGCCTAAATTGTAGCTCTATTTTCCTCATCCCTCTACCTTTCATTGCACATGTCTCTCCCACTTTAGTGGGCTTCTCTTCTCACATTCCTCATAAAACAAGTTTAATTGCAGAATTGCTGCAGGGTCTTCGGGCGGATGGATTCTGTTGTTGCAAAGCCAAGCATCTCACAGCTGGGCCCTAGGCATGTCCTAGAGCAGGGAATGGGGAAAAAGAGAAACAGATGGTTCTGCCTAAAAATATAAAAAGCTCTTTCAGTGATGGGCTGGGAAATATTTTGCAGGTTGTAACGCCTTTAGGAAAATGTTTCTCTTCCTTCAATGTGTATTTAGACTACACTGTTTCTGAGAATGACTTGTTTGTCCTTGAAAGGAGTGTGTGAGGTTGTATTTTCATGTTATCTGCAGGACAATTTAGAAGGCTACCCTCACCTCCCACCATGGAGACACCTGGGCAGGGACCTAACCTGCATGGGAGAGGCCTCAGCACTGTCCTCCCAAAGCCACCTGCGTTGGGGCTCTGGATGGATTAACTCACATGCTGGGAAATGTCCTAGTAGTTACTGCGTTTCCTGGAATACGTGCTTGTGTGGAATGAGAATGTGGCTCTGTGTGAGAGGACCCACTGGGTCCAGAAGAGAGATGTGGAGATTGGCACAGCAAAAATAAATAAATAAATAAATATATAATAAAATAATAATAATAAAAAGACAGGCTTTTCTTAAGGAGGAGAAGAGAAGAATGGGCCTCGAGTCATGAAAGCAAGACTAGGAAGTCGAGTCTGCTTTGTGAAAGCGCTGGCATTTCTCCTCTTCTCCTGGACTCTAGGATAAAATATTTATATTTAGCATATGTACTTCAGTTTTCTTCTTTCCTACATTATAATTTCCTCCAGGTATCCTCAAAGCTTTAATGAAGATTTTGCCATGCTCTAGAGCCTTGTGTATGAGTGGTTGTGTGGATAAATCAGGGGCAGCCCACAAAGAAGACTACTGCCATCTCTGCATCATCCCCACCCCACCCAGGTGGATCCCGCTGAGGAAGGGCAGGAGACCCAGAGGTGCAGATGCTGAGCAGCAGGATGGGACAGGGTGGACAACCACACTGCACTGCACCCCAAAGACATTACAGGAAGGTGCCTTACAAGGAAGATAGACTTCCTAAATTCTGGCTTGAACTCTGTTTTCTGCTCCCCTTTTGCTCCCCTGAACCCCCCCTCCTCTCTACCATGTTATCTGCTTGTCATGGGCTCATATGTACCCATGGAATCAACCTCTGCCTCCCTCTTATTCAATCCCAGATTTTAATCACAAGTCCGTATTTTCTGTCCTGAATTCTCATCCCTATTCCTGCCAAGTGACTGTGCGGACGAACTGTTCATACTGCAAACTCTTTATGAGTAAGGCGAAACTTGGAATCTTTGCTTTTCCTCTATGGCCCTCCGTCCATGCCAGCGTCTCTCTCTTTCCTATCTTTATTTTCACTGGTTGCACAGCCACTCCCATCACCCAGGCTTGGAATGGGGTCTTCATCTCTCTTACCTTCCTCATCATTCGAAGGGTCACATCCTGTCCAGTCTTCATTTTTAGTGGCTCTTCCTTTTGATCTTACTTTTCCATTCCCACTGCTACAACCCAACCAGATTCCCTCACTTCAGGCGCTGATTCTTGTGAGACCCTCCTGGTGTCTGGCCTCTTGTTTTGGCCTCTTCCAGGAATCCGCATGTCACTACCAGGCTCACATCTTCCAAAAATGTGTTTGTTCCTCCTCAATTGGAAGCCTTTAGTGGTTTCCATTGCCTACCTAATACAGCTGGATGCCCTCCCTGGTATTAAAAATGCTGGGCCTTCCTCCTTTTTCAGTTTGATATCTCACTGCTCCCCTAAATGGGACTTGCCTTCAGCAAAGCAGAGCATGCTTGCTCTTTCTTTTCCTTCCTTCCTTCCTTGCTTCCTTCCTTCCTTTTCCTTCTCCCTCCTTCCTTCCTTCCTTTCTCTCTTTCTTTCTCTCTCTCTTTCTTTCCTTTCTTCCTTCCCTTCCTTCCTTTTTTCCCTCCCTCCCTCCCTTCCTTCCTTTCTTCCTTCCTTCTCTCTTTCTTTCTCTCTCTTTCTTTCTTGAGACAGAGTCTCACTCTGTCACTACCAGGCTCATATCTTCCAAAAATGTGTTTGTTCCTCCCCAGTTGGAAGCCTTTAGTGGTTTCCATTGCCTACCTAATATAGCTGGATGCCCTCCCTGGTATTAAAAATGCTGGGCCCTCCTCCCTTTTCAGTTTGATATCTCACTGCTCCCCTAAATGCGCCTTGCCTTCAACAAAACAGAGCATGCTTGCTCTTTCTTTTTCTTCCTTCCTTCCTTTTCCTTCTTCCTTCCTCCCTCTCTCCCTCTCTCTTTCTTTCTCTCTCTTTTATTTCTTTTTCTTTCTTTCTTTCCTTTCTTCCTTCCCTTCCTTCCCTCCCTCCCTTCCTTCCTTCCTTCTCTCTTTCTTTTTCTCTCTTTCTTTCTTTCTTGAGACAGAGTCTCACTCTGTCGCCCAGGCTGGAGTGAGTACAGTGGCATGATCACGGCTCACTGCAGCCTTGACCTCCTGGAATTAGATGATCCTCCCACCTCAGCCTCCTCTGTA
Organism: Pongo pygmaeus; assembly: GCF_028885625.2. NCBI lineage: Eukaryota > Metazoa > Chordata > Mammalia > Primates > Hominidae > Pongo > Pongo pygmaeus. The sequence goes on along the minus strand of NC_072385.2, from coordinate 32,628,073 downwards.
GCTGGGACCACAGGTACACACCAGCACACCTGGCTAATATTTGTATTTTTGGTAGAGACGGGGTTTCACCATGTTGTCCAGGCTGGTCTCAAACTCCTGATCTCAAGTAATCCACGCATGCTGGCTTCCAAAGTGCTGGGATTACAGGTGTGAGACGGCGCCCAGCCAAGAGCATGCTATTTTCCTACCTCCCTGTCTCTCCTCACGGTTTTCTCATTTTCTGGTCTATTCTTTGCCTTTTTTCAGCAGACACATCTTTCACAATCTCTACTTCAAATGCCACCCCACAATCAAGGCTGATATTCCTATCTCACCATCTTAAACTTACCTTTTACTGATTGTATATGGTTATGTGTTGTAGGTATATATGCAGGTGTTTTATTTCTCCAACCAGAATAAAGGCCTTGTGAGAGTAAAGATGCATTTTCTATTTTGTATATCCTCCACAGACCCTAGCAGAATGATAGGCATGTATTAATCAGTGGATGTTAGAAGAAACAGAATAAAGAAATGTTTAAGAAGAAAGTGGTGATAGGAATCATAGAAATTGGGAAGAGGTTTTCCTTTATTTTTAGGGGGACTTCTGAAGAAAAGAACATTTTTAAAGCCAATCTAAGCAATACATCTAAATAATGCTTGGCTTCTTATGTCCTTTGTGTTTGACCAAATTTGATTAGAACACTCAGGTCCAAGGAAATTAGCCAAATGGCTTTTCCCTGAACAAAATCTATTTTTCTTGCGATGGTTGTGTAGGAAGATCAGATGTGAACACGGACTGAGTCTAGTTATTTCCAATCAAACATAGGTCTTTCACAAATAATATTGAACTTGTTATTTCTCAAGCCATTTGCAAGTCTGGTTTAATCTTCTAAGAATTACTAGAAAATTCGATTTTAATATGATTAGATTTCTTCTTCCAGAGTAATGTAAATAAGGTTTTCTAAAAACAAAAGTAGAAGAAAATGACATCATCCAAAGCCAGGGCAAGTTGCTAGCCTTTAGTTCTACAGAATTGATGTTACTATTCTGGTCTGCTCAAATAGTGCTGCTATGTGTACCCAGAGAGGAGGCATAAAATGGCATGTTTTATCTATTAAAATAATTAATTATTGTTTGCTTGGGTTGATAGAAAGTTGTTTTTTTTTTTTTAATTTCAGAAAGCAATGGTTTTTACTCAGCCCTAACCTTGAAGGTATTTTGATGTCAGTGAGTGTTTGGCTAGTTGTATTGAGATTTTGCCAAATTGCTTGGAGTCAGGAGAAAAAAATAAAACAGATTTTTAAATTGATGACTTGATATTAAGTGGATTTGGCTGCATTATCTCTGCTTTTTCATTTTAATCAAAGGAGCGTAAGTACCGAAATATTCAGAATCAAAGCTCAGCTGGAGCAAATTCTGAATCAGCCAGATGTCTTTCTTTCTGATACACACAGATACACACACACACACACACACACAACTCCTATTTTACCCTGTGTTTTTTGGAGAATAAATCTTGGACTATATTAAAAAAATGAGGTGTTTGTCAAGTAATCTGAACTCTCTGAGACTGAAAAAAATGTCGATCGTAGAAACCTCTTAATGGGCTGAAATTACGGAAATTTGCCAAACTATATAATTGAATGACTAGAGTCACTTAACCTCTTGGGATCTGTAGCCTATGTGTCATGGTGAGAATGGACATGGTAAGAAAAGAGGAGGATTGTGGGTTCTTTCAGGTAAGACTGACAATTTAATGAAGCAAATATTTGAACATCTGCGGTGGTCATGCCTTGCAGATCACCAGCTACAGGAAGTGTAATTGATCAAGGACCTCATCTGCTCCACTCTAAAATCCATCATTAGTTTGTGCCAAGGCCATGCCTCCTATGGGCTGCTCAGTCAGTGCCTGAGTAGGGCAGGAGCACTAAGGCAGGGCTGTTCTTGGAGCCCTGGGACTCCTCTGGCTCCCTCCTTGTACCGCGTGGCAGCCCAGGAGAATTTCACCAACCTTCCCTCCCTTTCCTTCACACAGAGTCAGACTTGTACCATGATCCGATGACTGTCTCAGCCTTTTCCAGCTTCTCTCCTATTTTCTCTCACACAAGCATTTCCCCTAATAAAATTCTTGCACATTTAATCCCATATGCTTCTCTAATGACCTGGATTAACATAGTATCTAGTGTATACAAATTATTCTTCTGTGACACATTCAATAAGCAAATCTCTGTCAGTAGGAATGGGAGAGCAGCTGACATCCATGTCCTCCTTCCTTACTCTTGGAGAGCTGAGCTCATGTGCAAAAGAGAGGGGTAGGTGGGTGCACTTTGATGCTTAGCATGAACTCAATGAATATTTTTGGCATCATTCATTTATTCCATTCAATTAATTATTCAATTAATTATTAAATCAATTGTTCCTCTTAAGAAATTTTTTTTTTTTTTTTTGAGATGGAGTCTCGCTCTGTCGCCCAGGCTGCAGTGGTGTGATCATGGCTCACTGCAAGCTCCACCTCCCGGGTTCATGTCATCCTCCTGCCTCAGCCTCCCTAGTAGCTGGGACTACAGGTGCCCGCCACCACGCCCGGCTAATTTTTTGTATTTTTAGTAGAGATGGGGTTTCACCGTGTTAGCCAGGATGGTCTCGATCTCCTGACTTTGTGATCCACCCACCTTGGCCTCCCAAAGTGCTGGGATTACAGGCGTGAGCCACCACACCTGGCTTTTTTTTTTTTTTTTGAGACAGTGTCTGACTCAGTCACCCAGGCTGGAATACAGTGGCATGATCATTGCTCACTGCAACCTCTGCCTCCTGGACTCAAGCCATCCTCTCACCTCTCAGCCTCCTAAATACTTGGGTCTACAGGTGCGTGCCACCATGCCCAGCTAATTTTTGTATTTTTTTTTTGGTAGAGACAGGGTTTGCCATGTTGCCCAGGTAGGTCTTGAACTCCTGGGCTCAAGCGATCCACCTTCCTTGGCCTCCCAAACTGCTGGATTACAAGCATGAGCCACTGCACCTGTCCCCTCTTAAGAATCTTGACATCAGGAAGAGCATCTTTAAGCAATTATTTATTTAAGTGGTGAATGAAACTGATTTTTCAAAAGTAACTACCAAATACCAAAAATAGGGTTGGATAAAATGGGGATTCAGAGCAGTGTGTACACATTTTAACCCTTACTCTTGAAAAACATTTAATCTAATAAGGAAGACAAGATTTATGATCATAAAACCATATTTAATAATATAAAAAGTCTATAATTCAGTGTGTAATAAATAATTGCATGGGACTGACTGAAAGTATAGAAAGGAGATAGCGACCAGAATGTTTCTATGTTTGTAGGGTCATGACGCAAATTGTCATCTAGAAAAATGTTCTATCCAGATTCTGTTTGCAAAGATTCCTCCCACCAGAGACTTTCATTTATCTTGGTGAGCACAGCCGTTATCTGGTGTATCTAAAGATGAGGTCTTTCTAGCTGGCATATGCTCTGGAGGAAGGGAGGTTCTACCTCAGCGTCAACTCCCAGGGAGCTGACTCACACAGTAAAAGGTTCCGGTTGTCTTTTCCGGTCTCTCTGCTGCAGGTAAGCAAAAACCTAACTTCATTTGGGAGGCAGGCCCCAGGAAAGTGTCATTTAATATACATTAGAGGTAGGAAGCTATCTGGCCAAAGTTCCTTATTTTGGAGGTGAAGAAATGGAAAGAAAATGAAGGTAAGTGATTTGTCCAAGGTGGCACAGTAAGGAATATTTTGTTGGAAGCAGCGGCTGATCCCAGTTATTTCAAGCAAACAAACGAATAGAATTTGTTATAAGGATTCAGAGGTATTCCATGAAGTCCAAAGGGAAAGATAGAGTTGGGCTGGAAATAATGCTGCAGAAAGCCATGGAGAACCCAGGGAATTCTCTCTTTACATTTTCACCTGACATTTCTTGGTGTTTGCTTGGTGTTTTTGGCCCTGGATCTCTGCTGCTTAGAGAGCATCCACAGGCGCATTCCAATTCCAGTCATACGAAGAATCTGGTTGGCTCTTTTTAGACCCTAGTCCAAGTTTTTGGAGGAAGGAATCCGATTGGTACAGTTTGGGACAATTGTCCAACTCAGTTGAATTAGCCATTGCCGGGAGCAGGGGACTCATATAATATAAACTTGGTGGCATGTGGGGATAGGGGATGAGAAGGAATAGCACACAGCAAAGGGCAGAATGGTTGGGAGCTGTGCTGGCACCCCAGAGACATCTGCTATAACTACTGCACCCAGCGACCATGGCAGAGACAGGACAGGACTAAGTTTCCTCACTCCTGGTGTTTGATGACTTCACCAGCACCATGGGCCCAGGGCAGTGCAAAATATAAAATGCATGCATGCATACATACATACACTACAAACACATGCATGTGCACACATTTATACACACATGCATGCACACATACACTACATACACACATCCATACACATGTGCATGGATGCGTACACACACACATATATGGATGCTCACATATAAGGGAACTTCAAAAAGTTTGTGGGAAAATGGAATTAAAAGAAAAAGTAAAATATATAAACCTTTATTTATTTATTTATAGAGATGGCATCTCACTATGTTGCCAGGCTTGTCTTGAACTCCTGGGCTCAAGTGATCCTCCCACCTCAGCCTCCTGAGTAGCTGGGATTAAAGGCACAAGCCACCATCTTGGGCTTATTTTACAACATAGGCTCCATCAAGTCCAAGACACTTTTGTAAGTGATGATACCAGCCATTTAGTCCATCCCTAAAAAAGTGAAGATCCTGGGGATTGAACCATGTCAACACAATCTTTTTTATATTATTAACTGAAGAAAAATGAGTGCCCCTTAAAGATTTTTTAAGATTAGGAAATAAACAGAAGTCAGAAGGGTCCAAATCAGGACTGTAGTGTGGATGCCTACTGATTTCCCATCAAAACCCTCGAAAGATTGTCCTCTTTTGATGAGATGAATGAGGAGCATTGTCATGATGAAGAAGGGCTTTCAAGTGAGGCTTTCTCAGGTGTTTTTCTGCTGAGGCTCCAGCTAACTTTCTCAAAATACTCTCATAATAAGCAGATGTTATCGTCCTTTGGCCCTCAAGAAAGCCACAAGTGGCCGGGCACGGTGGCTCACGCCTGTAATCCCAGCACTTTGGGAGGCTGAGGCCGGTGGATCACGAGGTCAGGAGTTCAAGACCAGCCTGGCCAAGATGGTGAAACCCCATCTCTACTAAAAATATAAAAAAGTTAGCCAGGTGTGGTGGTGGGTGCCTGTAATCCCAGCTACTTGGGAGGCTGAGGCAGAGAATTGCTTGAACTTGGGAGGCGGAGGTTGCCGTGAGCTGAGATCGTGCCACTGCACTCCAGCCTGGGTGACAGAGCCAGACTACATCTCGAAAAAAAAAAAAAGAAAGCCATAAGCAAAATACCTTGAGCATTCCCCCAAACTGTTGCCATGATCTTTGCTCCTGACTCCTGACTGGTCCACTGTTGCTTTGGCTGGACCACTTCCACCTCTTGGTAGCCATTGCTTTGATTGTGTTTCATCTTCAGGATTGTGCTGGTAAAGCCATGTTCCATCTCCTGCTATAGTTCTTCAAAGAAATGCTTCAGGATCTTGATTCCATTTGTTTAAAATTTCCATTGAAAGCTCTGCTCTTGTCTGCAGATTATCTGGGCACAACAGTTTTGGCAGCCATCAAGTGGAAAGTTTGCTTGAGTTTAATTTTTCAGTCAGAATTGTGTAAGCTGAACCAATCGAGATGTCTATGGTGTTAGCTATTGTTTCTCACTCTTGGTCTTTGATGATGTTAATCATTGGTCCTCTTCAATTAAGGCACAGACAAGATGAATTTTTCCCTCATAAATTGATGTGTATCGTCTGCTGCTGTGGGCTTCATCTTCAATATCATCTTCCTTCTTTAAATGAGTTATTCATTTGTAAATTGCTGATTTCTTCAGGGCATTATCACTGTAAGATTTTCATAAAGCGTCAGTGATTTTACCATTCTTCACCCAAACATCACCATAAATTTGATGTTTGTTCTTGCTTCAATATTGGCAGAAATCATATTGCTCTGATACAAGATTTTTTCAAACTGATATCATCCTTCTTAGGGCTGCAAGCTAGATCCTATTCAGACATGTTATTACAAGCTAGTAAATAAACATGAGCTTATTTTGGTGCAAAAAATTTTTTGAAATGCATGCATAGTTCTTTCATAATACACATTTTCTATGAACTATTTTCTTTTTCTGACAGCATCTCACTTTGTCACCCAGGCTAGAATGCAGTGGTACGCTCCTGGCTCACTACAGACTCTACCTCCTGGGTTCAAGCAATCCTCCTTCCTCAGCCCCCCATAGTAGCTGGACTACAGGCACGTGCCACCATACTCAACTAATTTTTTGTACTTTTTTTGTAGAGACGGGGTTTCGCCATGTTGCCCAGGCTGGCCTCAAACTACACACCCACCTCAGCCTACAAAAGTGCTGGGATTATAGGCATTAGCCACTGTGCCTAGCCTTCTGTGAACTTTTTGAAGACCCTCATACATACATATATGCATGCATAGGGGCTGCTTGACTGGTGGCATGAGGGCAGAAGGACAAAGAACCTCCCTGAATGTCATAGTTTACAGACTTTTTTTCTTTTTTATCTTACAAAATAATTTCTAATTTTATCACTTTCAAGAAAAAACTAAAATCATAATTTATATTTCATGATTAATTTAGCTGATTATGTGACATATGTTTCCAAAAGTCTCAGGAAAGTTTTCTTTAGGGTATTGGAGCTCTTTGTACCTCCTTCAGTTTCTTAGTTTTAGGACTAGTAAATAAGACAAAAGGGTCTGAAGATTTAACAAACACATCTTCACCTTTTCTGTGGCAATTCTTTTTTTTTTTTTGAGACCAAGTCTCGCTCTGTCACCCAGGCTGGAGTGCAGTGGTGTGATCTTGGCTCACTGCAAGCTCCGCCTCCCGGGTTCATGCCATTCTCCTGCCTCAGTCTCCCGAGTAGCTGGAACTACAGGCACCTGCCACCACGCCCAGCTAATTTTTTGTATTTTTAGTAGAGATGGGGTTTCACCATGTTAGCCAGGATGGTCTCGATCTCCTGACCTCGTGATCCACCCGCCTTGGTCTCCTAAAGTGCTGGGATTACAGGCGTGAGCCACCGCGCCCGGCCTTCTGTGGCAATTCTTTTATGTGGTAGGTGAGGTAAAGAAGGAAGTGGAGAAGCAGCAGCAGAGATTAGAACAGAGATAAATGAAATAGTAGAAAAACAACAGAATCAAGGAAACCAAAAGCAGGTTCGTTGAAAAGATCAACGCGGTTGACAAGCCTATAGCTAGACAAAGAAAAAAAGAGAAGATGCAAATCACTAAAATCAGAAATGAAAGCGAGGACATTACAACTGACCTTCTAGAAATTAAAAGAATTATAAGCGAGTTCTATGAAGAGTGGTATGACAACAAATTAGATAATCTAGATGGAATGAACAAATACCTGGGAACACACAAATTACTGAAACTGACTCAAGAAGACATAGAAAAATCAACAAACCTGTTACAAGTAGGGAGACTGAATCAGTAATCGGAAACCTCCCAGCAAAGAAAAGCCTGGGACCAGATGGCTTCACTGGTAAATTCTCCCAAACATTTAAAAAAGAATTAACACTAATCCTTCTCAAACTCTTCCAAACAAATAGAAGAAGTGGGAACAGTTTCTAACACATTTTATGAGGCGAGAATCACCCTGATGTCAAAGCCAGGCAAAGATACAAGAAAACTACAGACCAATATTTCTTATGAATATAGATACAAAAATCCTCAAAAAGGTATCTAGAACAGGCAAATCCACAGAGACAGAAAGCAGATTAGAAATTACCAGGCAATTGGGGATAAGGGAAAGAGGGGAATGATTGCTTAATGAGTATGAGATGCTTTTATGGGGCGATAAAAACATTTTGAGACTAGCTAGAGAGGGTGATTGCACAACATTGTGAGTCTACTAAATACCACTGAATTGTATACTTTAAAATAGTTAATTATATGATCTGTGAATTTCGCCTCAATAATAATAATAAAAAGAACATGTAGAATAGGAGATAATTGCTGTGGCCATGTATATATGTGGATAATATAGATAATCTGCAATTAAATAAGTAAACTCTCAGATAATCAAGCATAGACGACTTCAGACTTTGTTATTTAAGGAACAACGTCCTTATTTAGGAAGCTAGGCTGACAGTGCATTTTCTTGGAGTGAAGGCGATATTCCGAGCCTGTTCTCTCCCCTCCTATCATGATGTAGTGTCTCACATCTGTAATCCCAGCATTTTGGGAGGCTGAGGTAGGTGGATCACAGGAGTTCAAGACCAGCCTGGGCAACATGGCAAAACCCTGTCTCTACCAAAAATACAAAAATTAGTTGGGCGTGGTGGTGGGTGCCTGTAATCCCAGCTACTCAGGAGGCTGAGGCACGAGAATTGCTTGAACCTGGGAGGCAGAGATTGCAGTGAGCCAAGATCATGCCCCTGTACTCCAGCCTGGACGACAGAGTCTCAAAAAAAAAAGAAAGAAAGATCATTCTTTTTGTGAGGCATTTTTAGGCATTTTAACAGGACAAGCCTTGAAGACTAGTAGTTTACAAAGATTTTTGTCACATACCTCCTAAAAGAATTTTGAAATATTCACTTGTTGGATATTTTAAGTTGATATTTACAATTTTTACATAAGTGTAATAGATGCAAAAAAGTATTAAACATCAAAAATAGAACTATGTCGCTCTTTAAAAAGTTTCCAATAGAATTTCAAAACTATAATAATTCTAAACTCACCAACATTCATTTAAAAAATGAACTAAGGTAGTGTCTTCTTCTTGAACTGGTATTTCCAACTCACTTTCTCCATAGCTTTTCTCTTCATACCACATTTCCGCATAGAAGTGTTTTATTGTTTATCCTACCATACAAAATCAATGCACGGAAACTGGAATTTTACCATTTCAGTACAGGCGCCCTCTCTCTCTCTCCCTTCTTTTCTTCCAACTTGCTGTCTTTGTCTTAAGCAACTTTTCAAAAGAAAAGAACAGGAATGTTAAGCTATTTACATCGGTCCAGAAATTGTTTAACCAGTAAACAGTTTTGCATAACTGTAACATGTGTCAATATTATTTTGTTTTTCTTTTCTCACTTAATATTTCATTCACAATTTTTTGTCTAAGTATTCACTTTTCTTCCAGATTGAGTTTTCAATATAATTATTATTTTAGGACATGATTGATCGTGACAACAGAAGTATGTTATCAATATTAATAGCTAATGAAACATAGGCAGAATTTGGGGGGAATGAATCTCTAAATCAGAAATAGCATAACCGAATATTTACTATGCACGTAATGAAAGGTAGATAATGCCAAAAGCTTAATAATTGCTAGTATATTATTTATTGCTTGGTTTTAGGAGGTAAAAAAGCTTATCATCTTATAAAATAAAACGAAGTTCAATATCTACCTATTTGAGTAAATACCTCATAATACTTGTAAAAATAGTTTTTAACCACTACTTTGAAAAACATACACCAAATCTGAAAGAAGTTATGTAACAATTTTGTCAGTGGGTTTTAGTCAATGAATCATGAAAACTTTGGCAGTCCCAGAAAACTTTATGGTACATTGAAAACAGCCAGTAACATTGACCTCTATTTCTTGGGCTATTTGAAGCTATATTTCTTTCCAGATAATGTCACATCCTAGGGATGAGAAAAATCATTCTTTAGCAGTAGTGAGTGGGGTGGACTCTTTTCAATTCGGGACGCACTTTCCAATCCAGGGAATTAGTATGTAAGGTGAAAACTTTGCAATCGTAGAGTTAACGTCTCCTGAGTGTCCTCATGTATAAAATAATGGTATAGGTCTCCATGCTTTTAGGTTAAGGTGCCATAGAGGAGTTGTTACAGTAGGTAGTTAGTCAGACATGAGCAGGGCAGGAGACGGTCCCCCAACCCCCACCAGGAATGTCAGGTGACCATTAGGTGATGGTCAGGCGGTTGTTAACTGTCTCTCTAAAATAATAATTGGTTGCAGCCACCACAAGGGAAAGGCAGTCTCCCAATAAACAGAAACACCTGAAGCTGGTGATCAGCAGCTTCCCAGTAAGATCTCAAGAGCTGGGCAAGTGGGCTCAAGCATGTGCATTGAGAGGAAAAATAGTAGAGTTTAACTGGCATGTGTCCTCCTAGGAACATTCGACTGGTAAGGGAAGAATGCCTCAAGTGAGCATGCGTACAACTCCAGTAAATACACTGCGCATGCTCCCCTCCCAAGTGCTGGCAGGCCACTGGGCATGCGGAAAGCCCACCCCAAGGGAAGAATCAGGGAAGAAGGAACGCAAGACAGTGGAAGCATGCCAACCTATAAAACCGCAAGTCAGAGATCAAACTGTGTACTTGAATCTCTCAAGTTGCTGGCTTAACCCTCTTCCAAGTGTAATTTACTTCCTTTCATTCTGGCTCTAAAGCTTTTTTTTTTTTTTTTTGAGACAGAGTCTCCCTCTGTCACCCAGGCTGGAGTGCAGTGGCACGATCTCGGCTCACTGCAACCTCTGCCTCTCAGGTGCAAGTGATTCTCCTGCCTCAGCCTCCCAAGTAGCTGGAGTTACAGGCGCACACCACCACACCCAGCTAATTTTTTTTGTATTTTTAGTAGAGACGGGGTTTCACCATATTGGCCAGGCTGATCTCGAACTCCTGACCTCAGGTGATCCACCCGCCTCAGCCTCCCAAAGTGCTGGGATCACAGGCTTGAGCCACAGCGCCCGGCCTAAAGCTTTTTAATAAACTCTCATTCCTGCTCTAAAACTTGCCTCAGTCTCTAACTCTGACTTATGCCCCTCGATTGGATTATTTCTTCTGAGGAGGCAAAAATTGAGGTTGCTGCAGACCCGTACAGAATCCTTGCCGGTAACAGTTTACCGGGGATCTGTCTTTATATAACCAATTCCCCATTCTTGAGCATCTGAAAGAATCCCTATCTTTTACAATTGTAAATAAATAATTTTTTTCTGCAGTGTAAACAGGAGAAAATACCTACCCAAAGTAGGGTGTTGGGCTAGAGGTCACGAATCACATTGACAGTTCTTTATTATGCATATTGCCACACTGTTGTCCTGAATGATCAAACCGACTTAGAATTTGACTAAGCTGGATATTTACATTCTTGTTTGCTAGCTTTATAGGTCCTTCAGGCTATCATAAAAATGTATATTTACATTTCTGAAATTGCGGCTATGCATTGATTCATTATATTTGCTTGTGTGTAAACTGTCTGGCTGCTTTGATCCCGTATCAGATAGAACCTAGGTATTGATCTTTCATATTTGTCCTCAGTCTCTGTTGTCCGGAAGGCATTTTATCAGTGATATTCTCCCTTCCCTCTGCACACAGGTTGTTGGCTTGCCCTTGGCACACTGGCGCGAGGGGTCTGGTTATCAAAGGAGATGCTGCCAGGGCACAGCTGCTCCGTCCTTGAGCCTCTTTGAAGTCTAAACAGAAAGCATTTCAGCACTTATTAGCACTAGGTTATTGCTTTCAGTGCTATCTCTAGGCAGAGTTAACTTCTTTTTTTTTTTATTATTATATAACTTATTTGTTTATTTTTTTTCTTTATTTTATTTTATTTATTTATTTTTATTTATTATTATTATACTTTAGGTATATCTCCCAATGCTATCCCTCCCCCCTCCCCCCAAGGCAGAGTTAACTTCTATCCTTTGGGTTTTATCTCACCTCCTTCCTGGGACCTACTAATGCAATATTCCAAGATTGAGAGCTTCCTTTTTAACAATAGAGGAGAAATCATACACATTCTCAGTGCCTGTGAATTCTAATCACTACTCATCTAAGATATTTTGGTTTTGCAATGTCTTTCTGTTCATCCAATGCAGCACTGCTTGCTCACATTCAAAAGTACGAATATGCACCTTCCATAACTCCTCTAGGCCAGACCCTGCCATCATCCCATCAGCACCGGTACCCAAGCTTTGAGCTCAAACCTGGACTATGCCAACCATTTCCTTTTAAACTCCATCCTGGGAAATAACAACTGAAAAATTTGGAAAAGGAAGTTGTTTTTCAGTGCTTGGAAGTGGAGTTACCACTTGTTTATGATCAACAGGTAAAACTAAGCAGAGGCAACCCTCCAGGACAAGGCCTCACCAAAGCCAGGAGTGATGTCAAGAACCACGGCAGGCGTATGTGTAATGCTGGGAGGAGACTGGTGGAGGTCAATCTATTCTGCCTTTTGGGCAGCTGCTGAGGTAGCTGGAGGAAGGAGAAGTTCTCCTTTACCTCTGCTAATGACTAGTCATCTGCTTTCCCCAGGACAACCTTCCAACTCTAGGATATTCAGGAGTTGTTCAAAGGGGGGAAAAATCCATTCCCATGAGGCAGGTGCATCAGAGAGCATTGACACTCAGTCTCCCTGCAGAGCATTTCAAAGCTGATCTCAGATGAATGCAGCCCATGGAAGAATGTTAAGTGCTCATGACTGGTTAAAACTCAAATAAAAAGTTGAAGTGGAGACGATATATACCTGTTCCAAAATAGAGGTATATGGGAGTGAAGGGGAATGAAATTGCTTAAAAGCTTTCTTTTCTTTTCTTTCTTTCTTTCTTTCTTTTTTTTTTTTTTGAGACGGAGTCTCGCTCAGTCACCCAGGCTGGAGTGCAGTGGTGTGATCTCAGCTCATTGCAGCCTGCGCCTCCCATGCTCAGATGATTCTCCTACCTCAGCCTCCTGAGTAGCTGGGATTACAGGCATGTGCCACCATGCCCAGCTAATTTTTGTATTTTTAGTAGAGATGGGGTTTTACCATGTTGGCCAGGCTGGTCTCAAACTCCTGACCTCATGATCCACCTGCCCTGTCCTCCCAAAGTGCTGGGATTATAGGTGTGAGCTACTGCGCCCGGACAAAAGTTTTCTTAATTAGTCAAATCAAGATGTTACAAATATGTTAGTGTGATTACTTGGATGATTGATTTTAGCTTGGTCTCTGATAAACATGTTGATATAAATCTTTGCTTCAGGTTTAGGGGAGTTTTTACTTTTCCTTTTTTCTTTACAGATCCTCATTTGAAAATAGAAAAAGAAAAGAAATGGAGGCATTGTGTGATATTTGCCTAAATATAACTAAAGAAATCCATTTATTTTTAGTGTTTGATTAAAAACCCTCAAAGGAAAAGAGAAATTTTGATCTTTGAGAAGAGCTGTTTCATCATAGGTTGAGCATTCTTTATTCTTCCTTGCCATTTAAGAGTTTAAAAGGTCGGGAAAGAGAGCTTTCCTTTTTCTGTTTTCCCACTCTCTAGGGTTCTTATGGGTTAACTCCTCCTCCTTCTTTCCAGATGCCACCAGGACCCATTTCCTAGTGGTGTGGCAATAGGGAGCACGAAATGATGCCTCCAATGTAAGATACAGGCTTCTAGGCAGGAAGTGATGGAAGAGGGCTCTCTTATGAGGAAGGGTGCTGTGGGGTGAGGGGATATTCATTGCATGGCAAAGAAAGTATCACATGGAGCAACCAGTCTCCCCTTCCAAACAGGAAATTACCATCTCTCCCCAGAGGAGTTTCCACACCCCCTCCCAGAATAGCATTTTGGGTAAGAATGTGGACATTGAATACTCAATGACAGAACTCCAGTTATCCATGCTGCAGCCAGGAGCTGGCAGAGGCCTTTAAAAGGCAGCAACATTTTGTAGAAATAAAGCAATAGGGATTCACTCCTTATGGACAGCACTGGTTGTGAGTAAGCCAGAGTCAAGGGTAAGGCAGGGTTGAAGCCAGGAGTGAATAGCCCAGGACCTCTAGAACGCAGGAGACAAGGGTGAGAGACAAGGTCAAGGGCACAGCTGAAGAGAGATGGGGCTGGACCAGAGCTAGCCCAAGGTGACTGGAGGAACTCAAGGTTAAGAGCTACCTGAGGAGCCGGACAGTCTGTTTTAGGAACTTAAAATTTATGTGAAAAAACAGGTCTCTAAGGGAGCAGCAGCTCATGCCTGTAATCCCAGCCCTTTGGGAGGCTGAGGAGGGAGGATCAAAGGATTGTTTGAGGCTAGGAGTTCAAGACCATCCTGGGGGAACATAGTGAGACCCCCATCTCTACAAAAATAAAACTAAAAAAATTAGCTGGGCATGGTGGTGTGCACCCGTAGTCCTAGCTATTCAGGAGGTTAAGGCAGGAGGATCACTTAAGCCCAGAAGTTCATTGCTGAAGTGAGCTATGATCACGCCACTGCACTCCAGCCTGGACAACAGAGCAAGACACTATCTCCAAAAAAAAAAAAAAAAAAGCAGGTCTACATAGTAAGGGTCAGTCAGTCGTAACTTCCTTAAGGTCTCACTTTAAAGAACCTTTTCTTCTTCGTCCTCCTCCTCCTCCTCCTCCTCTTCTTCTTCTTCTTCTCCTGCTCCTTCTCCTTCTTTCTTCTCCTTCTGCTCCTTCTCCTCCTCCTCCTTCTCCTTCTATTATTATTATTATTATTATTATTATTATTATTGAGAGATATCTGGGCTGAGTGGGCAGTCCATATTCTGCTGTCTAGAGACAATTTCTCTTTAAAGAATCCGACGTGTCAATGGGGCATGATGGCTCCTGCCTGTAATCCCAGCACTTTGGTCAGGCCAAGGCGGGCGGATCACCTGAGGTCAGGAGTTTGAGACCAGCCTGGTCAACATGTCAAAACCCCATCGCTACTAAAAATACAAAAATTAGCTGGGCATGGTGGCAGGTGCCTGCAATCCCAGCTACTCAGGAGGCTGACGTGGGAGAATCGCTTGAATCTGGGAGGCAGATGTTGCAGAGAGCCGAGATCATCGCACCATTGCACTCCAGCCTCCTGGGTGACAACAGTGAAACTACGTTTCAAAAAAAAAAAAAAAAAAAGCAATCCAACTTGTCAAGGCTCATTTCTGCTAGAATGCTACTGTGTTCAAATGCTCCTGAGTAAATGATGGCTCTTGCAGGGGTCAAGGGCTCTCATTTTGCCCTCTGCTTTACTCATCTTTCCAGCCATCCCTGGATCTCAGATGAGAGCTAGTTCAACATTAGAGACAAAGATCATTTTCAACTAAGCAACTCTTGTGGTTCCCTGTCAACCCTAGAAACTTCCAACCCATAAAAGCCACAAAATCTCCCTTTCCTAAAGTGAGTTCATGAAGGGAAACAGATCTAGTGGACAGGGGTTGGCAAACATGTGAGCTGCAGGCAGCTCCCTTCCCCTGTGGCCTGAGGGGTGTCACCCGGAGGGGGGTCACAGTCTTCCCCACCGAACCTCGATGTGAACCTAGACTCTTCTAAACTCCAACACTCAGCACTGCAGTATCTTTGTTAACCACCAGGGTTGGCATGCAGGTGGAAATTTATTCGCCATCCCAGTGATAGAATAACTGATCCTGGCTGTACTTTGCATACATTGATCAATTTAGATTCTTCTCTACTAAGCACAAAGACATGAAATAATTGAAAACAGAGTTAAAATGTGTCTTCTTCTGAAGATACAGATAATCCTAATGGGAAAATAGAGGCTGACCCTCTGGGTTCTGCATAAATAAATGCGTCTGAGTCCATTGCAAGTGGACTCCAGCCCGGGATGGAACGGAGGTGTGAGCTGAAGTGGGAAGTGGAGAGTGTACGTTTTGCAGGTGTTTGAAATGAGTGAATAGCAAGACTGGGGGAGAGGAGAGATCACGCCAAGAAGACAGAACAGCCTGAGTGTCCTAGGGGCAATGAGGGCCCCAGGAATCATAGGCAGCTGGGTTGGGAGAGTCGGATGATAGGAGAACAGAGCAGGGCTCTGGAACTACAGCGTGGGGACACAGGCGGGAAATCTGCAGGTGCCATTGACGTGCATGGGCTACAGGTGAGCCAGGATGGAGCAAACAGGCCTGGAAGTCCAAGGAGGCAGGGTTGTGGCATTACGAAGTTTAACTTAAGACATCATGGAGAGGAAAAGCCATCAAAGTGAATCTGATCTGAAGGGAGGGAGGGATTCTCCTGTTATTTTTATGCCCCTTCCTGGTGTGGCAAGCACGGGGGATGTCAAGGGGTGCTGACTCCCAGGATTTACACTGAGAGAGCGAATGTGTGGACAGGCAGCGTGGTGAATCCCCAGGTGAGCTGGCGTGAGGCCGACAAGAGCCTGAGGGAGAGAGGGGAAAGCCAGCCAGCGTTCAAGGGCCTACAAGTCAGCCTAGAAAGTTATGCTGAGCTATTAAAATAGTCCATGTGGCAAGAAGCTTAAGTTGGGTGGCTTTCTTCTCATGTTCACATGATTTCTCCTCATTGTCACTGGTAAAACCTCTCGAATCTGAGTTGGAAGGTGGAGTAGCTACCATATGAATGAGTGGAGTCAAGACAATCCTCCTTTTTTTTTTTTTTTTTTTTGAGACAGAGTCTTGCTCTGTCACCCAGGCCAGAGTGCAGTGGTGCGATCTCGGCTCACTGCAAGCTCTGCCTCCCGGGTTCACGCCATTCTCCTGCCTCAGCCTCCCGAGTCGCTGGGACTACAGGCACCCGCCACCACGCCCGGCTAATTTTTGTATTTTTAGTAGAGACGGGGTTTCACCATCTTGGCCAGGCTGGTCTTGAACTTCTGACCTCGTGATCCACCCGCCTCTGCCTCCCAAAGTGCTGGGATTGCAGGCATGAGCCACTGTGCCTGGCCAAGACAATCCTACTTTTCATCAGGTTGCTGGGATCAGATATCTGTGTCCATGGAGCCAGGAGATACAGTTTATTCATTCATTTGCTCATTCACTCATTCACTTGTTCAACAAATACTATTATAAGCTGTGTCCTACCAATTGGGTGGTTTGATACAACTTATTTTGCCCATAAATAGGATGGCCATGAACTACAATACACATACATTCCTGTCCTCTTCAGCACAACAGCCAGCAGGAAAGGGGGGTGAAGACGAGGCAGAGGCAGGCAAGGACGCAGACGAGCCAGGGACCCCTGAAGGGGTGCTGGGCTAGGAGGCTCCACCAGCATCCTCCTCAGCTTTATCATCTGGCGTTTCCTACTTTTCCAGCCCCCAACCCAATCCCCATCCCTGGTGCCTGGTGCTCCACCCAGCCCCGACCACTAACTGAGCACACCCACATCCATACGTGAACTAAGACTAACAAAACCACCACCATTTACTGAGAACTTCCAGTGTGCCCAGGCCTAGGCTAGATGCTTTGTGGTCAAGGTTACATTTGTCCTCACATCCACTCTATCAAGTAGGCCCTGTCTTCTCTTTTGTACAGATCAGGAAATCGGGGTTTAGAGCGGTTAAACAGTTAGTCAGTGGTGGTGTTTCCTGCAGCACTGGAAGTTTCTTCTGTCTTCAGAAAAACATTGGCTTTCACAGGAAGTCAAGCAAAATGGGTTGGAGTTTGTATTAGTTCTCCAGGGCTGCTGTAACAAACCACCACAAACCAGGTGGCTTAGAACCATGGGAATGAACAATGGGACTCATGGTTCTGGAGGCCAGAAGATTAAGACCGAGGTGTCCGCTAAGCCAGGCTCCCTCTGAAGGCATTAGGGAAGGATGTGTTCCAGGAGTCTTCCCTCATTTCTGGTATTTCCTTGGCTTTGGCAGCAGAACTCCAGTCTTTACATGATGTCCTGCGTGTGTGTGTGTGTGTGTGTGTGTGTGTGTGTGTATACACACTTCCCCTTCCTATGAGGGCTCCAGTCATATTGGAGTAGGGACTGACCAGGGACCATACTACTCCAGTATGATCTCATCTTAACTGATTGCATCTGCAATAACACTATTTCCAAATAAGGCCACATTCTGAGATCCTGGGGGTTAGGACTTCAACATAGCAATGTTGGGGGACACGATTCAACTCAACTCATGCCAGAGTTGTGGTGGCAGATGGATGAATCCTGGTTGTTTTGTGACCTATTTCTCTACTGTCCCAGCAGGATCACACGGTTTGCTGCTACCTGTGTGAGTGCAGTGGGGAAAGACTGGGAATGGAGGGGAAGGGAGGTTCTAACAACTCTTCTCTCCTACTCGTGGGCCTCACCCATGGTCAGGCTGTGTCTGCTTCTCCTGAAGGTGATACAGAGGCCTCCCATCTTGTGAGGAACTCATATGTCCTCTGTGCATACAGGTTGGCTTTTTTTTTTTTTTTGAGACGGTCTTGCTCTGTCGCCCAGGCTGGAGTGCAGCCGTGCGGAATTTGGCTCATCGCAACCTCCACCTCCTGGGTTCAAGCAATTCTCCTGCCTCAGCCTCCCAAGTAGCTGGGATCACAGGCTCACAGGCCTGTGCCATCACACCAGCTAATTTTTATGTGTATTTTTAGTAGATACAGGGTTTCGCCATGTTGGCCAGGCTGGTCTTGAACTCCTGACTTCAAGTGATCCGCCTGCCTCAGCCTCCCAAAGTGCTGAGATTACAGGCGTGAGCCACTGTGCCTGAACTCTGAGTATTTTCAATATGCAGTGAGTGGAATCTGGATTCGGAAGCTGTGGTTACGGATGGCCAACTGTACCTGGTTCAACCCACTATTTTACGACAGAGGAAACCCAAGTCCAGCTCACACATCCGGTTCGTGGTCAAGGAGTGCAGGCTCCCAGCCCAGAGTTCCACTGCCCTGCAATTCTTCTGTACACTCCACCCTCCAACTGTGGCTGGCAGGAGTAGAGGTGGCTGGAGGGCATTTTCATTTGTACCACACCTAATCTGGGGCTGTTTTAAGCAGGAATCAGCAATCAAACAGCAGTGTCATTAGTTTCCAAACTTTCATGGTATCAAGTTAAAATGCAGCCTTTTATTGCTTCTCCATGGAAGCCACCTTGGTCTATTGCTTCCTATATCCTAAAAATAAGATGATACTATAGTTTCTTTTTAAAGAAGAATGAAAAAAGAGAATGAGATAGAGCCCTCATACAGATTCTCATAAAAATCAAATAAAGAGACCCGGAGGGAGAGGCTGAGGGCATATTAAATTTCAGGACTGCCTTCTGATATCCTTCAGATCAAGGCCCATGGATCACTTTCTCTTCCTGGCTTCTATATATAGGCACGACAGTTAGACTGGCCTTTTCTCCAGAGGACAGCTCCACACTGCTAAAAACACCCATGGGAATTTTGATAAGAAGGGGCTGCTCTAGTTTGCATTTTCTCTCTTCATAGTTGGTGCTAGAACCAGTTCCAAAGTCATGGATTTTTTTTTTTCAGATTGTTACTTGAAGTGTAGAATAAAAAAGGATTGCTTTCCCAGCCTTCATGGCTGCATAGTTCAGATAGGGAACACGATTCTATTTAAAGAGATGATATAAACTATGACCACACGTGTGTTTACAAACACATGTCATGTCTAAGTTTCCAACTCTTAACTAACAATAAGCTCATGAATAGCTGCTAGCTAACCCGAATATTTACTCATGGCCAACAGAGACAGAAATATCTTGTTTAGATGGCTGATGCTGACATTGGATGCCAGAAGTTTCTGACAAGCGTCTTTCTCTCACTCTTTCCTTGGCCGGTAGACACATCTCCCTGTGGCTGCAGTTTTCTTTCCCTTTAACCAGTGGCTTCCAGTTTACTGCTCACACCGGTGTGCTGGACCTTTCCCCGGGTCTTCTCATAAAGCCTTAATGCTGAGTGCTGGAAGTTAGATCACATGCACACCGATTTCTCTTCCAAACTAAACTGATTTGGAAATTTCTTGCTGTGGCATTTCAAAAATCATGTGTATTCTTCACTCCTTATTTTAACATGGAAAAGCTAAAAATTGTTCATTAATTGGGAGGAAAAGATTGTGAACATTTTATTTATTCAAGGAACCAGGCCAGGTGCAGTGGCTCACACCTATCACCCCAGCACTTTGGGAGGCTAAGGCAGACAGATCGCCTGAGGTCAGGAGTTTGAGACCAGCCTGGCCAACATGGTGAAACCCTGCCTCTACCAAAAATATAAAAAATTGACTGGGTGTGGCGTTGTGCACCTGTCATCCCAACTCCTCAGAAGACTGAGGCAGGAGAATCGCTTGAACCCAGGACGCAGGGGTTGCAGTGAGCTGAGATGGCACCACTGCACTCCAGCCTGAGTGACAGAGCAAGACTGTCTAAAAAACAGTGGCTCACACCTGTAATCCCAGCACTTTGGGAGGCTGAGGTGGGCGGACACAAAGTCAGGAGATCAAGACCATCCTGGCTAACACGGTGAAACCCCGTCTCTACTAAAAATACAAAAAATTAGCTGGGCATGGTGGCGGGCGCCTGTAGTCCCAGCTACTCGGGAGGCTGAGGCAGGAGAATGGCGTGAATCCGGGAGGCGGAGCTTGCAGTGAGCCGAGATCACGCCACTGCACTCCAGCCTGGGCGACACAGCAAGACTCCGTCTCAAAAAAAAAACAACCACCACCAATTAACAAATTTGAAGCACAGAATTTTTGAGGCACAGAATTTTAAAGCCATGAATCTGGGGGGAAAATCTTTCAAAATAAAAGGGGTAGCATTTATCAGCACCCCTTTATAGAGTAAGAATTTTGAAAATAAAATTGAGAAAAACAGGGTAGTCCCTAACATCACCTATGAAATTGTTCTCTCAAAAGAAATGAATCAAACCTCTGGATCCAATCACCCATTGACAAGAAAGCCGGGAGACAGATGAACATGTTAAATGGCTGCAAAAAATTGCCATTCACAATATCTAGACCACGGGAAACTGGACAAATTACCTAATTTCTTCAATAAGTATATTAGAAAGTACAGAAGTGGGGGCGGGAATATCAGAGGGTCATTCTGTTAATGACTTCAAACATCAATCACTTGTAATGTTCAGACGTTATTATGGAGACAATGGGAGGTTTGAACATTAACTGGATAGTTGATTATGTTAAGGAACCATTGTCAAATTTTAACGCTGTAATAACAGTATTGTGTTTACACATTTTAAAAATAATTGTCTTCTTTTAGAAGGATATATTGATATGTTTACAGAGGCGAGATCCTGGATTTGCATCAAACAATGTGGTGCACAGGAGATGGGAGCACAGATGAAGCAAGAGAGCCTTGAATTGCACATGGGGGGAGCAGGGATTTGAGTGCATGAGGATTTATGAGGTTCTGCCTACTTATGTATATGTTTGAGATTTTGCATGATAAGACAAAAAAGACAGCATTGCTTAAAGCAAAAATGTAGAATCCAGAAACGTCCCCCAAAACTGGCTGTGTTAAAGGAACAAATCAGGGGCAGCACAGGTGTAGGTTCCTGGATGTCCTCAAGTCTCCTCTGC
The DNA here is from genome assembly GCF_028885625.2 of Pongo pygmaeus. NCBI lineage: Eukaryota > Metazoa > Chordata > Mammalia > Primates > Hominidae > Pongo > Pongo pygmaeus. The sequence goes on along the minus strand of NC_072385.2, from coordinate 32,606,780 downwards.
CACCTCCTGTCACGTTGCCTGATACTTCCGTTTCAATTTTTTCTCCCAAGTGTCCCAGGCCTGGCTGTGCAGGGAGACTCCGGTCAAGATCCGCTGGAAGGTATGTGAGTGTGTGAGGCATGCACCAGCCCTCACGGAGGACCCACTGGAGTTCTCAGCTCCCTTCTTGCTCCTCGGGGCCCTCCCACTTCCTGGCCACCATCGATGGAAATTTTTTTGAGACATAGTCTCGCTCTGTTACCCAGGCTGGAGTGCAGTGGCAGAATCTTGGCTCACTGGAACCTCCATCTCGTGGGTTCAAGTGATTCTCCTGCCTCAGCCTCCCAAGGAGCTGGGATTACAGGCATGCACCACCATGCCCGGCTATTTTTTTGTATTTTTAATAGAGATGGGGTTTCACCATGTTGGCCAGGCTGGTCTCAAACTCCTGGCCTCAGGTGATCCACCTGCCTCAGCCTCCCAAAGTGCTGGGATTACAGGTGTGAGCCACCTCGCCCGGCCATCAGTGAAATTAAAAACAAAATTTTTATAAGATTTTTATTCCAAGCAACTTAATTCTCTTTGCTCATCCCCAGCCTATCGTGACAGTTCCCTGAGGATTCCTTTCCTTATTTTACAAAGCACAGCTCTTTCCCTGAGGAATACAATCTCAGTTTTTAAATCAGAGCTGTAGAGTGCAAAAGTGGCCACAGTATTTTGCATCTTCTCCCATCAACAGGTGAAGTTGTTTCCTGAGCCCTTTGTCTGGAATGACCTTGTGACCTGGAACCAGCAGACAGCCTGCACGTTCTGAGCCAGGGCTTCAGGAGGCCTGCAGCTGCCATTCTGCTTCTCTTGGAACATGACCTCCTTGAGAACACTCCCAGGCCCGACTGCAGGGTGGGGAGACCACAAAGAGCAGAGCTGAGCCACCGGAATGAGGCCCCTAGATCACCCAGCTCCCAGCTGACCACAGATCATGAGTGATCCCGGTAAGACCAGTCAGGCCAGCGCGCAGCAGAACCAGCCAACCAGCCTAGAGTTCTGAGCTCGGTAGACAGTTGTCGTTCTAAGGCATTCACTTGGGGATTTTTTTAAAATGCAAAAACAGCTAAGTGATATAGCCTGCAATTATTAATACTTTCCTACTGCATGGTGTAGTTGTGTGGTTACTAAGGAGTAGCAGGCACTTGACCAGCGTGGTGAGGGTGCATCAAGAAGAGTATTAATTAAGACTTAGAGGTCAGAGAGGTCTCCCAGAGCAAGAGATGCCTAAATTGACATCTGAACATGAGTAGAAATTAGGCAGGGAAGCAATGGGAAAAGATTTCCAGGGAGACGGAACTGTTTCCAGAAGGCTGGAGGCACTAGAATGAATGAATGAATGAATGAATGAATGAAGAGATGGATAAATGAATGGGTGGATGAATGATGAATTATCAATGTGATATCTTTTTTTTTTTATTTTTTGAGATGGAGTCTCACTCTGTCGCCATGCTGGAGTGCAGTGGTGCGATCTCGGCTCACTGCGACCTCTGACTCTCTGGTCTAAGCGATTTTCCTACCTCAGCCTCCCAAGTAGCTGGGATTACAGGCATGCACCACCATGCCCAGCTAATTTTTGTACTTTTAGTAGAGATGGCGTTTCACCATGTTGGCCAGGCTGGTCTTGATCTCCTGACCTCATGATCTGCCCGCCTCGGCCTCCCAAAGTGTTGGGATTACAGGCGTGAGCCACTGCGCCCAGCCTCAATGTGACATCTTTGAATCAAAGACCCTTACAGTAAAGACAGATATGCTCAAGGTTGCAATAAAATGAAGCTTTTAGCTTCCATCTGAATTGTCTGGGTATTTTGTCTTTGAGATCTTGAAGTCTAACCCTCTCAGGGAGGTAAACTGAGCCTGAAGTACAGGCTGCTTAGTTTTTTAGGGATTCAAGTACACATTTATCCACCTTGAGAAAATGAGTTCCTTGTGGCCATGGATTGTGTATTTTAGTGTTCCTAGACCTACCAGCTACCTGGCACCAAGTGTGTGAGTAAATAAACAAGCCACTGTATTACTAACAAGGCTTTAGAGTTCACCAGGGACATTTTCAGCATACTGTTTTTTGTTGTTGTTGTCGTTTTGTTTTGTTTTGTTTTGTTTTTGAGACAGAGTCTCACTCTGTCGCCTAGGCGGGAGTGCAGTGGTGCGATCTCGGCTCACTGCAACCTCCACCTCCAGAGTTCAAGTGATTTTCCTGCCTCGGTCTCTGGAGTAGCTGAGACTACAGGCACACGCCACCAATCCCAGCTGATTTTTGTATTTTTAGTAGAGACAGGGTTTCACCATGTTGGTCAGGATGGTCTCGGACTCCTAACCTCAGGTGATCCACCTGCCTCGGCCTCCCAAAGTGCTGTGATTACAGGCGTGAATGACCATGCCTGGCCTTCATCACTTTTTATTAGTACTGTAGGTCCAAATTTGCTCATGCCCTGTCACCAGTCTCTGCCTAGACCTTAGTATATATAAATATCACTTTATTCAAACAGCCTTGGCTTCTGTTTTGTCGGCCTTACATAGTCTCCTGCTGTGTTCATTTTGATCATCCCTTGAACGTTTTAAAATAAGCACCTCCTGAACTTCTCACTGGGAGGAGTTTGATCCTTCGTCTCTGTGCTTTCCTGTGTTGGAGAATGATTAGAGCATCCAGGGTCGTGAACCCACGTTACATTCACTCTAGTTTCAAAAAAAGGCAATGCTTCGAAAAGGCTCAGGGTGGAAACCATGCGATGCTAGAACTGAAATAGAAATATGCCAGTTTTCAGCAATGAGTAACCAATTTATACATCTTTCTGGTATACTGGAGAGAAAGCAGCTAGAGAGCCTCCTATTTTTTTTAATTAAAGAAAAGACCTATGAGATACAAAAATCTGAATTAACCTATAGGTTTCAGCTGTGAATTTTATTTACAGAGATAAAACTTTGGGCTCACATGTATCTATTCCTAATATCTGATGGAGTGATGAGCCAAAGAGGAAAGATTAACAGATATTTAGACAGGCAAGGGGCATTAAAGATCATCTAGTTCCGTATACTCATCCTTTGCATGCACTCATTTTACAGAAAAGAAACTGAGTCAGGGAGAAGCTAAGCATGTGCCCAAACTCAGAGAGCTACATGTATTTGGGGGTGACATATGATTTCATTACCTTGTATTTGGGGGTGACATATGCTTTCATTACCTTGACTGTTGCTGGTGGTTTTTCAGTGCATATATATGTCAACACTTATCAAATGATATACTTTAAATATGTGCAGTTATTGTATGTCAAGTATGCCTCAATAAAGCTTTCTTTAATAAAAAGAATAAAGGCAAGATAAGGGGGAAAAAAACCAAACCACTATTGGACTGTAATCTTTAAAAATCCAACTATGGACATGTTTTCCGACAAATAAATTATTTGATGGCACGAGAGGGAAGGAGAACTCACAAATCAAAAGAAATGTAAGGGACCTATCTATCAAACGCAGTGCATAGATTTATTTGAATCCAGATTCAAGCTGGGAGCAATGGTTGACATCTGTAATCCCAGCACTTTGGGAGGTCGAGGTGGGTGGATCACTTGAGGTCAGGAGTTCAAGACCAGGCTGACCAACATGGTGAAACCCCGTCTCTACTAAAAATACAAAAATTAGATGGGCGTGGTGGTGGGTGCCTGTAATTCCAGCTACTCAGGAGGCTGAGGCAGGAGAATCGCTTGAACTTGGGAGGCAGAGGTTGCAGTGAGCTGAGATTGCACTACTGTACTCCAGCCTGGGTGACAGAGACAAAAATAAATAAATAAACAAACAAACAAATAAATAAACTGGGCGTGGTGGCTCACGCCTGTAATCCCAGCACTTTGGGAGGCCGAGGCAGGCAGATCACCTGAGGTCGGGAGTTTGAGACCAGCCAGACCAACATGGAGAAACCCCATCCCTAGTAAAAATACAAAATTAGCCAGGCATGGTGGTGCATGTCTGTAATCCCAGCTTGAACCCAGGAGGCAGAGCTTGTGGTGAGCTGAGATCGTGCCATTGCCTGGACAGCAAGAGCAAAACTCCATCTCAAAAATAAATAAATAAGTAAATAAATAAATAAATTTGAATCCAGATTCGAACAACTCAACTTTAAAATAACATTTATGAGAACATCAGGAAAATATATACATTGACTGAATATTTGATTATTTTAGGGATTAATGGTTTTTTAAAGCATGATAATGATATTGTGATTTTCTTAAAAAAAAAAGGTAGGTTTTTTAGAGAGATAGAGACTGAATTATTAATTGATGAAACGTTAGGATGCCTGTCATTTGCTTCAAAACAATCCAATGGAGACATTTGAAACGTTAGAAATTATTGTTTAGATTTTTGGTGTGAACATGGTATTCTGGGTAGTTTTAAAGAGTCCTTGCATTTTTTGTTTGTTTGAGATGGAGTTTTGCTCGTTACCCAGGCTGCAGTGCAATGGTGTGATGTGATCTCGGCTCACTGCAACGTCCACCTCTCGAGTTCAAGCAATTCTCCTGCCTCAACCTCCCAAGTAGCTGGGATTACAGGTGCCCGCCACCACGCCTGGCTAATTTTTTGTATTTTTAGTAGAGACGGGATTTCACCATGCTGGCCAGGCTGGTCTTGAACTGTTCACCTCAGGCAGTCTGCCCACCTCGGCCTCCCAAAGTGCTGAGATTATAGGCGCGAGCCATCGCGCCTGGCCTAGCGTCCTTGTATTTTTTAGATGCATAATGACATCTTTACAGATGAAACGATGTGATATTTGGGATTTGCTTCAAAATCAACTAGGCAGCGGGGAGCTGGCGGGGGTATAGATGGTCTGTAGATGCTGCTTATGGACACGTGGCGGTTCAGTGGGAGATTCCTCTCTGGCTTTGTATATATTTGACATTTTCCAAGATATAAAGTTTAAGAACCAAGGCTATAAAGTTATTGATTCACGTCTGGAGTATGAACTGGTGTTGGCTCATTGTGTAAAGGGCTAGTGAGGAACTGGGAACATGCACAGAACTAGGGAAATGGCACACAGATTCCAAATGGAAACAGGAGAACCGTGTTTGTTTCTAGGTCTCTGTGACACACGCTTTGCAGTGTGGACATACGGAAAGCAGGCAATAAGGCTATAAAAAAAGAAACCCATTGTCTTTCATGACAGACGAAAGCCATTTAACCTCCATTACCATCAGAAGCTTTCAAGTACTGGTGTTTGAAATAAAATTAATGTGCTGGTATTTAAAGATGAAAAAGCCATCCCCAGCATATGAAGCAAAAGTTATAAGAAATTGTTAAATACTCTGTTTCTGCAGTTTCTCCCTAGGTCAAGGGTGATGTTTTGCTCAGAGAAAACTGAAGTTTGGATTGTTCCAGTTCTGCATCACATCCTGTTTCAGGCTGCCCTAAAACAAAACCAGAAACAACAACCACCACAAAACGCCATGCCTTCAATAGTCTTCTCAGTGTTCAGAATAAAGGCTCTGGTTTTCCCTTGGGCTCGATTTTCATGATTGCATCTCCTTTGTCAATATGTTTTTCATCTTCCTCACTTTCAGACTGCACTTCCTGTCCAGAAACACTAAACCAAAAGTTATATTTAACTTTTCACACAGAATCCCTCATGTTGCATCCAGGAAGCTGAGCCTGTAAGTGCAGAGTGGGATCACAGGGTCAAGATGTTTCCTGGATAGCAGCTTCATCTCTGCTCCATCCAAATGCCCAACATCCCCGCCATCCCCGCCATCCACACCCCTGTCCTCAACTCAGAGCAAGTGTGAGGATGAGCAGCCACCAGCAAACAAGGGGCTCATTTTGTGTGTGCATTGCGGCCTTTCAGTGTCAGGGCACTGGATTTTGTTGACTCCCCCTCATTCATTCATGCAGACCATGAGTCCTAGTGGTTGTCACCTGTGTAAGCGATCTTTCCCTGTCCAGTTACTGCCACTTGTCACCTATCCACTTGTAGGTAAGGCTCCAGGAGAAATGCTTCCTTCTTTTCTTGAGTGTAGACTCAACTGAATGGTAGATGAAGGGATCAGCAGCTGGAGATCAACAGGGCAGATTTATTGCTGACAAAAACTAGGATGGAGGATGTGGCATAGGTAATCAACCCAAGCTGGCCTGCTAACACACTCTCCATCACTCCTTCACACACATCCCTACACCCAGATCCAGTGGAAAGTCCACTTAGGAGAAGCATGCGTTTGCAAGCACACCCTCTAAGCCAAGATCGTACTTCACACTGGCCTGGGGCAGACAGGGAAGAAGAGAGTTTGATACTTCAGGGCTTAGAGCCTTTTAATAGATTAGATCCTCCCAGTGGAGGACATGGACCAATTGCTGTCACTCATGAATCATGTAGCCTGCGGAGGAGTGAGTAAGGGATAGTAACAGACCAAGAGTACTGCTCAAGAAGACATCAACTCACAGGTAATAGGAGGAGTGGGGTAGGAATGTTCCTTCCTAATAAGTGGGTGCATATTAGGGGGTGGGGTAGATGTGAGGTGGCTGTGTGGGTTCAGGACAAAAGGAATGAAAAAAAGAAAATAAGGACTCAAACTTTCCACCCTAGGAATCACAAGCTTGGTGGAGGGACAAGGCCAAGAAATGGCTGGTATCAGCTGAGTTATTTATTGTTTCAATTCAATGACTGAGTGATGGCCTTTCATGTTACAGCTTTTCTGAGTAGATGCCTAAACAGATCCTGAGTAGTGAAATTAAAGCTCAGTGGGGATTTTTCAAAACATGGGAACTAGACAAGGAAACCTGGCTTCTAGTTCAAGATCTATGAGCAAAATTGGATAAGTGACCCCCTGATAGCCTTTGCAGTAAATCGATATGCTCAGGAAATGCCATGATTTGGAACAGGCTTTAAAGTTAACTTATATGTTCAGGGTCTCACTCCAACTGAGGGTACTAAATAATGGAACACAGAGTAAAGTGCTTATACATAGTAATCATTATGGTTATATTTAGAATCAGATAGGCCAAATGTGTAAAATTCAGTGTTTATTGATTATTGTGATGAGAAAACATCTAAAATAATTCCATGCAAGCAGGGGTAGTGTCTACATTTGCTTACAATTATATTCCTAATATTTAGCAGAATGCCTGGTACACCACAGCCACCCCATAAACACTTGCTGGATGAAAGAATGAATGTCAAGATAGTGGGTATTGATGGGGTATATATTGTTGCATAGGACAGTAGAGATTGGTTTTAGCAAGAGATTTTCTGCTCTCTAGGAGGACGAGGAAAATGTTAAATAAATGTGGTTTACCAGAAGCTATAACAAGATATAGAATAAGAGCCAAGCAAGCTAGTTTGGGCTTGGAGAAGCAGTCAGATCACTGAGATTAGAAATAGAACAGAGAATAGGTTTCCAGGCCTGTTCACGTAAGCACCTGTGTTCCCTAGCCCTGCTTAGCAGTGGGTGTTGAGGTTCTTTACCCATAGAGTCAAGAAACCTCATCTGTTTCTCACTCAAAACCAAGCAGAGTGAGCCTCATGGATGGAACACATCCAGAAACACAGATGAACTTCTGCTTCTGGCCAAAATGTAGTAACAAGGCTGGACTTATCCACCCACTTGAAAAGACTGAAACACTGAAGAAAATATGTGTTTTCAAGACATTGGACATCAAGGAATGAAGGACAGGGATCACTGAGAGGGAAAAACAAACAAACGTGCCCCAATTTACTGCCTTCAGCGAGAGTCCAAGCTGTAGCACAGGGAGGGGAAGCCAGGCGGGGCTCCATAATCTCCATGAGTTGAGCAGATGGAACTGGGAGTCCAGGGAGGCCAAGGTGACTGAGTTTTCAGGGAAGAGTACTGAAGACCAAAAAACTGCACATGAAAAAGACTCTTGAAATCTGCAGGGAGGCTCCCACAAGTCTTCAATGGAGTATTACTCAGCATGTGGATATAAGGAAACTACCAGAAGCCGGGTGCGTATTACCCAGAAGCATTAGAGGGAACAGTCTTCTAAGCTCACACAGAGCCAAGAAAGTTTCTGTTCCCACCAGCCAGTGTGAAAAACCTCATGGTTCACGGAGTATCAGATAGAGAACTCAGAAGAGTTTTGCCTGGTACCCCATATGCACTCCATAAACACTTGTTGGATGAAAGAATGAATGTCAAGTTAGTGGGCACTGGTGAAGCATATATCGCTGGGTAGGACAGTAGGGTAGTAGTGGGACAAAATTATCACTAGACTACTCAAAGCTCTAGTCCTATCTACCAAATCTTAAAAGCAAAATCTGAAAGGGAAAAACTATTTCCAAGTAACAACCGCATGTCAAAACAAAGCTCAATAATATTTACAGGGATATAAAAATATCCAAAACTCAAAAGGTAAACTTCATAGTCTGCCCTTCAGTTAAATATTACCAGACATACAAAGAAGTAGAAAAATATGAGGGGAGAGTAATTAATGGAAACCTACCCAACAATGACACAAATGATAGAATTAGTAGACAAAAACATTAAAACAGTTATTATAACTATGTTTCATATGCTTGAAAACCTACAGGAAAGATTAAATTTGATAAGCAGAGATATGGAAGACACAAAAAAGACCCAAATAAAACTTTTAGAAATAAATTATTCAATGTTTGAGATATAAAATACTCCACATGGGGTTAACAGAAGATTAGGTACTACAGAAGAAAAGATTAGTGAACTTGAAGACCTAGAAATATGAATTATCTGAAATGAAAACAGAAAGAAGAAAGACTGGGGAAACTAATCAACAGAACATCAGTGAATTGTGGGACAACTTAAAAAAAACCCAATGTATGTGCAATTACTGTCCCTAAAGGGAGTAGGGGACAGAAAAATTATTTAATAAAATAATGGCCAAAATTTTGCTAAATTTGATGAAAACTATAAAGACACAAATTTAAGTCCCATGAATTCCAAACACAAGAAACATGAAGTAAACTACACCAAGCTATATCATAATAAAATTGCTTTAAATCATGGATAAATAAATAATATTAAAAGCCATCCAGGGGAAAAAGACATATTATGTACAAAGGAACAAAGATAAGAATGACAACTGTCTTGTCTGAAACAAGGGAAGGTAGAAGATAGGGGAGCAAACATCTGAAAAAAATTGTCGTCTTAGAATTTTATATCCAAAGAATATATCTTATAAAAACAAAGGCAAAATAAAGACTCTTCAGACATACAAAAGCTGAAAAAATTCATCACCAGCAAACCTGAACTACAAGAAGTGGTAAAGTATGTCATCTAGGCAGAAGAAAAATGATACTAGATAGAAATCTGGATCCATGCAAAAGAAAGAAGAGCACTGGAAATGGTAACTATATATGTAAATTTAACATTTTTTTCTAACTATTTAATCTCTTTAAGAGATTATTGGAAGTTTAAAAAAATAATAATATTACAGGCCGGGCGCAGTGGCTCATGCCTCTAATCTTAGCACTTTGGGAGGCCGAGGCAGGCGGATCACGAGGTCAAGAGATCAAGACCATCTTGGCTAATACGGTGAAACCCTGTCTCTACTAAAAATTTAAAAAATTAGCTAGGCATGGTGGCAGGCGCCTGTAGTCCCAGCTACTTGGGAGGCTGAGGCAGGAGAATGGCATGAATGCAGGAGGCAGAGCTTGCAGTGAGCCGAGATTACGCCACTGCACTCCAGGCTGGGCGACGGAGCGAGACTCCATCTCAAAAAAAATAAATAAATAAATAAATAATAATAATATTATATTGTGTACTTTTAAACATGTAGAAAATGTATGACATTGACAGCACAAAGGCTGGGAGAGGAGAAATAGAAATATATTGTTGCAAGTTTCTCATGCTATTATTGAAGTGATATAATATTACTTGAAGATAGACTGTGATAGGCTAAATCATACAGCAATCACCATTAAAACACAACAGAGTTTTAGCTAATAAAAACAAAGGAGATAAAATGGAATTATTTAAAAATGCTGAACTAATCCAAAAGAAGATGGAAAATGAGAGAGAACAAAGAACAGATGATATAAAACATGTAGCAAGATAATAGATTTAAATCCATCCATTTCAATAATCATATTACATGTACATGGTCTAAATAGGTCAATTAAAGGCAGAGATTTTCAGACTGGGTAAACAAAAAAATAAGATCCAACTATATTATGCATTCCCCCCACCCCAAAACCCAGATATTTTGTAATCCTTTAATCCGCAATGTGCTGCTGGCACCTGGACAAGTGCACCCTTCTCTTGCTATTTCATCCAGAACATTCTCCACCCAATGAGCCTCTATTCCTGAAACATTTTACGAAACAATATTTGGCTTTAAGTTTCTCCTTCTGCAATGACTCCTTGCTACTGACCCATCCAACTCAGACTTCATTTTAAGTAACTGTATTTTTGCCCAATTTGTTTCTGTCTCAAGGCGCAAACCACCTTGGTTGACCTTCATACTTTGCAACACACATGGACAAAGTTTGGGTGCCTCTTCCACATTATGTACCATTTAGGAAGACATAAAAAGTTTATGGACAAAACTATTTCTGCCTATTCTCTGCTTTTGCCCTCTCTCATTCCCTGGGCTTTTTCCATCCTCGAAAAGATGCCCATAATGGCCCATTCTCAATTCGAAAATGGAGTGAAGAGCCAGAAAGGGAAGGATTGGGAAGGGCTAACTTCTCTCATTCCAATGCCACAATGAGGTAAAGCTCAGTTTGGGGAAGCTTTTATTTTAGCCCATAATCTGATTTGTCTCAATATTTCTATGAGCTGTAGAGAGAGGAAAAGGAAGAAAGTATTATATATGGCCATGTAAGTGGAAGAGTATGCTCGTAATTCGAAGGCTCCATGTTTGAGATGTTTCTGCAGAAGCAGAATGGGCTGCCGCCCTGCCTCACACTCATGTGGTAAGGCAGTTGTTCTTTGGCCACAGGTAGCTGCTCAGTTATGGCTTCGATCTAACCTACCTCACGAGAATCAGCCATTCAGCCAACCAGAGCAGGTTCTCTGCACTAAGCATATGAATCACACTAGAGGAATTGAGAGACAGGGAAGGCTTCAGGGAAGAGGTGGTGTTTGAACTAGGCCTTCAGGGTCTTTAGGGAAGAGTTATTTCATGTTTCTAGGCCTCAATTTTCTTGTCGTTAAAATGAGGAAAGATTGCTCAGCCTACCCACAGGCAGGAGGTGCTGTGCCTGGAGGAGCTTCCCTCCCCAACCCCACCATCATATTCAGTGTGGACCACTTCAGGGGCTGGGCTTGCTTAAAGTCATCATCAACAGCTCTAGTCAAGCACTTAGGGAAGAATTAGTTATACCAAGATAGTTATACTTTTAATGTCTGATCTGGGTATAAACACTGTCTCCTTGTTCATTTCTTTAATGTTGAAATGGGCATGACTCACCATCCTTCTTCTGATTAGTTGTGAAAGGTCACTTCCAGGCCACAAAGCCACAGAGTATATTAATAAGGACTTCTGGCTGCAAAGACCAGTTATTAGATAGCAACTCCTAGCAGGTTACTTTCCCAACTATCAAATGTGGCTGATCATAATACCTAATTCAAAGTTAATGTAGGGGAAACAGTTAGTACAATGCCAAGTACCTAAGCATTTAACATGTGTTATTATTAGTCACTGTTTAAAGACACAATTATGCCAGTTTTAAGTGGTCGTGGAAAATCTTGCTTTCCATCTCTTACTTGGGGACACTGTAAAACTTCAAGTCATGAATGTTAAAACACAAAAATATATCTACTAATACATTGGAACACCACCTACAAGTCTCCACTGAGGATTGCTGTGTTGAGAAAAATGCCCCTTGGTGAAGGTCTTTTACCATTAATTAAACTTCCTTAGAATGGCATCACAAACAAACCATTATTGTGCAACTCTGCTCTATAATAAGTGAGGTGAGAGCAGCCTTCGAGATCTAAAAGGCCTCATTCAATACTGAAGCTTCCAATTGTCCTGAAGGAGATGGGTTTCAGTGCCCCCAGCCTTTGTTAGTGAGATTTCTGGCTACAGCCAAGTGAAGAGGTCAAAAAATCCTCTTTTCAAAAAGCAACTATAAAACTGAACAAAATTGGCAGAAACAACAATTTCAGTACCCTGCAAATTGATCAAAGGAATCTAACAATCTAAGAAGCATTTGTGCACAAAAAAACTACTAACAACAGTGGGAGTCTGTGGCATTCTTGCCTGGGGCTGCTTCCATTTCCCCTCCCCAGAGAGGTGAAGGGAATGTTCTGCCAGGGCAGGTGGGCCATGAGGTCCAGCAGCTTCACTGCCACCATGAAAGGGGCTTGCCTCGTTTGGAGCAGTGGAGGATACCCACATCCAAGATGGTCTGGAAATGACCATCTTGGCAGTGGGCAAGGAGTGGCTTTAGTAGCCTGAGATTGCCTTTCTGATTGGGGCAAGCATATTTCTGGTTATCTGTGTGTTTGTGCAGAAGAGATTGAAGACATCGCAAGGTAGCCACACACTCATGGTCAACCATGAGGCTGTACACAAGACACAGAGGGAATGCAGGTAAAAAGTAAAAGCTTGAAAACTGCTTGAAAATGACCTGAATTTTTAATGTGTCCCCTGCCCACTCACAGATACACCAGCAGAAACTTTATTAATTTGAGGTTCTTAAGCAAAGCCTGTGTCAAGTCTAAACCCTGTAATCAAAAGGCAGACATCATATTGGAGTGAAAACTGTAAATCAAAAAGTGTCTGAGACAGATCTTAACTGATTTAGAAGTCAGTCTTGCCAAGGTTGAGGATGTGCCTCAGAAAAAAAAAACACAAGTTACAGTAGGACCTATGGCCTGTGCTTCTTCCAAACAGGGTTTTGAGGACTTTGACATTTAAAGGGGAAAGAGTGGGAAGGAGGGAAAGGAGGAAGGAAGAAAAAAAAAAAACAAAGAAAGGGAGATTCTTGTGAGGCTTTGATTAGCATTCACTGAATCCACATTTGACATGTGAAAAGAGAGGAGTGTGGGGAAAGTAGTTTATGCGTTCATGTACATTTTACATAAGATAAAGGAAGCATGTGAAATTTCAGCTACCTGAAAAGAAAAGGAAGGCAGTTTTTACGTGACTTAGTTCCCAAGCTTAACCTTCCCTTTGGCGTAATGAGTTTGGGGTCCCAAGATTTTATTTCCTTTTCACAAAACTAAGATCCAGCCAGGTGTGGTGGTTCATACCTGTAATCCCAGGACTTTGGGAGGCTGAAAACAGGAAGATCGCTTCTGTCCAGGATTTGAGATCAGCCTTGGCAACATGGCAAGACCTCATCTCTACAAAAAAGTTTTTAAGAATTAGCAGGGCATGGTGGCGGGTGCCTATGGTACCAGCTACTCAGGAGGCTGAGGCAGAAGGATCACTTGAGCCCGGGAGGGCAAGGCTGCAGTGAGCCATGTTCAGGCCATTGCACTCCAGCCTGGGTGATAGAGTGAGACCCTAGCTCAAAAAAACAAACAAACAACAACAACAACAAAAACCAAAAAAGCAAAGACCAAGATCCAATTATATCTTGTCTACAAGAGATAGAAGACACAGACTTGAATATGCAGAGACTAGAAGTAAAATAATGGAAAAGGACATATGAAACAGCATCCATAAGAGAGCTCAAGTGGCTATATTAACATCAGACAAAATAGACTTGACTACAAGACATATTACCAGAGATATATAAGAATATTTCCTAATGATAATAGGGTCAATGCAACAGGAAGTATAACAATTTTGAATTTATACATATCTAAAAACAAAGCTTCAAAATATATAAAGTAAAAACTGACAGAATTGAAGTTAAACTAAATAAATCCATAAAAATACTTGAATATTTCATTACTACCCCTTAATAATTGATAGAAAAACTAGATATACAATCAAAAAGGATATAGAATTAAACAACACTGCTAACCAATTCAATCTAACTGACATATACTCATCACTCTGACTACAGAATATACATTTTTTTTCAAGTGTATATGAAACATTCCCTTAGACCATATGTTAGGACACAAAACAAGTCTCAGTATATTTAAAAAGATTAATTATATAAAGTAGGCTCTGTGGCTATTATGGAATTAATTTAGAAACCAGTGAAAGAAGTAAATCTGGGAAATCCCATGATACTTGAAAATTAAACAACACATTTTCATACAACTCATGGATCAAAGAAGATATCACTAGGGAAATTAGAAAATACATTAAGCTAAATGTAAATGAAAACACAACATATAAAAATGTATAAGATTCAGCTAAAGGAGTGCTTAAATGCCTGTAACAGAAAAGACCTCAAATCAATAACCCACTTTATACATTAAGAAGATAGAAAAAGAAGACTAATCTAAGTCCAAAGCCAATAGAAGAAAGGAAGGAATAAAGATTACAAGAGAAATCAATGAAACAGAAAACAGAAAAACCAGAGAAAAATCAATGAAACCAAAATTAGTCTTTGAATAGAACAATGAAATTAAGAAATGCTTAACTAGACCGGTGAAGAAAAAAGAAAGACACAAATTTCCAAAATCAAGAATGAGAAAGAGGACATCATTACTGATCCTACAGAAATGAAAAAGATTATGAGGGCTATTATGAACAACTTTATGCCAACTAATTAGACCAAAAAATGGACAAATATTTAGAAAGACAAAAAATATCAAAACTTAAGAAGAAATGGAAAATCTGAATAGAGCTCTAAGAAGTAGAGAAATTGAATTAGCTTACAACTTTCCACAAAGAAACTTCAGAACTTGATGGCTTCACTGGTGAATTCTATGTAATAATTAAAGAAGATGTAATATCAACCCTTCACAAACTCTTTCAAAAAATAGCTATACTTCCCAATTTATTTGAAGGCCAGTGTTACCCTGATATCAAAGCCAGACACGCATTTTAAGAAAAAGCTATAAACCAATTTCTCTAATGTTCATAGATGCATTATTCTTTAATAAGATATTATAATAGCAAACTGAATCCAGTAATATAAAAAGGATGATACGATATGACAAAGTGAGATTTATCCCAGGAATGCAAGGTTGGTTTAACATTTGAAATCAATTATATGATACAGCATATTAATAGAATAAATAACAAAATTCACATGATTATCTCAATAAATGCAGAAAAACACTTGACACACATACACACACACAAAAACTCACACCCTTTTATAATAAAAACTCTCAATAAATTAGGAACAGAAGGCAACTTCCACAACTGGATAGACAGCATCTATGAAAAACCCATAGCTAACATTATACTGGCTAGTGGAAAAATTAATGCTTTCCCCCTTAAATCAAGAACAAGGTAGAAATGTCTATTCTTGTCACTTTTTATTTTAATTAATTAATTAATTAATATATATATATATATTTGAGACGGAGGGTCACTCTTGTTGCCCAGACTGAAGTGCAATGGCGTGATCTCAGCTCACCACAACCTCCGCCTCCCAGGTTCAAGTGATCCTCCTGCCTCAGCCTCCCGAGTAGTTGGGATTACAGGCGTGAGCCACAGCACCCGGCTCTTGTCACTTTTTTAAACATTGTACTGGAGGTTTTAGCCAGGAAAATAGTCAAAAACAAAACAATAACATCAACAGTGAAAACAAAATGATAATAACAAGGTCATTCAGATTGGAAAGGAATAAGTAAAACTGGATTTATTCTCAGAAGAGATGATTTCTGAGAGTCACATATGTAGAAAATGCCAAAGAATCCTCCTAAAACTAATAAGAACAAATAAACGAGTTTAGCAAGGTTGTCTGACACAAGATCAGTATGAAATAAGTTGTAATTGTATATGCTAGCAATGAAAATTAAAAATAAAATTAAGAAAATAATTCTGTTCATTATAGCCTCACAGAGAATAAAATAGGAATAAATTAGTAAAGAAAATACAAGACTCATACATGGAAAACTACAAAACATTGTTGAGAAAAATTAAAGACAAGCTAAATAAATGGAGCGATATCCCAAGTGCACATGGATTTCAATATTATCACGATGGCAATTCTCCCCCAAATTGATTTATTAACCTAACACAATCCCTATCAAACACCCAGGAAGCTTTTTTTGTGAGAATTGATAACCTCATTTAAAAACATCTATATAAAAATGCAAAGGATCTGGAGTAGCCAAACAATTGTTTAAAAGAGAAGAAATTAGGGACTGACATTACTCAATTTGAAACTTACTCTAAAACTACACTTTTTAAGACTATATGGTACTAGCACAAGGATAGATATATAGATCAGTGGAGCGGAATTATAAGTCTAGAAATAAACCCTCACATTTACAACCAAATGATTTTCTAAAAAGGTTCCAGAGAACTCAGTTCAATGATGAAAGGGTAATCTTTTCCAAAAACATTGCTGGGACAATTTAATAAGCACATGCCAAAAAAAAAAAAAGAGAAAGAACTTAGGCTCTCATTTCACAGTATAAACAGAAAAATTAATCCACAACGGATCATAGACATAAATGTAAGAGATAAAATTATTCAACTTGTAGAAGAAAACATAGAAGACAATTTTTTCTAACCTTAGATTAGGCTATATATTTTTATGAGTGACATCAAAAGTAAGATCCATACAAGAAAAAAATTTATAAATTGGACCCCATCAAAATTGAAAACATTCATGCTTTAAAAAATACCACTAAGGAAATAAAAAGATAAGCCAAAGACTCAGAGAAAAATGCTTGCAAATCTTATAAAGGACTTATATACAAATTATATAAAGAGCTCTCCAAACATATATTGATAAGAAAACAAATAACCGAATATGAAAATGGTCAAAAGAATTGAATAGACATTTCACCAAAAAATTATACAAATGGCTAAAAAGCTCTTGAAAAGATGTTCAACAATATTAGTTACTAGGGAAATGCAAATTAAAACCGTGATGAGCTACAACTACATGCTCACTGGGATGGCTATCATCAAAAAACAGACAATACCAAGTGTGATGAGCATATGGAGAAATTTTAACCATCACATGTTGCTGATGAAGATTTAAAAGAGTGCAGCCACTTTAGACAAGTCTGGCATTTTCTTAGAAAGTTAAACTTAACCGCTTGATTCAGCAATTCCACTCCTAGTAATCTACCTAAGATAAATGAAAGCACATGTCCACACATAGACATGTTTGCAAATACTCAGAGCAGTATCATTCATAACAGCTCAAAACTAGAAACAACACAAGTGTTTATTAATTGGCAAATGAATAAACAAAGTGTGTCTTATGCATACAATGAAACACTCTTGTGAAAGTCTTGTCGAACTCAACTAAAACAGAGTTGAGAAACCAGGAGGGAAAAGCCCTGGGGACACATACCATCTCTCCAAAACTGTAATTCTCTGCAAGCCCAGTTGCTAAAACTGCCTGCTGTAAACTGAAACCAGTTTTATCTACAGCTGCTGAAATAACTTGCTGCAATTCTAAGACTAGTTTTACCCACTACCATCACTTACCGGTTACAGCTTGCCAGCTCCCTGAAACCTTAGTAGAGCCAAAGAACTTCTCAAAGAGCAACACGTAACATATCTCCTTTTTAAAAATAAAACCTCTAAACTTCTTCTTGTTCTTTGGACATACCAAAGACAACCCAGTTTGTGCGTATGTCTCAAATTGCAATTCTTTCTTCCCAAAGAAAATGCTACTTTTAGAAATTTGAGGGTCGGGCTCATGCCTGTAATCCCAGCACTTTGGGAGGCTGAGGCGGGCAGATCACGAGGTCAGGAGATTGAGACCATCCTGGCTAACACAGTGAAACCCTGTCTCTACTAAAAATACAAAAAATTAGCCGAGCGTGGTGGCGGATGCCTGTAGTCCCAGCTGCTCAGGAGGCTGAGGCAGGAGAATGGTGTAAACCCGGGAGGCGGAGCTTGCAGTGAGCCGAGATTGCGCCACTGCACTCCAGCCTAGGTGACAGAGCCAGACTCTGTCTCAAAAAAAAAGAAAACAAAAGAAATTAATCTATATATATTTTCTTTGACTTCAACATTTTTCAGCAACAAAAAGGAAGAAAAAAAACTACGGATACATAGATGAACCTCAAAAATAGTCTGCTAAAACAGAGTGAAAGAAGCCAAAGGCTACATATTGTATGATTCCATTTATATTAAATATCCAGAAAGGGTAAATTGACAGAGACAGAGAGCAGATTAGCAGTTGCCAAGGGGTGGGCAGAAGTGACTACAAACCAGTCTGAGGGAACTTTTTGGGTTAATGGGAATGATCTAAAACTGGATCATGGTGACAGCTGCACAACTCCGTAAATTTGTGAAAAATCATTGAATTGAACACTTACAATAAGTGAATTTAAAAGTCGGTAGATTATGCCTTAATAAAGCTGTTTAAGGAGTCTCCCTGAGCCTATTCTGGCTCGGGAGGCTGCCCGATAAACAAACAAACAAATAAATAAATTTATTAATAAAGCTGTTTAAAAACTTGAAAACACGAACTACAGAAACCTAAAAATCCAACTGCAGCCCATTTGGTTCTGCTATGCCATGAATCATCTCTACTGCTGAAATTAAGTTAGACTTTGGAATGACTCGGTGAGTTTAGTGGATAGATCTCCAAGAAGCTTGGTTTTATGTACCCAATGACATTTAAAGAAATAAGCATTCAGTAAATATTGTCTTCTATTTACAGAAATGTACTGTTTTCTATGCTTTATTTAGTGCAAGCTTGCTTCACTTTTCAGGGGGTATTACTACCCTATATAAGCAATAATTAATTAAGAGCTCAGCTCCTGCACCTGAAGCCAACAGAAGGGCAAAGAAAGTCAAACGGATGTCTTCAAAACGAGTTTGATTTTTTGAGCAAAGTTATCTAATTATCACTAATGCATACATGTGCCATGGGTTGGAAAATATCTCCTTTCAGGAATAGCAATAATAATAATCAGCTGGCGGGGGACAGGGGCGGAAACAACTTTGAATTTTATATACTGGCAGTTGAAAGTGTAAATATAAAACTAATGCATGCATTTAATAAACTTTAGTCATTGTGACCAAGTGGGGAGGTTGTTGGATCAGAACTGTTTAAGGAAGAAAATGGGTTGGAGGGGGACAGATTTGCCCTACCAGATATCAGACTTATTTTGGAACATTAGTAAATTTAAAAGTGATATCGGCATTGTGATATATGAATAGACCAATGAAACCAGAGAGCCAGAAACAGTCATATAATCTATAATATTATAATCTTTAAAATGATACATTATACTACATTGAACTGAAACATTTCTATTCAATGACAACAAAAATAGAAACTAAGTTAGAAAACAGTTATAGCAGGTGGGGGGAAGGGGTGGTCAGCAATTTTCTGTGAATAGCCAGATGAAAAATATTTTCGGCTTTGCAGACCACATGCATCTCAGTTGCCACTGCTGCTGCTGCTGCTTTCTTCTTTCTTCGCAATCTTTAAAAATGTAAAAACATTAGATTACATTAAAATTAGTTTGGGGTGTACAAAAATAGGCCATCAGCAAGGACCATAGTTTGCCAACCCCTGATCCACAGTATTCGAGAAGATAATTTCAACCACTATAAACAACAAAGGTTTAGTAATTAGAATATAAAATGACTTATGAGCAAATCGGTAAGAATAGAGACAATCCAACAGGAAGATGAGCAAATGATATGAACAGGAAATTAAATAGCTAAGAAACACATATGGAAACAAATGCATATGGAAAGAGGAAAATATAACATCTATGAGATAACATTGCACATCCTTCCTTTTTTAAAAAAAATAAAGTATAAACTGTTTCAGAAGAGGCAGATTAACTTCAATTCTTACACAGCTGGTGGGAGTGTAACTGGTTTAAACACTTTGGAAAGCAATTTTGCATTATATAGTAAGTTTGAAGATGCACATACCCTGTAACCCAACCTCTAATAAGTGCTAAGGGAAAAATGGGAAACCACTTAATGTCCAGTAGTGGGGCAATGGATAGTCAATTGTGGCATTTATAAATGGAATACATGTGTATAATGTAAATACAAATAAATGGCAGTTAAATGAATGATAAATAATATACACTTACATAGACAAATCCTATAAAAGTTTGTTGCATCAAAAATTATATTGTAAATTAAAAACTGAGAATAGGTAAGATGCTGTGAAGAAGTTAGTGACTCTTGTTTCTCCAGACATTAAAACTTGTTATAAAGCTATGGTGATTAAGACAGTATGGAACTCTCAGGGATAGACAGACAAAGTGATGGGACAAAAGAATCCTAGAAATAAAGCCATGCATGTATGGAAAAGAATAGCACTGTAGATCGATGAAAAAGATAGACTTCCCAATAAATGACACTGGAACAATTGGTTATCCATAAGGTGAAAGAACAGAACTGGATCATTGCCTTACTCCATATACAACCATCAATTTCAGGTAGATTAAATGCTTAAATAACAAAGCTGACCTTTAGAACTCTAAGAGAAAAATATAAGAGAATATATTTATAATGCCAGCATAAAGTTTTCTTGGCTGGGTACTGTGGCTCACTCCTGTAATCTCAACACTTTGGGAGGCCAAGCCAGGGAGATTGCTTAAGGCCAGGAGTTCAAGACAAGCCTGGGCTACATAGCAAAAACAATTTATCTCTATAAAAATTTTTAAAAATTGACTAGGCATGGTGGCACATGCCTGTAGTCCCAGCTGCTCAGGAGGCTGAGGCAGGAGGATCACTTGAGCCCAGGAGTTGGAGCCTACAGCGAGCCATGGTTGTGCCACTGCACTCCAGCCTGGGTGACAGAGTAAGACCTTGAAAAAGAAAGAAAGAATGAGGAATGAAAGAAGGAAAGGAAGAAAGGAAAAGAAAGAAGGAAGAAAGGAAGGAAGGAAGGAATGAAGGAAGGAAATTTTCTTAACCCCCAAAGTGGTAACCAGAAAAGCAAATGACTGATACATTTGACAACATTAAAATGAAGACTGTTTCTTCCTCAAAAGATATCATAAAAAATGAAAAGGCGAGCCACAAACTAAAAGTCAATATTTTCAACATATGTAACCAACAAAGGGTTAGTATCCAGAATATATGAAGAATACTTACAAATCAATAAGAAAAAAGACAAACTCAATAGAAAAATAAACAGATGACCGGAACAGTCTCTTCATAGAAAAGAAGCTGAAAGTGGCAATACTTATCGGTGAATTCTTTTTCTCAGCATGGAACGTCCCTGAGAAAGAGAATGCGCACCTACGGGTAGGTCTTTGAACTGGCCCCCCTGGGGCATACCTGTCTCTTATGGTCGAGATTGCAGAGGTGAGATAGACTACAGTCTCCCATAGCTCTCCCAGGCTTATTAGGAAGAGGAAATTCCTGCCTAATAAATTTTGGTCAGACCAGTTGATCTCAAAACCCTGTCTCCTGATAAGATGGTACCAATGACAATGGTGCCCGAAACTTCATTAGCAATTTTAATTTCGCCTCGGTCCTGTGGTCCTGTGATCTCGCCCTGCCTCCACTGGCCTTGTGATATTCTGTTACCCTGTTAAGTACTTGATGTCTGTCACCCACACCTATTCGTATACTCCCTCCCCTTTTGAAAATCCCTAATAAAAACTTGCTGGTTTTTGTGGCTTGTGGGGCATCACGGATCCTACCAATGTGTGATGTCTCCCCCCGGACGCCCAGCTTTAAAATTTCTCTCTTTTGTACTCTGTCCCTTTATTTCTCAAGCCAGCTGATGCTTAGGAAAATAGAAAAGAACCTACATGATTATTGGGGCAGGTCCCCTGAAATTTGGTGCCCTTTTTATATGAAAAGATGATCAGTATCATTAATAATCAGGGAAAGACAATTTAGGCCATAGCAAGACATCATTTTGTCCTCAGGAGCTTAGCAGGTGTGGGAGGGACTGTGAAACACCCAGGACACTTATACGCTTCTGGTAGGGGTATAAACTGGTCAAGACTCTGGTGGGGGTATAAACTTGTAGAACCACTTTGAAAAATGATTGTAATAATGCAAGGACCCAGAGATCCCACTCAGGTATTTTTACCACAGACAAATTATTTCATATATATATATACCAGAAAAAAGTATAATAATGTTCATAACAGCTATGTTTGTAGTAGCAAAAACTTGAAACAACTCAAATGTCCCATGGCAATACAAGATGCAGTGTGTTTATCCAATAGAATAGTAAACAGCAGTGAAAAGAAACAATGAACCATAATTACACTCACCAACACGAAATGAACCTCTCAAATATATGAAGTCAAGAGAGCATAGCTCCAGAAGAATACAAACAGCACAATGTTCTCTTCTGTTCACAGTTTAAACTCACTCAAAACTGAGCACTGTCATTCAGAATTACATATATTATGATAAACTATAAAGAAATATAAAGAATGGCCAGGCATGGTGGCTCACACCTGTAATCCCAGCACTCTGGGAGGCCGAGGCTGAGGCAGATGGATCACTTGAGCCCAGGAATTCAAGACCAGCCTGGGAAACGTGGTGAAACCCTGTGTCTACAAAAAATACAAAAATTAGCTGAGTATGCTGGCACACTCCTGTAGCCCCAGCTGCTGGGGAGGCTGAGGTGGGAGGACTGCCTGAGCCTGGAAGGTTGAAGGTGCAGTGGGCAGAGCTTGTGCCACTGCACTCCAGCCTGGGCGACAGAATGAGATCCTGTCTCAAAAATAAATAAAAATAAATAAATAAATACAAAGAAATGTAAAGAATAAGCACTCCACTCACGGAGGTAGTAATCTTCTATGTGGGGTCAGGGGGATGCAATTCAGAAGGAGGCACAGAGACTTCAAAAGTGTTGGCGATGGTCTACTTCTGCTGGGTAATGGACGGCACTTCTGCTGGGTAATGGACGGCACTTCTGCTGGGTAATGGATGCACAGGCGTTGGCTGTATTATGGTGATGACAATGTGTATATCACATATAATATTTTTTATCAAAAATTTCATGTTTAAAATAAAATTATATGGCAGAAAGAAAAATACACTAAGATATCATTTATGTAAATCTATAAAGCACAGAAAACAAGAGTGTATTTTGTTTCTGGAAACACACACATATAGAAAAAGTAGAACAGCCACATAAGGATACACATGAATATAATCAATTTTGGGCATTTTTGGTGAAGAATGGTGTTGGTATGTGTGTGACAAGGAGATTCCAATTGTGGTCTGTAACTTTCTCTTTAAAACATTAAAAAACTCAAGGTAAGATAGCAACGTATCGATACTTGTTAACTCTGACTGTTGGGTACATAGGTGTTAGGAATAGGGTCTCTAGACTTAGGGCGTGTGTGCATGCACACACACACACACATACACGCACAAACACACATACACACACACACACTCTCTCTCTCTCTCTACAGGACACCCAGTTAAACTGAATTTCAGATAAAAACCAACAACTTTTTAGTACAAATAATTTTAATAAAAATATGCCCCATTGGGACAGCCTATGATTTATCTGACATCCCTACATATATTGATCTCTACATCTGAAATATAGGGAAAATATGTTTGTCCTGTTTATGTAAATTATGAAAAAATTAGCCAGCAATTATGTGTTTAGTGTGCACAAAATGAGGGGGGGCTACTACAGAGGGTCTTGCCCCTCTGCCATGGAATCAGTGCACCAGACTCATCCCACCAGCTGCCAGGACCTTCAAGGATTTCTGACCAGATCCATTTGCTCAGATTATTTAACTCCAAAAGCAAATATACCCATCATTTAAACATGGTAATTACTATTTGCTATGTGCTGAACACTTGACATGCATTATCTCATTTAACAATTCCACAGCAGCTCTGTCCTGGTACTATTTTTCCTAGTTTTCTTATAATTTCTGGTACTTCCCCAAGGCCCAGAAATTTGCCAGTGTCACACAGTGAGTCAGGGGTTCCAAAGCCATCGTTCTTTCCACCGGCCCTCCTACCCAGCAGCACGTACGCAGCAATCTTTCCCAATCCTTCATGTTCCCTCCCCTCCTGGGCTTCCCTATCCCTTTCACATCTGGTTCCTCCTGCAGCAAGAGGCATTAACTAACCTTGCGCTTTTATCTTTCTAGATACAGAAGACCACCCTACTTAGACTGCATACTTCTTTCCATATCACTGCCCAGCCCAGCTCCAAATTTCTGCCAAACTAGTGCCTCGTGGGGAGAGGGCACTCAGGACGTATTTGCCAGTTGGCGGGTCAGCATTTTCTCTAAGGGCATTCTGGAAAGCAGCCGTGGACTTGGCCACTTCCAGCAGTTCTACTTTAAACACAAAGTTCCTTGGCTTCCAATTTCTACATTAAAGTGCTCCAGTTCCTCTGGTCAGCAGAGAACATCCTTGAGGTCTCGCAGCCCCTGCAGACATCATCCAGGCAGCCCAGAGACAATGTCTTTGTGAGCTTCTGTGTGTAAACAGCCAAGTCCATGCCTACTGCTTCGTTTTAAAATGCCCCAAACACAAACCCTTTTTGTCATTTAGAAGAGCATGGAAAAGCCCCTTCTGCCCCACGGAATAACAAAAGACCAGTTGGCTTCCTTTCAAATATGCTAATTGCCCAGCTTCCAAGTTTCAGCTCAAGGCCCATTTTTATGCCTGACTTAAAAATAAAGCCCTGACAATATGGTCTTGAATGGAAATGCTGACCACACTAGCTGATGAGAACAAGCAGCTATTCCAGGAAAGAAAACAATGGAGGCAGGCAGCGCGCGCATATTCCCTCTGGCCTATATGGGACTGTTTGTTTCCAGGCGACCTGCCGGCCCTACAGCTGGCTCCAGGCTCCAGAGCCCAGACCCAATCCTGACTTCTTTACTAGAAGTTTGAGGAAATGCGATCCTATCTTTCGGTTCTCTCTGGATAAAAGTGGAACTAGCTTTGTTTTGTTGTTGCTTTTGTTTTTTTCCAGTTCTGTCATAGGGAAAGTTTGGACTCCCACACCTAGGGGGCAAATCCTTCTGAAACCCCAGATAATGGATGTGCACACACGGACTTGGGGACAGGTTGTGTGCAGCAATTTGGAGGCTAGGCAGCATTTAAAACTATAGCCACAGCCTGGCCGGTGGCTCATGCCTGGAATCCTAGCACTTTGGGAGAGTTGAGGCGGGCAGATCACCAGAGGTCAGTAGCTCGAGATGAGCCTGGCCAACATGGCGAAACCCCATCTCTACTAAAAACATAAAAATTAGCTGAGTGTGGTGGCAGGCACCTGTAATCCCAGCTACTCGGGAGGCTGAGGCATGAGAATCTTTTGAATCCAGGAGGTGGAGGTTGCAATGAGCCGAGATTGCTCCTCTGCACCTCAGCATGGACAGAGTGAGACTCGTCTCCAAACAAACAAACAAACAAACTATAGCCATAAATAAATAGGCCTTCCAGACCACCTGAAACAAGTCTCAACCAAAATGACCAGAAGGATCTTACTAAGATCACTTTTCTGGAGTGATGCAGAGAGCTGACATTATAACCCAAATGATTTGGAACCCAACTCAAAGTTTAACAGCTCTGTCTGGATAACAGCCTCGTGTTTTATGTCAATGGAGGAATCACCTCCAATTCTAACCAAAACAAGTGAGAAGCTTATCTGTGTTATGTATCATCTCCTTTCATTTAAATTCCTCAGTGGGGCTGGTATTATTGTTCCCATTTCACAGATGAGGATTCTGAGCCCCAGAGAAGTTACGTTAGTTAAATAAGTGACCCCAGATTGTGCTGAGATGAAATTCAAAACCAAGAGTGAGATGCCACACTGCCCCACCCTTGCTACTCAAAGAGTGGTCCGGGGACCCGTAGCAGCCACGGCATCAGCTGGGCAATTGTGAGAAAGGCAGAGTCCCAGGCCCCGCCCCAGATTCCTGAATCAGAATCTGCATTTTGATCCCAGGCTTCACACGCACATGAAAGTTTGTGAAGTGCTGGCCCACACCGCAGGCCTTCTCAGATGACCGTGCTGCTAAACAGACATAGAACCGTGAGGATCTTCGAAACTGGACGCGACGTGAAGCCTGGTGTCTAAGGAGAGTGGGGTGCCAGGTGGAAGGAAATGCAGGTTTCAAGCATAGCAGTTACATATGTCTCAGAGGACTACCTTGGATGCCAGTGTAGAAAGGAACAAAGTCTCTGGATTTAGAAATTTTATGTTCAATCCTGGTTCTGCCATTTACAGGCTACAAAACCTTGGGAAACTTGTTCAATTCTCTGACTCTCAGCTTGTTTTCAAAGTAAGAGTAATGCTAGATCTGAGGTTGTTCTGATGTTAAGTGAGACCATATACACACAAACATACTCCATAGGCCCTCTGTATCTTTTTTTTTTTTTTTTTTGAGATGGAGTCTAGCTTTGTCACCAGGCTGGGGTGCAGTGCATGGTCTCGGCTCACTGCAACCTCTGCCTCCTGAGTTCAAGTGGTTCTCCTGCCTCAGCCTCTGGGTAGCCGGGATTACAGGCACGTGCCACCACGCCCAGTTAACTTTTTGTATTTTTAGTAGAGATGGGGTTTCACCATGTTGGCCAGGCTGGTCTTGAACTCCTGACCTCAAGTGATCTGCCCACCTCGGCCTCCCAAAGTGCTGGGGTTACAGGCATGAGCCACCGCACCCGGCCAGCCCCTCTCTATCTATGTGTTCCACATGCCTGGATTCAATCAACCATGGAGCAAAAATGTTTGAAAAAAAAAGTGTCCGTACTGAACATGTACAGATATTTTTCTTGTCATTATTCTCTAAACAATACAGTATAACAACTGTTTACATTGTATAAGGTATTATAAATAATCTAGAGATGATTTAAAGTATTTAAGGTATATGGGAGGATGTGCATAGTTTATATGAAAATGCTATACCATTTTACATCAGGGGCTTCATCCTGTGGGATCTAGGCATGGGGGGAGGCTCCTGGAACCAATCCCCCACGAGTCCAAGTGATGACTGTATATGCATATACACACACACATATGTACACACTGTCTGGATACATGTATATGTTCATATATAGACACACATATAATGTGGATATATGTGTATTATACACATGCATACATATGTGTATAATACGCATGTGTACATATGTGTATTTACATGTATATATGTTTACATGCATATACACACGTATATATACACACATACATATATACACATACATATATGCACATCATATATACACGCACATATATACCCATACATACACATACATATATGCATACATATACATACATATATACATACATACATACACATATATATATACCATACATATATACACATACATATATATACATATATACACCTATATATGTATGGGTATATATGGGTATTTGTATACATATATACACATACATATATATACCCATATATAAACCCATATATACATACACATACGTACACATGTGTATATGCATACATATACACATACATATATATGTATGCATATACATGTGTATATGCATACACATATGCACATATAGGTATGCATAAACAATAAATGTGTATAAGTATACATATATACACATACATATATATACCCATACATATATACCCATACATATATACACATAGATATATACACCCATACATATATATACACCCATACATATATATATACCCATACATATAAACACACACATATATATACCCATACATATATACACATACATATATATACCCACATACATATATATGCTAAATCTTATCATATTATATTATATATTTTATATAACATCATATGTATTATATCCATATACACATATATGTGTTATGTATTATGCCCATATACACATATATAGGCATAATACATACTATGTTATATAAAATATATATGTACCCATACATATATACACATACATATATATACCCATACACATATACATATACATACCTGTACATATATACACATACATATATATACCCATATATATACACATACATATATATACCCATACATATATACACATACATATATAATACCCATATATATTATATACACATACATATATATTATATCCATATACACGTACATATTTTATATAACATAATAAGTATTATACCCATGCATGTGTATATGGGTATGTAACATATGTGTATGTGTATTATACCCATATATGTGTATATGAGTATATAACATATGTGTATATGGGTATAATACATATTATATTATATAAAAATATATGTGTATATGGGTATTATATATGTATGTGTATATAATATATATGGGTATATATATGTATGTGTATATATGTATGGGTATATACATGTATGTGTATATATATGGGTATATATATGTATGTGTATATATGTATGGGTATATATATGTATGTGTATATGTGTATGGGTATATATACATTTTATATAACATAGTATGTATTATACCCATATGTATGTGTATATGGGCATAATACATAACACATATATATGTGTATATGGGTATAATACTTATTATGTTATATAAAATATATAACATAATATGATAAGATGTAGCATATATATGTATATGGGTATATATATTTATGTGTATATATGTATGGGTGTATGTATGTATGTGTTTATATGTACGGGTATATATATGTATGGGTATATATGTATGTATATATGTATGTATATGTATGCATATATGTATGTGTATATATGGGCATATATGTACGTGTATATATAATGTGCATATATGTATGTGTATATATGTATGGGCATGTATGTTCATATGTGTATGGGCATATATGTATAGGCATGTATGTGCATATATGTATGTGTATACATGTACGTGTATATATATGTATGAGTATATGTGGGTATATATGTATGTATATATGTATGCATGTGTATGTAGGTATATATGTATGTATATATGTATGCATGTGTAAGTATGCATATATGTATGTGTATATATGGGTATATATGTATGTGTATATATAAGTATATATATGCAGGTGTGTGTATATGCATGTGTGTCATTCCCTTGGAATCTGTCAGGAATTGGTTCCAGAAGCCCCCCACATGCCAAAATCCCACAAAGGATGAAGTCCTTGATATAAAATGGTATAGTATTTGCATGTTACCTATGCACATCCTCCCATATACTTTAAATACTTAAATACTCCTGTGTACCTTAAATATACACGTGTGTGTATATATGTGTATACTATATGTGTGTATATGCATATATAAATATATCCAGACACAGTGTGTATATACACATATATATGTACATAGTATGTACATATACACATGCATAGATGTGTGATTGGAATGTCACAGGATATCAATAAGTGGATACTATTAATATACATATTAAATGTTATGTCAACCAGCATCTGAGGGTACATTAAAAAAGAGTTTTCTTGTAAACAACAGAAACCTCTCCGGCCAGTTCATGGGGTTCATTACTATTAGATGGTTTACAAAATCCCTTGAAGAGCTGGAGAAGCTGACGAAGCTGACTATAGGCAGGTGGTTCCAGGAACAATTCCCAGCCTCAGCAGCATGGTCCGAAGCACCACCCTGCGGAAAGCCATCCAGCAGTAAGGGGTCACCACCACAGTCACACAGCCTCCTTGGCCCTCCAAGCAGGCAGAATGACTGATTGTCTTGCACTGACCCTGCCCCTCTTGGCTCAGGTCCCAGTGGAAGAAGCCTCATGCTTGCCTCTCTCATTGGTGGAATCTGAACCCATCAGAGCCCTGGTTGCAAGGAAACCCGGGAAATGGAGTTTTTAGCTTTTTGTCGGCTACAAAACAAGGAAGCACTCCTGAAGGCCATGGAATGGGTGACAGGTGACAGTCTAGTATCCACCACAGGGAGCTGTAAGCTTTGCTATTCCCTAAATAGAACAATCTGATTTAGGGTTCAGGGCCTGGTCTGGGGCAGGGACTATGAGGTGGTGATGGGGTGGGGTGGCTGGTTGTGGATAAGGACAGATCAGCAGGTGTCAAGAACTGGAAAGGAGAATGTCGCTGGGAGCTGCCGATAGTTAAGTGTGTTCATGTTGGGGACCGTATCAGACTGACACACAGCTGGAATTCAGGGACCACTGCTGGCCAGGACTTCTGGGGCTACATTAACCTGGCTGTCTTTCTGTGCCCGTGTCTGCTCACTCGGAACCCAAGCTCCATCTGGGTATCCCCAATCCCCACTGCAGTGCCCAGTCCAGCCTGGCCTTTCTTGGCCATGCTCCCTGCTCAAAACTGTAAAGGCGGGGGGTGGGAGGGGGACTAAGGGCTTAACGAATCACAACTGACCCTTAAACATCACAGGTTTGAACTGCACAGGCCTGCTTATGCTCAGATTTTCTTCCACCTCTGCCACCCCTGAGAAAGCAAGACCAATCCCTCCTCCTCCTCAGCCTACTCAACGTGAAGAAAATGAGGATGAAGAACTTAATGATGATCTGCTTCCACTTAATGGATAGTTAATATATTTTCTCTTCCTTAGGATTTTCTTAGTAACATTTTCTTTTCTCAGTTGACTTTATTGTAAGCATACTCTGTGTGTGTGTGTGTCTGTGTGCGTGTGTGTACCATACAAAATATGTGCTAACCAATCAACTGTTTATGTTATCAGTAAGGCTTCCAGTCAACAGTAGGCTATTAGTAGTTATATTTTCGGAGAGCCAAAAGTTATACAGAGATTTCTGACTGTGCAAGGGGTGGGGGAGGTTCAGTGCCCCTAACCCCTATGGTATTCAAGTGTCAACTGTAGTTAGTCCCAGATACGTGTCTGAATGTCACTGGAGCCTTCCAGTAGTGAGTTTCCAAGCCATGGAAGCGTCAGCAGAGGACAGACAGCCACTCATCAGGGGTGCTGGCCAGAGGGCCTCGAAGATTCTTCCTAACTCTCCAGGTCAGTACTGCTATGAGACACAATGTCTTAAACTTCCAAAAAGAGACTCTGCTCGGGGGGAAGCTAGGCCCTGTGGCTGATTGAAAGGAAAAATCTGGAGCCAGGTTCTCTCCAACCTGCAAATCATCCCCAGAGCGGTGTCTGCCTCCTTCATGTGCTTAAGCACCTGACCATGGGGTGCCTTATAAGGAGGGGATTATACTCTTATCCCTGGTTTTAGACAATTAAAGCACTGTTCTGTGTGCTAGTGACCCAAAACAGTTAATGCTCTTCCCAAAGGGGCCCAGCTTAGGCACTGGAAGGATTTGGGGAAAAGCCCACTTTCACAAACTAATCAGAGTTGACATAGAAATAGATCCTTTTTGTCAAATTATGAATGTCTATGGACCACAACTGGTTGAGAACCTGGAAAAAAACAAACCAAATCAAACCAAATGACGTGTTGAGCAGATAGGATTATGATAAGGTTCTTTTTCTCTTTTATTTGGATTTCTGTTAATATTTTTAATGAAATTTCTTCTTGGGCGTCAAAAAAGAAATCATTTCTCTGAACTTAAAGGGCCTTTTATTAATCATTATAGTAGGAAGACGAACATGTTCCTAAATTTATCTCATTTTGTCTTTGGTGGCCGATGTAGTGGGCTGAAGGCTTTGGTCTGTATATTAATAATTCCAAATACGAATTGCCTGAGCCTCGGCAAACCCTGCAGTTTGCCATCTATGTGTGCTCATTGTTTTGGTTGGTTTGGTTTGACACAGCTGGGTGGGTGGCATTGTTTGGGGTGTTGGTATCCACACAGCATCAGAAGGGACAGGACACTGGGGCCTTTTCCTTTCTTATATATTCGTCCACAGTCAACAGGCTTTGACACTGACTGCTGGATAAAGATGGCAGATTGAACACCTGCATCTAATTCTGACCTCTCCTGAAGCCCTACCAAATCACAGTAAAGAGAGAACAGGAGGGAACAGGAGAGCGAACAAGGAGGTTCTGGAAGTTGAAAAACGGATGAAAAACAAATCTGGCAGTGCAGAAAGCTGAGCTTAACGTGATTTCCAACATAGCACGCGCAAACAGCTCAAGAAGGCACTTCTGGAAGTGAAGGTAAAGCAATTGGCTCTGCAGTTTCCCCAACCCCACTCCACCACTGCCTCTCCCCAACCCCATCAGGAGACTGGAGATGCAGTCTGTGGAGAAAGCAGAGAGTCTCAGGACTGAGAACATTAGGCACAATGGAAGGTAAGGCTCCTAAAAGCACGAGAGAATGAAATGAGTTATGTCTGCTGGAAGCTGTGGTGGGCAGCCTCTCCTCTCACTCAGCTCTCAGAATGTAGGCAGGCGTATCTTCTCCCTCTAGGCAAGATGCTGGAAGCTTCTCCTCAGGGGAATCAGATGGCCCAGGAAGAGAAACCTGAAAGTACTGATGTCAGGGGTTCCCCAGCACACGGCCCAGCCAGATTACCCTACTGAGAAGTCAACAGTCAACAACTCCCACCCACCTCCCCATCACATTCCCCCAGTACAGAATGTCCAGTCAGCCTTTCACTCCTGGACTCTAAACCCAGGGAGATGGTGCCTTTAAGAGATGGCTCTAAATCCATCCCATTTGACCTTCCCGGTGGAGCTATCTTGAATCTCCTCCTGTCAAATAATAGATCCTTCTAATCAGCAGTGGAAACCCAATCAAGTCGCTTCCATCTTTAGTATCCTTCCTTCATGCCCCATTGTCTCCAGCTCCACACCATACTTCTTCTCCCCATTAAAGTCACATTTTCTCACTTTCCAGTTATATTTCAACCCACTGCATCCTATCTTCTATCTCACAACCCAGAAAATCTGCCTCACCCAAGGAAGGGCATGGGAATTGCTAACAACAACAGACATCTTGGTCCCTCTCAACTTGGCAGCAACATTCAATAGTGTTGATCATCAACTTCCTAAAATATTCTCTTCCATCACTTGCCACAGGCATCCTCTTCTCCTAGATTCTCTCCTGTTTCGGTGACCACTACTCAGCTTCCTTTGCTGCCTCATCCTCCCCGACCCAACCTATAGATCCTGGCATTCTTCGGGGTGCAGTCCTGGGCTTTCTATTTCTCTGTGCTCTCTCCTTAGTGGATCGTATTCATTTGATTCCCGAATGTGTACCTTCAAATCAGACCTCTCCTTTTTGTCCAAAGTCATTCTTGGAATTCTAACTGGACTCACCATTTCCCCTCCAAATTCACCCTTCCTCCAAAGCCCCTGTGGTAAATGGTCAATATCGGTAGAGTTGCTCAAGTTGAACACCACATTGAGAGTCATCTTTGACACCTTCTTCATGTCCCATGTCCAAGTCTTTACTAAGTCCTGTTGATTATATATTCAAAACATACCACGAGTCCATCTCTTTCTGTCCATCTTCATGACCAAGCACCCCAGTCCAGGCCCCTGTTGTCTCTTGCCTCCTGACGACTTTCCTCATATTCATTCTTGCCCTTCAGTATGTGGGATATGATGAGGTTTCTCTTCCAATAATCTGATCAATATTTTATTCTTTAATTCATAGTACCCCCTCTTCTTTTTCTCCTTTCTTCCTTTTAGCCTTTGTTAAATGCCCAAGCATGCTGCAATACCAGGAGTTATCAATACCAGCTCACATTCCTTTCCTTATTTAAAAAAAAAGACTAACTTTCTAGCTCATTACAGACACTCCTTTTCCCCTTCATCTCCACTTTCTTTTAGGTGCCCACCCTTTCTATAAAAAAAATCAAATGTTTAGCCCACCGAAATTAGTTTAAATTATACAACCCGACCCTGGCCAATGGGGAAAGGGTACAGGGGCAAGACTTGTGTCAAAAATAAAGGTGCTCGTGCCACTTTGTTCAAGTGTGCTCTCATGGCAACTGGCCAAAGAGGCACCCCTCTACGCAAAAGTAAAATTGCTTTGCTAAAAATCCTTTGTTCGAGTGTTCAATTTCCTTAAGATTTTAAGCGTTATTCCTAACAAGTATCACTCCCCCTGCTTCAAACACTCCAGTGGGTGCACTTTCTATTGCATCCAGGATGGGAACAAAATCTTTAACTTGGCCTCTAAGACCCTGGGTAATCTAGTTCTTCCCCAGTTAGCTTATGTTCCTGCCATTCCAGCCTCTTGGGCATTCTTTCACTCCTTGCCCATGGGCCTTTGCCCTTGTTGCTTCCTCTGCTCCCCAGTATCCTTCTTTATTCTCCTCTATATTCAAATAACATTTCTTTATCCTTCAAATCTCCATTAAATCACTTATTTAAAAAATTATCTCTGATTCCCTACTCCTACACCACATTCCCATTTAGATAGGACCCCATGATGTTTGCTACGGTTTGAGAGTCCCCAGCAAAACTCATGCTGAAATGTAATTGCCAATGTCATAATGTTGGGAGATGGTGCCTTTAAGAGGTGACTAAGTCATTAAGAGGAATTGATGTCTTTCTCAAGAGGCTAGGTGAGTTCTCTCAGGAATGGATTAGTTCTTGCAAGAATAGGTTGTTACAAAGCCATGTTGCTTCTCTTGCTTTGTCTCTCTGCACATGCCTACTTCCCCTTCTGCTTCTTTTCCATGTGATGCAACACAAGCCTCACCAGAAGCCGAGCAGATGCCAGCGCCAAGCCCTTTGGCTTTCCAGCCACTGCAACTGTGAACCAAATAAATCTCTCTTCTTTATAAATTACTCAGCCCCGGGTAGTCTGTTATAGCAATACTAAACAGACTTAAGACAACGTCCATATTCTGTTATAGCAACACTAAACGAATGAAGACAATTTCAGTCTCATAGCAGTCACATTCTCCTTTGTAGCACTTGTATGACAGCATTAATTGTGCAAGTGTTGGTGCCTTCTCCACTAGATTATGCATGGTGAAGCTAGAGATAATGTCTGTCTTGTTCAATGACGTAACCTCAGAAACTACCACAGGGTCCAGAACATAGTACGTGGTCAATAAATATTTTAAATATGTGATCATGAAAGCTATTCTTGAATTCGAAGAACTCTTCCAGAGCACTTTTTAAAATTTTATTTTTGGGTCTGCAATCTTCTAGGAGAAAGGAAACAAATCTTATATTCTATGTCACCCTTTTAAAATCGCGATGTTTGTCTATCCTCAAATATACATTAGCATGTTACAGTAATTAGCGCTGTCTTATATTTTGCTATTTTTACTACGACAAAGGGGATGCCAGGGAAATTCCCCTTGTGAGTCCTGAGTATCCAATCAAATGTTGCCTTATTTCACGACTTCTTCCTTTTGGTCTTGAGACTAGCCCTTAAAGTGGCTCAACTTAACTGTAGGCCACAAGTTATATGAGGGGTCTTCAAAAAGTTCATGGAAAATGCATATGATGAAAGAACTATGCATTGGAAATGGAAATGGAAACTATGGTTTCCATTTTTTGCACCAAAATAAACTCGTACTAACTTGTTATAACATGTCTGAATGGGATCTAGTTTGAGGCACTAAGAATGGTTTCATCATTTTGAAAAGAACCCCTATCAGAGCAACATGAATTCTGCTAAAACTGAAGCAAGAACAAACATCAAATTTATGGTGATTCTTGGGTAGGAAGAACAGTGAAATCACTGATGCTTTATGAAAACGTAGGAATGATACTCTGAAGAAGTCAGCAGTTTATGAACAGATAGCTCATTTTAAGAAGGAACAAGATGATATGGAAGATGAAGCCCACAGCAGCAGACCATCCACATCAATTTTTGAGGAAAAAATTCATCTTATCCATGCCCTAATTGAGGAGGACCAATGATTAACAACAGAAAAAATATCCAACACCATACACATCTCAATTGGTTCAGCTTACGTAATTCTGACTGAAAAATTAAACTTGAGCAAACTTTCCACTTGATGGCTGCTGAAACTGTTGCACCCAAATCAGCTACAGACAAAAGCAGAGTTTTCAATGAAAATTTTAAACAAGGGGATCAAGATCCTGAAGCATTTCTTGAAGAATTGTAACAATTATAACAGGAGATGGAATGTGGCTTTACAGTATGATCCTGAAGACAAAGCACAATCTAAGCACTGGCTACCAAGAAGTGGAAGTGATCCAGCCAAAGCAACAGTGGACCAGTCAGGAGCAAGGATCATGGCAACAGTCTTTTGGGATGCTCAAGGTATTTTGTTAGTTGACTTTCTGGAGGGCCAAAGAACAATAGTATATGCTTATTCTGAATGTGTTTTGAGAAAGTTAGCTAAAGCTTTAGTAGAAAAATGCCCAGGAAAGCTTCACTAGAGAGTCCTTCTCCATCATAACAATGCTCCTGCTCATTCCTCTCATCAAACAAGGGTAATTTGGTGAGTGTTTCAGTGGGAAATCATTAGGCATCCAACTTATAGTCCTGATTGACTTCTTTTTTATATCTTAATCTTAAAAAATTCTTAAAGGGCACTCATTTTTCTTCGGTTAATAAATGTAAAAATGACTGTATTGACATGGTTAAATTCCCAGGACCCTCAGTTCTCTGAGGGTTGACTAGAAGGCTAATATCACTTACAAAAGTGTCTTGAACTTGATGGAGCCTATATTGAGAAAGTTTATATTTTTTATTTTAATCTGTTAGTTGTAGTTTTCCATGAGCTTTTTGAAGTCTCCTTGTATACAAGATGGTGCAACATGTAATAGTGCAGTAGTTTGATTCTAGGTTCAATGCTAGGTCTGAATTAAAGGCGTGTGAATGGCTGTTAGTGATGCAATCTGACTGTGGTTTATGTGTGCATGTTTGGGCCAGCCCTGAGTGCCCAGCCTCTCCTCATCACAGCCATGACCGCTCCCTCATCACAGCCATGACTGCTCCCAGCTAGACTCGCAGAGGAAGCAGCTCTTGGGCCTTTCCAACCTGGACTTTTTTGTTTTTTTTGAGATGGAGTTTTGCTCTTGTTGCCCAGGCTGGAGAGCAATGGCACAATCTTGGCTTACTGCAACCTTTGTCTCCCGGGCTCAAGTGATTCTCCTGCCTCAGTCTCCAGAATAGCTGGAATTACAAGTGCCCATCACCACACCCGGCTAATTTTTTGTATTTTTAGTAGAGATGGGGTTTCACCATGTTGGCCAGACTGGTCTTGAACTCCTGATCTCAGGTGATCCACCAGCCTCAGCCTCCCAAAGTGCTGGGATTACAGGCATGAGCCACCACGCCTAGCCCAGCCTGGACTATTTTTGTGCACTGCCCAACATCTGCTGGTGGAATTCTCCCTTGCTATAGACTAAATGTTTGTATCCCCCTCAAATTTATATGTTGAAATGCTAATTCCCAATGGGATAATATTAGGAGGTGGGGCCTGTGGGAGACAATTAGGTTTAGATGAGGTCATAAGGATGGTATTAGTGTTCTTATAAGAAGAGTAAGAGACACCAGATCCCCGTCCTCTGCATGCGGGGACAGAGTGAGATGGTGGCCATCTGCAAGCCAGGAAGCGGTCCCTCTCCAGGAACCACATCAGCCAGAACCTTGATCTTGGACTTCCGGCCTCTAGAACTATGAGAAATAAATTTCCGTTGTTAAAGCCACTCAGTCTGTGGTATTTTGTTAGAATAGCCCAAGCCGTCTGACATTTCCCAGCCCCGCTTTCCATAAAGCTGCCCTATATTCTCCCCAGTCTAGGGGCTGTCCACTCCCTCCCAGCTCTGGGTGGAAGGCAGCTGTTGAATTTACTTTTGTTTAACTCTTATCTGGTGATACTTGGTCGTCTAAGGGCTTACTCAGAGAAAAATGATCTGCTCTTAAACTCAGCCTCAAAACTAGAAAATTACTTTTTAAATAGAGAAAACATTGATTTAACATGGCTTTAGACCTGCACCGCAGCCACCAGCCTGAGCCATGGGCCACCAAGCCCTCCTGCTCCTGCTCCTACTCCTGCTCCTGGCTTTCCTGGTGCCCTGGACCACCACAGCCCTCCAGCCAGCCTTAAGGACTCTCGGCAGC
Organism: Pongo pygmaeus; assembly: GCF_028885625.2. NCBI lineage: Eukaryota > Metazoa > Chordata > Mammalia > Primates > Hominidae > Pongo > Pongo pygmaeus. The sequence goes on along the minus strand of NC_072385.2, from coordinate 32,569,006 downwards.
CTGCGCTCACCAGACAACCCCGCATCTCACCCGGCTGTTGCCGAGAACAACTCAGTTCTCCACTTCCAACTGAGGATTGATCATTTTGGATTTCATGCTGTGAAAACTTTTTAACAGCAGTATCTAATAGCAGATAAATATTGGAAGAAATATGACAGGGACATCATCTGGTTCCGCAATAATACGTGGTTCATGTGGGATGGGGCTGAGGAACTGAAAGCTATGTTGGTGTATGCGGAACAGCGATACTGCGGAGAGTCCCTGCCCTGTGATGACCCATTCAAGGATTCTGGACACTTGGATCTCCTGACATCAGAGCAAGCTCTGGCTGATTTTGCAGAGCTAATCAAACACTTGAAAAGAACAGTCCTAGGAGCTGAAAATCACCCTGTCATGGCCCTCTAGGGCCCCTATGGTGGCATGCTTGCAGCCTAGTTCAGAATGAAATACCCTCATATGGTAGTTGGAGCTCTTGCAACTTCTGCCCTTATCTGGCAGTTTAAGGATTTGGTATCTTGTGGTGTATTTATGAAGATCGTAACTACAGATTTTAGGAAACGTGGTTCATATTATTCAGAGAACCTCTGTAGGTCCTGAGATGCCATTAATCGACTCTCAAATATGGACGGTAGTTTGCAACGGCTTCCTGACATTCGACATTTGAAAGACTGGATCTCTGAAGACTGGGTGACGTGCAGTGGTGAGCTGTCCTTATGCATCTAACTTTTTATAGCGTTTTTTGTTTGAACTTCACTTGTGGAACTTGAAGGAGTTTTCTGATAACTGTTTTAAACAGTGGGGTGTGAGACCAAGGCCCTCCTGGATCACTACTGTGTGTGGAGGCAAAAACATGAGTTCACACGTGGACATCGTTTTCAGCAATGGCAAACTAGACCCCTGGTCAGGAGGTGGAGTAACCAAGGACATCACAGACACCTTGGTTGCAGTTACCATCTCAGAGGGGCCCACCGTTTAGATCTCTGAGCCAACATGGGCCTTTGGTCCCATGTCTGTGCTGTTAGCCCCCTCCTTGGAAGTTAGACACATGAAGAAATGGATCAGAGATTTCCACCACAGTGCAGGAGAAACTTTTGATCATTTTTAGTTTCTCCTTTTATGTTCACACCACCCACATTCCTGTTCACTTTGGTTTTCTACATGTAGTTACTTTCCCTTGTTCCTCACTCAATTTGATGGCACCGAGGGGAGACAGAAGAGAGGGTGATGGTGGTGACAGCAGCCATCTCAGGAGTGTGATTTCCTGGGCTCTTGCTGACTTTGTGCCACCTCCAGGAAGATTCTCTTCGTGATCACTCTCCCACACCATCAGTGGCCCTCATCACTGGAGCAGAGTTCCTGACTGCCTTTCACAGAGAAAGAGTCATTTCCTGTGTTTCTCCACAAGCAGGGATTTCTCCTTGGTTTTGAGGTTGAAGTCTCTTTGACCCATTTATAAGACCCCACCCCTACTCCCCCACAAAAGGAAAAGCAGACGATAGATAAAAATGATGTAATTGCAGCTGGTAGGATGTCTGATGCCAATCCAGGAAATGGGAGCCATTTCTTTTGTACTGGATTTAATGACTTAGTGACTTTGAACTGTGTGGTATTTTTTTTCTTTTTTTTTTTGGTAGAGATAGGAGTTTAGCCATGTTGCCCAGGCTGGTCTCAAACTCCTGAGACTCAAGTGATCTGCCCACCTCAGCCTCCCAAAGTGCTGGGATTACAGGCATGAGCTGTCACGCCAGGCCTGTGCTTTAAATAAATAATAAGCCTGGACCTTTAAAAAAAAAACATGGCTTTACATGCACAGGTACAGGCTGAGCTCACACTTACCATCCTTTTTAATTTCACCTATTATATTGATATACTGCAGTTGACTAAGTCATTCCCCTATTGTTGTTCTGCAAATTATTACCAAGTTTTTGTTACTACAAATAGCAGCAATCTGGACATTTTAATACTGATTGTTTTTCTCTAACTTTTAGATATTTCCTGAAAGTTTCCTGGTTAAAGAGTATGAGTTATCTCACGGCTTTTTTTTTTTTTTTTTTTTTTGACACAGGGTCTGGCTTTGTTGTCCAGGCTGGAGTGCAGTGGCATGATCTCAGCTCACTGCAACCTCCACCTCCCAGGCTCAAGCGATCCTCCCACTTCAGCCTCCTGACTACAGGTGCATACCACCACACTCAGCTAATTTTTAAATTTTTTTTGTAGAGACAGGGTTTTGCCATGTTGGCCAGGCTGGTCTCTAACTCCTGAGCTCAAGTGATCCACCTGCCTCAGCCTCCCAAAGTGTTGGGATTACAGGTGTGAGCCACCACTCCCAGCCATCTCACTGCTCTTATAGCAAAGGCCACATTACTTTGCAAAAACCACAGTGATGTGTAGGGCACCAGTGATGTGCATATGAGCCTGCTGTATCTCATACTTAACCAGTACTGGGTCTTGTCATTTCTCTTTATTTGAAGTAGTTTAAAAGATACTTATTAAGTCCCTAGAATTATTTATTCATTTCTTTCTATGCAGAGTTGTTTATGTTGTAATGAACAAAATGCTAACACTCAGAAATCATTTTGGCAAAACAATTTCTGATTATTTTGCCAACTATCAGAAATCTCTGCCTGAAGACCCACAGATTCAACTCTGACACAGCCCTTTTCCTGTTCTTGAATGTGCAAGTTATTGGTTTTTAATATCAGTTACACTTGAAAGGATTTATGAGGACAAATGGTGAATGACAAAGCAAACAAACAGATAAGCAAGGAAGTATTTCCTTTTCCAACACAGGCCTCCTCAAAGTCACTGTGTTCGTTGCAGGCCATCTAGTGGATCCACGTGGGAAAAATGCCCAGCGCCTAGGGAGGGGAGGGAGGGGAGGGAGGGGAGGGAGGAGAGCCGTTCTTCCAAGTGAGCACATTTGGGGCAGGCTCTCTAGACACAGGACGCCAACTTAGGGTCCCGTTTCCTCACAGGAGGAAGAGTTGCAGGTTCCCCAGCTCCCAGCAGCTCCCGTGTACTATCATTCCACGTTTCCTGGGGAGATGATCTGGCCAGCCTTTTCCTGGCGTGGGTGTGTGGGAACCAGCAGGGACTGGAACACAGCTGTTAACATCTACTTATGAAACTGCTTAAAGCTGAGGGCTCAGTGAAAGGCACGACTTTCTAGCACAGAAAACTCCCCACAACTTCTGTAGGCTGAGGTGCCAACATTACAGGCTTTTATTCCTTCGCCAACCATTCATTTAGTCCCCTGTATATGAGCAATGCTATGTGCATTCTACAGGTGGCTGTAGCTGGGGCTGAGTCCAAAGTAGAGGAAAGGACTTAGTTGTGAAAAACCAGTAAGTGGTAGATGGCAATGAGATGAGCATGGGGCCACTGTACAACAGAGAAGCAGAGAAGGGTCCGTGGAGGAGGTGGAATTTTCTTTTTCCTCATAAGCTTAATTTTGGCTTTATTTAAACAAAATGATACATACTTATAAAAATTGATAAAAGTAAAAAATGAATAGTTCCCTCATTCCCCTATGCAATCCCATTCCCAACAGGTGACCATTGTTTAGAGTTGGCTTGGTATAATTAATTCCAGGAGGTGGATTTTAAACTGGGTCTTAAAGGATGAGATTTGGTCAGTGGAGGAGGTGGGATAAGAATGATGTGCTGGGACTCTGTGGAGTAGGAAGAGTTAACCATAGATGGACACAGTCCCATTATCATTGTGAAATTCTAATTCTCTAATATCCTCAGGTCCCTTGAGTTTCTGGCAGCCTTCATCATTTAAAAAAAAAAAGAAAGAAAAGAAAAAAAAAAGGAGGAAAAAAAGAGTTAATTCATTCCAGACACCTGGGTTCCCTCAGTTTTTTTTTTTTTTTTTTTTTTTTTTGGTTTTCTTCTTTGGTTTGACCACTGAGTGAACCCAAGTCAATGAATCATAAGGCTTCACCTCTTGAATGTTCTATTGCAAGACCTTTGACTTTCAGAACTTTTTCTATTACGTTCAGATCCTCAGGCAACTCGATATTTTCCTGCACTCCCAGGCCCTTGCTGGGAAGGGTGGCATTTATTTACCTGTAATTATGGGGGGCTTTTGCTATGCAGAAGCATGTACTTAACTCCCAATTCAGTTACTTACAGTCTCATTCTTTGTAGACCTCTGGACTGGTTTCTATGCCCTTCTCCCAGGCAACCTATACTTACCTCTGTCAGAGTACTTAGCAATCCATATTGAAAATTGCTATTAATTATTTGGCCATAAGCAGACCATAAAGTCCATGAAACCTGTCTACTCACTGTGGTAGGCTCAGTGCCTAGGAGCTCAAATATTTGCAGAATGAATGTATGAGTAACAAACGACCAACATCCTAGAGGAAGTCTTCTATTATAGGAGTGGCTGCAGAGTAAGTACCTTAGCCACCGTGCACAAGGGATAAACGGATAACTCACTGCCAGCTCAGCACTGCTCCCCACACAGGAAGTCTGAGGTTGGCATCCTTCCTTGATGCCCGACTCATTTGTTCTTGAGGAGCATTAGAACATTCCGGGATCACACTGCTCGGTGCATGATACACATTCTTCCCAACACTTTTCCTCCACCTCTTCCCCAGTCAGTGGTGACCCACAGTCAGCACATGCTACAAAATCATCCTTCGCACATGGATGGCATCACTCCATGGCCTGTGCTTACTTCCCCCTTCTGGAGCCTCAGAGGAATCCAGCCTGCTGCACAGTGTGGACAGCCCAGCCACAGGAAACTGCCCCAGCTCCAGGGTCCACACTGACCCCCTAATCCACATTTCCTGTTTCTCTTTTCCTTAACTCTTCAGTTTCTTGATGTCCTCCTCAGCCTCCTCATGTCTGCCTCAGGTCCTCTGAGCTAGTCAGGAGAGGCTAGGTGCTGCTGCAATAACAAGCATCCCCCAAATCTTAGTGACCTCATACAATACGTTTGTAACCATCATAGGTCCATTGCCTGATGTGTGCAGCAAGCCAATACCCCAAGACACTGGGTCATAGCAGAGAAAGAGGTTTAATCATAGGGCTGATGAATGAGGAGATGGGAGAAACCTTCAAATCTGTGTCCCTGAGAAGTTAGTGTTTTTAAGAGTTTCAGAGTGGGCTGAAGTGTGGAGAGAGTTGATTGGTAAAAAAGTGCAAGGTGAAGTCATGGGACAGGGAGAGGAAGAAGCTGTATTCTCATGATGATTTTGCTTCATGGGGGCCTTCAAACTGGTTGGTGTCAGTTGTTCCACTGAAATTTGGGATCTGGAAAACATCTTCAGGAATTCTTAAACAAAAGCCTCTGACTCTAACACCAGAGATCCTATCTATAGGAACAATGGGGATGCGAGTTGTCGCTATCCAGTGCTGCGTGACTTTCCCTTATAAGGAAGTGGGTCAATGGACAGCCTGATACTGGGTGCAGTGGCTCACACCTGTAATCCCAGCATGTTGAGAGGCTGAGGAGGGTGGATCACTTTAGCCCAGGAGTTTGAGGCCAGCTTGGGCAACATAGTGAGACCCTGTCTCTACAAAAAATAATTTAAAAAAAATTAGCCAAATGTGGTGGCATTTGCCTGTGGTCCTAGTTTCTCAGGAGGCTGAGGTAGAAGGATCACATGAGCCCAGGAGGTTGAGGCTGCAGTGAGTCATGATTACGTCACTGTACTCCAGCCTGGGCAACAGAGCAAGACCCTATCTCAGAAAAAAAAATAGTGCATCCTGATTAATGCTTAATTATAATTATATATCTATCCAGAATGTTTGTCAATCATATGAGGATGGCGTCAAGCTTATTTCTTGCTGGTCCTACATGTCTAACATGGGTTGGCAGGGGATTTCTACAAACACTTAAGGACCCAGGTTGATGAAGATTTCTCCACACCCGAGTCCCTGATCACTCTGGCACGAGAAGAAGGCAATGCGGCAAATTGCGCACAAGCCTCCAGAGCTCACATTTCAGGGCCACAGCAAGTCACCTGGCCAAGGCTAATTTCAGTGGGTGCAGAGAATTAAAATTTTACCATGAACCAGAAGGAGAAAAGAACCGGAATAGTTGTGGATGGTTTAGCGACTACAGCCTCTCCTCTTACTGACAGCGTGCAGGGATCCGTCAGCCCTGCTGACCTTGGCTGTCCTTCCTGGCTCAGCTTGGCTCGCTCCTTCCATTTTAATCCACCCACGGGTTGCATAGGGAAAAAAAAAATCTCTCTGGCTACAGTAACCAACCACTACTTCCTGCCAGAGGAAGGAATCGATCATCATTCATGGGAGATGAGAGTCACGTTATTAAGCAAAATTCCCAGAGAATTCTCCAACAGTCACTTAAGCCTGTAATTTTTACTCAGCCAGTCAGGTAAGTTCCACAAACATTTCTCAAGCCCGTATTATGTACCAAGGACCCTGGGAGTTGCTGGGTTATACATTTTAACCACACACAGTCCCAGCTCTGAAAGAACTCTGACACTAACATGCAGGCAGGCACATTCAAAAACCTCCCAAGCAAGTCTTGCCTTTGCAGGGGTACAGATGGGGCCGGAGGAAGGCATCCAAGGAGAGCCAGTGGGGAGAGTCAGCATGCATGTCTCAGTCGGAGCTCAGGAGCCAATAATGTTCTCTTCAGCAGCGAAGTTGCATCCAGGAATCTTACCCTTGCCCGCTCTGGACAGGCAGGATCAAAATGCATCACTTTCAACAAACCAAGGCCTTTCTGAGAGATGCCAGTGAGTGAACAGTCTTAGCATGGGTTCAAGTCTCAGCTTCTCCACTTGCAAGTGAATGGCTCTCTGGGCTGTTTTCTCATTTCTAAAATGACGTTTTTGTGAGGATTAGATGAGACAATATCTGCAAGGCACTCAGCACAGTCCCCTGAAGGTAGCGGGCGGCCAGGAAGCATTTTCCTCTGCTGACATCCATAAGGCATGTCTGAGCATTTGCAGTGGGTGCCCAATGTACTTGACACTCAGAGTGGGTTCCTTTTTATCACACATACCCCATTTACAACAAAATGTTTTTAGTAATAATCATTGTATTCGTCCATTTTCACACTGCTGATAAAGACTTACCTGAGACTAGGCAATTTACAAAAGAAAGAGGTTTATTGGATTTACAGTTCCACGTGGCTGGGGAGGCCTCACAATCATGGTGGAAAATGAAAGGCACATCTCATATGGCAGTGGCAAGAGAGAGAATGAGAGCCACGTGAAATGGGTTTCCCCTTATCAAACCATCAGATCTCGTGAGACTTACTCACTACCATGAGAACAGTATGGGGGAAACCACCTGCATGATTCATTTATCTCCCGCCTGGTCCCTCACACAATACATGGAATTACGGGAGTACAATTCAGGATGAGATTTGGGTGGGGACACAGAGCCAAACCATATCAGAAATGTAACGACTAATAATAATGGCCAGACTAATGCAGTTAAAGTTCCCTTTTATTGAACTTTGTATATATAATCATGAGAGTAAAACTTAAAATATAAAATAAATACCCACTACAACAAAGGAAAGATGCAATGGATTCAGGCTTTTTAATTACATTAATTTTTGTAATATATAATGAGGAAAACTATGTACCTAAAAACTGGTCTTTCGGCCAGGCACGGTGGCTCATGCCTGTAATCCCAGCACTTTGGGAAGCAGAGGCGGGTGGATCACCTGAGGTCAGGAGTTCTAGACCAGTCTGGCCAACACAGTGAAACCCCCATCTCTACTAAAAATACAAAAATTAGCTGGGTGTGGTAGCGCATGCCTGTAATCTCAGCTACTCGGGAGGCTGAGACAGGAAAATTGCTTGAACCAGGAGGCAGAGGTTGCAGTGAGCTGAGATCGCGCCATTGTACTCCAGCCTGGGAAAAAAGAGTGAAACTCTGTCCCAAACAAAACAAAACAAAAACCAAACAAAATTGGTCTTTCCTGGCCATGAACAATATTATAGTTGAATAGCAATTGAACAAAAAGCAAGATGAATAGAAAAAATGCATTTCAATTTTAAATATTCACATTTTCAAATATTTTTCAAATTTAACAATGTATTTCACATATGAAGAATTTGCACATAACAGAGATATTGTACTTTCAGGTTGCTTTGTGTTTCACAGAAAGTATACTATCTCTGTTATGTGCAAAGTTTAAATTTTAAACGTAAGTCAAAACTCCAAGTGATTCCATAGAAAGGCACAATTGCAGTAACTCAAATTCTGTTTCTTTATCTTTACAGTCACTCTATCATCAGTGTTCATTTCAAACCTACTACTTAAATGCAGGAATATGTGGTTCTACAGAAGATGAGACACGAACTCACAGTGAACTTTCTCAAAAGGAACGCAAAGCAAACTTACTCTCCAAAGGAACAGATGTAGCTGAGTCCGTGCTAATCCAGGGCCAACTGTATAATTGCAAGTTGTCTGAATTAACTTCCATGTAGTGTACAACATCTATGAAGAATTGCGGCAGGCAGAATTCTAAGGCAGTCCCCAAGATTTCCAGCTCCTGGTCTACAAGCATCTTCTCCATCATCGAATCAAACATTAATATAGGGACTGCTCTGAAGGACTTTGCAGATGTAATTAAGATCCGAAATCAGTTGATGTTTTAGGAAGATTATCCAGGTGGGCTTGGCCAAATCCCACAAGCCTTCCTGATCTGGTGCAGAGATCAGATACGTGGGAAATCAGAGATCTGAAGCATGAGAACTATTTGACACATGTGGCTGGCTCGAGGATGAAGGGGTCATGAGGTAAGGAATGTGGGTGGCCTTAGAAGCCAACAGTAGCCCCAGCCAGGAGACAGCCAGCAAGGAAATGGGAACTTCAGAACTAAGACAACAGCAAGGATCTGAATTCTGCCAGTAATCAGGATGAGCTGGAAAGTGAATTTTCCCCCAGAACCTCCAGGTGAGGACTCAGCCTGGCCGACCACATAAGCTCAGCACTGTGTCCCAGAGCAGAAAGCCCACTGTGCCACACTGCACTAGACTTCTGACCCATAGACCTGTAAGCAACAGGTGGGTTTGTTTTAAGCCACTAAGTTTGTGGCAGTGGGTTATGCAGACACGGAAAACGAATACAATGGAGAATATGAATATGTTAAGGTTAATGCAAATAGATTAAAAATCTACATGAACTATAGCCATTGTATAGAACTTAAAATAAAAAGATGTTTTTATAGGGAGGAAAATTTTGTCACTGACTTTGTGTAGAATTGCCAAAGCACAGTGATAATTAAAAGTGGACTTTTAGTCAGTTTTATTATTACTCTAAAATTCTTTATGGACAGTGGCCCCAACTCCCTATGGCTGAGGGCTGCTCCCTTTGCTCTGCCCTTGGTAAGTCCCTGGAACCCAAAGAGAAGAAGAACCTTCTGGCCCAGGCAGCTATTTAGTAGCAGAGCAGAAACCTAATCCGAGGCCCCTTGACTCCCAGCCCTTCCTTTATTAGGTGGCCCTTCATTAAATTAAGGCTGCACGTGTGTGGGGCAGAGTTGTGCCAAGTCTTCTATAGGTTTTCTGATAAAATTCTTAATAAGACAACCAGCTAGAATCCACTAGGAATCACTAGCAAGAGGCTGCAAAGTTTTGTCCAAAATGAACACCTAATTGATTGAATACTACCTCAACCAAAATGGGGCCACGGAGATTGTCATCTGTCTTAGTCTGCTCAGGATGCTATAACAAATACTATAGACTGTGTGGCTTAAACAACAGAAATTTATTTCTCACAGTTCTGGAGGCTGGAAGTCCAAGATTAAAGTGCTGGCTGATTGGGTTGCTGGTGAAGCCTCTCTTCCTGGCTTGCAGATGGCCGTCTTCTCACTATGTTCTACGTGACAGAAAAAGAGTGCACTCTGGTCTCTTCCTCTTCTTATAAGGACACTAGCCTCAAGATCATGAATTTGGAGGGGACACAAGCATCCAGTCCATAGCACCATCATCTGCCTCTTGGCTGGCATATGATTTCAGACCGTTTGAAGGAGGTGCTATTTTTATTTTATTTTTTAGAGAAGCTTTTTTTAAAAAAATTTCAACTTTTATTTTAGATTAAGGGGGTACACATGCAGAATTGTTACATGGGTATATTGCATGATGCTGACATTTGGGGCATGATTGATCCCATCACCCAGGTAGTGAGCATAGTACCCAATAGCTAATTTTTCAACCTTCACTCCTCTCCATCCCTCCTCCCTCTGTAGTTCCCAGTGACTTATAAATGAGAACATGTGCTATTTGGTTTTCTGTTCCTGTATTAATTCACTTAGGGTAACAGCCTCCAGCTGCATCCATGTTGCTGCAAAGAACATGATTTCATTGCTTTTTTATGGCTGAGTAGTATTCCACGGTGTATAAAACACATTTTCTTTATCCAATGCAGATGTACTATTTTAGACTGCATAGCTGGAAAGGACCTTGGAGATCTCACAGGTCTCCAAGACAGCTAGGTTCTCAGAGCTGCTTCTGTACTCCGCCAGCAGCAATATCACACATCGGGTTTCCCATTCTGAGCACATTCTTCCTTGCTGTGTGATATGGTTAGGCTTTGTGTCCCCACCCAAATCTCACCTTGAATTGTAATCCCCAGGTGTTGAGGGAGCGACCTGGTGGGAGGTGATTGGATCATGGGGGCAGTTTCCCCCAGGCTGTTCTCATGATAGTGAGGGAGTTCTCACGACATATGATGGTTGTATAAATGGTGTTTTTTCCTGGGCTTTTCACTCTCTCTTTCTCCTGCCACCATGTGAAGAAGGTCCTTGCTCCGTCTTCTGCCATGGTTGTAAGTGTCCTGAGGCCTCCCAAGCCATATGGATCTGTGAGTCAATTAAACTTCTTTCCTTTGTAAACTACCCAGTCTCAGGAATTTCTTTATAGCAGTGTGAGGATGGATTAATACACTGTATTTCTTCTAATTAATTAATCACACTGGACATGCAAGGATCATTTTCCCACTTGCTTCAGGGACCACAGAGCAAGCTCCAGAGTGTCAGAGGGCCTGGGGCAAGCTGGCCACCCCTCACACAGCACAGGGCCACGGCACATTTCTATTCAGAGATACAGCGGCCACATTTATTGGTATTTCTGTCACAATTCAGCTTCAAGGCAGAGTTGTGGTTTGTTAGTTATATGTAGTTTGAAGGCATTTTCCATTTAGTTTATAGATGTGTGTCTCAAATCTGTGAAACTAGTGACCCCTGAGATGTATCCCTGGACTCCTAGTTTGAGAGACCCTTTGTTAAAAGTTAAGTGCTGTATCTCCCAGTGACAACTGTACCAACGTGTTCCAGTAACATACAAAGATGCAAAGTGTCAGTGAAATCTTTGGGCAATGCCTGGTTTTCCAAATAATCCTGACTATGTTGCGTATTCAGTCTTTTTCTGATTACTGTCCATATAATAATAATAATAATAATGGATAACGTTTGTGTCTGTTTTGCCCCTCTTTTAGGTTCTTATGGCTGATCCCAAAGAATGAAGAGCCCACATGGCCCAGCTTTTATATGAATCCCTCAAAAAGCACAAAAAAGGCATCCAATTTTATAACCTACACCAACAATTCTCAAACGTTTTGGTCTCACTCTTTAAAATTAGTGAGGGCTCTTTTTCAAAGCCCCTCAGAGGCAATCAGCCACTTCAAGATGAAGCTGAATGTCTCCTTTCTAGCTGTCGGCTGCCAGAAGCTCCTTGAAGTGGATGAGGAATGCAAACTTTGTATTTTTTATGAGAAGTATACAGCCACAGAAGTTGCTGCTGACTCTCTGGGTGAAGAATGGAAAGGTTCTGTGATGGGAATCATTGACAGGAACGACAAATAAGCTTTCCCATGAAGCAGGGTGTCTTGACTCATGGCTGGGTCTGTGTACTACTGAGCAAGGGGCATTCCTGTTACAGACCAAGGAGAACTGGGGCAAGAAGCACGAAGCTGTTTGCAGTTGCATTGTGGATGCCAATCCGAGCTTTCTAAACTTTGTTATTGTAAAACAAAACAAAACAAAACAAAACAAAAAAAGAGGATAGAAGGATATTCCCGAACTGACTGATATTGTGGAGCATCATCGCCTGGGGCCCAAAAGAGCTAGCAGAATCCACAAACTTTTCAGTCTCTCTAAAGAAGATAATGTCCACCAATCTGTTGTTAAGAAAGCCCTTAAAGAAGGCAAAAAACCTGGGACCAAAGCACCCAAGATTCAGCTTCTTGTTACTCCATGTGTCTTGCAACACAAATGCTGGCATATTGCTCTGAAGAAACAGTGTACTAAGAAAAATGAGGAAGAGGCTGCAAAATACGCTGAACTTTTGGCCAAGAGAATGAAGGAGGCCAAAGACAAACTCCAGGAACAGATTGCCAAGAGATGCACACTGTCCTTTCTGTGAGATTCAACTTCTGAGTCCAGCCAAAAATAGGATTCTTTTGAGTAACCAATAAATAAGACTAGACTCCCAAAAATAAAATAAATTGAGGAACTCGAGAGTTTTTGTGTATGTGCCCTCCATCTAATGCTATTTACTTTATGATATGGTTTGGCTGTGTCCCCACACAAATCTCATCTTGAATTGTAGCTCCCATAATTTCCACGTGTTGGGATTATGGGAGGGATCCGGTGGGAGATAATTGAATCATAGGGGCAGTTTCCCCCGTACTGTTCTCGTGGTAGTGATAAGTCTCATGAGATCTGATGGTTTGATAAGGGCTTTCCCCTTCCACTTGGCTCTCATTCTCTCTTGCCTGCTGCCACGTGAGACGTCCCTTCCTTCTGCCACGATTGTGAGACCTCCTCCACCACCTGGAACTGTGAGCCCATTAAACCTCTTTTTCTTTATAAATTACCTAGTCTCTGGTATGTCTTTATCAGAAGTGTGAAAACAGACCAATACACTCTGTTAGAAATTAGAGCTGAGAATTTAAAAATTATCTTTATTAATTCACTTTAAAAACAATAAATCCATTGGTTAAGATAAGTGACACATTTTTATTGAAAAAAAGCTGTATTGAAAAAACTTTAACAGGAAGAGTAGAATTGTTTTACATTTTTGCAAATCTTTTTAATGTCTGGCTTAATAGAAGACAGCTGGGTTCTCCGAGCTGCTTCTGTACTCCGCCAGTGGCAATATCACACATCGGATGGTTTCTAGTACACTCCACTGTACGATCGTGAGGGAGGGAGTAAAAAAGGCAGATAATAGCTTCCTGTCATGGTGAAAATACTTGCAGGTATGCAGGTGCCCTGAAGGGTCCCAGGGACACACAATCTTCAACACACCTTGAAAACCACTGACCCAGCCTCTCTTCAAATGCCTTTTCCTTTTCTTTCCGCTTCTCTCTCCTCTGAAACTGCTCTGGGGTTCTCGCTGTGAGAACTTCCATCAATCCAACAGCCAGTGGGGCAATATTTTCTCATGTGTCTACAACCTCCCTCACTCTCTGCGCTGAGTAACTCTACTTAGCCTTTTTCTGGCTTCTTCTTATTTTCTTTCTTTATTTATGTATTTAGTGCTTCTGCTATGACTCAGATGGTCACCCAGTCCTTCTCCACTTCCATTCACCTCTCCTGTCCTCTCATCTTTATCTTTCCTCCTATTCTGTGTCACAAAAAGTCCACAAACTGGGTGAAAAAAGAAGTTCTTTATTCAAAGTAGAGGAGAGGTCAGACATGGTGGCTCAAACCTACAATCCCAACACTTTGAGAGCCTGCGACCAGCTTGGGCAACATAGTGAGACCCTGTCTCTACGAAAAATAGAAAAAAAATTAGCTGGGTGTGGTGGTGCGTGTCTGTAGTCCCAGCTACTTGGGAGGCTGAGGTGGGAGGATCTATTGAGCCCAGGAGTTAGAGGCTGCAGTGAGCTGCCATCGCTCCACTGCACTCCAGCCTTGGCGACAGAGCGAGGCCCTGACTCTAATAAATAAATATAAGAGAGGAGAGCAGAGTAGAAGCTGAGCAGGCAGAGATTGAACTCCCTTAGGGGAGAAAAAGGAAGGTAACAATTTAATCAGTTTCCTTTCTGTCAAAAGGCTAAGCCCTAAGTGGTTTGAATCCTAATAAAACAATGGGTTGGACATGGTGGTTCACGCCTATAATCCCAGCACTCTGGGAGGTCAAGGCGGGTGGATGATGAGGTCAGGAGATCGAGACCATCCTGGCTAATACGGTGAAACCCTGTCTCTACAAAAAATACAAAAAATTAGCCGGATGTGGTGGCAGGCGCCTGTAGTCCCAGCTACTTGGGAGGCTGAGGCAGGAGAATGGCGTGAACCCAGGAGGCGGAGCTTGCAGTGAGCCCAGATTGCTCCACTGCACTCCAGCCTGGGCGACAGAGCAAGACTCCGTCTCAAAAAAAAAAAAAAAAAAAAAAAAGACTGATAAAATACTGCTTTATCAAATCCCCCCAGGGTACCCTGTGTGTACCCCTATCATGTTCCCTGCCTCTCACATCCCGTTGTTCTTGCCTACTGGTGTCCCCCACCCTGGCTGGACTGTCACACAGTGCCTGGGGCCATAAGTATTGAATAATGCATGGATGAACCCAAGAGCAAATATGAGAGAGATGGGTCTTTCCCCTTTGTGGTTATTTCACTGCGTCTTCACCTATCTGGGCCCCCATTTCAGCCCCTAGAGTCTAGGACCGAAGTCTAATTTACCAATGCACCCCTGTGCACAGTGCCTGGCACATGGCAGATGTTCAGTCAACGTCCACCGAATGACGAGGAACACACCTGTTTGAAGGCCTCAGCCTTAGTGTCAATATCACCTGAACAGAATATCAGTGGCTGCCTCATTTTTCCCTTGGTTGCACACCATAAAATTAAAATTTATAACTTTTGTGCCCCAAATTGTGAATGTGCTATTGGCTTTGCTGCAGACAAAGTAAATGAAGAATTTTGCCTTGGCCCTGTCTTCTTTGAGGCCAAAGTCATTAAAAGCATCTGTTCCTACACATGGAGGTTCTAGTCAAGATTTGAGCAGATAATGATGCAGAAAACATCTGTATCATAAGAAGAATTTGAGAAAGATGAGGGGAAAGAAGTTGAATTTATAGTGGCTTAAATAAAAGAATATTTCCCCATCCCACTTTTCCCCCGTCCTTGTTTATGATAAAAACCAGACGGCTGAACCGAGTGCCACTGAAGGCTGGGACCCCAGGCCGAGGGAACTGACACTTGGATGGGCAAATGGTGTCTCAGGTAGCCATCGGAGGGCCTGGGGGCCCCGTGCAGATGTTGGGGGGCTGTCTGTGCTTTTGCACACATCTGCCTCCCTCAGGAGAGCCAGGTGGGCCTTGGCTCCCACTTCTGCGTCTCTCCCCTGGCAGAGGCAGAGTGAAGCTGAGTGGGTGCTGGGAACGAAGCCCAGCTGAGCCCCCAGGCCTTCCTTCCCCATCCTCCTCTTTCACCCTCCCAGTGATAAAAGTCGCCCCCAAATCAGATTAAAATGACGTTTCGGTAGTTGCTATAACTTGAAGGACGTTGCTCTATCTCCTTTCCTGAAGGTTGTCATCTCCGTGAAGCCCCAGATGAACTTCGACATTATGTCTGTCTTTGCTCTTCAAGGCGGGGCCCACTGTATTCTGGGGTGAGCTCCATTATCCCACCTTTGCCAAAGTACACAGCAAGGGTCAAGTAGAGGCCTCTGGCCTTAAGTAGCACCTTCTGAGTCCCCTTTCCTGCAGGTCTGGGTGGCCAAAAAGAACCTTGGTACTTATGTTATTCATTTCTTTATTGCTGGCTTTCATTAGGTTGCTGTTGAGGGAGCTTTATCAAATGGGTTCAGAGCTAGGTTTATTTGCAAACTTATTTATTTACACTTATTTTAACTTAATATTACTTACTTTAAACTCCCCCAACCATCTCTGTGCCTTTTTTAATTGCATTTAAAAAATGCTAGGCTGGGTGCAGTGGCTCATGCCTATAATCCCAGAACTTTGGGAGGCCAACGTGGGAGGATCACTTGAATCCAGGCGTCTGAGACCAGCCTGGGCAATATAGCAAGACCCCATCTCTAGAAAAATTAATAATTAGCTGGGCATGGTGGTGCACACTTGTGGTCCCAGCTACTCAGGAGGCTGAGGTGGCAGGATCGCTTGAGCCCACTGGGTGAGAGGTGATTGCACGACTGCACTCCAGCCTGGGAGAGGGAGATTCTGTCTCAAAAATAAGTAAATAAATAAATAAATAAAGGATGCTAGATGAGACGCTCATTAGTAAAGAGTCTGGAGATGAGGCGTGGTGGGTGTGGGACCCCCAGGGCCAGTGTTACTATTAGTTTTTTGGAGGAGGAAGTGTAGTACTCTAGGCTGTTCATCATTATCTCAAGGAGGATGGATGACCAATCTTTCTGCTTCCCTTCAGGCCACTAGTTTCATGGTCTGAGGATAATGCAGAAGTAAGAAAATGAAGGGAAATGAGAAAATGGAACAGGAAGACTTTCCCTTGGATTAAAAGGAGGTGAGGAGGTGGGAGGAGAAACTGGGAGAAAACCAGAGCACCCCTGGTCACCCTGGAGAGAGGGAGAAGCTCTGTGGCCTGCTACTGAGGGGAGCCGAGTACCTGATGCTGGCAGTGGGCTGAGCAGGGCTCACTCCATGCGGGGAGTCAGTCGGTCCAGCAGGGCCTTCCCCAGGTGTACACAGCTACCTCAGACCTAGGAACAAGGCTTCCAGCCCCAGCCCCAGCCCACACCAGGAATTCTCCCACCCAGGACTTCTCCAGCCTCAGCATGCATCAGAATCACTGCGAAGGTTTGTTGAAACACAGTGGGCTGGGCCCCACACCCCAGAATTTTAATTTTTTTATTTTGCGACGGAGTTTCACTCTTGATGCCGAGGCTGGAGTGCAATGGCGCTATCTTGGCTCACTGCAACCTCCACCTCCTGGATTCAAGTGATTCTCCTGCCTCAGCCTCCCAAGTGTCCCAAGTAGCTGGGATTACAGGCGTGCGCCACTATGCCCAGCTAATTTTTTTGTATTTCTAGTAGAGATGGGGTTTTGCCATGTTGGCCAGGCTGGTCTTGAACTCCTGACCTCGGGTGATCTGCCCACCTTGGCCTCCCAAAGTTATGAGATTACAGGCATGAGCTACCACACCCAGACAATCCCCAGAATTTTGAACTCAGGTGTAGTTGGGTCCCAGTCAAGCTGGAGTAGATAGAGCCTGAGAATATGCATTTCTTTCTTTTTCTTTTCTTTTCTTTCTTTTTTTTTTTTTTTTTTTTTGAGATGGAGTTTTGCTCTCATTGCCCAGGCTGGAGTGCAATGGCGTGATCTTGGCTCACCCCAATCTCCGCCTCCCAGGTTCAAGCAATTCTCCTGCCTCAGCCTCCTGAGTAGCTGGGATTACAGGCAGGTGCCACCACGCCCGGCTAATTTTTTTTGTATTTTTAGTAGAGACGGGGTTTCTCCATGTTGGTTAGGCTGGTCTTGAACTCTCGACCTCAGGTGATCCACCTGCCTCAGCCTCCCAAAGTGCTGGGATTACAGGAATGAGCCACCTCGCCCGGCCGAGAATGTGCATTTCAAAGGCCTGAAAATGTGCATTTTTAAGTCCCTGGTGATATTCACGCTGCTGGTATGAAGAGCACACTTTGAAAACCACGTTGCAGCTCCCCAACCTCACAGTTGCCTGTGTACCTGTTTTGACCACCAGATTTTGCATGGTCCCCATCTTATCACCCATGTGAACCTCCCCTCACATCTCTATGCCTCTTCTCCTGGGCATCTCGAGGAGTGCTGAGGACAGAACCCTCTTTCTCCACCTGCTCTTGGGGTGGGGCTGAAGCAGTTTGAGAACGTCCCCCTGGGCAACAAGCATTAGTTCAGGACTTATTTATTTATTTTATTTTTTGGAGAAGGAAGCTGTTTCTGTCTATTCAAAATAAAACTTTTGCAGTTGCCCATCAAAGCTTTATATGGTTTGCATTAAATGCTGAAGATTCCATCCACATATACAAGCTTTGAGCACTTGTATTATATTAAAATAATAAAATGTGCCATTTTAACCACTTAAAATGTACACTTAAAATCGTACACCTTAACAGTGTACAATTCTGCTGGGCGCAGTGGCTCACACCTGTAATCCCAGCACTTTGGGAGGCCAAGGCAGGTGAATTACCTGAGGTCAGGAGTTTGAGATCAGCCTGGCCAACATGGTGAAAACTTGTCTCCACTAAAAATACAAAAATTAGCCAGGCCAGGTGGCACGTGCCTGTAGTCCCAGCTATTTAGGAGACTGAGGCAGGAGAATCGCTTGAACCCAGGAGGCGGAGGTTGCAATGAGCCAGGATTGCACCACTGCACTCCAGCCTGGGCAACAGAGTGAGACTCCATCTCAAAAAAAAAAAAAAAAAAAAGTGTACAATTCTGTGATATTCAGCACATTGCATTCACAATGTTACGTAGCCACCATCTCTATCTAGTTCCAAAACATTTTCCAAAGTAAAACTTATTTAGTAAGTAGCTTCTTCCCATTCCCCCGTTCCCCAGCCTCTGACAACCATTCACCTACTTTCTGTCTCTATGGATTTATCTGTTCTTGAATATATCCTTCCTGAATATATCACATACAAGGCAGCATACAATATGTGGCTTTTTCTGTCTGGCTTATTTCATTTGGTTTAATGTTTCTAAGGTTAATCCGAGCGTCAGCGCTCCATTCCTTTGCATGGCTGAGTAGTATTCTATCACCTGGATAGACCCATTGCTTGTTATTCTGAAGCCCGCACTTGACCCTGCCTGCCTACTTGCCGGCCTTCCTGTCTCTCTTCTCTTCCAGGACAGAAACTCCCTGTGCTATTCCCAGCATCTAAAAGAATACTTAAGATCTAGCAGGTGCTCTTAAATATTTGCAACCTGGCTGGCCAGCTGACTTCCTTTCCCTCCTTCACTCTTCTGCTTCCATCCAATATTTCTTCAGCAGAAAGTAACTGAACACCCGAGGGTGGAGACCTGGGCTGGCTCCATTCAGGCCCTTCTTCCAGTGAGCTAACAGTACAAGGTGGCAGGAGGTGGGGCACTTTCATTTTCAAAGCCCCAGCTTCTTTCCCCTGTGCTTACAGGTATTTGGCAGCCTGTCTGGAGGGCTGGGGATAAGAGGGATGTACACGTGGGGCAAGATGGTCCGGTACTCAGCTATGCTTGAAGGTGCGCTGTGTAGCCTGTGGCTGCGTGGTTGGCAGGCTGGGCTGGAGGGGTACTGGGAATACAGGTTGCAGTGAGCAGAGTCCTCCCTGGCTGCTCCTGATTGTGGGCAGCATCTCAGTCCTTCAGCAGAGCTTCCTAACGTCCTTCCTCCCCACTGCCAGACCCTTGACCTCTCAACGCCTCTGGGAGCTGAAGCTTCTCGTAGCCTTGGGGCAATAAAAGCCTATTCTCCTTCTGGCAATTTTACTCAAGTATTTTGTCTGTGGCCAAAACCAGGACACTCCTTTGTCTCCCATTGCCTAATCAAGTCCATCCCCAGGGAAACAAACACAGAACAGCCTCTGTTTGAAGGGGGATTTTTGCGTAATGTTCTAAAACATTAAACTGCTTCAAGGGCCTTTTGTGGGTAATATCCTGGAATAATATGATGGTTAGGATCAAGTCCCTGTCCCTCAGAAGCTATGTGAACTGGGCTGTGGATCTGTCATGACCACCTGTCTATTCATTTTTCCATAATCATGACTGTAAGATCAGCTTACCATCCACCTGACCACAAGCCTGACTGTTTGGCTCTGATCATTGAATGAGACACGTTTTCTTGAGAGCTAACAGACAGCTATAGCCTCCTAGCCCAAGCAGATTATTTTCAAACTTATCTCAAGTGATATGATTTCAGTATGTGCAGCACAGAAGCATTTGAAATGCACTTTGTGAAATAATGTGAAAGCTACTTCTGCAAATAGACTAAAAAGGAGAACTCTCTCTTTTAAAAAGCAATATACGTTTTCATTTTGCCACTTACAGATGCATAAGAATGGCTTTCAGAAATATTTTTTCCAAAGGGTACAATATGCCTTGCATCCAAGGTGGCTCTTTGATTTTGGTAATAAAAAGTGATTACAGTGGCCTATTAATTTACAGAGACGAATTCAAGCCTGGGGATACAGTCTAGAATTTTGTAGGCAGTTACCAACAGCTGCAAAAAGCCCCGTGAATGCTGGTCCCAAGTGGAGTCATCATAAAAATTACAGCAATGGAATCTGCAAGGATTAAGGAGTAGCGATGATAAAACAGCAGCCAGACTAATTTCGGCTGCAGAAATGCATCATGTGAGTGATTGGGCTTCCTCGATTTGACTTTAACCCAAGAAATCATTGCGAGCACACATTATGTGCCAGGGATGTACATGGACTGAGAAATACAAAATGGTCATGATAAGCTCAGTCACGCCCATTTAAAGCACCTCCCTTTTAGAAGCGCAGTTGAAGGAACCACTTTTACCAGGGGTTGGGAAAGTTCCTTGGAAGAAATGACATAAGGCAAGGAGAAAAGGAGGGAGGAATCCCAGAAATGGAGGCTTTCTAGCTTGGATATTGGGGCAGGTGAAACTGGAACAAAATAAGACCTCAGGGAGAGGCTTGGGAGGGAGGCAGAGGCTGTGTTTGAACACCTGACATTTGAGATGCCTGCAGAATTTGCACTTGGCTTTGGAGAACATGACAACAACAGTGACAATGTATTTTATGCTTTCAGTTCTGCTGATTTTTTTTTAAGACTTCAAACTCATACTGCATGACACACTCTTTTAAAGGCAGATTGCTAATCTTTTATAGCAACTTGAATTCCTCTTAAATTATCCTTGTCTATAGACTCGGATTTGTATGAACTCAGGATTGTCTTTGTCTTCTCATCCCATGCTGGGGGGAACCCAGATAATTTCTGGTCACAGCTGCAGATCTGTGGTTGTAAGTGATCTCTTGGAAAATAGCCATAAAGTTGCTGAAATTATCCTTTTAAATTTTTTATTTCATTTCATGACATAAAATACTTTAGCTTTGTTCTTGTGGCTAGATCTCAATTCCTGGCATTTCCCCAACCATGCTGTATTATCAAAGAGCTTCATGAATTTTTAAACAAAATTAGCTTACTTTCCAGAGCCTTTCTTTTTCCAGGGACTTCAACTTTTTAAAGATCAGTTACACTCGCAGAAAAATCCAGAATGAATGAAAACTGTTGCTTCCGCCACCCACTGCAGCACATAGATTTTTTTAAGTTCTCTTCTAAATACTTACTTGGAAATTACTCTGGTAGGGTCATTCTTTTTTCTTAGCTCACCATTGTTTATTACAATGTAATTGATTTTTCTTTGCAAATCTAAATTTGTTGCTGTTTAATAATTACCCAACTTCCAGAATGTAGATAAGGATGTACCATCAGTTCCCATCTTTTAAGAAATTATTTTTTAAAGCATGCAATTATTTTAGCCTATATTAGGATCATAAATGGTATTTTAAAAGATTACTACATAAAACATGTAAGATTTGTATATGGCAAAAATTTACCCAAATAATGAATAAATAAATAAATCAATAAAACAATCAAGTGATCAAAGGAAAAACAGGGGAAAATATTTGCAAAATATCATATTGAAATGGTTAGTATCCAAATTACAATCCTTACTACAGAAAGAGCTGTTGTGGGCCGGGTGTGATGGTTCATGCCTGTAATCCCAGCACTTGGGAGGCCAAGACTGGTGGATTGCTTGAGCCTGGGAGTTCAAGACCAGCCTTGGCAACATGGAGAGACCATCTCTAAATTTTAAAAAAGAAAGGGCTCTTGTGAATCAATAAGAAAAGACAGGTAAAGAATATTATTAATGAATTCATGAAAGAAATTTAAAAATGTACAAAACATATGGAAAAGATAAACAATTTTAGTAATAATCAAAGAAATAGAAATAAAAATTCACTCATTAGATTAGCAACAATTTTTTAAAAATTGGTTTAAGAAACAAAGCACAAACAACTAGTGTTGACTGGTTTATGGCAAAACAAGCAGGTACTTGAAAACACTGTGTGTGACAGGAAAAACAGAAACAGCCTTTCCGTAGTGCAACTTGACAGTACCTATTAAAAATTTAAACACGCATGCTGCTTTACCCAGTGATTTCACTTCTAGAAAAATTTGCTAAGAAGGCTGGGTGCAGTGGCTCATGCCTGTAATCCCAGCACTGTGGGAGGCCAAGGCAGGTGGATCACTTGAGGCCAGGAGTTGAAGACCAGCCTGGCCAACACGGTGAAACCCTGCCTCTACCAAAAATACAAAAATTAGCCAGGCATGGTGGCGCACGCCTGCACTCACAGCTACTGGGAGGCTGAGGCAGGAGAATCGTTTGAACCCAGGAGGCGGAGGTTGCAGTGGAGCTGAGATCACACCATTGTACTCTAGCTTGTGCGGCAGAGTGAGACCCTGTCTCAGAAAAAAAAAAAAAAAGAAAAGAAAACTTTGCTAAGAAAATCACCATCTACTTGTGCAGAGAACTCTGTTGAATTTTATCCACTGCTCTCTTGTTTACAGTGGGAAAAGGGATAAGATTTCCTGTTTGTTTAATAACAAAATGTATTATCTTTATAATAATAATAATAAAGCTATTACAATTAAGGGGAAACATGAAGGATATGATTGAAGTTTTCCAAAAACCGAAGATAGAATATTTTCCCTTTATACACCATAGAGAAAAGCACTAGTACCTTATGAATTTGACATAATTTGGGGAACCTGGAAATGACTTAGCACTGGAGTGTGTCCAGCCAACATTGATGTCAGACAAAGATCACTTTCAGTCAGCACAGTGTTAATAGCTAAGAAAGCTGAGGCTCAGTTAGATCTATTGTCAAAGAAGACAGAATCTTTTTCTTTCTTTTTTTTTTGAGATGGAGTCTCGTGCTCTGTCACCCCAGCTAGAGGGCAGTGGTGCGATCTCGGCTCACTGCAACCTTTGCCTCCTGGGTTCAAGAGATTCTCGTGCCTCAGCCTCCTGAGTAGCTGGGATTGCAAGTGCCCACCACCACGCCTGGCTAAATTTTTTATTTTTAGTAGAGACAGGGTTTCACCATGTTGATCAGGCTGGTCTTGAACTACTGACCTCAAGTGATCCGCCTGCCTTGGCCTCCCAAAGTACTGGGATTACAGGTGAGAGCCACTGCGCCTGGCCTAGATTCTTAATTTTACATTTTTGGAGTGCTGTTGTGCGACTCAGCTCACTGCAAGAGTAGATTAGAAAACAATTTCTCTCTGGTAAAGAAAGTTACCCTAAAGCTTACAGGGTAGGACATTAATCAATTTTGGACAGTAACCATCTCCTGCTAAAAACAATTCATATGTTGAAGTCCTAACCCTTACTTCCTCAGAATGCATTTGGAAATAGGGCCTTTGAAGAGGTGATTAAGTTAAAATGGGGTCATTAGGGTGGGCCCTAATCCAACATGACTGCTGTCCTCATAAGAAGAGATTAGGACACAGACACACACAGAGGGAAGACCCTGTGAAGACAAAAGGGAGACCAGGTGCTGTGGCTCACGCCTGTAATCCCAGCACTTTGGGAGGATTGCTTGAGCCCAGGAGTTCAAGACCTGTTGAGGCACCATACTGAGACCCTGTCTTTACAAAAAATTAAAAATCAAAAATTACCCAGGCATGGTGGTATACACCTGTAGTCCCAGCTACCCCAGAGACTGAGTGGGGAGGATTGCTTGAGCCCGGGAGGTGGAGGCTGCAGTGAGCTATGATTGTGCCACTGCACTCTAGCCTGGGTTACAGGGCAAGACCCTGTCTCAAAATAAAAACAAAAACAATAAAAAAGGGAAAAGGTAGACATCTGTAAGCCAAGGAAAGAAGTTTCAGAAAGAACCAACTCTGCCAACACCATGATCTCAGACTTCCAGCCTCTAGAACTATGAGAAAATAAACTTATCTTGTTTAAATCACTCACTGCAGTACTTTGTTATGGCAACCCGAGTAACTAATACTCTTAGCTAAGTCATTTCAGCATGCCTTTCCTGACTAAATACATTCTTGAATTCTACTGTGAAACAGCTTTAATGTCCTGTTGAATCTCTCAACTAGTGTTGTATGTAAGTCTTGTTTTTAGCCTTTTGAACACTGAACTTTGACATGAAAAACATTTTAAGGCCAGGCGTGGTGGCTTACGCCTGTAATGCCAGCACTTTGGGAGGCCAAGGTGTGGGTGGATCACTTGAGGCCCAGTAGGTTGAGACAAGCCTGGCCAACATGGTGAAACCCCGTCTCTACTAAAAATACAAAAATTAGCCAGGCATGGTAGCCCATGCCTGTAGTCCCAGTTACTCTGGAGGCTGAGGCAGGAGAATCACTTAAACCCAGGAGGCAGAGTTTGCAGTGAGCCGAGATCGTGCCACTGCACTCCCGCCAGGGCAAGAGAGCAAGACTCTGTCTCAAAAAAAAAAATTTTTTTTTAAATCTTGTTTTCCTCCTATTGGACATTTATTAAACCTCAGTACACATTTCCAAGTGTTCTTTTGTTAATTCTTTTGCTGTCTGGGATATCAATCAATATGTTGTAAGCCAATATGCTCATCAGCTTTAATTTGATCTTCTTTTGTTTTTAGCATCCCACAGGGACTTCAGTTAGAGTACTCTATGGCTAGTTATCTTCCAACTTATTCAGATAATTCTCCTTCCTTCTTGATGTTATCGTGGTCAAAGGGAGCTCTCAGAGTTTTGTCAGTGAAGGGCCCGAGCCTCAAAAAGCTTTCTGGATGAAAGGGGACAGGCAGGCAGTTCTTCTGGAGAGAAACTACTTGGGTCTCTGCAGGGTAGAGGGGCTTGTGGCATTAAGTATCCTGTACCAGCATCATTCCATGATGTTAGCAGACATAAAATCTAATATAACCCTTTTGTAATTCATCTGGAACCATATCTTTAATCTCACCAGTCAGAGTCTGACACTTTACTCACAGCAAGGCCACCCCTATTTATATTACTAAAACTGCTATTCCCCATCACCAGAGTGGATTAAATTTCTTCCATTTACCAAAGAAAGAGAACAGGCCCTCTCTCTGCAGTGAGATGGCAGGTAGTTGTTTTTAATTAAGAAAAACATGGCCCTGTCAGGCGCAGTGGCTCACCCCTGTAATCCCAGCACTTTGGGAGGCTGAAGCAGACAGATCATGAGGTCAAGAGATCGAGACCATCCTGGCCAACATGGTGAAACCCCTTCACTACTAAAAATACAAAAATTACCTGGGTGTGGTGGCACATGCCTGTAGTCCCAGCTACTCGGGAGGCTGAGGCAGGAGAATCGCTTGAACCTGGGAGGCGGAGGTTGCAGTGAGCCGAGATCGAGCCACTGCACTCCAGCCTGGAAACAGAGGGAGACTCCGTCTCAAAAAAAAGAAAAAGAAAAGAAAAACATGGTGGGGCACAGTGACGCATGCCTGTAATCTTAGCACTTTGGGAGACCAAGGCGGCCCGATCACAAGATCAAGAGATCGATCTCCATCCTGGCCAACATGGTGAAACCCCATCTCTACTAAAAATACAAAAATTAGCTGGGAGTAGTGGCGCATGCCTGTAGTCCCAGCTACTAGGGAGGCTGAGGCAGGAGAATCACTTGAACCCAAGAGGCAGAGGTTGCAGTGAGCTGAGATCGTGCCACTGGACATCAGCCTGGTGACAGAGCGAGACTCCGTCTCAAAAAAAAAAGAAAAAGAAAAAAGTTAGGTGATTTTCTGTAAGGCAAACATGTATTAGCTTATTCAAGACACTAGGCACCAATAAGGAAACACTTCGCCCAATGAAGAAAATGACATCAGGGTGTTTGGAATAATTAATTAATCAATAGTGAATGAAATAATTAACTTAAAATTTAATAAGTAATTAAGATAATGAATGAATAATGAATGGGTACTCACGGAGAGGCTGGTTGGGAGTGCGTGAGGAAAGTGGGAGTCAGTTTGAAGCCCTGGCCCCAAGTGCACAGGTCCTGGGAACAGAAGCAGAGAAATTATCACCTTTATTTTCTTTAATCCCCAAGTAGAAATAAATATTCAACAAATGTGTTATTTTTTATTTTCTTCCTTGCCAGCAGAAAGTCAATCAATAAATATGTTACATACCTTTGTCTGGAAGGTGTTGTGCTGTCTACTATCCAACAGTGGTGGCAGCCGGCTCAGCTCATTGCTAAGCTCATGGTTCGGGATCATGAGAATGGACAAGCTGTATGTGCGCTGAGCACCTGCTCGTGCCAGGCACTGACTGGCAATATCTCATCTTACGGAACCTTCACCAACAGCCCTGAAGGGAAGCTATGTCATCTCCCTTTGGAGGGGAGGAAGTAAAGCTCACAGAGTTAAGAACTCTGCTCACAATTATTTAGAGGCCAAGTCAGGTGCAAAATTTCAAGTTGACTCCCAAAGTTCATGCCATACAGGCACCAGTAAGTCTAATATGCATCCTCAGATGAATGATGTGTGTCCTGGAAACAACAGGCATTTTTCTTAACTGCCTAATTTATCTCATAGGCAACAATAGTGTAACAATGATTACATAGCATTTTTAAAAATCATAAGCAACAAAAACCTGTCATTGAAATTTGAAGGACAACCAATGTTATCCCTGCCTTACTATCTTACAGCCTATGCCTTCTTCCTGTCTGCTTTCATTTGCAAACATTTCATTTCATTTGTTGTTTTCTTTCCTTTTTTCCTATATGGGTGTTTCTTGGAGTTATTTTGTTTCTTGACCCTGGCCATGCCCCTGAAACTCTACCTTTGCTACACTATTCAAACTTGATTTTGACATTGCATAATGCTGAGTGTGCTTCTAATATCTTTCCCCAGATCAGGCGGAATGACTCCCTACTAAGAACGCATTAATCAACTAATATTTAGTGAGTTCCTAAAAAGCACATCAGGCACTAACAATAAGGCCTTGGTTCTGAGCATATAAAAAGGAATACAGGCTAGGCTCAGTGGCTCACACCTGTAATCCCAACACGTTGGGAGGCTGAGGTGGGAGGACCACTTGAGCCCAGGAGTTTGAGACCAGCTTGGGTAACATCTCTACAAAAAAATACAAAAATAGCCAGGTATGGTGGTGCACACCTGTAGTCCCAGCTACTTGGGAGGCTGAGGTGGGAGGATCATTTGAGCACAGGAGGTTGAGGCTGCAGTGAGCCATGATCATGCCACTGCACTCCAGCCTGGACAACAGAGTGAGACCCTGTCTCAAAAAAAAAAAAAAAAAATACAACACAGTCCTTGACCTTAATAAGCTTCAGATCTGGTAAAGGAAAGAGAAGTAAGCAAAATGAAATACAGCTGATAGCAACTAGGTAATTCAGACCAACCTGCCTGATGAAAACAACTTAAAAAGATGCATAAAATGTTTTTTTTTTTTTTTTAAGAAAACTTACGAACATCCAGGAGTTAATATGACACTGAAATGTTACCAGGCCAAAATCCAGAGAACTGAGTATCTTAGACGATTTTGTGGTGCTGTAACAAAATACCTGAGACTGTGCAATTTATTAAAAAAATAGACATTTATTTCTCATAGTGCTGGAGGCTGAGAAGCCCAAGATGAAGGTGCTGGCAGGTTTGGTGGTCTGGTGAAGGCCGCTGTCTGCTTCCAAGATGGCGCCTTAGTGTTGCCTCTTCATGAGGGGAGGAGCATTGTGTCCTCACAGAGTGGAGGCTGACAGGCAAGCAGCTGAATGCTGTGTGAAGCCTCTTTATAAGGGCACTAACCTCATGAGCAAGATCGCTCATGGTCTGTCACCTCTTAAGGGCCCTACCTCTTAATACTGTCACATTGGCAACTCCTGAATTTTGGAGGGAACACATTCAAACCATGGTATTCCACCCTTGGCCCTCCAAAATCTGTGTCCTTCTCACATACAAAACTCAACCACATGTCATGTAATGATGGGGATATGTTCTGAGAAACACACGGTTAGGCCATTTCATCATTGAGCAGAGATCATAGAGTGTGCTTACACAGACCTAGATAGTGCAGTCTACCACACACCTAGGCCATGTGGTATGGCCGACTGCTCCTAGGCTACAAGCCTGCACAATGTGCTACTGTAGTGAATACTGTACGCAACTGTAACACTATGGCAAATATTTGTGTATCGAAACAACTAAACATAGAAAAGTTATGGTAAATATATGAGCTAAAAGTTTAAAACATAGTACATTGCATAGCACACTTACCATGAATGGAGCTTGCAGGATTGGAAGTTAGTCTGGGTGAGGCAGTGAGTGAGTGGTGAGTGAATGTGAAGGCCTAGGACATTGCTGTTTACTACTGTAGACTTTAGAAACACTATGCACTTAGCCTACACTAAATGTATTCTAAATTTTTTTTCTTCAATAGTAAATTAACCTTAGCTTACTGTAACTGTTTACCGTATCAACTTTTTTATTTTTTACAAAAAATTTTGACTCGGCTGGGCATGGTGGCTCATGCCTGTAATCCCAGCACTTTGGGAGGCCAAGGCGGGTGGATCACCTGAGATCAGGAGTTCGAGACCAACCTGGCCAACATGGTAAAATCCCGTCTCTATTAAAAATACAAAAATTAGCCAGGCATGGTAGTGCATACCCATAGGCCCCACTACTTGGGAGGCTGAGGCAGCAGAATCACTTGAACCTGGGAGGCGGATGTTGCAGCGAGCCGAGATCACACCACTGCACTTCAGCCTGGGCGACAGAGTGAGACTCTGTGTCAAATAAATAAATAAATAAATAGATAGAATTTGACTGTTATGGTAACACTTAGCTTAAAACACAAACACGTTGTACAACTGTATAAAAACATCTTTTCCTTTATATTCCTATTCTATAAACTTCTTTCTGTTTTCAATTTTAAAAATTTCTCTTACTTTTTAAACTGTTTTGTAAAAATCTAAGACCCAATCATACACATTAGCCCAGGCCTACACAAGATCAGGATCCTCAATATCACTCACTGTCTTCCGCCCGTTCATCGTGTCCCACTGGAAGGTCTTCTGGGGCAGTAACATGCATGGAGCTGTCATCTCTTATGATCACAATGACTTCTGGATACCTCCTGAAGGACCTGCCTAAGGTTGCTTTAAAACTAAGTTTTTTAAAAAATAAGTAGGAGGAGTACACTCTAAAGTAATGATAAAAATTATAGTATAATAAAAAACATAAATCAGTAACATAGCCATTTATTATCATCAAGTATTATGTACTATACATAATATATGTGCTAGACAGTAGGTTTGCTGACACCAGCATCACCTGGGACAGGTAAGTGATGTGTTGTGCTATGATGTTATGAAGGCTCTGATGTCACTAGGCAATAGGAATTTTTCCTAGTAAAATCCTACAGGGTCACTGTCATATAGGTAGTCCATCATTACCTAAAACATCCTTGTGTGTCGCACGACTGTACACTCATTCTCTCTCAAGAGCCTCAAGCATCTTAACTTGTCCCAGGATTAACTCAAAAGTCTAAAGTCCAGAGTCTCATCTAAGTCAAATATGGGTGAGAGACTCAAGGCAGGATTCATCCTGAGGCAAATTTCCCTCCAGCCTGAGCCTAAGAAGCCAAACAAGGTATGTGTCTCCAAATTATAATGGAGGGGACAGGCACAATACACTTTCATTCCAGAAGGGTGAAATAGGAAAGAAGAAAGTCATAACAGGTCCCAAGTAAGTCCAAAACCCAATAAGGCAAGCAACATTAAATTTTCTTTTTTTTTTTTTTAGATGGAGTCTTGCTCTAGTCTCCCAGGCTGGAGTGCAGTGATGTGATATCAGCTCACTGCAAACTCTGCCTCCCGGGTTCAAGCAATTCTCCTGCTTCAGCCTCCTGAGTAGCTGAGATTACAGGCACCCGCCACCACGCTCGGCTAGTTTTTGTATTTTTAGTAGAGACAGGGTTTTACCATGTTGCCCAGGCTGGTCTCGAACTCCTGACCTCAGGTGATCCACCTGCCTCAGCCTCCCAAAGTGCTGGGATTATAGGCATGAGCCACCGCACCCAGCCACAACATTAAATCTTGAGGCCTGAGAACAATCCTCCCTGACTCGATGTCATGCCTTCTAGATACAGTGGGATGGGTGTTGGGCTTCCAAGGCTCCACAGGACCCTACTCTCAAGGTTTTGCTGGGAGCAGCCCACAGTGCAGCTCTCAGCAGTTGGAGTTGGGTACTTGTGACTCCCAGGCCGGCACTGCACACTGGCAGCTGTACACGTCTGGGGTCTTGGGGACAGCCCTGCCTCCATTGGGTCCACCGAGCATTGCACTAGTGGAGATTCTCTGCAGTGAGCCCACCCTGCAGCAACTTTCAGCTTGGTCCCCGAGGCTGTCCATGACATCCTTTGAAATCTGGTGGGAGAAACCATGCCTCCACAGCTCTTGCATCTGTGCACTTGTAGAGTTAATGCCACGTGGATGTTGCAAAGGGTTATAGCCTCAGCCTTCAAGAGCAGTGGCTCAAGCCACACCTGGGCCCACTTGAACACAGCTGGGTCAGTTGAGGAGTGCTGTGTAGAAACATGGAGCGTGGAGTCCCAAGGTGCCCCTGGCTCGTGAGCCCTGAGATCCCACAGGCGCCCTGGGCCCCTCCCTTGAAATCTTTCTGCCCTCAAGGGCCTGGCACTCTGTGCCTATGATGGGCAGGCGACCTTTTAGGTCTCCACAGTGCCTTCAAGGTTGTTCTCCTATTAGCTTGATGAATAGCGTCTGGCTTCCTTCTATCCCTACTAATCTCCGTAGCAAAGGTCGCCGGGCCATGCTTTTTTATTCTTTACATGGCCAGGCTGAGAGCTTTCTAGATCTTTACATCTGCTTCCCTTTTAATTATCAATTCCATCTTTAAATCCTTTTTCTCTTTTTGCACTCTACTGTAAGCAGTTAAGACATACAGCCCCTTCAACATTTTGCTGCTTGGAGATTTCTTCCACCAAATATCCTAGTTCATTGCTCTTGAGTTCTGCCTTCCACAGACTCCTGGGACATCAACATAATTCTACCAAGTTATTTGTCACTTTGTAACAAGGATGGCCTTTCCTGTAGTGTCTAATACCTTGTTTCTTATTTTCATCAGAAACCTCAGGATGGTCTATCCTGTTCGTATTTCTTTTTTTGTTTTTTTTTTTTTTGAGACGGAGTCTTGCTCTTTCACCCAGGCTGGAGTGCAATGGTGTGATCTCGGCTCACTGCAACCTCCGCCTCCTGGGTCCAAGTGATTCTCCCACCTCAGCCTTCCAAGTAGCTGGGACTACAGAGGCCCGCCACCACGCCCAGCTAATTTTTTTATTTTTAGTAGAGACGGAGTTTCATCATGTTGGACAGGCTGGTCTTGAACTCCTGACCTCAAGTGATCTGCCCATCTCGGCCTCCCAAAGTGCCAGGATTACAGGCGTGAGCCACCATGCCCGGCCTCCTGGTCATATTTCTACCAACATTCTGCATACGGCCACTTGAGTAATCTCCCAGAAGTTCTAGACTTTCCCTGCAGCTCTCCTCTTCTGAGCCTTCCCCAGTCACCCTGGATGCTCCATTCATAGCACCCTAGGCCTTTTATATCATTCACTTCAAAACTGTTCCAGCTCTACCCATTACCCAGTTCCAAAGCTACTTCCACAGTTTTAGGCATTGCTGCTAGTGAGTTGGTGTCTCACTTCTCTGGTACTAATTTTCTTTGTCTGTTGTTTGCTACTATAACAGAATACCATAGAATGGGTACTTTATAAAAAACAGAAATTTATGTTCTCACAGTTCTGGAAGCTGGGGAATCCAAGATCAAGAAACAAGCAGTTTGGGTTGTCTAGTGAGGGGTGCTCTCAGCTTCCAAAATGGTGCCTAATTTTATATCCTCTAATTGTATATCCTCTGGAGGGGAGGTGCACTGTGTCCTCACATGTAGAAGGAAGAAGAAGTTACCAAAAGCTGTATGAAGGCTGTTTTGCAAGGGCTGTAATCTGAAACCCTCACGAATTTTGAAAAGAAAGCTTTTTTTATTTATTTTGTTTGTTGTTTTGGTTTTTGTTTTGCTTTGAGACAGGGGTTTCCCTCTGTCATCCAGGCTGGAGTGTAGTGGCTCAATCATGGCTCACTGCAACCTCTGCCTCTAGGTCTCCAGCGATTCTCTTGCCTCAGCATCCCAGGTAGTTTGGGCTACAGGCACATGCCACCATGCCTGGTTAATTTTTGCATTTTTTGTAGAGATGGAGTTTTGCTATGTTGCCCAGGCTGGTCTTGAACTCCTGGGCTCAAGTGATTCACCCACCTCAGCCTCCCAAAGTGCTGGAATTACAAGCATGAGCCACACGCCCGGACAAGGGGAAGCATTTACATCCTAGCAATGAACCATGCATTTGGAGGGTATGAGGGTATCTGAGATGGGATTAGTGGTTCAGAGGCTGAGCTGCACTTTTGAGAGCCTTATGAAAATGGGGGTCAAATGTCAAAAGTCCAGGGCTGGCTAAGTTTGAGTCCCCTGCTAATCAATCCCCTGCTTAGGCAGGAACCACAAATGTTTGATCCTGAGAAGTAAGAGGAAACAAAAAAGAAATCAGTGTTAGCATGGACTACAGCCAAATTTTAAGTCCTTTTGGTTACTTAGAAAATCTCTAGCCCTGAAGATAGATTAAGGTGACACTCTATTGGTAGTGCACCAAAGTACCTGACAGAAACAAATAAAAATTTTTTTATAGGAGAAAATAACATTATCCTAAACTTCAAATTATTCCTACAAATAATTTCTCAAACATGATGTCAAGCAAATAATAAAAAATAACTAGGTACCAGCTCCTACCCATTAAGATGGCTACTATTAAAACAAACAGAAAATAACAAATGTTGATGAGGATGTGGAGAAGTTGGGACCCTTATGCACTTAGTGAAAATAGAAAATGGTGCAACCACTGTGGAAAACAGGATGGTAGTTCCACTCAAAATTCAAAATAGAATTACTATGTGATCCAGCAATTCTACTTCTGGGTATATGCCCAGAAGAATTGAAAGCAAGGTCTCCAAGAGATACAGCTATGCCTGTCTTTATAGCATGCTCACAGCAGCATTATTCACAAAAGCTAAAACACGGAAGCAACCCAAGTTTCCACTGACCATAAAATGCACATGCAAAATGTGGCATATACATAAAATAGAACATTGAGGACATTATGGTAAGTAATGGACAAAAATCATCCAGTAACAAAAAGACAAATACTGTATGATTTCACTTATGTGAAGTACCTAGAGTAGTCAAATTCATAGAGACAGAAAGTAGTATGGTGGTTGCCAGGGGCTGAGGGAAGGGTGCAATGATGAGTTAATATTTAATGGGTATTGAGTGTGAGTTTTGCAAGATGAAAAGAGTTCTAAAGATGGATGATGGTGATGTTGTACAACAATATGAATATATTTAATACCACTGAACGGTACACTTGAAAATGGTTAAGATGGTCAATTTATGTTAGGTGTATTTTACCAGAATAAAAAAATTTGAAAATATATTTGAAAGAATTACCAGACATACAAGAGAGATGATGTTAATGAGAAATAGCAGGAAAAAAAGAATCATAGCAGCAAGGACTACAGATATTGGAAATGTCAGACACAGACTGTCAAACCACCATGCTGAATATGCTCAAAGAAATAAAAACTCACAAATTCTGGCAGGAAGTTGGAAACTTTAAAAAACAAATCATCATAGTCTAATCACTTATTAAAGGCACCCTCACTTAATATAATCACCTTGGCAACATCTGAATTGCAAAAAAGCAAAATCAAGTGGTTGCCCATGGTTCAGGAGGAATGGGTGAAGGGATGAATAGGTGAAGCATAGGGGCATTTTAGGACAGTGAAACTGTTCTTTGTAATTCTGTAATGGTGGCTACATGACATTATGCAAATGTCAAAACACACAGAACTATACAACACAAAGAGTGAACCTCACTGTAAACTGTGAGACTTTTAGTTAATGATCATGTATCAATATTGATTCATTAATTGCAATAAACACGCCACGCTGATGCAAAATGTTAGCAATGGGAGAAACTGTGTGTGGGAGGAGCACATACGGAACATTCTGTATTATTGGCTTAATTTTTTGATAAATCTAAAATCATGAGCTTCAAGTCAAGGTAAGAATAAATAAAATAAAATAAAATAATTACAAGAAATAAAGTCTACCGATTTTTAAAAAGTAAAATCATCGGTATGGAAAAGGACCAAATAGAAAGTTTAGAAATGAAAAAATACAATATAACAAAGTAGTCCCACAGTTGGGATTAACAGCTAATTAGAAATGGATGAAATGAAAATTAACCTATTGCAAGACAGGCCAGGGCAAAAAATGCTATCCAGAATGAAGCATAGAATGTGAAAGGGATGAAAAATACAAAAGGAGAGAATTACTGGCATAAAGAATAAAGTGAGAATGTCTTACATACATTCATCTGGCACCCCTGAAAGAAAGCAGAATAATAATGGGGCAAAATTAAAGAAAGTAAAACTGCTCACACCTGTAATCCCAGTACTTTGGGAGGCCAAGGCAGGTGGATCACTTGAGGTCAGGAGTTTGATACCAGCCTGGCCAACATGGTGAAACTCCATGTCTACTAAAAATACAAAAATTAGCTGGGCGTGGTGGCATGCGCCTGTAGTCCCAGCTACTCAGGAGGCTGAGGCAGGAGAATTGCTTGAACCTGGGAGGTGGAGTTTGCAGTGAGCTGAGATTGCGCCACTGCACCCCAGCCTGGGCAACAGAGTGAGACTCTGTCTCAATAAATAAATAAATAAATAAAAATAAATAAATACAGTAAAATAATAATGGAATCTTCTAAAATTGATGAAAAACATCAATCCCAAAACTCAAAAGTCCTATATTGGCCGGGCGCAGTGGCTCACACCTGTAATTCCAGCACTTTGGGAGGCCGAGGCGGGCGGATCACAAGGTCAGGAGTTTGAGACCAGCCTGGCCAATATGGTGAAACCCCGTCTCTACCAAAAATACAAAAATTAGCCAGGAGTGGTGGCAGACACCTGTAGTCCCAGCTATTCGGGAGGCTGAGGCAGGAGAATCGCTTGAACCCGGGAGGCGGAGGTTGTAGTGAGCCAAGATTGGGCCACTGCACTCCAGCCTGGGAGACACAGCAAGACTCTGTCTCAAAAAAAAAAAAAAAAAGGCCTATAAATTTGGCATAAGATAAATAAAAAGAAATCTAGGTCCAGACACCTCACAGTAAAAAATAACACTAAAAGCAATAAGAAAATCTTAAAAGCAGCCACAGAGAATGAAAAACAGCTTATTTTCAAAAAACAAAAACAAAAACAAAAACCCAGCTGACTTCTCAGCAGGGACAGCAAAAGTCAGGAACCAAAGATGAGAAGTTTTCAATGTGCTTGCCAACTTAGCGTACTATAACCATGTTCAAGAATGAGAAGTCAAAAAATTACAAAAATTAGCCTGGCGTCATGATGGGCGCCTGTAGTTCCAGCTACTCGGGAGGCTGAGGCAGGAGAATTGCTTGATCCCAGGAGGCAGAGGTTGCAGTGAGCTGTGAGCTGAGATCTCGCCATTGCACTCCAGCCTGGGTGACAGAATGAGACCCTGTCTCAAAAAACAAACAAACCAAAGTTAATCACAAAATCTAAGAGGGCTCAACAGATAGTGAAACTAGTAACACAGACCTCATGATAGGAGGTCAGTATTAGAAGAAGTTAAAGCAGGTGCTCCTGGAGGCAATTATCAGAGGAAGGTGCAAGATGGGAACAGAGGTAGACTCTGTTTCCCCATAGGAACAGCCATGTGCCACTCAATGGGCTCCCAGCATCCTCCAAAACATTTGATGTTTCATCATGTGCTTTTAACATGGATGTTGTAAATCATAGCTGTTGCCCATCTTATGCTCAAAACTAACTGGACCCACTCCCCAGTGACACCCCAAGAGCCCCTCCTCCCTTGACTAGCTTGTGGGTTCACAAAAGTCACTTGACCAGCAACCTGTACTGTGAATGTTGCCCTCATTACTGGCAAAGCTGCCGTCTTCAGGAAGAAGAGTTGCCTTTGTGGGATTTGAGGAATTCTCTTCCTCCTATAAGACAAATAATTTTTAGCAACATGAGAGCTGAGTTTGGGAGCCATTGTTTAAGCTTTCCTGTGCTGAGTTTTGTGATAAATCAAGACTTTTGTTTTGTTTTGTTTTTCTTGCTTGCAGAGGAAATCAAATGCAGCCGGCCTCTTTGCAGTGGGCTGAATCTGGTGTGGCAGGGAGTTCAAGTGATGGCTCCTAGGATGGTCCAAACAAGAACACCACCCCCGCCTCCTCAAGAAATGGAAACTATTACGCAAGAGCAAAAGGTGCAAGAAGCTATCTTTGAGAAACACAGAATTCAATTCCTATCACCTCCTCTAAAATGACAATTCTCATTTTTCCAGTCATTCAGCCAACAATGACTCAGCAGCTCCCACTATCTGTTGAGCACTCTGCTAGTCAGTGTCCCCTTTAAGGAGCTCACTTTACAGAGGAAGGACAGCCGAGCACACCGACTGTTAGAGCCCAGCAGGAGCAACACTGTGACAGAGGTGAGCCCAGTGGCTATGGGAAGGCACAGGGGAGCCTGCACTTAGGCTGGCTGAAGAAGATGGAGGGTCTCTGGGAAGCCTTTAGGACAAAGGGAGCATGATTAAGCTGAAGTGGGCTGGGTAGCATTCAGCTGAGGAAGACTAGAAGTCTAGAGATTCCAGACAGAAACAGCAGCTTGTGCAAACACACTGAGGCATGCCAACATGCAGTTCCTTAAGGAACTGCCGGTCCTGGGCTTCAGGGAGCCTAGAGGGGAGACAAATGAGATGAGGTTAGAGAAACAGACGTGCAAATCTAAATAATTTCTTTTCTTTTTTTTGAGACAACGTTTCACTCCCGTCACCCAGGCTGGAGTACATTGGCGTGATCTCGGCTCAGTACAACCTCTGCCTCCTGGGCCCAAATGATCCCCCTGCCTCAGCCTCCCGAGTAGCCGGGACTACATGCGTGTGCCACCACACCCAGCTAATTTTTGTATTTTTAGTAGAGATGGGGTTTTGCATGTTGGCCATGCTGGTCTCAAACTCCTGACCTCAAGTGATCCACCCACTTCAGCCTCCCAAAGTGCTGGGATTACAAGCATGAACCACCGTGCCTGGCCTAAATATTTTTTGTGCAAATATTTGAAACTATAGCCCCACACCAGTGGGAAGTAAAAGAATTCCTCAGGTGTGTGGCCATGTCACTATATTCATTTTTGGTAGATGGAGTTTCCAGAGTGTGACAGAAATATGAATGATGGTGAAAATTTAGGCAGGTCACAAATTTTGTTGCAATACGAATTGCAGCTGTATGATCTTGGGCAAACTGCTTCACTTCTCGAGGGCTCCATTTCTTTATCTATAAAACAATAAAAAATATCGACTCCATAGGTTTATGACCGTAGCAGTGTTTTATGAGTTCTGTGAGCATATGTGATGGAATGCTAATAACACTTGTATTAGTGTTTAGTATTAGCATCATTATCATCCTAATCCGCATCATCCCTACAAGGTTAGTAACTCTTCCCAACCCTCTACATGAGGAGAGGAGGAGAAATGGAAAGGAAAGAATAGAGAAATAGACAGGAATGGAAGTGAGGGAGCAGAGGGCTCCTAAATCCCAGAGCTTCTGGGGACCATTGACAGGGGAAAGCCTGCTTGGAGAATGAGGAGGAAGATGGGGGGCATTTGGCTGGGCTGCAGATGGGGAGGGAAGGGGATGTGGCCAGTTGTGAGGTGGGCAGATAAATAAAAATGACTTTGTGAATCAATATTCTATGACTCTCAGTTATGATCACACTCTTCTGATTTTTTAAAATAAAGCTTCTGGAGCAAGGAAATCCTAAATTGCTAAGTGTATTCAGGTTTCATAGTCCTTTTCAATGCACTAAAGCCTGAGTTCAAGTGCTAGCTAAAAGGAAAACCAGAGGAAATGTATTTGCATCATTTCAAAATGCTGAATGTGCAAAGCATGGCTAAATACATAGTTTTTTGTTTGGTTTGGTTTTTGTTTTTGAGAAGGAGTTTTGGTCTTGTCACCCAGGCTGGAGTGCAGTGGCTCGATCTTGGCTCACTGCTACCTCCGCCTCCCGAGTTTAAGTGATTCTCCCACCTCAGCCTCCTGAGTAGCTGGGATTACAGGTGCTTGCCACCACACCCAGCTAGATTTTTGGGGTTTTTTTGTTTGTTTGTTTGTATTTTTAGTAGAGACGGTGTTTCACCATTTTGGCCAGGCTGGTCTCGAACTCCTGACTTCAGATGATCTTCCTGATTCAGCTTCCCAAAGTGCTGGGATTACAGGCATGAATCACCATGCCCAGCCAATACATAGTTTTAACTGTATATATCACCCCCAATTAAATAGAGCCAAGCACTAATTTAGGAATACCTGTCTTAAGTCACATCTGACAATTGTGGAGAGGAAAGGGCGGGGCTGAGCCTTCACCCTGAGCCCCTGTAGCCAGAAATGTTTCTATATCCATAGCCAGAGATGCTGCTCCTGTGGGGAGGTGAGCAAGTCATACTCAGCAGGCTGCCTGCCCTTTTCTCTCCTCAAGGTGTGTGGCAGGTGTGGGTGGCAGCCATTGGGGAAGGAGAAGGGGGGAAGAGTGGACAAAGGGAGCATGAGACAAAGGCACTGTCTTGACCTGTTTCTGTTGCTATAACAAACTACCTGAGACTGGGTAATTAATCAGTAATAGAAATTTATTTCTCATAGTTCCGGAGGCTGGAGTGTCCAAGATCAAGCTGCTGGCAGGTTTTGTGTCTGATGAGGGCCCCAGTCTCTGCTTCCGAGATGGTCCCTTGAATGCTGTGTCCTCACATGGCAGAAGGGACAGAAGGTGGAAGGGAAAAAGGGCCTCAGCTAGTTCACTGCAGCACCTTTACAGGGCACTAATCCATTCATAAGGGCACGGCCCTCATGACTTAATCACTTTCCAGAAGGCCGCACCTCTTAATACTACCACAATGGCGATTAAGTTCCAACATGAATTTTGGAGGGGACACATTCAGGTACGTAGCTGGCACTAAATTTTCTTTTTGTCAAACCTCTAGAAACCCTGTTTAACAACAGCCTAAACTCCCAGAACAGCCCACAAAGTCTGATTCTATGATGTAGCTCATACCAGTGTTTCTCAAACTGGGAACCATGGACCCTTAGTATTCTTCAAGATGTTTATAAGCAATAAACAATGTTATAAAAAAACACACACACACGGGGGGTGGGCTTCTATAGACAATTAAACTTGGAAATACTAAGTTAAATAAAGTTAAACAACCTTATTTACTGCAGGACCTCTCTCAGTTTCTTTAATATAATAATTTGTCTGTGAATCACCAAGACAGAGATATAATATCTGGGAGTTTCTTTCTGTTTTTTTTTTGTTGTTGTTATTGTTGTTGTTGTTGTTTTTGAGACAGAGTCTCTGTTGCCCAGGCTGGAGTGCGGTGGCGTAATCTCAGCTCACTGCAACCTCTGCCCCCCAGGCTCAAGTGATCCCCCGAACCTCAGTCTCCTGAGTAGCTGGGACTACAGGCATGCACCATCATGCCCAGCTAATTTTTATGTTTTTAGTGGAGACGGGGTTTCGCCATGTTGGCCAGTCTGGTCTCAAATGCCTGGGCTCAAGCGATCTACCCACCTTGGCCTCCCAAAGTGCTGGGATTGCAGGCGTGAGCCACCTCTGCCTGGCCCTGGGAGTTTTTAAGAAAGAAACATTTTTTTTTCCTTTTTTTTTTTTGAGACAAGGTCTGGCTCTATTGCCCAGGCTGGAGTGCAGTGGTGCAATCTTGGCTCACTGCAACATCTGCCTCCCTGCAATCTCTGCCTCCCAGGCTCTAGCCATCCTCCCAACTCAGCCTCCATAGTGGCTGGGACTACAGGCACGTGCCACCATGCCCAGCTAAAGTTGCAGGAGTATTCTGCAGAACACTAAACCACAGTGCTAATAATGCCGTGCTGATTTTAAAAAACAAAACAAAACCTAGTGCTAATTATACTGTTAATCACATACTGTGTTTGAGTGCTCTGCATGTTGAAAAAGGCTTTTAGGCAAGTCTGAAACTATGGTGTGTGAGTATAAATGTCTTATGTGCATCCTCCCCCAGGACACAGCTTCAAATGTACAAATAAAAACTTTTTCTTATGGACTATTTCAAACACACACAAAAGTGGAGAGCAGAGTGCGATGAGCTCCCGGTCTCCGCAGGCGTTGGACCTGCCAACTTTGGCTCACCTGCTCCCCCAACCCCCAACTCCTGCCAGCTGGGTTATTTTGAAGCAAATCTCAGACATCATTTTATTTCATCTATAAATATTTGAAGGTGTATCTCTAAAAGGGATACAAATTCTCTTTAAATATATAACCACAATACTATCACTACACCAACAATTTTGAAATAACTGAAATCATTTAAAGTATTTCTCTGCAAGGGAAACTGTCAAATAGGCAAACTGTCAAGGGAAACTGTCAAAAGTTTATTGAGCACTTAACGATGTGCCAGGATGAAAGCTTTATCAGCGTGCTTTCTTTTATTTATTTATTATTTATTTATTTATTTGAGACGGAGTTTCACTCTTGTTACCCAGGCTGGAGTGCAATGGCACGATCTCGGCTCACTGCAACCTCCACCTCCCGGGTTCAAGTGATTCTCCTGCCTCAGCCTCCCTAGTACCTGGGATTACAGGTGCCTGCCACCATGCCCAGCTAATTTTTTGTGTTTTTAGTAGAGATGAGGCTTCACTATGTTGGCCAGGCTAGTCTCGAGCTCCTGACCTCAGGCGATCCACCCGCCTCAGCCTCCCAAAGTGCTGGGATTACAGGCGTGAACCACCATGCCCAGCTCAGCTTGCTTTCTTTTAGTTCTCACAGCTACACTCTGCAGGAGGCACTTTACAATCCAGGAAACGGCCCCTCAGAGGTCCCCCAGGCAGAGCGGTTAAA
The DNA here is from genome assembly GCF_028885625.2 of Pongo pygmaeus. Lineage (NCBI taxonomy): Eukaryota > Metazoa > Chordata > Mammalia > Primates > Hominidae > Pongo > Pongo pygmaeus. The sequence goes on along the minus strand of NC_072385.2, from coordinate 32,528,061 downwards.
TCCGTGGCCCTATGTGCTCTGTCACTCATTGGCTGCACAACCTCGTGCAAACTCACTTCAAGTCTCTTCAATTCCCTGCAAGTCTCCTTTTCCTCCCTGTGAAATGAGTCCACTCTACTGGATTCACGAACTCATGCGTAAGATCTTAAGCAGGTACTGATTGGTTCTTCTGCATGTGCTGAGTACTAGGGCTGGGGGGGTCTAAGTTTTGGCCTGATCTTAGACTTAGCCCACTGTCGCGACTCAGTCAGTCCTCTGAGATCATGCCCAGTCTCCTCAGGTAAGCGTGACTTATCTCTCATTTTATTTTCTTCTCGGGCTTTCTCCAAGATGGCCCCAGGGCCTATGGGGAAGAGGCATGGCTCGTCTGGTGGGAGGATGCTGTACCTCTTGGCTCAAGACAGGGCATTCTTCACAGTGGGAAAGAGAGCTGGCAGCAGCAGCCCAAAGTGGCAGGCAGGCCCCACCCATGCGGGTCCCTCCTCATCGCAGGACCATGGACTCTAAGGCAGTGCCCTTGTCCTCTGGGCAGTAGTCACACTGACGGCAGCCACGGCCAATGTGTGGCTGCACCTGAGTCACTCTCCCTGAGGGACTTGTTTCTGCTTCCTCCCATGGGCTGTGTGGGTCCCATGGTCTGGCTGTGACTCCTGTGATTGCCAAGGGGCCCATGCAGTGGTCCTCAGCTGCATGACCGTGTTAACAAGGTCCCCAGCCAGACCTCCAACTACCGTCTAATGGTTTCTGCTGTACAGAAGTTTTGGGGGTAGCCCTACTTTCACTCTTGTGTCTTCGTTAGAGATGGTGATTACCGTGGATACCCCGAGGGCAGGGACCACTGCAACGTATCCTTCCTGAGGTCTCCCCAGCCCCTGGTATGCAAGAGGCTCATGTGGGTGCTCCCTGAATATCTGCCCAGTGAATGACTCAACTCCAGCTCCCCCTTAGCTTAGCCATGGGGCACCAAGTGTCCTTCAAAATGGTCACATCCGGAAGGGTGTGGGAGCCACCTCCTTCTCCCAGATCCTTACTGAGAAGACAAATGACAGGTATTAGAAACTCATGAACTTGGCGGGGCGCGGTGGCTCACACCTGCAATGCCAACATTTTGAGAGGCTGAGGCAAGTGGGTCATCTGAGGTCAGGAGTTCAAGACCAGCCTGGCCAAAAGGGTGAAACCGTGTCTCTACTAAAAATGCAAAATTAGCCAGGCAGGGTGTCAGGTGCCTGTAATCCCAGCTACTTGGGAGGCTGAGGCAGGAAAATCGCTCGAACCCAGGAAGCAGAGGTTGCAGTGAGCCAAGATTGTGCCACTGCACTTCAGCCTGAGTGACAGAATGAGACTCGGTCCCCAAAAAGCCAAAAACAAACAAACAAAAAAACCCTCATGAACTTGTGATAAGAAAAAGAAACCTGCTCTAAATGGCTCAAGGGAAAAGGTAATTTGTCGGAGGACACAGAGGAGCTCCTGGACCACACCAGAGGCAGGAAATTCTCAGGGGTCTGCCCCCTCCAGCTCTTCCGACTCGGGTGCCTGTGGCCTCTCTCTTCAGCTTCTCTCGCCTTGCCTGCTTCCTGTGCAAGGTTCTAAGACATTGTTAAATGGAGTGGCCTGGTTGAGGAACAAGCAGAGGCAGGTGGGAGAGGTCCCTACCTCTCAGTTCAGCTCCACACAGATGCACTGAGAGGCACTAGGTAAGTGTTTACAGTTCCGGCACAGCAATAACGTGAAAATAATATTTGAAAAAGACCATCTTGACAACTATTTGCATCTTAGACTGGCTTTGCGGGGTCTTAAGATTAGTGGTTTTTAAAGCCAGGCTTTGTTTCATAAAGCAAGCTTTAACAATCTTTACACATCTATTGGGATGTGTTTACCTTTGTTCTCCAGCAAAGCTCACAGGCAGATGCTCTTTGTAAAGCATCTTTCCTGCTTCTCTCTGCTGGGGAATTCCAATGGGTAATTAGCAGAAGGAGGGTCACATGACCAATTGAAAGGCAGTCTGCTGTCTTTTAGAAAGATGTGTCAAACATGTACTTTGTCTGGAGATGCTGTAGTGAAATTCATTTCACAGTGAGGATAGTACCAGGAAATAATTCCATGCAGAACAGCAGGGAGCAGGCAGCTGTTCCAGTACATTTCTACCAAAGAATAATATGAACCATGAGGACAGATGAAGGTTTATCACACCCAAAATCAGCTAATGCTATCGTTTAAAACTGCTTTTCAAAAATAATTATTTCATGCTTGTAAAAAGCTTTAAAATAGTATTTACACAAATCCAAAGTAATTGACTTAGTGTGCCTTTTCTCATTTTTTTGGAAAATTATTTAATAAATTGGGGTAAGATTTATGATTTTGCTCATAATTCTGATCTGGAAAAGTGTCTGCCTTGCTTACACGATGGCTTTAATAAGATGACTTATTAAATTCCTACTAATCATCTGCAGAAAAGGAAACCACTTTTCATTTTGTTTTTGCTTGCTTTTCTATGAGACTTCCAGAAAAGTCCCACTTTTAATGTAACAAAAGAATTCAAATGCATTACTTTGCAAATTACAGTTTACAAGCACTCTGTGATGAATGAAGGCTGTTTTTTTTCATTCCACACATTCTCAGAGGTCCTCTGCAGATATTGCTGTTTGTTATACCTTATGTGGCCAGCACCTCTCAGCAAAAAGGGAAACAGGAAAACTGCATTGGGGAAAAAACATCTATAGCAATGGGATATCATCATGGTCCTGTGAATCATGGATTTTAGATAAAGAAATGGCAGAGAAGTGTTTTATATTTGGAGTTAGGTTTTCTCATTACATACATTCTCCTGAATGCAACGTTCCCATTTATTTCAACTGGGGTAAAAGCCAGATATTCAAAAGGTGAGTGTGGACCAAGGAAAACTGCAACATATGATAGTGATTTGGAATCTCTCCAATGAGACTGTTTTGCTCTAGTATACTTTGAAAAAGTCTCCACAGCTTGCTGGTTTAGAGCCCAGGGATCTTAAGGAGGCTCTTCCAGACTAAATGGAACATGCAGTCGTCTGTTCTCTGTAATGCTCTGTCTGTGCAGATGCAGCTACATTGTGCATTCTGGACCAAATCCGCTATGCTCATTAGCTTTATTTAAAAATACATCTATTGCCTGAAGACACCTGGGTACATCCACAGAAAATAAATAATTGCAAGAATTGAATGAAATTAAGCACCCTAGATCAGAGATGGTTTTGTGCAAGGAGAAGACACAGCTGGTGCCCTTTTAGAAGGTGAAATGAGACTAATTAGATAAGCTAGAAACCAATTAGATGGAAGTAGGTAAAAGAAGTTACTGTTTAGATAAAAGAGATGTGGTTCTCCAGCTTTGTGTACATAAAATGTGACATAAGAAACTGGAATTCTACTTGATATAAACCTTAGAATTTATTTTCCTTGTCATGGTTTAGATATTAGAGCAAAGATACTCAACCTGGAGTTAGAGAGAGACTAGATTTTCAGGTACAAGACAGCACATGCATGGGTCTAGCAGTCTCCTCAGTGAACGTCACAGAATGAAGTTTTTTGTGATGTCACTTCCAGTTAAACATTCTTTGAAAAGAAAATGGATTTTATACCTAATTTCTACTGAGCAAATTATGTGGCTATGTGGTCAACTCAACTGAAAGCCTTAATTATGCTGTTAGTAATGGAGTTGTGTGCAGAGGTAAATGTCCTTTGCATATTTAGCACACTAGGAAGGCACACCCTGGGAATAAATCTTCAGAGAGTGTCGCTGTATTAGCACAAAACTACTCAGAGTCTGATCTATAAGATGGCTGGTCAAACTAGGGACACCAGCTGTCACCTGTAATAGATGAAATTAATAGACCCTCTGGGTGGAGGGTGTAAAATTGATCACATGGCCTCATTTCTAGAGTCTTCTAATCAACAAGCCCTAGAGCTCTGAGCCAAGATAAGATGATGTTTGCTTTTCATAGCATCTAACATTCAATGCAATAGCTAGCAAAGAGACCACTGGTCAACCAGATGGTCATGGTGTCCCCATCGTAGTTCCAAGGTCTGTTCCAGTGCCTGGTACTGGTTGATGCTCAGTAAATGTGCAAATATTATGGCACCAGCAGTGACATAATAAGGCCCTAAATAACAGCAGGCTCTCGCCTTGGTTATTTCCAGTCTCTGTGGACATGAGCAGGCATCTTGGGTGGGTGGAAGGAGCTGCTGTAGGACCAGTATGAGAAGGGGAAGGAACCATGTTTCCCCCGGCCATTGAGAAGGACCTGCCTGTCCCACTGCAGGAGGACAGGACTTAGCACTCAGGGCAAAGCAAATCAGATGAAGGAACCTCACGGGGCTCCCCTTCCAAGTCCAAAGGGATGTGTTACCTCTCCTAGAGAGAGGCTGACCTGCAGAGTGAGGCCTTGGAGAACCCTGCCGTATCGCCTCACCTCATTGCTTCATCTTTTTTCCTGTGGGTTCTTCATCGTGGTTGCCATTCAGCAGTCCCCCGACTCTGTTTGTTACTCACATACTTGGCCTCCCATCCTGATATGGATGCTCTTAAGACACGAGGTGAGGTTCCCCCCAGCTCCTGGCTTGAGAGAGGATGATGTGGAGTGAACTGTCCTCTACTGGGTGGCGTTTTAAAGCAGCTGGCCCTGAACAAGGAAACTCAGCTGAGAAGATAAATAGGACTAACAGTGGCCCCATTCACTTGTTGATTACATCATTCCCATTCCCTTGCCTATCCCACCCCTACACTCCAAATGCCCGAGGCTTCAGGACCAGGCTGATTCATGGGGCAGTGCCCCAAAGGAGAGTCAGATGCCATCCCGGGTCAGCTCTAGTCACCTGGTTGAATTTTAGGGTCCAGGTTCTGAATGTCCTGCTATCTCTCTGGAACTGACCTTGGAGCGTCACCCTGGTGATGGTGTCCCTGTGGAAGGGAGGATGCCGGCCATGGAGATCTCTGGTGGGCCCCAGCAACTTCCAGGGCTGGCACCTGGGAGGCAGTCGGCAGTTGTTTCCTTTGTTGAATTGATCTCTTTCCTGCTTCCAGAAGTGGTTCTCAAACGTGTGCGTGTGTGTGTGAGTATGTTTTGGGGGCAGACTTTTTTTAAAACTGTGGTAAAATATATATAACATAAAATTTACCATTTTAACAATTTATAAGTACACAATTCAGTGGTGTGGTATTAAGTACATTCACATTGTTTTGCAACCATCAGCATCTATTTCCAGAACTTTTCATCTTCCCCAACTGAAACTCTGTCCCCATTAAAACACTAATCTCCCAACCCCCAGCCCCTGGCAACCCCCATTCTACTTTCTGTCGCTATGGATTTGACTTCTCTAGGGACCTCATGTAAGTGGAATCATGCTTTTCTGTGTGCTAATGTTTTCAATGTATCTGGTTGTAGCATGTATCAGAATTTCATTCCTTTTTAAGGGTAAATAATGTTCTAGTGTATGTATACGTACCACATTTTATTTATCCATTCATCTGTCCATAGACACTTGGGTTACTTTTACCTTTTGGCTATTGTGAATAATGCTGCTATGAACACTGCTGTACATATTTGTTTTCATTCCTGCTTTCAATTCTTTTTGGGTATACACTCAGAAGTGGGACTGCTGGATCATAAGGTAATTCTATGTTTAATTTTTGAGGAACAGCCATACTGTTTTCATAGCAGCTGCACCACTTTAATATAATATATATATATTTTGAGACGGAGTCTCACCCTGTCACCCAGGCTGGAGTGCAGTGGCATGATCTTGGCTCACTGCAACCTCCACCTCCCAGGTTCAAGCGATTCTTGTGCCTCAGCCTCCCGAGTAGCTGGGATTACAGGCACCTGCCACCACGTCCAGCTAATTTTTCTATTTTTAGTAGAGACGGGGGTTTCACCATGTTGGCCAGGCTGGTCTCGAACTCCAGACCTCAGGTTATCTGCCCGTCTCGGCCTCCCAAAGTGCTGGGATTACAGGCGTGGGCCACCGCCCTGGCCAGCTGCACCACTTTAAATTCCCACCCGCAATGAACAAGAGTTCCAATTTCTCTACATCCTCACCAACACTCGTTGGTTTCTGTTTTAAATAATAGCCATCCTCTTGGGTATGGTTGTTATTTGCGTTTCCTAATGATTAATGGTGTTTAGCATCTTTTCATGTGCTTAGTAGGCATTTATGTATCTTCTTTGGATAAATGTCTATTCAAGTCCTTTGCCCATTTTTAAACTGGGCGGTTTGGTTTTTGTTGTTGTTAAGTCGGCAAATGTGTTTTTGATCTAGATTGAGAAATCCTTACCCGGAGACTCTGAAGCAGTTAGCAGCCACAGTAACGGCTGCATGACTGAGCTCTGACTATGCCACAGCCTTCCAAGTAAATGTCGCTTAATACTCACAACAACCACACAGTTCCCCACAAAGGAAATGAATTTGCAGATGGCCAGCAGCTCCATGTCACACAGCAATGACACTGACATAAATGGCTCTTGAGGGCAAGGACTGGCAGGGCCTGGCTACAGATATGGGGACTTACGTTGAGGTGGCACTGTCACCTGGAGCAGCACACTGGAGTCACCTGGGACCAGCCTCCTAGAAGTCCAGATGCGCCCGCCTGCCAGAAATTCTGAGCTCCGAGATTTTTCAAAACTCCTAGGTCCAGCGGTTTTCAGCAACGGCGGGCACATTAGCATCACCCCAGGACCCTGAAAAAGCCAGTTGGCCCAGGCTGCCCTCGCCCAGACCAATTCATCAGAACCTCTTGGGGCGGGGCGGGGCGGGGCGGGGCTGGGAGGGGGAGCGGCAGCCGGGGTATCAATATTTTTGAAAACTGCCTGAATAACTCCAACGCCCAAGCAAGTCAAGGACCCCCACGGATTCAACGCCGCGACCAGACTGGAAAAGGTGTAAGTTGGTGCTGCTTGTTCGCGTCCCTGTTTGATTGGTAAGCAGGTGGGAAGGGCGCGGGGTGCCAGCGGGAGGCGGCTCCAACCTACACCGCAGGATGCAGGGCGGGGTCCGCACATCCTCGGCGGGGCGCGGGGGTTGGGGAGCTGTGGCCTCCCGTACTCGCCGCGCGCCTTCCGCGCCCCCGGGCTCGGGTCTGGAGGAGTGGGCTCCGGCCCCGCGCCCCGCGCCGCGCGCCCCTTTCTAAAGTAAACACCGAGGAGCGGCGGTGGCAGGACCGGTGCAACCCAGCACCGCCCACGGCCGCCGCTCGCTGCCTGCCTCGGTGCTGCAGGCCCGGGGCCGAGCCATGGCGGAGGGGGTGCCTGCCTCGCCGTCCAGCGGCGGGGGTAGCCGGGGCCCGCACAGCGGCGTCATCCAGTGGTGAGCTGCCAGGCGCCTGGGACGCTCGGATGGAGGAGATGGGGCCGGGGAGGGGAAGCGTGGTTCCCGCTACGGCTGCCCTCGGGACGCCGGGTCAAAGCCGGGTGTGAGGAGCGGCCCCAGGCCCAGCGCTTTCTGATGCTCGCCCGCCGCAGGCGGAGGGGCCTCCCATGCACGCACACGCGTAAAAGCCCCGGGCCCGAATCGGCGATGGGGCCGGGCTTTCCATCTGTGGGTTCCCCGTTGTCACCCTTCCCGCGGAAAGCCATCCGGTCTGCCCCGCGGGGGCCCGTTGGTTGGACCCTGCTTCCATGTACATCCAAAAGCGCCTGACCACTGGCCAGGGGAGGAAAAGCTTTCTCTCCCTAGATCCAGGATGGGATGTTTCCTAATTTAAAGCTAAGGAGTTTTTAGCTTTAGCAATGCATTCCGCATTGTGAAATTCACTTCTAGCTATTTAAGTCGAAGCAGGAAAAAAGGGAAAGAAAAATATCCTCAGCCCCTGGGACCGAGAAACTCATGGGGTTGCAGATCTTCTTAAATAGGAAAATAATTGAAACCAGTTCTAGGACCTTTAGTTTTAAAAGGTGAATAACTGTTATAAAACAGAGTACATTTTTCTCTTTTTAAGTTTCAAAGCATATTTCTCAGGGAAGACTTTTGAAAAAGTCATGTGAGTGAAACAAAAATGAAGGGCGTGTTTGTGATTATAACCCTGGCAGGCCTAAACAGTTACCACTTTCCTCCAAAAGAACATTTTTGATATGTCTTATCTTCAATGAGAGAAAAAAAATCAAATGAATAAATATTGAAGCACACAGCGTTTTTCAGTGTTACACAGCCGGGCTAGGTTTCTGCTACACCCACTGACCCAGGCCCCTCATGCATCCTTCTTAGAAGAAAGGACTCAGGATGCCTTTCAATGACTTCAGTTCGCCATTTAGTGAATTAGAGTTTCCAGGGTTTAAATTATGCTCCAGAGACTTGAAAGAATGATGAGACTGATTAAAAAATACCTGAACATCCTCCTAAGGCCGTTTGTGAACTCACTTCAAATGGTAACCAGGGGGCCTATGATGGTCTAGACCAAGCTTGTCCAACCCTTGGCCTAAGGGCTGCATGAGGCCCAGGACAGCTTTGCATGAGTCCCAACACAGATTTGTAAACTTTCTTTTCCTTTTTTTTTTTTTTTTTTTGTGACAGAGTCTTGCTCTGTTGTCCAGTCTGGAGTGCAGTGGCATGATCTGGTTCACTGTGACCTCCGCCTCCTAAGTTCAAGTGATTCTCCTGCCTTATCCTTCCGTAGTAGCTGGGATTACAGGTCTGCGCCACTATGCCCTGCTAATTTTTGTATTTTTATTAGAGACAAGGTTTCACCATGTTAGCCAGGCTAGTCTGGAAGTCCTGACCTGAAGTGATCCACCTGCCTCGGCCTCCCAAAGTGCTGGGATTACAGGTGTGAGCCACCACACTGGGCCTTCATAAACTTTGTTAAAATATTATGAGCTTTTTTTTTTTTTGGCTCATCAGCTATCATTAGTGTTAGTGTATTTTATATGTGACCCAAGACAATTCTTACAGTGTAGCCCAGGAAAAAAGAGATTGGACGCCCCTGGTATAGACCATTTTAGCAGAGAGTCTGACTTATTCAAGTCCCATATTACAAGTTCCTATCCCTATAGGCCTCTCTTCAAGGTTGGGGGGTGGAGGCAATAGAAATAAGGGAGGGTTCACCCTTTCATTGGGGAAGGCTGTTCTTTAGACATCCAGTTGATGAGGTGGTATGTTTAACAGATCGTTGAGGCCGGGTGTGGTGGCTCAGGCCTGTAATCCCAGCACTTTGGGAGGCTGAGCCAGGTGGATCACTTGAGCTCAGGAGTTCGAGACCAGCCTGACTAACATGGTGAAACCCCGTCTCTACTAAAAATACAAAAATTAGCTGGGTGTGGTGGCAGGCGCCTGTAAATCCCAGCTACTCTGAAGGCTGAGGCAGGAGAATCACTTGAACCTGGGAGGTGGAGGTTGTAGTGAACCAAGATTGCGCCACTCTGCTCCAGCGTGGGCAACAAGAGTGAAACTCCATCTCAAAACAAAATAAAAAACCCAAAACAGATCATTGGTACTAGTGGTTTTAACATCAACATCAAGAACAGCCTCTGGTATTGCAAAGTATCTCCAATGCTGGAGGAGCAGTGGTGGGTAGTGCAGGGCGAGGGGTCTGAACGCCCGGAGACATCTCCATTAGCCAGTGTCTGAGTGAAAGACCAGGGAGGGGCCCAACTGTTGTCCTGTGGAGGAAACCTGCCATTTTCCACATTACTTCATTGTTTTGTCTTCTAATCAGTCACTTGTTAGGACCCCAACATGTGTTAGAGACATCAGTGCCATTGTCATCCACATTGGATAAATTCTCCCAGGAGAAAGGCCCCAGGAGAGCTTGGCCAAGTCTCAGGGGCCAGAGGTAATAGAAGCTTTCTGTTTCATGGACAGGAAAGACTGCAGAAATGGGGAGAGGTGGGGTTAAAGCTCTGGGGAGCACAAAGGAATGAAGAACAGTGATCTGACTTCCTTGCTGGAGTGCATACCTAGCAGGTCTGACCCCTGGCTTCAGACCAGGCAAAACCTAAGCATTACCTAATCCCAATGCATGCTGAGCCCTGGCTGTAGACTACATAACCATCTCCCACATAGACTTTTACAAATTTCTGCAGACTCTGTTGAAATTTTAAAAATACAAATTTGTTTGTAAAGGTGCAGAATTCATGGTAGCTTTTGATCAGCCGGATCGAAAAGGTACTCTAGTTCCTAGTGTGGGGGGCTCATGACATTTTTCTTTGTTTTTTTTGTTTGTTTGTTTTGAGATGGAGTCTCGCTTTGTCTCCCAGGCTGGAGTGCAGTGGCACGATCTCGGCTCATTGCAACCTCTGCCTCCCGGGTTCAAGTGATTCTCCTACCTCAGCCTCCTGAGTAGCTGGGATTACAGGCACGCACCACTGCGCCCAGCTAATTTTTGTATTTTTAGTAGAGACGGGGTTTCGCCATGTTAGCCAGGCTGGCCTTGAACTCCTGACCTCAGGTGATCTGCCAATCTCAGCCTCCCAAGGTGCTGGGATTACAGGCATGAGCCACTGCGCCCAGTTGCTCATGACATTTTTCTTTAAAGAGTACTCAGAGGCTTGGCGCGGTGGCTCACGCCTGTAATCCCAGCACTTTGGGAGGCTGAGGCAGGTGGATCACAAGATCAGGAGATCGAGACCATCCTGGCTAACATGGTGAAACCCCATCTCTACTAAATATACAAAAAATTAGCCGGGCGAGGTGGCAGGCACCTCTAGTCCCAGCTACTCGGGAGGCTAAGGCAGGATAATGGCGTGAACTTGGGAGGCTGAGCTTGCATTAAGCCGAGATTGCGCCACTGCACTCCAGCCTGGGTGACAGAGTGAGACTCCATCTCAAAAAAAAAAAAAAAAATGAGTACTCAAAATGTGTGAACCACTGGCTAAGTATTTGTGCTCTGAAGTCAGTAATCATCACATTGTTCATCACTCAAAGCGAGGAGAACATCATGAATGGTCTCAGGTCTTAATAATCCACCTTGTCTGATGGCAAGACCAGGAAAATAGTGTTATTATGAAGCTAAGCAAGGAATCTAGTGATCTGATTCACTCCAAATGTAGACAGGCTTTATTCTCAGGTGTATCACCAAGGGACATTTTGATGGCAGAGTATAAAACCCTTAACCAATGTCACCTGCCAGCAGTTCTGCCAGTCCCCATTCAGTCTCTCCTTGGAGCCCCAGGCGGTTGGAAGTCAGGCTCACCTACAGCAGGTGCTCTGTGCAGCCACTCTGCCAACATCAGCATCTTTCTTGCTTCCATTCCGGATTTTGATGGTAGACATAAAAATGATAATAATAAGAGCTTCTGTGTGCAGGCCAGGGTAGTGGGCACGTCATGTGCTTGTTTTCTGATCACAAATCTCTCAAGTGTCTCAGAGTCAGCATGGAAACCTGGGTCTTTGAGGTTCAAAGTGCAGGGTAATAGTCACGATCATAATTTCCCATGTGCGTGGACACTGAAGGCTGAGGCAACTACTGGGTGACAAAGTCCACTTTCAAACCTTCTGCTTGTCCGGTTACTGTATGCTGACTGGCTGCTATTGGTCAGTCTCTGGAGTTTGGCTTAGAATGTTGGGCAAAGGACCACAGACACATGGTCAGAAACAGGATTAATCTCTTGGAACTGACAGGATCAAGGCAGCCACACAGGGCTCACATCCGAAGGCAGCCCTTTCTTTACATGTGTGGCATAGAAAGGACTCTTGGCCACAGACCTTTACTATTATTCTTATTAAGAGTATTATTTGGCCTTCCTATTCCACTTAGGTAACAGGCAGGCTTGGTAGTATCATTTTGAAATTGGAGGACAGCAATTCATAGAGACTTAGAACAAATGAGCATCTGTCACAGGAAAGAACAATCAGCAAATGTGGAAAGCTACAGTTCATTTTAAGGAGTTTGTATTTTTTACACTTCTTTTTTAAGGAGATAATTCCCTAACTAAATCTGGAGTAACTATGAATAAACAGAAGTGAGTTTGAATTCAATGCACATCACATTTTGCCACAGTTTCCCGGATTTAGCCAACGTTTTTCTGTGATACTTCCAATATTGAGTTTTTCATATATCAACAAGTAGTGTCTTAACAAAAGACATATAAGCCAGGTGCAGTGGTTTGCGCCTGTAATCCCAGCACTTTGGAAGGCCAAGTGGGAGGATTGCTCGATGACGGGAGGTCAACACTAGCTTGGGCAACATAGTGAGACCCTGCCTCTACAAAATTTTTTTTTAAGTATCTGGACATGGTCACACGCCTGTAGTCCTAGCTATTCAGGAGGCTAAGGCAGAAGGATCCCTTGAGCCCAGGAGTTTGAGGATGCAATGAGCTATGATTGCACCACTGCATTCCAGAGGGAGTCTCTCTCTCCCTCTCTCTCTCTCTGTCTACATACATACATACATATATATATATATATACACACACACACACACATATATATACTGACTATATATATGAATCTGCCACTCCCCCATCCCACCATCCCATCAATAGATATCACCCTGTACTCAACCTTGAGCCAAATAATTGATGCAGTAGCAGCTGCATTTAAGCCATTGTGAAGTATCTGAAGTGTCAGGCTCCCACAATGATTTAGGGAATCATCCCAGAAAAATCTATTTCCTTGATGCCTGTGCTGAGTTGAATAGCATCCTCCCAAAAAAACTCATGTCCACCCGGAACCTCAGAATGTAACCTTATTTGGAAATAGGATCTTTGTAGATGTAATTGGTTAAGTTGAAGTCATCCTGAATTAGGATGGGCTCTAAATCCAGTCACTGGTATCTTGATAAGAAAATTCACAGAGATACTAGCCACACACGGTAACTCACGCCTGTAATCCCAGCACTTTGGGAGGCTGAGGTGAGTGGATCGCTTGAGCCCAGGAGTTCAAGACCAGCCTGGCCAACATGGCAAAATCCCGTCTCTACTAAAAAAATACGAAAAAGAAAAACAATAAAATTCGCAGAGATATGGACACACAGGGAGAAGGCTGTGTAAGACACAGGCAGGGACTGGAGTGAAGCCGAGGAACACCGAGGATTTCCAGAAATCACCAGAAACAAGGAGAAAAATATCGAGCAGGGTGTCCCTCAGAGCCTCTGGAAGGAACCAACCTTGCTGGCACTTGGATTTTTAAGCTTCCAGCTTCCAGAACTGTGAGAATACATTTCTGTTGTTTGAGGCCACTGGGCCTGTGGTAATTTGTTACCCCAAGGAAGCATTGCAGGGCCAGAGATTCCCCCATTCCTTATGTCCATGTGTCTTTTTTTCTGGGAAGCCAGTGGGGTTAACAATTGTGACTATGTCCTTTAGTTCCCAAGGAAAGTAAATTTGGGCCTAGTGTGCCTCATTCCAGAAGATAAGCTGTATAGTACCTATATACCCAACTAGAGCAAAATACTCATATTATGCTCTAAAAAAACAAATGCCAAGGAGATGTATTGTCTGTAAAGTCTCTACTAAATAAATATTCCTCTTTGTTTAAGAGTTATACTGGCTTGCTTTGTGTATTTTTTTTAAAGAACGACAGTCTATCCCACTGGGAAAGGAAGGTCGTGGCTGGATGTCACTACGGACGCTCTCTGACCCAGGCCACCTTCACCACTCACCCCCACACTCACATACTGCTGCTGGAACAGGCACCTGGCTGTCCCCAGGGGCCGGGGGTGGTCTGTGAACCTCAGCCAGAGCCCTTCATTGGTAAGGAATACACTCTGTCCCCAGACCAGGAGCATTTGGGTAGTTGAAGGTCCCACTTTGAGCAGAGGTCACAGGCACCGCAGGTGCGTTCACAGGCACTGCTGCATTCTCTCTGTGCTGCTCTGGCTCTGTACCAATAGGGAAGAAAGCAGAGCCAAAGCACTCTGCCTCTCTTGGTGTGTCTTGGTGTCTTGCGTTTTACACCTCATTGCAATTCAAAGAATCCAAACATAATGGCCTGCCCTAAACCACAGGGGTTTAAGAACCATGCAAGCAACTGCTTCAGAGGAACAGGGATCACAGAGGGAAGGATGTGAAAATGGGGCCTGGGAAGGCAGGTTGGCCTGCAGAGGTGATAGGATTTACCTGGGTATTGTTTTGTGTCTTATTCATAAAGTGGAATAAATAATTCTCCACTTTGTAGTTATGTAGCTCTTGGCTGTAACCTTTGTAAAGGTCTATGAAACAGCGTCTGCTGAAGTCCTAATTTGAACTTCTTTTTAGCATGCCAACCTGCCAGGAAACAAACAAAAACAGAAACACGTTAATGTGCTTCTGATCTTCTAAAAGCCGCAGTCAATATACTTAACACTGGCCTAAGGACAAACAGGTACATAGTGATGCCAGTTGTGAGCCTTTGCTGGGATTCATCCAATAAATTAGACGTGTTTCATGTGTATGGAATCTCATACACATCTTGACCATTGATTTTGTCAAAATATTTTGCTCTAGAAAAACAAATGCCAATTTCCTCTTCTTTGTCCTCCTCTCCTCCAGGTTGGTCGACAACTTCTGCATTTGCGAAGGGTGCAGCGTCCCTCGCTGTCTCATGTATGAGATTTACGTGGAGACCTGTGGGCAAAACACTGAGAACCAAGTCAACCCGGCCACCTTTGGGAAGGTAAGTTGTTGAAGATTAAGAATGCTCTATTCACTGAGTGCAAAAAAGGGAAGCAAGTTATTGGAGGAAATGTTGCAATGTACTTGAGTCTAATGGATTTTCAGTGGTATCTTTGGCTTCCTTCCCACCAGCTGGTCAACATCCTTCAGCTAATTGAAGAGCCGTCCTGTTAGCCACTTCCCTTTGTCCACACTTCATAGTGAGGGGCCAAGAAGGATGAGGAATGGGTAGCACCTAAGGGAATGTAACTATGGCAGCTCCAAGCACTCCTCAGGGAGCCAGATTTGCTGGGATGGTATTCCCTGCATAGAAGTGCCAAGCTCTGAGAGCAGCTTTGGCACCACACAAGCTGAGAGCCACTTTGTGATATCGGACAACTGATGTTTCTCACAATTTGGTGGTGCTGAGAGAACTCATTGGCTCTTAAAAGATCTCCTCTGGAGATTAAGACCTTTTTTTTTTTTTCCAAGACAGAATTTCCCTCTTGTTGCCCAGGCTGCAGCAATGGCATGATCTTGGCTCACTGCAACCTCCACCTCCCAGGTTCAAATGAGCCTCCTGCCTCTTACATCTGTATGTCCAGGAGTGACCTTGCAGTGTCAGGGAGTGCATGGCTGAATGACATCAAGGGATGTGGCCAAACCATTATCCTCCCCACAGCAATCCTGTGGATTTCAATTGTACTTGCAAAACATCGAAATGATTAGATCCATTCTTCCAAACACAGTCTTCATCTTTGAAACTTCTGGTCATTTGTGGAAGTTCTACATTTCTGAGAGCCACAGAATCTTCTAATATGGAGGCTGCTCACATATTTGAAACAACTGTTCACCTCTCCCTGTCTTCCCTTCGCCTCCCTTCCCACCTGTTCGGTTATGACTTCAATTATTGATGTTTCTCTTAAAGGTGGCCCCAAGGGTGCAACCCACTGCCTCAGATGTGCTCAAAGGACAAGAGCGCTTACCTTTTTTTGGCTACTATTGGCTTTTATTTTTCTGTATCTGTTCACTTTAAGCTTGTAGTCAACAGAAACAACCCTTAAGTATTTTTTTCTAAAGAGTTGAAATTAAGGTAAGCCTCCCAAAACAGTCTTGTAAACTGTAAAATATTAATACTCTATATAAATACAAAATGTTGTTGTTGTTACCAGACTGTTATCATCATGTAATTAACTATTTGGACCCAAGAGTAGTTATTCTCTTATTCCTGTTGTATTTTACCTCTTCAGTTTTTTGTGTTTTTTGTTTGTTTTTGTGTTTTGTTTTTTTGAGACAGAGTCTTGCTCTGTCACCAGGCTGAAGTGCAGTGGCACGATCTTGGCTCACTGCAACCTCCGCCTCCTGAGTTCAAGCGATTCCCATGCTTCAGTCTCTGAAGTATCTGGGACTACAGGTGTGCACCACCACGCCCAGCTAATTTTTTGTATTTTTTTTAGTAGAGAGTGGGTTTCACTATGTTGGCCAGGATGGTCTCGATCCCCCGACCTCATGATCTGCCCGCCTTCCTACGTGCTGGGATTATAGGGGTGAGCCAGTGTGCCTGGCCACCTATTCAGTTTTGACCTGCAGTTCTATTTCTCACCATATTCTTGAATCACAGAATTCCCAACCTGCTTCATCTAGTCTTCCCAACCTGCTGAAGTGGCTATGTTTGAAAAGTGTGTCTTATCAAGTCATCCTGCTAGGTGACTCTAAGGCTTTCCCACTAGCTGGGAATTCCCCCAGCTGCTCTCATCCAGGTCATATTTTGCCATTTCATCACTCCAAATATTGGGAAACATCATCCAAGGCTGAGCTGAGTGCTGGGTATCCTGGCCCTGCAGCCTTTTCCCATCCAGCCATCTACTACCCTTATCAGAGGGAAGTGGGTGACTTTGGCTTGACGTGTTTTAGCTCCATGGGATTCCTACCTCCTTTTCTAACATAGCAAAAACTCTTTTTCACGAACTTTTAAAGATCTTTTTATAAGGCTGTTTCACCTTCATGGTAATTCCACTGCAAAGCATTAGAAAAAAAGTTAAAGAGACTCCAGTGTGTGACTACATGCAGCTAGGAAGCGTTTTTTATCTCAGTACTCTCGAATTCCTTTAGAATTCCTCAAGATGCCAAGGTACTAACTTTCAGCTCTCATTGGAAATTTGCCTAAAAAATGGGCCACATCAGTTGAGCTGGTATTGGGAAGGGTCTCTGTGCTGCTGAATTTGTGACTAAATGGAGAAGGGAGGGGAAAGGAAAAGGATATGATCCCAAAGTATGTTTACAAGAGAAACAACCAAATCCGTAATTCTCACTTCCTCCCTCCTCCCCTGGGAATAGAGTCGGTTTCTCGCCAAGTTCCTGTGCAGATGTTGGAATGTTTCTTGCTCTTTGTGGCGGTACTGGGCATGTGATGGGTAAGGTTCATTCCTGTTACAAGTGATATTTTACATGGATTAGGGAATTTCCAGAAGGCTGACTTCCTCTTTTGAAATAACATTTGCTGATGTTTTTCTGATTATAAAAGGACTACATCCCTTTTGTAGGAAATGTGGAAATTAGAGGAGAATGTGTAAAAAGAAGAAAATGAATGCCAGCTATCACTTCCCTGTCCAGAGATACAGGCCTGTGTGTGTAGTTCATTTGCAGACGTGCACACTCACTCATGCACACATATGGGACTGGCAGGAGCTGGAGAAGTAACCACATGGCGACTTCATCTTCCTGTTCTGTGTCTGAAGGTGTCCAGTGGCTGGTTCTTCCTCAGCTCCTGAGTGAGCATTTGAGCAATCAGCATGACCTTGCTGGAAACTCTTGGATGACACCAAGTTTTGTTGTCACTGTAACTACCCAACAATGTCATCAGTCTGATGCTTAAGAGTACCCAGTCCCAGAAAATATCAAAACTCTGAACTCGGTTTAAAGTAGAGCTGTTTCCTCACCCCCTCCAGCTTGGTATCTTGCCACAGAGAACTAGGCCTGGGGCTTCTTCCCTCCCTCTGCCTCCTCCCACAGCTCACCAGGTGTGGCCTGACCCTTCTGGGAGGGAGAGAAGGAGGTAAGTGGCTGGACAGTACTTATTTCATGGCTGCAGGCTCTGGAGGCAGGCGGACCCTGTCTCCCAGTGGTAGTGTTCAGCATGCATCCCCAGGGACCATCCCAGTGTGCATCCCCAGGCTTGGTGAAAGACCCTTTTCAGCGGTCACGTGCTGCCTGCCCGGCAGGCTATCTGCCAGGGCTGCTGTGGCTGACCGCCTGACCAGGGGGCCTCGCAGGGCAGAGTCTGGGCTCTCCCACATTCCAGCTCTTCCATGGAGAGGACGCAGCCATTCTCAGCCTGCACAGATGGTGGATGAGCCGGCTGAACCCACAGCTGCACCCATCTCTTCCACTCTCCTGCCAGAGCTGCTGGCCAGCCCTGCCCTCACTGCCCACCAGGAGTCTGAGGCTGCTCTTTGAGTGACTCAGGCCTGAGGGGGCCCACACCCCTCCCACACCAGGGAAGAGGGTGGTCTCAAAGCCAGAAAGCCCCTTATGTGTCCTATCCTCTCTACCTCATTGTGGGGGATTAGTGTTAAGGGCTTCTGCAGCATTCTATAACCACGTTTCAGCTAAACGCCCGAAGACACAAGTCCCCTAGGGTATGTGTCTCACAATTCACTTTATGGCATGTTATCTGCTGTCTTTTTGCCTCATCCTGTCATACAGAGGCTGCAAGGCTGGATGGATTGAAAGATTGATGTGTGGATGGATGATGGACGGACAGATAATAATTAGACAAGAGGACCCCTGAGAAGACTTTCTTCTTCCTGATTTGATTTTTGTTTCCTCTTTGGGCCTTGAGTACTGCATGGCCTCTTATTGCTTCCTTACCTCCTGGCCACACCTATTATAAAGACTCCTTTCGACAAACTCTTCTTCAGTTATTTTCACTTGAGTGTGCTGTTTCCTATTGGGACCCTAACTGATAAAAATAAATAGGTAGATAGACAGACACACAGGCAGACAGACAGATAGCCATCAGGTAACATGGTAAAATTTTTAACAGCATCAAGCCTGGAATGGAGCTTCTTAGATTGTAACCCTGGGTAAGATAACCATCTTGTTTCCACTTCATCATATATAAAGTGAGGATATTAATAATAGTAATATTAATAATAGTACCTACTTCATGAGGTTCTTTTAAGAAATGAATGAGAAACATATAAAGAGAATAAAACAGTCCTGGGACGTGGAAAGCCCCCAAGAAATACTAACTTTTATCATTCTTTTTGCCTCAAATATCATAAACATTTTCACATTAAGATATTTTCAAGTGCATCTTGTATAATAGCTGTGAAATATTTTGAGGGGTGTACCATAATTTATTTAACCATATCCCCCCCTTTTTTTGAGGCAGAGTGTTGCTCTATCACTTAGGCTGGAATACAGTGACATGATCTCAGCTCACTGCAACCTCTGCCTCCTGGGCTCCAGCAAGCCTCTCACTTCAGTCTCCCAAGTAGCTGGGACTACACGTGTGCCACCACACCTGGCTAATTTTGTTTTTTTTGTTTGTAGAGACAGGGTTTTGCCAAGTTGCTCAGGCTGGTCTTGGACCCCTGGGCTTAGGCAATGCACCTACCTGCGTCTCGGCCTCCCAAAGTGCTGGGGTTACAGGTGTGAGCCACCGCGCCCAGCCTAACCATATCCCTTATTGGAAATATAGGTTGTTTGTAATTTTCCTTTGTTTTAAACACCGTAAGTCCCCATCCATATCTGGTCATTTTTTTAGGATAGACCCCCACATGTGGCCTCCCGAATTGCTTTTTGCAACCAACTATAAACAATTGCAGTCAGTTCCCATCCCTGATGATGATTCATGGTATTCTTACACAAATTCATAACATTCCTACCCCAGAAAACTTGCTGGGTAAAAATTAGAATTAGCTGTTTCTGCTTGCATTTATTGGATTATAAGGTGAGGACTTCTGCATGCGCTTTGGTGATGTGTATGTTGTGTGTGTACATATTACCACCAGACCATTTTCTATTAGGGCGTATTTCCTATTGATTTGTTTGAGTTCTCTCTATGTTCAGGATATAATTTTTAACTTAATTATATTTTCTGCAAGTTATCCCAGTTGATTTTTTCATTTTAACTGTGTTGTGTTTGCTCTCTATATTAAAATGAAATCACAGGATAGTCTGGGGTTGGGGTGACTCAGTATTATCAAATGTACAGAGTGTTATGTTGCCAGACAATCAGGCACTTTACTTCTGCTTTTCTCTCCCAAACACCAGATTATTTCTCAGGGCTAGAATCTGAGCCTGCTGCATACTTTCTCATAATTTCTTTAGGTACTTAAGATGTGTATCTGGATTTTGCTTTGCAACTAAACATATAGGAAGGCTTTTCAATGATTTTCTTAAGTTAGAGGAGATGAAGTTGTCAGAATCTCTTGTTGACAACAGGAATTTCTAGCTTCTAATACTGCATTTAGATTTGGCTGACTTTTCCTTTTGTCTCCTGTCATTTTTCTTTTCTTTTCTTTTCTTTTCTTTTCTTTTTTTTTTTTTTTTTTGAGATGGAGTCTCGCTCTGTTGCCCAGGCTTGGGTGCAGTGGCGCGATCTCGGCTCACTGCAAGCTCCACCTCCCGGGTTCATGCCATTCTCCAGCCTCCGGAGTAGCTGGGACTACAGGTGCCCACTGCCAGGCCCAGCAATTTTTTTTTGTATTTTAGTAGAGATGGGGTTTCACCGTGTTAGCCAGGATGGTCTCGATGTCCTGACCTCGTGATCTGCCCGCCTGGGTCTCCCAAAGTGCTGGGATTACAGGCGTGAGCCACCGTGCCTGTCACCTCCTGTCATTTTTCTCCTGTACATTTTGGTTCTCCTTCCCTGAAAGCCCCTCTGCATTGGGAGGCATGATCAAGGTGTTAATTGTGTCAAACTTGCCTACCCTGCTCTTTTTTCTTGCCTCCCCCTCATCCCAGCTTGTGTGGGCTTCCTGCAGGAAGAGGTAGGACCTGGAGCCAGAAAAGAGGAAAAATGGTTCAAATTTCCATCAAATCCCACTGCTTGGGAGCTAATTAAAAAAAAAAAAGAAAGAAAGAGGGATGCAACATGAAACCAAGCAGAAGCAAGGGCTGAATGATTATGGACAGGGTGTAGAAAAAGAACAGAAGTAATTACTTGACAGCTCCAAACATCGTGGCTTCCCTGCTCTGTGTTTTGTAATTTCATGATAATCCAGGATTTCCACTCAACACGCATGTCGTGGATGCCACGCTTGTCATGAACCTCGCTGATTCGGAAACTAGACCAGACTTCTATTGGTCATAAGTGTAATGTCATGGCTCTCTAACAAAGTGCTGATAAACAAGATAGCATTCACTAATCAAACCCAGAAAGTGAAAACAAATTAGGCAAACAAATGGATAATAAAAAGTGAAAATGGGGTCTGGCTTCCAAGATGGCCGAATAGGAACAGCTCCTATCTGCAGCTGTCAGTGAGATCGACGCAGAAGACAGGTGATTTCTGCATATCCAACTGAGGTTCCTGGTTCATCTTGTTGGGACTGGTTGGACAGTGGGTGCAGCCCTTGGAGGGTGAGCTGAAGCAGGGTGGGGTGTCACCTCACCTGGGAAGCTCAAGATGTCGGGGGATATCCTTTCTTAGCCAATGGAAGCCATGACAGACTGTACCTGGAAAAACATTTCACTCCTGCCCAAACACTGCACTTTTCCCAAGGTCTTAGCAACTGGCAGACCAGAAGATTCCCTCCTGTGCCTGGCTCAGTGGGTCCCACACCCATGGAGCCTTGCTCCCTGCTAGTGCAGTAGTAGTCTGAGATCGACCTGCGAGGATGCGGCCAGGTGAGGGGTGGGGCGGGGCATCAGCCATTGCTGAGGCTTGAGTACGTAAACAAAGCAGCTGGGAAGCTCGAACTGGATGGAGCCCACTGCAGTGCAACAAGCCCTACTGCCTCTGTGGACTCCACCTCTGTGGGCAGGGCATAGCTGAACAAAAAGCAGCAGACAACTTCTGCAGACTTAAACGTCCCTGTCTGACAGCTCTGAAGACAGAGCCGTGGTTCTCCCAGCACAGCATTCAAGCTCTGAGAATGGACAGACTGCCTCCTTAAGTGGGTCCCTGATCCCCATGTAGCCTGACTGGGAGACACCTCCCAGGTGCATCCAACAGACACCTCATATGGTGGGTGCCCCTCTGGGACAAAGCTTCCAGAGGAAGGATCAGGCAGCAATATTTGCCGTTCTGCAGCCTCTGCTGGTGATACCCTGGCAAACAGAGTCTGGAGTGGACCTCCAGCAAACTCCAACAGACCTGCAGCTGAGGGGCCTGACTGTTAGAAGGAAAACTAACAAACAGAAAGGAATAACATCAACATCAACAAAAAGGACATCCACACCGAAACCCCATCTGTAGGTCACCAACATCAAAGATCAAAGGTAGATAAAACCACAAAGATGGGGAGAAACCAGAGCAGAAAAGCTGAAAATTCTGAAAACCAGAGTGCCTCTTCTCCTCCAAAGGATCACAGCTCCTCGCCAGCAACGGAACAAAACTGGACGGAGAGTGACTTTGACGATTTGACAGAAATAGGCTTCAGAAGGTCGGTAATAACAAACTTCTCCAAGCTAAAGGAGGATGTTTGAACCCATTGCAAGGAAGCTAAAAACCTTGAAAAAAGGTTAGACGAATGGCTAACTAGAATAAACAGTGTAGAGAAGGCCATAAGGGACCTGATGGAGCTGAAAACCATGGCACGAGAACTTTGTGATGGATGCACAAGCTTCAATAGCCAATTCGATCAAGTGGAAGAAAGGATATCAATGATTGAAGATCAAATTAATGAAATAAAGTGAGAAGACAAGATTAGAGAAAAAAGAGTAACAAGAAATGAACAAAGCCTCCAAGAAATATGGGACTATGTGAGAAGACCAAATCTGCGTTGATTGATGTACCTGAAAGTGATGGAGAGAATGGAACCAAGTTAGAAAACACTCTTCAGGATATTATCCAGGAGAACTTCTCCAACCTACCAAGGCAGGCCAACATTCAAATTCAGGAAATACAGAGAACACCACAAAGATACTTCTCAAAAAGAGCAACCCCAAGACACTTAATTGTCAGATTCACCAACGTTGAAATGAAGGAAAAAGTGTTAAGGGCAGACAGAGAGAAAGGTCGAGTTACCCACAAAGGGAAGCCCGTCAGACTAACAGTGGATCTCTCGGCAGAAACCCTACAAGCCAGAAGAGAGTGGGGGCCAACATTAAACATTCTTAAAGGAAAGAATTTTCAACCCAGAATTTCATATCCAGACAAACTCAGCTTCATAAGTGAAGAAGAAATAAAATCCTTTACAGACAAGCAAATGCTGAGAGATTTTGTCACCACGAGGCCTGCCTTACAAGAGCTCCTGAAGGAAGCACTAAACTTGGAAACAAACAACTGGTACCAGTCACTGCAAAAACATGCCAAATTGTAGAGACCATCGATGCTAGGAAGAAACTGCATCAATTAATGGGCAAAATAACCAGCTAACATCATAATGATAGGATCAAATTCACACATAACAATATTTTTTTTTTTTTTTTTTCTTTTATTGTAATTATTATTATTATTATTATTATTATACTTTAGGTTTTATGGTACATGTGCCCAATGTGCAGGTAAGTTACATATGTATACATGTGCCATGCTGGTGCACTGCACCCACCAACTCGTCATCTAGCATTAGGTATATCTCCCAATGTTATCCCTCCCCCCTCCCCCCAACCCACAACAGTCCCTGAAGTGTGATGTTCCCTTTCCTGTGTCCATGTGTTCTCGTTGTTCAATTCCCACCTATGAGTGAGAATATGCGGTGTTTGGTTTTTTGTTCTTGCGATAGTTTACTGAGAATGATGATTTCCAATTTCATCCATGTCCCTACAAAGGACATGAACTCATCATTTCTTATGGCTGCATAGTATTCCATGGTGTAGATGTGCCACATTTTCTTAATCCAGTCTATCATTGTTGGACATTTGGGTTGGTTCCAAGTCTTTGCTATTGTGAATAATGCGGCAATAAACATACGTGTGCATGTGTCTTTATAGCAGCACACACATAACAATATTAACCTTAAATGTAAATGGACTAAATGCCCCAATTAAAAGACACAGACTGGCAAATTGGATAAAGAATCATGGCCCATCAGTGTGCTATATTCAGGAGACCCATCTCATGTGCAGAGACACACATAGGCTCAAAATAAGGAGGTGGAGGAAGATCTACCAAGCAAATGCAAAGCAAAAAAAGCAGGGGTTGCAATGCTTGTCTCTGAGAAAACAGACTTTAAACCAACAAAGATCAAAAGAGACAAGGAAGGCCATTACATAATGGTAAAGGGATCAATTCAACAAGAAGAGCTAACTATCCTAAATATATATGCAACCAATACAGGAGCACCCAGATTCATAAAGCAAGTCCTTAGAGACCTACAAAGAGACTTAGACTCCCACACCATAATAATGGGAGACTTTAACACCCCACTGTCAACTTTAGACAGATCAATGAGATAGAAGGTTAACAAGGATATCCACGACCTAAACTCAGCTCTGCACCAAACAGACCTAACAGACATCTACAGAACTCTCCAGCCCAAATCAACAGAATATACATTCTTCTCAGCACCACATCACACTTATTCTAAAATTGACCACATAATTGGAAGTAAAGCACTCCTCAGCAAATGTAAAAGAACAGAAATCACAACAAACTGTCTCTCAGACCACAGTGCAATCAAATTAGAACTCAGGATTAAGAAACTCACTCAAAACCGCACAACTACATGGAAACTGAACAACCTGCTCCTGAATGACTACTGGATAAATAACAAAATGAAGGCAGAAATAGAGATGTTCTTTTTGAAACCAGTGAGAACAAAGACACAACGTACCAGAATCTCTGGGACACATTCAAAGCAGTGTGTAGAGGGAAATTTATAGCACTAAATGCCCACAAGAGAAAGCAGGAAAGATCTAAAATCGACACTCTAACATCACAATTAAAAGAACTAGAGAAGCAAGAGCAAACAAATTCAAAAGCTAGCAGAAGGCAAGAAATATCTAAGATCAGAGCAGAATTGAAGGAGACAGAGACACAAAAAACCCTTCAAAAAAATCAATGAATCCAGGAGCTGGTTTTTTGAAAAGATCAACAAAATTGATAGACCGCTAGCAAGACTAATAAAGAAGAAAAGAGAGAAGAATCAAATAGATGCAATAAACAATGATAAAGGGGATATCACCACTGATCCCACAGAAATACAAACTACCATCAGAGAATAGTATAAACACCTCTATGCAAATAAACTAGAAAATCTAGAAGAAATGGATAAATTCCTGGACACCTACCCCCTCCCAAGGCTAAACCAGGAAGAAGTTGAATCTCTGAATAATAGATTCTGAAATCGAGGCAATAATTCATAGCCTACCAATCAAAAAAAGTCCAGAACCAGATGGATTCTACAGCCAAATTCTACCAGAGGTACAAAGAGGAGCTGGTACCATTCCTTCTGAAACTATTCCAATCAATAGAAAAAGGGAATCTTCCCTAACTCATTTTATCGGGCCATCATCATCCTGATACCAAAGCCTGGCAGAGACATAACAAAAAAAAAGAGAATTTTAGATCAATATCCCTGATGAACATCGATATGAAAATCTTCCATCAAATACTGGCAAATCGAATCCAATAGCACATCAAAAAGCTTATCCACTATGATCAAGTCGGCTTCATCCCTGGGCTGCAAGGCTGGTTCAACATATGCAAATCAATAAACATAACCCATCACATAAACAGAACCAATGACAAAAACCACATGATTATCTCAATAGATGCAGAAAAGGCCTTTGGCAAAATTCAACAGCCATTCATGCTAAAAACTCTCAATAAACTAGGTATTGATGGAACGTATCTCAAAATAAGAAGAGCTATTTATGACAAACCCACAGCCAATATCATACTGAACGGGCAAAAAGTGGAAGCATTCCCTTTGAAAAGCAGCACAAGACAAGGATGCTCTCTCTCACCACTCCTATTCAACATAGTGTTGGAAGTTCTAGCTAGGACAATCAGGCAAGAGAAAGAAATAAAGGGTATTCAGTTAGGAAAAGAGGAAGTCAAATTATCCCTGTTTGCAGATGAGATGATTGTATATTTAGAAAACCCCATCTTCTCAGCACAAAATCTCCTTAAGCTGATAAGCAACTTCAGCAAAGTCTCAGGATACAAAATCAATGTGCAAAAATTACAAGCATTCCTATACACCAATAACAGACAGAGAGCCAAATCATGAGTGGACTCCCATTCGCAATTGCTACAAAGAGAATAAAATACCTGGGAATACAACTTACAAGGGATGTGAAGGACCTCTTCAAGAACTACAAACCACTGCTCAATGAAATAAAAGAGGACACAAACAAATGGAAGAACATTCCATGCTCATAGATAGGAAGAATCAATATCATGAAAATGGTCATACTGCCCAAGGTAATTTATAGATTCAATGCCATCCCCATCAAGCTACCAATGCCTTTCTTCACAGAATTGAAAAAAACTACTTTAAAGTTCATATGGAACCAAAAAGGAGCCTGCATAGCCAAGATAATCCTAAGTCAAAAGAACAAAGCTGGAGGCATCACACTACCTGATGTCAAACTATGCTACAAGGCTACAGTAACCAAAACAGCATGGTACTGGTACCAAAACAGATATATAGACCAATGGACCAGAACAGAGGCCTCAGAAATAACACCACACATCTACAACCATCTGATCTTTGACAAACCTGAGAAAAACAAGCAATGGGGAAAGGATTCCCTATTTGATAAATGGTGCTGGGAAAACTGGCTAACCATATGTAGAAAGCTGAAACTGGATCCCTTCCTTACACCTTATACAAAAATTAACTCAAGATGGATTAAAGACTTATATGTAAGACCTAAAATGATAAAAACCCTAGAAGAAAACCTAGGCAATACCATTCAGGACATAGGCATGGGCAAAGACTTCATGACTAAAACACCAAAAGCAATGGCAACAAAAGCCAAAATTGACAAATGGGATCTAATTAAACTAAAGAGCTTCTGCACAGCAAAAGAAACTATCATCAGGGTGAACAAGCAATCTACAGAATGGGAGAAAATTTTTACAATCTACCCATCTGACAAAGGGCTAATATCCAGAATCTACAAATAACTTAAACAAATTTACAAGAAAAAAAAAACCCATCAAAAAGTGGGCAAAGGATATGAACAGACACTTCTCAAAAGAAGACATTTATGCAGCCAACAGACATATGAAAAAATGCTCATCATCACTGGTTATCAGAAAAATGCAAATCAAAACCACAATGAGATATCATCTTATGCTGGTTAGAATGACAGTCATTAAAAGGTCAGGAAACAACAGATGCTGGAGACGATGTGGAGAAATAGGAATGCTTTTACACTGTGGTATATTAGTTCACCCATTGTGGAAAACAGTGTGGTGCCGCCTCAGGGATCTAGAACTAGAAATATCATTTGACCCAGTGATCCCGTTACTGGGTATATACCCAAAGGATTATAAATTATTCTACTATAAAGACACATGCACACATATGTTATTATAGCACTATTCACAATAGCAAAGACTTGGAACCAACCCATATGACCATCAATGATAGACTGGATTAAGAAAATGTGGCACATATACACCATGGAATACTATGCAGCCATAAAAAAGGATGAGTTCATGTCCTTTGCAGGGACATGGATGACGCTGGAAACCATCATTCTCAGCAAACTATCACAAGGACAGAAAACCAAACACTGCATGTTCTCACTCATAGGTGGGAATTGAACAATGAGAGCACATGAACACAGTGCGGGGAACATCACACACTGGGGCCTGTCGGGGGGTGGGGGACTGGGGCAGTGATAGCATTAGGAGAAATACCTAATGTAAATGATGAGATGATGGGTGCAGCAAACCAACATGGCACATGTATACATATGTAACAAACCTGCATGTTGTGCACATGTACCCTAGAACTTAAAGTATAATAATAATTTAAAAAGTGAAAATGACTATCACGTTAGAAAAAGAGGAAAATGGTAAAATTATAGCATTCTCACAGGTTGGACTATGATGCCAACCTGTGAGCCCAGTTATAACTATGGTTCATAATTCCCTGTTTCCAGAGAATTTTTTATGACAAGGGGAAATATCCACGGCATAATGTTGAGGGAAGAAAGTAGAATGCAAAACTGCAGACATGCTAATTGTGTGAAGCCAGGTATTAAATATGAAACACAGAGAATACTTACACATATTGGGGCTTTGAAAAAAAGACTGGGGGAAATTACATTGAGGGTTTTTTGTTTTGTTTTGTTTTTGAGACCAAGTTTCACCCTTGTCACCTAGGCTAGAGTGCGATGCACTCTCAGCTCACTGCAACGTCTGCCTCCTGGGTTCACGCCCGGCTAATTTTTGTATTTTTAGTAGAGACGAGTTTTCACCATGTTGACCAGGCTGATCTCAAACTCCTGACCTCAGGTGATCTGTCCATCATGGCCTCCCAAAGTGCTGGGATTACAGGCATGAGTCACCATGCCTGGCCAACATCGAGATTTAAATGGCATTTTCTCCAAGTGATATGTTTTCTTTTTTTCTCTCTTTTTTTTGAGACAGAGTCTTGCTCTGTCACCCAGGCTGGAGTGCAGTGGCATGATCTTGGCTCACTGCAACCTCCGCCTCCTTGGTTCCAGTGATTCTCCTGCCTCAGCCTCCAGAGTAGCTGGGACTACAGGTGTGTGCCACCATGCCTGGCTAAGTTTGTTTGTTTGTTTGTTTTGAGATGGAGTCTCGCTCTGTCACCAGGATGGAGTGCAGTTGTGCGATCTCCGCTCACTGCAATCTCCACCTCCCGGGTTCAGCCTCCCTAGTAGCTCCCTGCCTCAGCCTCTCTAGTAGCTGGGACTACAGGCACGCGTCACCATGCCCAGCTAATTTTTGCATTTTTAGCAGAGACGGGGTTTCACCATGTTGGCCAGGATGTTCTCAATCTCTTGACCTCATGATCCGCCTGCCTCAGCCTCCCAGAGTGCTGGGATTACAGGCGTGAGCCACCATGCCCAGCCTTTGTATTTGTAGTAGAGACCAGGTTGTAGAGACAGGGTTTCACCATGTTGGCCAGGCTGGTTTCGAACTCCTGACCTCAAGTGATTTGCCTGTCTCAGCCTCCCAGAGTGTTGGGATTACAGGCAGGAGCCACTGTGCCTGGCCTCCAAGTGGTATGTTTTCTTTTTGACACTTGTCTGATTTTTTTTCCCCAAAAATTTCATTTACATTTATTTTCTTTATTGTTACCTTATTACTTTATTATTATATTTATTTTCTTTATTGTTTGCTTATTAGAAAAGAGGAAAAGGAATATCATTTAAATATTGTAAGATAAAAAATTGGAAGTTTGTTTCTAAGTTTTCAAGTTGCAACTTTAAACCTGGCTTATTCTTTTAGCTTGTGAGATTGGTTTTTCCGGACCTTGGCACTCGGAGGCTGGGCACTAGAGGAAGCACCAGGTAGGTTGAGAATTTTTGTTTTATTTCAAATGTTAAAAACAAGGATTTGGAAAATCACAAAATGAATGATAAAAAATGCAAAACAAAACAAACTATAAATAACAACTCTTACCAAAGAGTGTCCACAATTCACATTAATTCCCAATGCCTGAAATCATTCAGTTGGTGCTAGAACCAAACACTGGCCTCTATTTTGTTAAAATATGAAGGTTACAATATATTTTTATTGTTCTACAGTTAGGTAAGTGTCTCATTCTTGAAATATTTAAATAATTAACACACATCAAGTAATGCAACTGTCTCCCAGGCTGGAGTGCAATGGTGCAAACATTGCTCACTGCAGCCTCAAGCCCCTGGGTTCAAGCAGTCCTTCCACTTCAGCCTCCTGAGTAGCTAGGACTGCAGGTGTGTCCCACCAGGCCTGGCTAGTTTTTGTGTGTTTTACAGACAAGGTTTTGCTAAACTGCCCAGGTGGGTCTCAAACTCCTGGGCTCAAGTGATCCTCCCACTTTGGCCTCCCAAAGCACTGGGATTACAGGCATGATCCACCATGTCCGGCCTTGGAACTGTTTTAGTTACCCTTTGAACTAAAGTTTCTGTGTTCCTGAGTAGCTGAGATTACAGGTGCCTGCCACCACGCCCGGCTAATTTTTTGTATTTTTAGTAGAGACGGGGTTTTACCATGTTGGCCAGGCTGGTCTCAAACTCCTGACCTCAGGTGATCCACCCACCTCATCCTCCCAAAGAGCTGAGGTTAGAGGTGTGAGCCACCGCGCCCGGCCCCAAGGTTGTATTTCTAATGTGAAAATAAATTCCAGCATTATTGGGTGCCTTGTGTCATAATTGTCACTCAATTATTATTGCTATTTGTTGCTTGTTTTAAATTGCGAGGGAAAATCAGTGAGAAGACATTGAAGCCAAATTAGGAAAGGGGGCTGCCACTCACCAAGGAATTGAAGACAGTGGAAGTGTTTGCCAAACCTAATATTGGGCAATAATTGAAAAAATGTTGTCTTAAGGCAGGACAAGCTGCTATAGTCCCCTGGGCTTAGCGGAGGAAGGTCTGGACTACAGAGAAGGCTCTTGACTTCCCTACTGGGTTTCTGACAGCTTCAGTGGAGGGAACCTTGGTGTCATTTTCCCTTCACCTGAAAAAGGTTAATGGGTGCTGGGGGGTGGGGGGGCAGTGGTTGAGGAGGCGGGGCAGGGCACAAGGAGGCTTTCCCTATCACATCTCTCTAAGATTAGCATGTCCTGCATCAGGCAAGCAGAGGAGAGCCTCCACAAACCTATTTCAAGGCTGATATGTGTGAAAGTGTATGAAGTTGCTTGTCTACATAACAGAGCTTGGTCAGACTGAAGGATTAGCTTTTCCAGAGAAATGCAGCCAATGATAAAACCTGGAGAAGAACTCCAAGTCTTCATTAGCTCACCTATTCTCTGCCTTCCATAAAGCATGTCAGTAGTTAGACAAAAATTTAAAGACAGCCTTTATTTTTCCAGGTATCATTATGATGGAATCTGTATCAAGAAAAGCTCTTTCTTCTATGCCCAGTATTGCTACCTGATAGGTGAAAAAAGGTATCACAGGTTAGTAACTATCATTTTGGTACTTTGGTCTTGGGTCACAAGCCTGGTGAATGTTAGAACCATTCAGGCCAAGTGTGGTGGCTCACGCCTGTAATCCCAGCACTTTGGGAGGCTGGGGTGGAAGAATCGCTTGAGTTGAGTTCAGTAGTTCAAGACTAGTCTGGGCAACATGGCAAAACTCCATCTCTACTAAAAAATACAAAAGTTAGCCAGGCATGGTGTTGTGCACCGGTAGTCTCTGCTACTCGAGAGGCTGAGGTGGGAGGATCACCTGAGCCTGACAAGGTCCAGGCTGCAGTGAGCCGTGATTGCGTCACTGCATTCCAGCCTGGGTGACAGAGTGAGACCCTGTCTCAAACTAGTAATAATAATAATAAATTAATAAATAAAAGAACCATTCATATTTTAGTTGTATCTAACTGAATTTTTGGTTGTTCTCTCTTTAAGTCCTCCTTAAGGAAACACACATATCACATCAACATTTAACCAATGCCCCTTTGTCAGCCTCTGGCAATGTCATTGGCCAGAGAAATGCATTTCTGCTTCATTTCCTTAAGACATTTCTCATTTTGACTGTCATCCAGTTGCCAAAGCCATTTTTCACCGAGTCTATCCTTCTCAACCTTTCTGCAAAATTGGACACAATTGGGCACCTCTCTCAAAGCTTCCTTTAGCCCTCAGGACTGTGTCATCCAACACCCCCCACCCCAGCCCTGAATCCTCAGTCTCCTGCTCTTTCTGTTCTCCAATAAGCTTAGGCTTTCCCCGAGATCTCGTCTTGATAATCGCCGTTACTCTTCCTACTGTTTGGCCCCAGACATCTCATTCTTTTTTATCTTTCACCTGTGGCCTCCTGCAGGTGGATGACTCCTGAATCCTCACTGGTCCTGACCTTGCCCACATCCTAGGCATTCCTCCCTGGCTCTCTACTGGACATTTCCATTTAGATGACCCACTGGTACCTCACACTCAACATATGGAAATCTAAATTTAGCCTCTTCCTCCAAATTGTCTCTGCCCCTTGATTTTCTTAGTTCAATCTTGATACCAACAGATAGAACCTATACAAAGTGTCACCCCAAAGCCACCCCTGACCCCCGTGGGTCACAAAGCCTTGTGAACTTTTCTCTTTAAGTTCTCCTGAACTCACTCTTTTTGGTAACCAATATCTCCTTTAATCCTTTGTCATCTTACACTGAAATTATTTCCAGTGATCCCATATGGCCTCCCCCTCCTCAGCCTCTCCCTGCTCTAAACACAGCTACCAGATGAATCCTCCTAAAATTCTACATTTGCTTTGTCTCTTTCCTTCTCAGAAACACGTGAGTGCTTGTTCTTACCTCCTGGATAAAGACCAACCCTAGGCTGGTGTTAGCCAAGTTCCTTCTGACTCCACTTTCCAACCGTGTTGCCTATTTCTCCCCAATATCAACCATAATTTAAGCCACACTCACTTTTCCCTGAACATATCAAATGCAGTACACCTTTGCTCCCACCATCCAACCTTCCATAGTGCCATTTCTTCTTGTCTCTATCTAATGGGACCTTCCTGAATCCCGTCCGTACCTTCTGGACATACCTCAGAGACCACCTGCCCCATGGGACCATCCCCAACAATGCCAGCTACAGGAAAGCTCCTTCTTCCACTTCTTCATGCTGATCACTGTCCATCCATACAACCAGCATTCCTGCTATTTGAGCCTTCTTTGGCATAAAAAGATGATCATATATCCAAGTAGCCAAGGACAATATAAATTTCACTTGGAGCCCTGCGTAATTATTAATTGTGCTCTTTTCACTCTCAAAGGTGTTCTAGTTTGAACAATAAATTAAAATGAATTATATGGTTACCTTTGGCATAAAGGATCCTATGTATGAGGCAGCTGCTGTGGTAGAGAGATGAGGAGCCTCCAGTATGGGTAAGACAAGGACCCTTTTCTCTGATAGCTTAAGAGGGAGGCTAAGATGTCCATTTACTTTGATCCTCAAATATAACATGACGAGTGTCAGAAAGGTACAAAAGGTACCATAAGAACTCAAAGATGTGGAACACACATTTTAAGTAGGTGACCATGAAGGGCCTACAAGGGCGTTGGGCTTTGAGTGAAGCAATGAAGAACAGATTAGAATTTTGACAGGTGGTGTCGGAGAAGGGGGCAGGAGTGCAGAGGACATCCAGGCTTAGGGGAGCAAAGATAAAGGTACATGAAGGCATGGGCTTCGTCCTGTACAGGCATGCATGGAGCTCTAGTAGGAGAAGATGAATCTGGAGGGAAAGTTCAGGGGGCCTAGATTACCAGGCTGGGCGGTGGGGGGTGTCCACAAGTCCTTTGGAGGCTTCCTTTGAGAAATAGGGTAGAATATCCACAAGGGCAGAAACCATGGTGCTTTGTTTGTTTCTGTCCTGCCGTGGTTTGAATGTTTGTGTCCTTCCAAAATTCACATTGAACCTGATCCCCAATGCAACAATATTAAGAGGTGGGGCCTTTCCAAGATGATTAGGCCATGAAGGCTCCACCCTCATGAATGGGATTAATAACCTTGTAAAAGAGGCTTCAGAGAGCTAGCTGGCCCTTTCGTCTCTTCTGCCATGTGAGGACACAGTGTTCATCTCTGTCATCCTTCTGCCTTCTGCCACATGAGGATGTAGCAACAAGGTACTATCTTAGAAGCAGAGAGCAAGAACTGGAGTTTGTTATGTTAAGTTAAATAAGCCAGACACAGAAAGACAAATATTGCATGTTCTCACTCATAGGAGAGAGCTAAAATAAGTTTATCTTGTGGAGGCAAAGAGTAGAATAGTGGTTACCAGAGGCTGGAGAGAATAGGGAGGAATGAAAGGTGGGTTAATGAATAATGGATATCAACATACAGTTAGATAGAAGGAATAAGTTCTAGTATTTGACAGCCTAGTAGGGTGACTATATATTATGTATTTCAAAATATCTAGAAGATTTGAAATGTCCCAACACAAAGAAATAATAAGTGTTTAAGGTAACGGATATGCTAAACACCCTGATGCATGTATCACAATATCACATGTACCCCATAAATGTATACAATTAGTATGTTAAAAAAGAAGAAGAAGAAGAAGCAAAGAGCAAGCTTTTACCAGACACCAAATCTGCCTGCACCGTGATCTTGGACTTCCCAGCCTCCAGAACTGTGAGAGATAAATTTCTTTTGTTTATAAAGTACCCAGTCTAAGGTATTTTGTTACAGCTGTGGGAACAAGGACATATTCCCAGAGTGGGCACTGAAATAGCTATTGGAGAACTGAAAATTCAGCATTGGGGTTTAAGAAGAAGAGTTGGGAAAGGAGAGGGTGACGAGCCTGGAGATGGCCCAAGGGCTGCTGCCGTTGTTCAGATTTACACTGGAATCAGACAGGAGGCAGGTCTGAGAGACCTCTTAGAAGCAGGGTCTTCAGGATCTGGCAGTTGGTCGAGTCAGTGTAGTAGAAGGGAGCAGAGATGATTCAGTCAAGCCTGTCCCACCTAAACCTCAAACTCAACCTCAAATAAAGTCACTGTGTTCTGTGCCAAACCAGCTCTTCCTCTTACATCTCTTATTCATCTCTTAGTCACAGGGATGGAAAAGTTACATTGGCAAAAATAGAGAAGCTAGGAAAAGGAATAGCTATAATGAGAGATTTATTTTAGTGACTGTTAGAACATCCCTAGTGCGAATGTGTCCTCTCACTTGCTGATCTGTAGGCTCCTGAAAGGCTGGGTGTAGATCCTGCATTCCATTTTGTGCTCCCCCACCCCCACCCCCACCCCCTGGCACCTAGCAGTCAGTTAACTAACAGGCAATATGGAGAGCCCTGCATGCTCCAGGAAAACAAGTAACTAGGCAGGCACTCGGCACTCAGAGGGGAGAGACCATTAGTGTCCCGGGGACTCTGTTTCCGATGTCACAGAGAGAGGGGCTAGGAGTGGCCTTTGTGGGGGAATCAAAATAGGCTTTATCATCGGTGAGGAAGAGGAGGACTGCTAGAGGAGAAAGATAAAGGCAAGAGTGACATCGGCTGGTCATGAGATAAGCCCAGCAACAGGTGTTTTTCATGTACTCTATGCTCAGCATATACTTAATAATTGATCAACTTGGCAGAGAGCGGTGGCCCACGCCTGTAATCCCAGCATTTTGGGAGGACAAGGCGAGTGGATCACGAGGTTAGGAGATTGAGACCAGCCTGGCCAACATACTGAAGCCCCACCTCTACCACAAATATAAAAATTAGCCAGGTGTGGGGGCGCGTGCCTGTAGTCCCAGCTACTTGGGAGACTGAGACAGGAGAATTGCTTGAACCCAGGAGGTGGAGGCTGCAATGAGCCGAGATCACACCACTGCACTCCAGCCTGGGCGACAGAGTGAGACACCGTCTCAAAAAGAATAACAAAAAACAAAAACAAACAAAAATAATAGATCAACTTTAAAGTCTTGGCCAACTAAAAGATTTTTTTTTTTAAAGCGTTAAGATTTAAGGATAACTTCACTACCAATGCCACATTCAGGACATACTAAAAGTGTATTTTAGAAAGCAGAAGTATAAGAAATGGTACACTGTTGTTAATGAGCTGTACTGATGAAAAGTGTCTATTTTATTATATAAGGACCTGTGTGACAAATTCCTCATAAAAATTAGGTCTCAAAATAAATAAGTTTATCTCTCTGGTTTTCAGGTAATCAAAACTCTATAACTCATCTGCCATTTACTTATTTGTTCATTCATTTGAGTTCCTACAATAAGTCAGGCCTGTTCTAGCTACCGGTGATATAGCAGTGAACAAGATAAACAAGGTCTCTCCTTTTGTTAGCTTAGTTAGGAAAAAAGAATAAAAAAGGACAATAGACCAGGCATAGTGGCTCCTGCCTGTAATCCCAGCGCTTTGGGAGGCCAACATGGACAGATTGTTTGAGTTCAGGAGTTTGAGACCAGCCTGGGCAATAAAGCAAGACCCCCATCTCTTCAAAAAATACAAAATTAAATATTTTATGTTTAATATATATTTATATATAAATATTAGCTGGGCATGGTGGTGCACTTGTGGTCCCAGCTATTCAGGCAGCTGAGGTGGGAGAGTAACCTGAGCCCAGGAGGTCAAGGCTGCAGTGAGCTATGATCATGCCACTGAACTCCAGCCTGGGCTACAGAGCAAGACCCTGTCTCAGAAAAAAAAGGAATAATCTCGAGATGTGACCTGAAGACAATACAATGGAGTCATGGAGAGGCCTCCCTGAGACAACAGCATTTGAACAGAGTGCCAGTCAAGGAGCTAAGTGAAGATCTGGAACAAGCGTTCCAGGCAGAGGAAAGGGCTGTGCAAAAGGCCTGAGGCAGAGATTAGTTCAAGGAGCAAGAAAGTCTGAGCGTGGACTTCAGTGGGTGAGCAGGAGGGTGGGAAGAGAGGAACCTGAACACAGAGGTGAGGTAGAGGTTAGAGAGACTAGGGAGAGGCTTTTGTGGCAGCCCTGGAAGAAACAGCCCATTGAGATGAATGACTTAAATAATTTTAATTCTCCCAAGAGGCAGCAGCACACTATGCAATACTACATGTGGATAAGAGCAGAGACTGGAACAGACTGCCTGGCTCTACTGCTAGTAAGCTGTGTGATCTTAGGCAGGTCATTCAATCTCTCTGTGTCTCAGTTTCCTCATCCATTAATTAAGGATAACAGTATCTACTTCATGGGACTGTTGTGAGATTACATTAATTAATACAGGGAAAATGCTTAGTGCAGCATCTGGCACACAGTAAACATTCAGTAGGGCTCCTAAGCATATTGATCTGTACTTTGATGTATTTATTTTATCATGTCTGCATGATTTTTTCATGGTATTCATATAGTATTTTTACTCTAGTTATTGTATTTTTCAGTTGCATAATTTCCACTTGATTCTTTTGTATGACTTATATGACTTTGCTGAGGTTTTCAATTTTTTCATTTGTTTCAAGAGAATTCACAATTATTTCTTGGAGCATTTTTATAATGACTGCTTGAAAATCCTTGTCAGATAATTCAACATCTGATTCACCTCAGTCTTGGTATCAGTTGATTGTCTTTTCTCATTCAAATGGTGACTTACCTGGTCTTTGGGATTATGGGTGAGTTTCCATTGTATCCTGGGAATTTTGGTTATGTGAGGAGACTCTTGATCCTATTTAAATCTTCTGTTTTAGACAGAAGGCAGTCGCCCTGTTTAGGTTTAGTGTGTAGGTTCTGGCCTAATTTTATGGGCTGTGGGTCCAATGCCAGCTCATTTTCCCGAGCCTTTGCATGATATTCTTGTCTGCTTCATTCTTCTGGCACTGCTGAGACTTCTGATTAATCCCTACTGGTGCCACCTGCAGGGGCTCAACCCACTTCCATGGACCACTTTCTGTGGAGAGTGGGGAGAGCCAGAGTGGCTGGGCCTGGGTCTCCTTATGCCCTTTGGTGTAAGGAGGGAGGCATCAGGCTCTGCCAATGTTGTCATGTGGGGAGCATGACCTGCCATTTCAGTGCTCCACATGTGGAATGGGCATTGAATTGACCCACGGCTTCACTACTATGCATGCAGGTGGACAGTAGGGACCCTACATACACATACCCAGAGCACTGGCAGGCAGGCTGATCCTGAGCCTGCCTACCTGCCAGTGCTCTGGGTGTGGGTGTATGGAGCATGGAGGTCAGTCTACCAGAACTCTGAAGCTGCTACTGTGGGCAGATGGGTCACCAGTCCATGCCCTGGTTGTGGAAAGAGGGTTGCAGCCCCCTACTAGGTCTCCACTGGTCTTCCCTTCCCTTTCCTAGTCCTTTGGCCAAAGTGCAGGCTTTTCTTGGGATTTTATGCCTATGCCTATTGACATAACAGACTGTGTTGCACATTTCTCCAGTGCTCAGTCCAGGGGTGTGTGGAAGACAAAAAGAAAACCCAGGGAACCCACCACATTGTCATTTCTCTACTCCTGTCGTCTCTACCCAGTCTACCTTCTTCTTTCCAGCTTTCAGAGCTCTTCTATCCTTGTCAGTAGAATAATTTCCAAATATTTAGTTGTATTAGAGGCAGGAAAGGAAGGTGAATCTACACCACCTTGTTCCCTGTACATGATTTGTAATACAAGCTACCACAGATGCTTTTTGAAAACAAACCATACATACATTAGGAACCAATATTACTAGTGAGTGGAATGCTTAATTATATGATTGTGCCTAATACTTCAAAATATGATCAGTCAAAATACGATAGTGGAGACTTCTGGTTGGGACAAGATGAACCTCTTTCTTCATGCCCCTCCACACTAAGCACAACTGTAAACCCTGGAAATAATGCAAGAGGCAACCAAAGGAAAACTCCGAAAGGTGGTGATAAGAGAGTGAGCTGGTTTGGGACCCAGGACTGTACAATCAGCACCGCAGCAGAGCATCTTGCATCCCCCGCCCTGCACCCTGAAACCCAGACTCAATGTTTTCCAAGCCTGAAGTAGGAAGAGAAGGCAACCCAGGTAGATCCATTCTTCCTTCCTTGAGTTGCTCTAATAATATCAGGCAAAATAATTTTGGGGGTGGTTAATAGAGAAAATACTCTCCTTCCTTCCTGGGTCTGAGACACTCCTTTTCTACCAAGAGATACTGAGGGTGTGAGCCGATCTGCCTAGAGAGACCCAGCTTCAACAAGCCTCTTTGTCCAGGAAGCCTCTTTGTTCTGCAGCCTGACTGACACTCTTCCGCTCCCTAGAGGCCACCAGGAGCATCAGTAGGAGGAGCACCTCCCTCATGGAGAGAAGTCCCAAGGTCTAGCCCGGGGAAACCCTTCTCCCTCCTCAGATAGCACCAGCAGGAACCAGTGGGAGGCCCAGAGGCACCAGATAAACCAAGCAGGCTGAAACAACACCACAAAGGCTCTGAAAATTAAGCTTTTGAAAACAAAAAACAAAGGAAAAAAAAAACCCTGGAAGCAGGCAGAAAAATAACACATTACCTATAACAGTGATTTGAATGACAACACATTTATCATTGAAACCACCAAGAAAGCCAGAAGGAAGTGGCACAAAAGATTTCAAGGACTGAGATAAGAACTGTCAACCACAATTTCTACATCCAGCAAATTTATTTTCAGGAATGAAAGGGAAATAAAAATATTCCCAGGCAAAGAAAAACCAAAAGAATTTGCCACTAGCTGACTCACCCTTAGAGATCAGCTAAAGAAAGTTTTTCAAAGAGAAAGGAAATGATAATAGAAGGAATGTTGGAGTGTCAGAAGAGAAAAAACAATGGGAAGAGCAGAAATATGGGATACATACAATACACTGTCCTTTGCGTCACAAGTTCTATGAATCATGTTTGATGAAACAAAAATCAGGCCTCCATCTGGTACTTGAGACAATGATATTTAAAAGTGGGGAAGATAAAGAGGCCTAAATGGAAAAAAGATTTCCACACCTCACTCAAAGTGGTGAAACATCACCAACAACAGACTGGTAAGTCACACGTGTCTATTGTAATACTCATGTGACCACTATGAGAACTATACCAAGAGATGTACTCAAAAATACTACAGTGAAATCAAGATAGAGTCCTCAATGCTGTTTAGTCCTCAGAAAGGCAAGAAAAGAGAAATAGAAGAATAAGAACCAAAGGAAACAAGTAGAAAACAAGTAATAAAATGGCAGACTTAAGTGCTAACATACCAAGAATTACCTTAAATGTAAATTATCTTATATAATCAGCCAAAAGACAAGACTGGCAGAGTGAATTTAAAAAGAAAAAAATGACTCAAGAATATACTGTTGCCAAGAAACTCACTTCAAATTCAGTGACATAGGCAGGTTGAAAGTAAATGGATGGAAAAGATGTAACTTGCAAACATTAATCCACAGATAGCAGGAGTGGCTATGTTCATATCTAATAAAGCAGACTTCAGAGCAAAGAAAATTACTAGGGACAAAAAGGGACTGACTTAGTCCATTTTCTGTTGCTTATAACAGGATACCTGAAACTAGGTAATTTATAAGGAAAATGAATTTATTTCTTACAGTTATGAAGGCTGAGAAGTCTAAGTTCAAGGGGCCACATCCGGTGAGGGCCTTCTTGCTGACAGGGACCCTCTGCAGAGTCCCGAGGTGGCCCAGGACATCACATGGCAAGGGGGCTGAGTGTGCTGGCTCAGGTCTCTTCCTCTTTTACAAAGCCAACAGTCTCATTCCCATGATAACCCATTAATCCATGAATCCATGAATTCTTAAGGGTAGGGCCCTCAAGATCAAATCACCTACCTCTTAAAGACCTCACCTCTCAATACTGCCACATTGAGGATTAAATTTCAACACGAGGGCTGGGCGTGGTGGCTCATGCCTGTAATCCCAGCACTTTGGGAGGCCGAGGCGGGCAGATCATGACATCAGAAGATCGAGACCATCCTGGCTAACCCGGTGAAACCCCGTCTCTACTAAAAGTACAAAAACAAAATTAGCTGGGCGTGGTGGCGGGTGCCTGTAGTCCCAGCTACTCAGAAGGCTGAGGCAGGAGAATGGCATGAACCTGGGAGGCAGAGCTTGCAGTGAGCCAAGATCGTGCCACTGCACTCCAGCCTGGGCGACAGAGCGAGACTCTGTCTCAAAAAAAAAAAAAAAAATTTCAACATGAGTTTCAGAGGGGACAAATATTCAAACCATAACAAGGACCTTATATAATGATGAAAGGATCAATCCCCCAGGAAGACATAACCATCCTAAATGTGTGCACACTGAACAATCAAACTGCCCTTTCTTTTTCTCTGAGCCGTACTTCAGTGAATTCAGGTTATTCTAGCAAATCTCACCACTGTGCTAGGGATCTCCAAGACCACCTCCACTTGCAGAGATCCAGTAGAAGGACTCACAGGACTTAGCATATAATCGTACGCATGGCTAAGATTTATGACAGTGACCCAGTAAAGATACCCAGGATCATGATGGAAAAAGAGGCAGAGTCTGGTGGAACCCATGTGAGGCTTCCTGTGTGCTCTCCCCTCCCCCATGAGGGATCATACAAAGTTCACTCCTCCCCCAGCAATGAAATGCAGCAACATGTGTTTGAGGTTTCTTCCCAGGGAAGCCGATTAGAGACTCGGCACCTACAGTTTTTATTGAAAGCTGGTCACATAAGCACCCTATGTCTAGCACATGCCAACATTATAGACTCCTAAAAGGAAAGCAGGTGTTCAGCATAAACCATATTCTTTGTACAGTCTAGGCACAGGGAGCCACTCTTATCAGTTAGCGGTTGACTGGGAACACTCCAAGAGCCAAGTTCCCAGACCCTAGCCAAGGGCCAAACTTGGCAGCAGAGCTTTCTACAAGAGCAGTCTCAGGCCTGCAGTGTTATCTCTTTTCTGCACAGCTGCATAACCCTGTGGATATGCTTTAAAAAAACATTGACTTGGACTCTAAATGGGTGAATTGTTTGGTATATGAATTATCTCCCAATGAGATTGTTTTTTTAAATCCCAGCAAGATTTTCTTGTAGACATAGACAAGCCTCTTCTAAAAAGTTATATGGAAAAGCAAATTGCTCAAACAAACTTGACAAAAAGGAATAAAATGGGAGGCGAACACTCTCCCTTATATTAAGGCTCACCGTATAGCCACAGCAATCAGGATGGTGTGGTATTGATGGCGGCATGGACACACAGATCACTGGAACTGAGTGGAGGATACAGAAATAGATCCGCTCGGCTGTGCGTGGTGGCTCTCACCTGTAATCCTAGCATTTCGGGAGGCTAACAGGAGAATCACTTGAACCTGGGAGGTGGAGGTTGCAGTAAGCCGAGATTGTGTCATTGAACTGCAGCCTGGGTGACAAAAGTGAAACCCCATCTCAAAAAAAAAAAAAAAAAAAATCTACTCAAATACGTTCCACTGATTTTTGACAAGAGTACAAAATTAATTCAATGAAAGGGGCTGCTTTCAACAAATGGTGCTGGAACAATTAGAAAACCACAGGCAAAAAAAAAAAAAATGAACCTCAGTCTAATCTTCACAATGTATATGAAAATTAACTCAAAATGGATTGTAGACTTAAAGCATAATATTAAACTTTAAAAACCTTGGACAAAATCATTGGGACTTGCACACAAAAAGTTCTCAGACCAGACACCAGAAGTATGATCCATAAAAAGAAAATGTAAAGTTGGACCACATCAAAATCAAAACTTTTGCTCTCAGAAAGCCCATGTGAAGAGGAGGGAAAGACAAGCTACAAATGGGAGGAAAACATTTGCAAACCACATAACTGACCAAGGACTAGTATCTAGAATATAGAAAGAAGGCTCAAAACTCAACAGTAAAAGAAACAAACAATCCAATTAGAAAATGGGCAAAAGACATAAACATATGATAAAGCAATTGTAAATATGCACATGAAGGGACACTCAGTCCATTAGTCACTGTGGAAATACAAATTAAAACCACAAAGAGGCGGGGCGTGGTGGCTCACACCTGTAATCCCAGCGCTTTGGGAGACTGAGGCAGGCGGATCACCTGAGGTCAGGAGTTCAAGACCAGCCTGACCAACACGGTGAAACCCTGTCTCTACTAAAAATACAAAAAATTAGCCGGGCATGATGGCAGGTGCCTGTAATCCCAGCTGCTCAGGAGGCTGAGCCAAGAGAATCGCTTGAACCTAGGAGGCGGAGGTTGCAGTGAGCCTAGATTACGCCATTGCACTCCAGCCTGGCAACAAGAGCGAAACTCCGTCTCAAAAAGAAATAAATAAATAAAACATAAAACCACAATGAGATATCACTACTCACCTACCAGATTGACTAAAATAAAAAATAGTGACAGTACCCAATGCCAGCAAGGATGTAGAGAAGCTAGGTCACTCACACAATGGGAAGGTAAAATGGTCTAGCCACTCTGAAATACAGTTTGGCAGTTTCTCATTAAACCAAACATACAATTTACCATCCAAACCAGCAACTGCACCTTGGGCATTTATTCCAGAGGCGTGAGAACTTATAGCCACACAGAAACTTGCATACAAACATTCATAGCAAGTTTATGTGTAATAGCCCAAAACTGGAATCAGCCTAGATGTCCTTCAATAGGTGACTGTAAATAAACTATGATCCATCCATAGTGTGGAACACTACTCAACAATAAAGAGGAATAAACTATTACTTGGAAGCAATCTAAGTGTCCATCAACTGATGAATGGATAAAGAAAATTTGGTACATATACACAGTGGAGTACTATTCAGCTGTAAAATAGAATGAGATCCTGTCATTGGCAACAACATAAATAATGAATAAGATCTAATATTCACTAGCACAACAGGTGACGATAGTCAATAATAATTTAATTGTATATTAAAAAATAAAAGTATAATGGTATTGTTTGTAACACAAAGGATAAATGCTTGAAGTGATGGATACCCCATTTATCCCGATGTGATTATTACACATTGCCTATATCAAAATATCTCATGAACCCCATAAATATATACACCTACTATGTACACACAAAAATTAAAAATTAAAAAAAAAGAGGAACAAACTATTGACACACAACTTGAATGAATCTCTAGGGAATTTTGCCAAGTGGAAAAAACTCCAATCCCAAAAAATTATATAGCATATGAGTCCATTTATAAAATATTTTGAAATGACGTAGGGGTGGGTAAAGCAAGAGATGAATGTGGTTGTTTGTGGTGGTGGATACATGAACCTGCACAGGTGATACAATTGTCTAGAGATAAATATACACACAAATGAGTTTAAGTAAAACTTGGGAAATTTAAGATCAGCAGAGTGTATCAACGTCAGTATCTGGGTTGTGATATTTTACCATAGTTTTTGCAAAATATAACCATTGGGGGAAGCTAAGCAGGGTGTAAAAGAGATCTCTCTGAATAATTTCTTTCCTTCCTTCCTTCTTTCTTTTCTTTTGTCTTCCTTTCTCTTTTTTTCCTTTTTTTCTTTTCTTTTTTTTGAAACATCTGTCGCCCAGGCTGGAGTGTGGTGACATGGCATAATCACGGCTCACTACAGCCTTGGCCACTTAGGCTCAAGTGATCCTTCCACCTCAGCCTCCCGAGTAGCTGAGATCACAGGCAGGCACCATCATACCTAGCTATTTTTTTGTTTTGTTTTTTTGTGGAGACAGGGTCTTGTTGTGTTGCCCACATTGGTCTTGAACTCCC
This sequence comes from Pongo pygmaeus, assembly GCF_028885625.2. Classification (NCBI taxonomy): domain Eukaryota; kingdom Metazoa; phylum Chordata; class Mammalia; order Primates; family Hominidae; genus Pongo; species Pongo pygmaeus. Next base: position 32,484,156 of record NC_072385.2, on the reverse strand, counting down.
GGCCTCAAGGGATCCTCCTGCCTCAGTCTCCCAAGTAGCTGGCAACAGTTGGGAGCCACTGCACTTGTCTAATTATTTTTATTTTTTTTGTAGGAGATGGGTCTTACTATGTTGTCCAGGCTGGGCAACTGCTGGGCTCAAGTGATGCTCCTGCCTCAACCTCCCAAAGTGCTGAGATTACAGGCGTGAGCCACTGCACCCAGCCTGAATTATTTCTTACAACTGCATGTAAATCTACAATTATCTTCATAAGAATTTCAATTAAAAATGATAAATCAAGCAGAATCCTATAATTCAGGAAATGACATCATGACAGGCCCCATGAAGTACCCCACAGCCCTTTCCTGCCCATTTCTTGGGGGTCCGAGGTCTCAGGGTTTCTTCCGCTGACACCCATTCTCTCTTCTCACAGTTGGAGTGCGACTCCTTCCTTTCTTTCAAAGCACTCTCCTGGCATTTCCATCCGTGCACACAGTTGCTTTTCCTCTGGACACACAGGCATCGTTGCCTTTAACAGAACCAGAGCAGGGCTCCTTAGCAGAGGGAGGTCAGCGGCCAACAGAGGACCAGAGTGCTGCCCACCTGGAGGTGGTCAGTCCCCACAGTGTGCAGCTGTGTGTGCACAGGGTGCGTTCTCACACAAGGCTTTTACGGATGTGATCTCTATTGTCTTTAAAACCCAGAAGCGAGCCCTCTAGCAAACCTACGATGAGTATATTGGTCTTTCCCCCAATGTTTTATGCCTGGGTGAAGCAGCCATTTCTCTATGTGTGCAGCAATTGTGGAGTGATTTGCAAAAACTCTCCTACTAATATTTGCCTAAGGGAGGAACTGGAATTTCATTTTGGTTGGGGGTGAGGGTGGTTAAAAAGAGCACGCCTTGCTAGGACCATCTTAGAGTAGAACATACAAGCTCTCCCAAATCAGTTCTCAGAGTCACCGAGCTGTGCGCAGGCTGTTCAAGGGCATCTCATTCGTCTTTATCTCTTCTTTCTGGACCTTGTGTTAAGGAAAGAAATGGAAACACCAATAAGAGCATTGTCTTAGAGAGATTTGGCCATGAACCAGGATTGTAGCAAAGGGGCAACTTCTCTCACTACCACCAAGTACTCCAAAGAAGCACAGAATCTAATTAAAATAAATGTAGTCTCAAGATAAGCCCTTATCTCCTCTCTATTGCTTCCATATTGCCCCCTAAGCCCCGTAAGTTTAGGAATTCTGATTCCCAGGTCCCTGAACCTGCATATCCCGCTCCTCCCTCCACACCCATCTGCTGGGGAGGGGAGAAGAGGGTGCCCACAGATGCAGCAGGAGGGTCGTGACAGAGCTGGGAACCAGGGCGCTGGTGGTCCACTTAACTGGACACCTGGAGAGGTGGCTGAGCAGCAGGTGGGGGCGTTCGTTTTCACTGGGGTGGGATAGGGATTGTGGTGAATCGTGCTGAAAAATGCAGAGGCAGCATCTGTCCTCACCAAGGAGAGACCAAGGTTTGATTTTTAAAACAAATGAACAGCTTGAGGCTATTTTTTTAAATGAAAATGACCATAAATGTGCAATGTGTGCCACACGAACAAGACCACTTCACAAAGTCCAGCACATTCCCCCTCCCTTCCTGCTCCCCTATCAGGGCAGAATGGCCTCCCCAGATTCCAATCCCGTTTAGTTGGCAACCAGATTGAGGTTTGGACCTGGGAATAATTGCTGACTCAGAAATTCATGGAAGGATCCAGGCCAAAGTATAAAATACTTTATTATTGTCTAGGGGAACAGGGGAGTGGAGAACGTGTGTGTGTATGTGTGTGTACGTGTGTATATGTGCGTGTATTATATCACATCTGGAGAAACAGCTCTGTGTAATTAACCTTTATTCTCCACCTCTTAGGCAAAATCCCTGGGTTTTGTTTCAAGGATAAATTTGTTGTCATTTTCCAAACATGAATCCCCATTCTATGTCATGTAAAGTCTGCAATCAGCCATTGGGAGGCTCAGGTTTCCCTTGGGGATATGTGGAAACAGCCTCGCCCTCATCCCTCCCGAAACACACACACTTTCCTCTCTCACCACGTCAGCTTTTTCAACTCGGCTTGTTAAAGGCCTTTAAAAAGCTTCTAAAACTGTGCCTTCAACACGCCGTGCCTTTGTTCTTCCACGCCTTTGTTCTTTTGCCAGCCATGAGCTCAGGGGGGCTGCCTGGTGGGTCTGAGCCTGGGGAATGCAGGGCCGCGGGTCCACAGCGACTGTGCAGACGGTGGAACAGAAGAGGGAGAGGTTCGTCTTCCAGGCTTCACCGCGCTGAGGGCGAGCGGGTTCACAGGGAGCCGGCGGCGGTGGTACCACAGCCTGGTGATGTCAGACACCAGTGGTTCTTTCAGAGGGGTCTCTCCAGCCCCAAGCAGGAGCCTGTTTTCCTTCTGTGTGTGCAGCCAAGGCCCCTGGAGGGGCTGAGAGTTGGGGCTGAGTCTTCCTGGGGCCAGGGCCCCCCACAAGGCCTCCGATGAACCCCAGAGGGCCTCCCTCTCAGGTACTAATAAGGTGTCCAAGTTGCAACCCGCTTTTTGGCCTTGTCCACCCTGTGGTTTTCAAGGCTGGTTAGAACTTGCTAATGCTAAAAAATATGTGGTACCTGGTTGCTGTCTGGCAGATTAAAACACATGTGTGGAGAATAACAGTCTAGACTGCACCCTTCCTTGCTTGGGAAAGGTTTTAAAAGGAGGTACGGCTCTGAATACCTCTCACATCGGGAACTGTATCATTTTATCGCTCACTTGCCCATCTCCAACAGACAGACGCCCGTGCAATGCAACGTGTTATTTGCTGTCTGCCAGTGAAGCTTGACCCCCAGTGGCTGAGTTTTGCCTCAAGAAGGTGAACGTGGATGTCTTATACTTCCCGCACTTCCACAGGTCTCCCCCTCGGTCATCATTTTGCAATTAAGGTGTTCATAAAATCGAATGGGTCAGGATACAGTTAAGTAATATAACAATAATGGCCCCAATGCAGAAAACAACTAAACCCCAACACACACAAGACCAGATTTTAAAGGAAGATTGTTCTTGTTAATTTTCAGTTTCAAAAAATTGATGTCTTACTTTTTGCTTCTTGTGTACATTATTTTTTTTGTCACACACGTGATTCCCTCTTAAAAGACAGAATCATAGAATAGGTAATATTCTACTCTGAAGTCAGAGTGAGGTCTCCAGCTCTGTGAATTCTGTTTGTCCTTCTTCATCTGCAAGTTGGGGATAATTCTTATCTACCTTCCTAACAGGTGTTCATGAGAACTAGGGTAAAACAAGTAAAACATTTAGGATGAGTAAGTGCTGAGTGTATTTTAATGATTCATATTATTAGTATAATCAAAATTACATTAGTTTTTCAAAATTGTAATGACATATGTCTCAATGTGAATATATATATATTTACTATTTTAACATATGTAAAAATATTCATCAAGTCAAAGATATCTTCTCTTAATCAAAACCAAAATAATTACTTCATGTGCTTTGAGGAAGAGTTACGATGAGAGCCTTTAATGATTGGAAGATGAAGCGCCTTTGCTCTGAAATCTGACACAGAACAAGTATGGTACATGAATTAGGTTTTATTACATTTTTATCCTCTTACCTTTGTAATTGCTTCAAGTTGTTTCACCACTGGTTAGGGTGATTTGCGAGGGCAATTTATGATGCCAAAATGATGTCAATGAAAGTCTGGACTAATGACAAATGATGTCAAAACCTGAGAATGTAAATGCAAATTGTAGTTAGACTAAAAAAAGTTAATGCCAAAGAGCATATTAAGCTAACACTACATTTGAAAGACTTTATGGGAAAAATTAAAGAAAGAAGATGAGTTATGTGCTATATAATTGTGTCTCAGTCCTCTCTATGCCTGACATTTTTTAGACAAATTGATCATAAAAATTAAAGTAAAACGTGGTTCTCAGTCTGTGACTTCACTGTACTGAGTAAAGTGGACAATTTGCTGGTGCCCAGAAGAAACCAGGCCCACCTCCATTGTCCCTGCATGAAGCCCAGAAGGAACCTTCAGACCATTGTGTAAGACCTGGGGGACCTCTGAGTCCCCATGTTCCAGTGAGAGCTGGAAAAGGTCTTGAGGGGGGGTCACCAAATCCCAATCCTTCCCTTTACAGGGTGCAAAATTGAGGCCCTGGCACTTCATGTGACTTGCTTAAAGCAATATAGCCAGCTAGCTGCAGAGCTGAACTAGGAGGCCCGTTCCATTGTGCTGCAGGAATTCTCAGCCCTTCTCCCTCCCCAGTCTTCCCCATCTGGGCTCTTCTCCCTCCATCCCCAGCTGACCCTGCCCTTCCCTCCAGTGGTTATTAAATCCTAACATCTTGGACCAGGGTTGGCCTGGGCCCTGAGGAGCAGTCACTAAGGGGGGCAGCTCCCAAGGAATGCAAATGACCTGAGGATGGACTCGCCTGGGAGTCACTGCTGTGTCACGATCTGCCTTGTGCTCTGTTGTTTTTCTCTGACTCGATGATTTGGCATTGCTAAAGCATCACAGGCCTCGGAGAGCAAGTGGAGAAGACGCCTTTTGGACTGGAAGCCCTTCCTTCACAACAAGGCCAGCTCTGGATGTTGTGTGTGGTTTCCTTGGCGCTGTATTTTAGCAATGACTGTGCTTTTGATCACAGCCTGATAAATGTCCCAAAGGCCTGACTCAGAGCCACACTCTGGAAATGATGCAGGGGGCAGTGAGCCCAAAGACACAAAGCTGTCCCGGTGGGCACGCAGGGCTTCTGTCTGAAACAGCCACCTCCAAGCCTGCTCTGGCCTCACGCTCCCTGCGCCTGCTCTTGGGTGGCAGTCCCATGTGGGGAACTGCACCCTGGTGGAGCGCTGGTCTACCTCAACCTCCCTCTCTAGCCTAGTCCAGCCTTGCCTGCCAGATGAAAGCCCAGCAATGCCTGCATTGTTCACTCTTCTGAATCTGCCAGACTCTCAGGGTGCTGGTAACCTGAACTTAGACCCTCATGAATCCCCACTTGCTGGTCTCCTGCAACTCTGCTCACCTGCCTTGTAGCCCAACAATGTTATTGCCTCCTAATCCCCCTGTCACTTGAATATTTTTGTGGTTCTTTGTTTGCAGAAGCCTCAGAAACTAGGTGATTTTAGAAAATAAATATGATCTCATTAAACCTACATGTTGACCCGTGTTGTGAGCCAGTCTCTTAAATTAGGACATTCCAGAGGTGGAAAGAGACAGCCTTGCCATTCATTTGAACAAACGAATGTCTTTGTCCGGCCAGGTAGAGATGGGGACTTTTTCATAAATGACCCCATCTCTCCATGAGGTTGAAATATTTTCTCTTTCTCACCATTAGGTTGATGCATAAAGTCTCCCAATTAAATGCTAAAAAGTAACATAGCTCTCCCTGTGAGGATTCCTGCTATACACAGACCCCTACATGGCAGGCAGGTCCCTTCAGGCTTCCCTATAAAGATGAGGAGGTTGATGCAACCTTCTTTTCGATTGCTGTTGAATTAAGCCCATATTCTGCATTGAACAGAGGCAGAAACTTGGGAGTATCATTTAGGAACTCAAAATAATTGAGAACATTACTCAGTCATAATGAGCATTACTCATTAGTCCAAAGCTCCCAGAGTCAGGGTGGAGGGAGAGGGATGAGTGATAAAGTTGAGAGTTTTCCTTGTCATTCCTTTAAGTCTGAAACCAGACATTCTAGCTTTGAAATATCTGTTTCTGAGTATCTATAGGAATGCCCCATGAGGATCAATGTCACCATTCAAAATTGTTTAATAAGCTATCCTTATATGGTGATGTGATGAACACCAACCAGATCAGGCTAACTGATCACAAATGCAGCTCTCCTGAGCTCATCAAGCTGCCAATTGACAAGAGATGTGCGCTGTTGGACTAACAAGAGAATAGGATGGCCCCCTGATGTACGTTTTCCTAGCACCCAACACTTCAGTTGTCATAACCCTCACTCAACATCTTTGTGATTAGTGATTATTTGTGTGACATTTTTCCTCCCCAGTAGGGTATAACCTCTGTGAAAACAGACCTTGTCTCCCTGGATCACAGCTATATCCACCAAGGCCTGGCACAATGCCTGACATTCAGTAGGCACTGATGAATGAATGAGAGATGGATTGATGATGGATGGATGGATGGATGGTTGGTTGGATGGATGGATGGGCGGATGGATGAATGGATGGATGGATGGAACTCAGTGTATTCATATTGTGGTCTTGCATTCATTTTCCAAAGAAAACGTATTAGGAGTAGCATGCTGACACAACATGGAATTGGGGAGAAATTGCCCTTCCTCCAATTTAGTTGAAGAAAGTCTCACAAGTAATTTTTAGACATCTCTAAAGAGTGATGACCATATTTTGCTGATTAAATTTCTTTTCTATTAGCCCTTTATTTAGTGAAATTTCACTTCTGATATTTTCTTCTGTCTTATTTCATTCTAGTCTTTATTCTAAGTTTGATTTATTATTTGTTGTTTTTGTTGCTATAATGTCCCAGAATCTGTGGCAATGGGCTGTTTATAAATTTTACCTGAAGAAACTGCATAATTGTCACACCTACCCAAGATATCATTGAGATGTGATGCATTCTCTTGGGCTGTCATAACAAAATACCACCGACTGGGTGGCTTAAGCAACAGAAATTTATTTTCTCACAGTTCTGGAGGCTGGAAGTCCAAGATCAAGGTACCCCAAAATTTGGTTTCTGGTGAGGGCTCTCTTCCTGGCTTGCAGTTAGCCGCCTTCTCACCGTGTCTTCACATGTTCTTTTCTTTGTTCACATGGAGAGAGAGAGAAAGAGAGCAAGTTCTCTGGTGTCTTCTTATAAGGACACCAGTCCTGGATTGGATTAAGGCCCTATTCTTATGACCTCATTTAACCTTAATTATCTCCTTAAAGATCTTATTTACAAATACAGTCACATAGAGGGCTAGGGCTTCAACATAGGAATTTGAGGAGAAGGCAACTCAGTCCATAACACATGACAAATGGAATTCCTAAGACACTCCAAATTCTTTGCCTTTGGCTCCTCTAGCATTGCCCATCACCCTATGTGCATGTGCAGGGCTTATCCATATACCCTTTCAGGTTGAACAGGTGCTGTGTCCTGCAGCCACTGGAAAGTCCACAGCAAAATTTCTATTTTGATAACAACTCTTATTAAAAGATGAAGAGTGCCTTTCTAGTGGGTTTGTGTCCAGACCCTGAATCTGTGTGCCCTGTTTTGAAATAAAACATTATGTGGAAACATTTATCAGATGGGTATCAAGCATTCTGCCCAGTTTTCTATGACTTGGTTTGGAGAGTGGACTGACCCAAACCTTCAGAAGAGAGCCCCTGGGGCTTTCAAGAGGCTGGGGAGGATGTAGAACCATCCTATTTGGAAGGAAAGCCATTTTCCTCTACCTCCCCTCTGACTCCCACCTCCTCCCAGGTCCTCCTTACCTGGATGACCATTGCCTGGCTTCCAGAAGCACAGCAAGAGGCTGCTGGCTTCCTCTTCTCTTTTTTATGTTCAGGTAGAGCTGAAACCATCAGGCATGAGGATGTGTGCTGACTTGGAGTGGACGGACCCACCGAAGTCATGTCTGCCCTTGGCTCAGCCATAACTCTGGGGCTGAGTGACAGGGAAGTGGGAGGAGACACCACCACCTCTGGCATCTTGAGAATGGACATTCCCTGGTGCAAGTGAACTGGGCTCACAGCTTCTCGAATGCCCATGATTAAAGAAAAAATGCACTGTACTGCATAGATAGGACCGAGTCTGTTCTCCATTATGTATAAACTTCTCCATTATCTTATATGAATCCAAGAGGCATGGTGAAATGAAATTTACATCTCTATTATTAATTACCAGTTTCTTTGTTCTGTAAAGGTGTTCTTCTACATCCATCAACTCAGAGGATGTTATCATTTCTGTATCGATTATTTAAAATGCACCAAAATAAAAAAGTAATAAGAATTCACGTTCATGATGATTTTTCTTTTCCCACAGGAGCGAATTCTACCCATGATGATATCATATTCTTGCTTCTGAAAGGAATATACCTTTAAAAATAAATGCGTGGTTGTCCCAGTTACAGAAATGGATTTTTTAAAGCCCCAAGCTTGTGATCATTACCATTTGTGGACAGAAACATAGCAGAGGGTTTTTCAATAAAAGTTATACCCCTAAACAAATAATCTTGCTGCAAAAGAAACTTCGTGCTTCTGCTCAGAGACAGGTGTCTTGCTAAAATTACTTCTCTGTTTTCTGTTCCTTCACAGTGGAGATGCCATTGCCTTTGAAAAATCTACTAATTATAACAGCATTATCCAACAAGAAGCAACAGTGAGTGTTAATCAAATAGATTTACTATAGTAGACCCAGACCTAGCAATACCAGTGATTGCTTAATTCGATCCAGCTGTTTTTCTGTGTGTAATGTTCTTACTCTAGGTAGCTCCTATCCATTCACCCATCTGGCCATAAATGTTCAGTGCCCACCACTTTCCACATGCTGTGCCAAGACAGACATAGTCTCTGTCCTTAAGGAACCTACTGTTTGGCTGCACATTCCCTGCTTAACTGTGTTTCTTCAGCTAAAATTAAAAAGGATATATAGGCTGTTGGCAATAAATGTGTCTGAAGTGTCTCCCTATTACAGTTACAGCTCTGAATTAGGACACCAGAACTATGAATAACTAATGTATGACATCATGAGTTGATTTTATTTTAGTGGGCCAAAACGATATGATAGTACTTGGATACTGTCTTAGTGCGAGCTGCAAATTACCATTGACAGGATGGCTTCAACAACAAACATTTATTTCTCACAGTTACAGAGGCTGGAAGTCCCAGGTGCCAGCATGGCCAGGTTATGGGAGGGCCCTCTTTCAGGCTGCAGATGACTCCTCATTGTGTCTCACGTGGTGAAAAGAGAGGGAGCAAGCACTAATCTCATTCATGAGAGCTCCACTTTTGTGACCTAATTACCTCCCAGAGGCCCCACCTCCAAATACCGTAATGTTGGGATTAGAGGTTTTTTGTTGTTGTTGTTGCTGTTTTGAGATGGAATCTCGTTCTGTTGCCCAGGCTGGTTCAAGCGATTCTCCTGCCTCAGCCTCCCAAGTAGTTGGGATTACAGGCGCCCGCAACCACGCTGGCTAATTTTCTTATTTTTCGTGGAGACAGGGTTTCACTAAGCTGGCCAGGCTGGTCTCAAACTCCTGACCCCAAGCGATCTGCCCCCCTCGGCCTCCCAAAATGCTGGGATTACAGGAGTGAGCCACCACGCTCAGCCAGGATTAGGGTTTTAACATATGACCCAGCGGGGGGCGGTGGGGATACCAACATTGTGTCCATAACAGCTACTGTCTTGTTGACAAGTGCCATTGAACAGATAACCGTTTATAAACGTGTTTAGTGACCAGCCCTCTTGAGGGCTGAATGGGTTGTGAAAAAACAGCTAAAACCAAACAAAGTCCCTCTACTTAAGTAGGACACAGTTTTGTAGTTGGGAAGCTAAGATAGACGTGGAACAATGGGTACCACGTCGAGTGGGCAGTGCAGGCCATGGGTGGTTTGGGAACTCCAAATTGGGGGTGGAGGAGAGGGGCTATGGAGGCAAGAGTGATTAGAGAGGGCTGCACTCAAGAGTGCGGTTCCTACTGTTGTGACAAATTAGCACAAAGTCAGTGACTGAAAACAACACAAATTTGTTGTCATACAGCCCTGGAAGTCATAATTTCAACCCCATTCTTACCAGACTAAGATCAACGTGTTGGCAGAGCTGTGTTCCTTCTGGACATTCTAGGGAAGAATCCATTCCTTCCCTTTTCCAGCTTCTAGAGGTCACTCCCGTTCCTTGGCTCATGGCCTCCGCCCCATCTTCAAAGCCAGCAAAGACAGGCCAGACCCTTCTCATGCTGCAGTCTGTCTGGCTCCCTGCAGCTGGGAAAGGTGGCCCTTTCTAAAGCACCTTTGTGATGACATGAGGCCACTTGGATAAGGCAGGAAACCCTCCCATCTCAAGGTCCTTAACATTAATCACATCTGCAAGGTCCCTTTGCCATGCAAGGGAACATATTCATAGGTTCCAGGGATTAGGACGTGGACATTTTTGGGGTGGAGGGGCCTGATTCTGCCTGTCATATTATCCCTGAGCTAGTCCTGAAGGGGGTCACCGGCTCCTCGCTTAGGAGGGTGTTCATTTTGAGGGTGTAGCCTGCATTGGAGCCGGGAGGTGATGACAAACGTGTGTGGAAGCCAGCGTGCATATGCTGGGGAGCAGCGCACTGGGCAAGGTGGGTGGAGAGGACCAGAGGGCACAGAGCTTGTCAATGCTAGGCAGAGAACTTGGATTTGACCCAGGAGACCATGGGGCACCATCGAGGCATCTTCAGAAGGAGAGTAACAGGATACATTTGCTTTGGGGGGTGATAATTCTGGGAACAGTGTCTTCAAGGATGCAGGAAGGATCAAAGGCATTCAGGAGAATTGATGGAGTAACCCAGGGGAGGCAGATGGTGCCTGATGGAGCAGGTGATGGTGGGAAGGTGTCACACATCAGACTCCCAGGGGCTGACACCTAGTGCACGCTCACTAAAGAATGAGTAGATGAATGGTAGCATGTAACTCCAATGACATTTCTTGGGTCTATTGAAAATCTCAAACTGCATTTAATATACCTAAAGAATCCATGTAGAATTTCTCATTTTTTTCTTTGTCATTTTTTAGATATAGCTTTTGTTTATACATATTTGTCATTATGCAGTATTTATTTATTTATTTTATTTTTTAGAGACGAGGTCTTGCTCTTTTGCCCAGGTTGGAGAGCAGTGGCACGATCACAGCTCACTGGAGCCTCCAACTTCTGGGCTCAAGGCATCCTCTCACCTCAGCCTCCTGAGTAGCTAGGACTCCAGGCGTATGTCACCATGCCCAGAAATGTTTTTGTTTTGTTTTTTTTTTTTAATTTTTTGTAGAGACAGGCTCTTACTATGTTGCCCATGTTGGTCATGAACTCCTGGCCCGAGGCAATCCTCCTGCCTCAGCCTCCAAAAGTTCTGGGATTACAAGCATGAGCCACCACACTCAACACAGTTATTATTTAAAAGTTGGTGGATTTTTAAAGACTGATATATAATAGACGTATATATTTTCTGGATACACATGATATTTTGATACATTTCTATACTGTGTAAAGATCAAATCAGTATAATTGGGATACTTATTGCCTTAAACAGGTATCTTTTCTTTATCTGGAGGCAGCCAAATGATTCTCATCTGGGTATTTGAAAATATCAAATAGATTTTTGTGAACTATAGTCACTCTACTAGATTGATCAAAGCCTAGGTCTCATTTCTTCTGACTGTCTGTTTGTACCCATTGATCAACTTCTCTCCATCCCCTTCTTTGCTTTGCCGAATTATTGTTTACGCACTGGAATTCCTCAGCATGCTTCCTGAATGCCTTCTGCTGTAGAGAATCTCCTGCAGGGATCCACACTTTAGTGGTCTGTACTCTACTTTTACTTTAGATTTCCGGTTGTTTATGTTGTAAAGGAAATATTTCAATTTATGATTTTAAAAATATTGTTTGTGAAAGAACAATTCTTTTCACAGTTTTTAATGAAAGGATTATGCCTATAAGTTATGTCTATGGAGGAAGAGACCTCAGGGAATTGACTTCAGGAAATCATGAATTTGCTCTTCATTATGTTGTGTAATAAAACACTTTTATATTTTCCTTGTAATTGTTTATTGAATATCTTAACAGTACATTGTCAGATGTTTTCTTCTGAACAGGTGAAACTGTGTTGTATATGCCATGGTGAAATGTAGAGATTTCTGTAGCATTCAACAAAGAACTGTCTGCCTAAAGCTGCAGTTCTCAGCATGGGCATGCAGAAGGCTCAGTAGGGAAGCTGGTTACACGTCTAGAGTTCTTGTCTCATCAGATTCACTAGAGGCCTAGGAACATGGATCTCAAGGGCCCCAAGGGATTCTGATGTGCTTGAGAATGCTGCTTTGGGAATACCAGCAGTAACACCCAGAGAACATTGACATAACCAGGGTGTGAGTGCTCTGGAAAATATGGATGCAGTTGGGGTCTTGCATTATGAGAGGTTAGCCCAGAGTTAAAATTGAGGATTCCTCAGTTCTCTAACAGAACACCTATGATCAGGCCAATGAGCTTCATGGAATAGCTCCATCCTTCAATATGATCAACTTGAGCATCATCCATACCTACATACAAGAAAACCCACCTTCTTTTTTTTTTCTGTTTCAAATTATTATTTATTTAATTATACTTTAAGTTATAGGGTACATGTGCACAATGTGCAGGTTTGTTACACAGGTATACATGTGCCATGTTGGTTTGCTGCACCCATCAACTCGTCATTTACATTAGGTATTTCTCCTAATGCTATCCCTTCCCCAGCCCCCCACCCCCTGACAGGCCCCAGTGTGTGATGTTCCCCATCCTGTGTCCAAGTGTTCTGATTGTTCAATTCCCACCTATGAGTGAGAACATGCAGTGTTTGGTTTTCTGTCCTTGTGATAGTTTCATCAGAATGATGGTTTCCAGCTTCATCCATGTCACTACAAAGGACGTTAACTCATCCTTTTTATGGCTGCATAGTATTCCATGGTGTATATGTGCCACATTTTCTTTATCCAGTCTATCATTGATGGACATTTAGGTTGGTTCCAAGTCTTTGCTATTGTGAATAGTGCCGCAATAAACATATGTGTGCATGTGTCTTTATAGCAGCATGATTTATAATCCTTTGGGTATATACCCAGTAATGGGATTGCTGGGTCAAATGGTATTTCTGGTTCTAGATCCTTGAGGAAATGCCACACTGTCTTTCACAATGGTTGAACTAGTTTACACTCCACCAACAGTGTAAAAGCATTCCTATTTCTCCACATCCTCTCCAGCACCTGTTGTTTCCTGACTTTTTAATGATCACCATTCTAACTGGTGTGAGATGGTATCTCATTGTGGTTTTGATTTGCATTTCTCTGATGACCAGTGATAATGAGCATTTTTTCATGTGTCTGTTGGCTGCATAAATGTCAAGAAGACCCATCTTCTGATGACTCCGAATAAAGCCAATATTCTAAAGTGTGGTGTGAATGAGGCTTAGACAGCACCCAATAGAGACTCCTTTGAGCTGTCACCTCTGCGTTCCTGCTTTATGTATTTATTTAGACATCTATACCCCTACATCATTCCAACAGTATTAATGGGGGAAGTTTTAACATGGCATCTTCATAATATTGTGTGCATAGTATGCATTTTCTCCAGGGAGAGGGTCAGTTGCTTTCATCAGATTCTTAAAGAGGTTCAGAATCACAACAGAGTTATGAAGTACAGACTTTAGGGCACTGAGAGGACAGTTAAGCATGCTCTCTAAACTTCCGTGATCCTCAGTGCAGTACTGGTTGACACTGGGGCATCGGAGAGGAGGAAAACACAGTGGTGCCTGTTTCCAGTGTGTGCAGCACTGTGTGGGATGGTGGCTGAGCTCACTCCTCCTGTAAAGGGTGGGCACAGGTGGTTAGAGAAGCTGCCCTGCCCTCACATGTCTTATAGACAGGAACCTACCAAAACCCACAGAAGCAATTCTATAAGTGAGTAGCTTAGTGAGGCTTAGGGTGCGTAAGGACTGGGCAGGCTAAGGATGGAATGCTGACCTTGGAACTATAGGGTCAGAGAGCGGGTCATGAAGTTTGAGAGAATGAAAAGTCACAGTCTGGCGTAGCAGGGTTGGCCGCTCAATTTTCAACTTGGAGGAATTCTTTCATCCTACTTTATTGTAAGTGAAATTATTTAAAAGCAGTCTATGACAACGCTGAAGAAATCATTTCAAATAAAATTGATACCCTTTATTCAGACCAGGAGGAGCCCTCATGCCTCCCCATGCCCAGAGGGGACAGCAGCATGAGTGACACAGGGAGGCAGGGAGGAATGTTGCACTTGCTTTCTGCCATGCCACCTTTCTTCCTCCTTCCCATCCTGTAATTGGTTCTTTTTTTTTTTTTTTTTTGAGATGGAGTTTTGCTCTTTGTCGCCCAGGCTACAGTGCAGTGGTGCAATCTTGGCTCACTGCAACCTCCATTTCCCGGGCTCAAGCAATTCATCCACTTCAGCCTCCCGAATAGCTGGGATTACAAGTGTCCGCCACCACACCCAGCTAATTTTTGTATTTTTAGTAGAGACGGGGTTTCACCATGTTGGCTAGGCTGGTCTTGAACTACTGACTTCAAGTGATCCACTCACCTCAGCCTCCCAAAGTGCTGGGATTATAGGCATGAGCCACCATGCCTGGGCCTGTAATTGGCTCTTCTAAAGGAAAGTCCATGCTCCTCATTTTCCTTGTTGGCAATGGCCCTGAGATTTCTCATACAACCAACCGTTGTTATGATATAGGCAGGATGACCCAAACAAGGTATGATTTCATTTCAAGGAGGAACAATTACATGGACAAGGGTTGTAGAAGTGCATTGTGATATTAAATAATTCATAGATAATAGTCTTATTGTACATTGCTATAGAGGATTTGTAAATGGATGATCCCAAGACAGATACATTTGGTAATACATTAAATCCTATCCCTTCCCTGATGTCCATCGTTCATAGAATTATTGACAAAAACTAGCAGCATTTGGAGTAAAATATGAGAGGAAAGTTGCTGGAATCAGTAATGTGTGCAGAGGTGTGGCTAAAAGGTTATACAAAATACTAACTTAGAGTAGCATGATCATAAGATGATTTATATGCCAAAAAATTATTGTATTTTAAGACATAATCCATTGCACAAATGATTTTTAGTGTGAAGATCATTCACCGATGAAGACAGACCCAGTTGGATCCCCTTTGTCTGAATTCGGGAGATGTCCATTTTTGGAGCAAGAACTGGCAAAGAAATACTCCTGTAATATGGTAGGTTTACACTCATGGGGAGATTAGCCTTTCAGGCTGTGTGATGCTTAGGGCAGTAAATAGCTTCCTTTTGTGCTTGTGGTCATGGTTGTGTCACATGGAATAATGTTTGGCTTTGCCAGACCCGTGAGGACCAGCAGCCTTAGCAGCCTTCCCTGGTTTGATGGTGCTCAGGAAGTTCAGGGTTCCTTATCACATCCTATGGCAAGGCTCCCCCTGGGACTGCCTCTTCCCCAAGACAAAGAAAGGAACAGATATATGGATTTTCTAGAAATTAGGGCTGGGGATTATGGAGGGGAAAATTGAAGTTTAGAAAAAAAGGTGTCAAAGTTTGGTGGCCTTTGTAGTAGTAGAATAAATCTGCAAATATGAGTTATGACATTGAAATTAAAGCTACATGAACTATCAGCCTATAAGGTCTGCATTAGTTTATAGAAACAAACAAACAAAATGCTGTGGCCCAAGTGAAGGGCCCAGCTATTGTCATTTGAGAATTGCAACAAGAGCGGCCTCTGAGAGCTTCAGAAAAGTCTGTGAAGATCAGTTCATTTTTGAAAAGGCCCACAAGCTGAAATAATTTTCCATATTCTTCCTAGATGGCCTTCCTTGCTGACGAATACTGCAACTATTGTCGAGACATTTTACGAAATGTGAGGAACCAAGAACTTGAGAGGGTAGGGTTTTATCTATAAAATACAAGCATTTATGACTCCTTATTAATCATTTTTATTTGAAGAGACTCCATCAACAGATGTCCAGTGGTAACCCACTGCACTGAAGTGCTTACATGCTATGTGCCTATGTTGTAGTCATTGAGTTCTGGAAGGTGAGATTGATGTTCAGTGTAATCAGTTGGAAATTCTCCAAGGTGCTAATACAGATAACTTTAGGCTCTAAATACAAATTCAGCTGTTTTTTAGATCCTAATTCTGCTCATTTTGAATAAAGTATTGGTAATAAAATTCACCCTGGAATTTTCAATGGTGCCGAAGAGCCATTTTATTGATGTGCGCTAGCTGAAGATGGAGCAGGACTTCACAGCTGAGTGATCTGGCATGGGTATTGTCACGATTGGATTTAATCCTAGAAATGGCTGTGGAAAACATGAATAAATCTTTCAGCTATTCTGAGTTTCATCTTCTGCAGTGTGAGATGAAAATCCAAGGAAACAAGTGCACATTCAAATGAGAATTTTTTCCTGATGCTTTAGTATATTCTAAGCACTTCAACTTTGGGTGATAAGGTTCATTCAGCACGAGCGCATTTACTACCTACTTGGTGTAAAGCATTGTAGTGAGGGAGAGACCAAGATGTCTTCAGGATGGCCCCGTCCTGTTGATGCAATGTTACAAATACCCATCCACACTGGATATCTGACATATTCCTTTCCTTCTTCACTTACTCATCAAATACGTATTTAATTCCTACCCTGTGACCGACAACGTTACCAGGACTAGGAAAGTATTCTCCATAAGGCTTGAGAAGTTAGTATTTGGTAATGAAAGGAGCAATATTATCCAATAAATATGATGCAATGTGGAAAGTTCTAGAATAGCTGCATGATTAGACTATTCTGGGTGCCCAGAGAAGGGTAACAGAGAAGGCCAGGGAGTGCTTCCAAAGCAGGCCACGTTGCTGCTGACTCTAGTACGAAAGGCAGAGGTGCAATAGACAGAAAATGGGGTAGGAGAGGGATTCCAGGTAGAACCCATGGTGCAGGTAAAGGCAGCATGATGTTCACGGACATGATGTGACAAAAAGGTCACTAAGACTATATTTTATTATTTCTTTTTTTCTTTTCTTTTTTCTTTCTTTCTTTTTTTTTTTTTTTTTTTTTTTTGAGACGTAGTCTTGCTCTGTCACCCAGGCTGGAGTTCAGTGGTGCGATCTCGGCTCACTGAACCTCCACCTCCTGAGTTCAAGCAATTCTCCTGCCTCAGCCTCCCGAGTAGCTGGGACCACAGGCGCCCACCACTATGCCCGGCTAATTTTTTGTATTTTTAGTAGAGACGGGGTTTTTACCATGCTGGCCAGGCTGGTCTCAAACTCCTGACCTCAGGTGATCTGCCCACCTCAGCCTCCCAAAGTGCTGGGATTACAGCCGTGAGCCACCGTGCCCAGCCTAGATTTTATTATTTCTAAAGAAGAGAAGCCAGAGGGGAGGTGGGAAAGTTGGCTGATGCTAGAAGGGGCCTCGGATGCCCCAGGAAGAACTCCTGACTTGTTGAGAAGACAGTGGGGGAGCAGTGACAATAGGGCTTGGCCGTCGTGGAACAGAGAGGCAGCGAGGAGGTTTTGTCACAGTTGAGGTGAGAAGCGACAAGGGTCGGTTCTGGGGCAGTGACAGTGATATCAGAGATTGAACAGGGGCAGGTTAGAGAAATATTTCAGAGGCAATCGCAACAGGGTTTGGTGACTTGGACGCGGGTGGTGAGGGGTGGGCAGAGACAAGTCTGTGGTGGTGGTTCCACCCAGACCCCCCTTCCCCAAAGCTCCTTGCTCCAAGGTTCCCAGCCTGAGAGAAAAGGGATTGCTACACCCTGTGTTGTATTTTTCAGAGTGTCTTTGGAGAAGTCCTCTCTAGAATTAATGCCTTGATAACAGGATTTTAAATCAGCGTCTGTGGCCATGTAATTCAGGAGTTGACCCTAACTTCCATGACAACCGATGCATGGGGCCAGCGCCTTGTCTGGCGTCACTGGCAGGTCCTAGCGCCAGGACCAGGGGAGACACGATAAGGTTGTGATGCCTCACAGTATCTGAGCCTGTGGAAATCCCAAACAGGCAAGAGTCTTTACTGGCGGCGAAACAGATCGGTCACGTGGTTCAAGAACGGAAACTGAAAAGTCAACATGGGAAGAAACAGAAAAGAGGAGCCGCCACGAAGTAGTCCACATAAGGCTTTAGAGAAGGCTCCTGTGTAGAACCATGCCAGTCTCCTTTTCCTTCCACAGTCGTTAGGCGACTTCTAACTTGATGGCAAGGAGGGGTCTCTTAGATTAAGTACTATCACACCTTTCTCTGAGCTGAAAAATGATTGAGGCAGGCAGTCAGTCAGTCAATGAACATTTATTCTCTCTGGGCTGTGCCCTGTGGCCCAGTCCTCATCCTAGTATAATCAACTGGAGCCCCCCTTGTGGTCAGAAACAGCTTCCCTTCTAGAAACTGCCTCAAGAAAATATTAATAATGTTCTACATTATCCCATCCAACTGGCAGGTGCTCTCAGATGGGTTGTTGGAAAGAATTCTATCAAAATACAGCTTGGAAAAGCTGAGAGGCAAAGCTTTACATGCACTGGAACAAAATTCATCCCATTGTCATCTGGGGCTAAGGAAGTATCTGTGGCAGGGGGTTAGCCTTGGGAGGTGGAAAACGAGTTTTGGCGATATGCTCTGTTACTTACCCCAGGTGGAGGACTTGCTTACTTCCTTCTGGAAGTCTCTGCAGCAAGACACAGTCATGCTGATGTCATTGCCTGATGTGTGCCAGCTCTTTAAATGCTACGACGTCCAGCTGTACAAGGTAGGAGGACGCGTGAGTCTCTAGAGTATATCCTTTGCAGAAATTGGCAGCAAATGCTGGGTTTGGACCCACAGCTCCACCTCTCTGCAGTCTCCATGGTCCTCTGAGGAGTGAATAGTGGGGTGTATGGACCAGGAGCCGTCTGATCTCTGCCTAACACTCAGTTTTCCTTTGTGAATTACCTCATGGACACCAAAAGCCAAAGCACATAGTAACCTCTGGTTCCATATCAGTGAAGTCCGAATTGAGTCGAAGTTCTTTCTCTGGGAATTTCTGTAAAAGAAGACATTCTAAAATGAATAATTGGAATTGTAATATGCTTAACTGCCAGGGCTTTTGTTTTGTTTCGTTTTGCTTTGCTTTGCTTTGCTTTGGTTGAAGCGCTATCTCTAAAGTGATTGTATTTGGAGGGTTGTATTTGGAGGGTCAGGTTTACATCTTCTCTGGATTAAAAAGATGTTCTCCTTCAGTGAGTCACAAGCCTTACCTTTTATTTTATTATTTTTAAGGAAACCGTCTAGTACTTCCAACTTTTTAACACAAAGTTTGAAAACTAGAAGCTGGGTTCAGCCCTGAAATATATTTGGTTTGACCCACCTAGTATTGGCCAGCATTGTGTGATTTTTTAAAAAAAATTTGAATCAGTTATCAATCTTTTAAAAATATTTGAGGCCAGGAGCGGTGGCTCATGCCTGTAATCCCAGCACTTTGGGAGGCTGAGGTGGGTGGATCATGGGGTCAGGAGTTCAAGACCAGCCTGGCCAAGATGGTGAAACCCCATCTCTACTAAAAATACAAAAAAATTAACCAGGTGTGGTGGCATGCACCTGTAATCCCAGCTACTTGGGAGGCTGAGGTAGGGGAATCGCTTGAACCCGGGAGGCGGAGGTTGCAGTGAGCCAAGATCATGCCACTGCACTCCAGCCTGGGTGACAGAACAAGACTCCGTCTCAAATAAATAAATAAAAATATTGGAAAAAAATTCCAACTGTGGCTGCACCAGCCTAACATCCTGCATGGGAAGCAGTGGCCAGGCTACATGGTGCTGCCCCCTCAACCTGGGTGGGGACCTGCTCTCAGACTTCTTGAGACCCTCCCTGTCCCTGTGGCATGCGTGAGCTTCAGTCACACCTGCACCATCAGCAGAATCATAGTGTCTTGATACTTTTGTTGTAGGGAATTGAGGATGTTCTCCTTCATGACTTCTTGGAAGATGTTTCTATTCAGTACCTGAAATCTGTGCGGTTATTTAGTAAGAAATTTAAGCTGTGGCTTCTTAGTGCTTTGGAAGGTGTCCCAGCCCTCTTGCAGATCTCCAAACTCAAAGGTAGGTTTCAATGACAAAAATAAATTCTGGGCTGGTGCAGTGGCTCATGCCTGTAATCCCAGCACTTCGGAAGGCTAAGGCAGGAGGATCGCTTGAGCCCAGGAGTTTGAGACCAGCCTGGGCAACATAGTGAGATCCTGTCTCTACAAAAATGTTTTCAAAATTAGCTGAGTGTGGTGGCATATACCTGTGGTCCTAGCTACTCAGAAGGCTGAGGAGGGAGGATCACTTGAGCCCAGGAGGTCAAGGCTACAGTGAGCCATGATCATGTCACTGCACTCCAGCCTGGGTGATGGAGCAAGACCCTGTTTTTAAAGTAAAGAAATACATAAATAAATAAATTCTGTAAGTGTAGATGAAGCACCTGACTTTCACCCTGGGTGGTAGCTTTCAGCGGCTGCCCCATGCACTCAGCTACAGTCCGGAAGGCCCAGCCTGCTCAGGGTTTCTGGCTTTTAGTGCTGGTGATGGATTTTTGTGCTGATCCAGCCACACCCTTTTAAGCTATTTCTCTTTTGAATAATAACATGGACTTTTGGCAGGTCAAGGTGTTCTGGGTGTGGATATTCACCAGGGCATTCTCACACCTGAATTGCACCATCTCTCTGCTGAGTTTCTAGAATGCTTTCCCCTTCTGTCTGGCTGCCAGGCTGCAGTCCCACCAGGCTATTTATCTGTTCAAGGCCTGCAGTGGTTTCCGAGCGTGAGATTGAACTGCTCTGTCAGCTGGTCCAGTTCCCTATAAATCTGTCCTCTTTGTGTCCCTGAATCTCCATGTTCCTTCAAAGGCCAGCCCGCACCTGCCATGCCCTGTCAGATCATCCTGGAAATACCCATTTTCTCCCTCTTGCCTTTGTGCAGTTTTGCTATCATTGCCTGCAGCTCTCAAACTCCCTATGGGGTCCCACCCTTCTTGCCAGCTCAGGGCCATTTTGTCACCAAGCTGGCACCAGTTATTGCCTCACATTTCTGTAAGTCTTGCTTCCTTTGCAATTATTTTCTAGGTAGTGCAGATAGGGGACTTCTCAAAGTGCCTACAGCATAGGACCATGTCTAATCGCCACTCCCCGCGACCCCTTCCCCCAGCTGTGTTCACTACTAATGCTGGGTGCCCTGATCCAGTTTGTCCCACTTGGAAATTTTAGGGATGTTGCAGAAGGTGAGACTGGGACTTGCTGCAAAGGGGGTCCAAGGAGTGGGGAGCAGAGCCTCGCTCCAGTTTTCCTGTGCTCCTTTAACATCTGCCCGAATTCAAGCCTCTGTCTCTTCACTCTGTAGGCTACTTCAGCAGTTTCCTAGTTGGTCATCCTGCTTCCACCCCCCTCCCCAGCCACACTCCCCTCCACCCCCAGTGATCATTCTAAAACAGCAATTAATCAATTACCAACCTTCCCAGGCCCCCAATGCCCAGATGGCCCACTCTCCTCCACTGCTCTGCAGTCATTCACAGTTTGGCCTCGGGCCCCATCCCTGTCTCCATCTCCCAAGGGACTCCCATGACCCAACAGTGCTCTTCAGCAACACTAGACAGGCTGTCCCCAGAAAAGGCCCTTATTCCTGCCATTTTCTCTGCTTGGACTGCCTTCTGCCCCATTACTCCTGGCTAACTCCTACCTACGCATCAAAGCCCAGATGAAATGTCACCTTCTCAGTGAAGCTTTCCTCAGTACGTTCTTCCAGACAGCCTCCCTTTCTTCCTTGTGCTCTCACATCACGTAGGAGCACCTAGCCTGCTTTTGGGATGTGTTTGCATATCTGGTGACCCACCCTCTGGAGCATGAGCCCTTTGTAGGGAAGGGCTGCCCTCTTCCGTCCATCAGCTCAGCAGCCATCCAGCAAATAGTTATTGAGCAAACACTGCACGAGTGTTCTCCCAAATATTTGTCAAATGAATGAATGCATTCAAGAAGAGAACACCTGTTTCTATGTGTTCCCTTTTCATCCTTTCCTTTCCTTTGATTATTTTCCAAGGAAAGCACTGTAGGATGAGAAAGTTGGGGGTGCTCTTTTGCGTACCAGTCTTAGTCCAATCTGGCTGCTGTAGTAAAATGCCACCAACTAGGTGGCAGTATATAAACAACTGAAATATATTGCTTATAGTTCTGGAGGCTGGGAAGTCCAAGATCAAGGCACCAGCAGATGGGTTTCTGGGGAAGGTCTGCTTACTGGTTCACAGATGGCTGTCTTTTTGCTTTGTCTTCACATGGTGAAAGAGGCAAGGGGTCACTCTGGGGCCTCTAATGCTCTTCATGGGAACTCCACACTCAGGGCCTCATCACCTCCCCAAGGCTCCACTTCCTAACACCATCACAACGGGGGTGAGGTTCAACATATGAAACTGGGGGTGTGGGAGATAAACATTCACATCATAGTAGCACGCATGTCAGATGCTGGGGTTACTTAACTTTTCTGGCACATGAGGACATTTCAGCCAAGTGTCCCCTGCCAGGGTCTCCTAGCCACTCAGAGAGGACCAGCAGACACAGGGTGGGGAAGTTGAAGTTTAGCCAGCTGTGCCTTCCTACCCCAAACATGCACCTTCTCTTCCCCACTGCCCACATGAGAACTTCAAGTTATTGTATTAATGGCCACGTGTATTGTTCTTAACAGAAGTTACTCTATTTGTCAAAAGACTAAGAAGAAAGACGTACCTTTCCAACATGGCTAAGGTAGGTTTCAGCCAAGCAGATAGGAGGGAACAGAGCAGTTTCCTGAAAAGAGGTGAAAGCTCTAAGTCCCTGTTAAGAGTGAGTGGTTGCTCTGTCCATCTGGAGGGCAGAGGGCAGGCAGGGTGGCCTTGCCTGGCCGCTAGCAGAGGAGTCCAGGTGGGCCCCCGTGACTCAAAGCTAGAAGCCTGCCCCCTTTCCACCCATCCTCAGGAAGGCTCCAATCTTCTGGCTCTCTCAGGGCAGGAGGGAAAGCAGGTCAACACTTAAAAGATGCCGATGGCTGGGCGTGGGGGGCTTATACCTGTAATCGCGGCACTTTGGGAGTCCGAGGCAGGCAGATTACTTGACATCAGGAGTTCGAGACCAGCCTGGCCAACATGGCAAAACCCTGTCTCTATAAAAAAAAAAAAAAAAAAAAAACGAAAACTAGCTGGGCATGGTGGTGTGTGCCTGGAGTCCTAGCTACTCAAGAGGCTGAGGCAGGAGAATCTTTTGAACCTGGGAAATGGAGGTTGCAGTGAGCTAAGATTGTGCCACTGTACTCCAGCCTGAACAACAAAACGAGACTCCATCTCAAAAAAATAAAAAAATAAAAAGATGCCAGAGGGAGGCTCCACACAGAGGTGCCAGTGTCAGAGGTAACAGGGCCTATGACAGACAGACAGACACACCCTTCTCCCGTGTGTGTGGCCCGTGGACTCAGTGTGGCCAGGCCGCCAGTTACTTCAGCTCTGACCTTTTCAATCCTGGGGTGATTTAGAGAAAGGTTGAGAAGGGCTGAAGAAAAGATTCTATGATGCTGGCACCCAGCTCATGGGCTACCAGGAGTCCTCTCTCACATCCTGCGAGTGCCCTATCAGGATAGGGCCTGGGGACCATCACCCTGCTCCAAATCAGTCTCCAGTGGCAGGATCCCAGCTGTGGCTTCCATGACCCTGAGCTGGGCCCCATCCTCCCAGTGCAGAGCCCTCCCCAGACTCTGAGCTCAGAGGGGTTGTGTCCCACTGCCAGTCACAGCCAGTCCTGTTCTCCAGGGCTCTCACAGTCCTGACTCAGTCGGTCTGGAAATGACCCGGCAGTGCGCTCTTCCTCTCAACATAACCAGAGCAGTAAGCGTGGGTTCTGAAACCTGTCCCTGCTCTAAGCCTTATCTTAGAGCAGGAAAGGCATTCCCTCAGGAAAGTTACTTCACGCCCCAAGAGCCCTCAGTGTCCTCCTCTGTAAAAGGGAGGGGTAACTCGTGCCTTCTCACAGGATTGCTGTGAGGATCACCAGGTGCATCCCAGGCAGTCGGACAGTGTTGGGGACTAGATTGTCCCCATTTGACAGCTGAGGATATCACCTCCCAGAGGCCAAATTCCTTACGGCCAAGGCTCCCATGAAGAAGGGACAGCCAGCTTCCGAATCCCACAGCCGCTCCCTCAGGATCAGTGCAGGCTCTACCTACACCTTCCTTGCAGAGGCTCAATCCCCGGGTTCCCTCGCTAGAGTCATTCGGGCGTGGGGTGAGTGTGGTGCAGAGAAGCAGCAGCAGCAGTGCCAGACAGCCCTGAACGCGTCTTCCTAGAGATTCGTTCTTTCTTCTTCCAGAAGGGCAGTTCTAGAATGCGTGCAATTTTAACCTTTTCATTCTTGTTTAAGATTCATTTTTAATGGGTAATACCCGCATCAATGTTTCTTTCTCCCCCACAACAAAAATCTTGGCAATTTGGGGGAGAGTTAGGTAAAAATAAAATGACAAGATTGAATTAAGTATTATGCCTCCCCATTATCTTTAGACTATGCGAATGGTATTGAAAAGTAAGAGGCGTGTCAGTGTTTTGAAGTCAGATCTGCAGGCCATCATCAATCAAGGCACTTTGGCTACTTCTAAGAAAGCCCTGGCAAGTGACCGGAGTGGTGCAGATGAACTGGAGAACAACCCAGAGATGAAATGTAATCTTCCTTCTGCAGCTTGCTTTATTGGCATGTTGGGCATAGATCTGGGGCTAGCATGGCCATCATTAACTCATGAATTTCTTAATAGGGATAGAACTTTATAACTCCGATGTTCTAAGTTTCCTGCTCACAGTTCTCTTCCTGTAGTGGGGTGATGAACACCCCAGGGAATGCCCTGTCCCTGTGCTCCCAGGACCTACCCCAGGGCCAGACAGGGCAGCAGTGCTGATACCTGTTAGTTGAGTTAATTAACGATCAGATGAGTGTGCTTGCTGCTTGACAGTATTTATCTCCAGAATATCTCCTGTGGGGGAAAAGTTTAGTTTCTGCATCTGTGTTGTACACACACAGACTCCTGTGTCTCTTCAATCATGGTAAATTGCCTTGAGCTAGATGTCTGCGTTGACACATTCTCCCGTCACTCTTGTTACTTGCAATGTGAAGTTTAACAATGGTGCTTTTACCATATTTCATTACCTTCCAAACAAGTGACAGGAAGCAGGTGGATATTCTTGCCATTTGCTATTGATCCTTGTCATTGTTTTTCAAGAAAAAAATCCCCCTTCCATAAAGAGCTTGCATTGCTGGCTGGTGTGTGTTGTTGCGTCCTTGGGGAGCGAACGTAATGGCAGAAGGAGCTCTCCAGACTCAGAGATGACCTGGGAGGCAGGGAGCTGCAGGATGGTTACCGATTATGAATTATGGGCATCTCTAGGCCCTCCTATGATGGCTACAGGGAGGGTGCCAGGCTCTCCTGTGTGTGCCCTTTCCAAACACTCACTGCTGCGATGCCCCAGGTAAGTCGAATGGCCTCTCCCTCTATGGGCATAACTCCTTGCTAGTACTCTCAGCTGTGTCCACAGCTGCCCTCTCAGTTCCCATGAACCCCTTCAGGCTGTCAG
Source organism: Pongo pygmaeus (assembly GCF_028885625.2). Taxonomy (NCBI): domain Eukaryota; kingdom Metazoa; phylum Chordata; class Mammalia; order Primates; family Hominidae; genus Pongo; species Pongo pygmaeus. Next base: position 32,458,830 of record NC_072385.2, on the reverse strand, counting down.
CTGTGTCTTAGTCACCCTGGGCCACCCAGCATTGCACTGGCCCACAGGAGCACTTCAGTGTTTTGTGACTTGATGGGTACAGAATTCAGGAGTACACAAAAGCACCACCTGTAAATTAGCCCATCCTCTTTCTTTCACCTTGCAGTAGGGCTGGCCTTGGTAGGGTTGTGCCAGTTATTAAAATACTAAAATATATCCCTAGTTGTTGGTAAATGACCTTTGCTCCCCTCCACTGTCCTGTTCCTTGATAGTGTCCCCTGGCTGACCCCAATTCCAGATCCTCCCACAGGGCACTTTTTTTTTTCTCACCAGTCCAGCAACTAAAAGGTTAACACTTAATCCGGCAGGCTTCAGAGCTATTAGTAGGATTCCTAATTCTGATTAGTAATTCTGCAGTTCTGATTAGTAGGAACCCAAAAGGTCCCCTTCCCAACGTGCTGGCTAACCAAAACCCCCTCTTACCCCCAGCTGGATCACAGGGAGTCCCAGGAAGGCATGAGACCCCCCACTCCCAGGTGCGTTCCAGACTGCCCACTGGTCTGGCCAGGGCTCCTGTGCTCCTACTGGCATCTTCGTGAGTCCCAACAGGAAGATGCAGAGTTCTGCAGGGAGATAGCAGACTGTCAGCCACTGCTGATACCTGCAGGCAAATGCTTCCACTTCCAAGTCCAAGCGTACCTCCACCAAGCCTCAGGGGGGCCACTGCAACCGACTCAATTTTCCAAACTCTGCTTGGTATGCAGAAGCACTCAAAAAGCTGGGAAGGCCAAAGGCTGTTCTTTCCCTGTCAGTGCTACCTGTGCAGGTGGGGGATCCAGAACCTGACGTCACACCAGGCTCCACCTAACTGAGTGCATAACCGCAGGCAAGGCGCTCACCCTCTCTCAGCAGCTTTGATGTATGTCTGCCATCACTTCAATGACACTAATAAACCAGCCCTTTTATGAAGATGGCAAGGGTAGGTGAGGTCATGTCTGTATCGTGCAATGAGCTCATCTGAAGACAAGGTCTGGATAATTGCAAGGTGTAGTTATGGTTTCAAAATATTTCTGTTTCAACAAGTGGCAGAGGTGGCTCACAACAGCTATGTCCATGTAATTCTGAATAGATGACCGCAGAGGTGACAAAGCCAGCCTCAGGACATCCTCTGTGTTCACAATGAGCGTGAGGCCCTGGGGAGTCCCTTCGAGCTATTGTTCAGTGATGTTCCCAGGTTACCCAGTACACAAATACCTAAGAGAAATTCTGCTCTGCTGCATGCAGTCTTTAGTTTGTTTATTTTGTGTCTTTGCAGGTTTAAGAAACTTAATTTCTTTGCTGGGAACATCAACAGATCTCAGGGTATTCCTCAGCTGTCTGTCTTCACATCTGCAAGCATTTGTGTTCCAGGTAGGAAGCTGTGACTTAAAAAAAAAAAAAAACAAAGTGTGTTGACCATTCTAGATAAATGAGTGCCCATTGCCTAAGGGATGGGAAAGAGGCTTCTTAGGCTCTGGTCGGAAATGTGTCAAAGCTGGCCTGGGTGTGAGGGCAGGGGATGGCCTCGAACTCTGTAGCAGGTGGAGAATGGGGGTCTGGGGGAGCACATCACACAAGTGTGTGTGTGTGTGTGTGAGTGTGTGCATATGTTTGGGTGTGTGGGAGTGTGTGTGGAGGGGTGAGCCTGTGGTGAGCATGTGTGTCAGGGTGTGTGTGAGCATGTGTGTATGTGGGTGTGGTGAGCATGGTGTACAGGTGAGTGGGTGTGCATGAGCGTGTGCAGTATGTGTGTGGGTGTTTGAGCATGCATGGAGGAGTGTGTGTACAGGTGAGCATGTGTGTGCAGTGTGTGTGAGCATGTGTGTAAGTTGGTGTGGGTGACTGTGTGTGCAGGTGTGTATTGCAGCAAAGGGAGTGTGGAAAAGGAGGAGGGGTTTTGTCTGTTTCAGGGGGAGAACAGCCCATGTTTTGCAGACATGTTCCAGTAAAATGTCTGGCTTGATTTCAAAAGCCCAAAGATGGTTTCGTTGTGGATATGGTTAGGTTTGATCCTTCCGACCATCGTGACTCTTGGGAGTTGCTTCAGTGGGGTCCTGGGCTTGATTTTCATCATCCTCCATGGGGGCAGTGGAGAGCTGAGAATGCCTTGAGAGAGGTCACGGTCCTTCACTCCATGGGCCCAGGGCAGGTGGGGAGAGCTAGGGGCTGCGGGTTAAAACCTACAGGGAGGCCGGGCACGGTGGCTCACATCTGTAATCCCAGCACTTTGGGAGGCCAAGGCGGGAAGATCACGTGAGGTCAGGAGTTCAAGACCAGCCTGGCCAACACAGTGAAACCCTCTCTCTCCTAAAAATACAAAAATTAGCTGGGCATGGTGGCACACACCTGTAATCCCAGCTGCTCAGGAGGCTGAGGCAGGAGAATCGCTTGAACCTGGGAGGCGGAGTTTGCAGTGAGCTGAGAGCCACTGCACTCCAGCCTGGGCAACAAAAGACTCCGTCTGGCCGGGCATGGTGGCTCAAACCTGTAATCCCAGCACTTTGGGTGGCTGAGGCAGGCAGATCACAAGGTCAGGAGATGGAGACCATTCTGGCTAACACAGTGAAACCCCGTCTCTGCTAAAAAAATACAAAAAAATTAGCTGGGCGTGGTGTCATGCGCCTGTAATCCCAGCTACTCGGGAGGCTGAGGCACGAGAATCACTTGAACCTGGGAACTGGAGGTTGCAGTGAGCTGAGATCACACCACTGCACTCCAGCCTGGGGGGCAGAGCAAGACTCTGTCTCAAAAAACAAACAAACAAACAAACAAAAACACCTAGGGGGAAATGAGGCAGCCCGGGCCCCACCTCTTGAGACTTTGTGCTTGCCAAGGCTGAAGTGGTTGGGAAAGGCTTCGAAGAGAAGGTGGGACTTAAAACTGGGATATGAAGCATGTGTAGGATTAAAATAAGCTGAGAGAGGGGGATCGGGCATTCAAGAGCAGGAGTGAGTTTACCTAGGAAGGAAGGAGCAGTCCACACTGGTGGAGAGAACAAAGACTCCGAGGGCCTGGGGCTGGGAGCGTGGCTCTGAGCTTTCTCTTTAAGCTTCTGGCCATGTTGCGGCCACTCCCTTGTGCCACCTGCCTGGCCTTGTCTGTATCCCTGAACTCTCAGTTGAGAAGACAGAGGAGAAATAATCACTGAGACCAAGAAGACTGCAGGGGACTTTGGGATTTTCGACCTCCTAGGTATGAACCAGAAAAATCCTCAGGAAGGAGCTGGAAAGCCAGTTCCAACCCTTGGCAGGTGCTTGGTCTCATATGCTTCTTGAAAATAATTATCCCAGATTCTGTATGGTTTTTATTCCTCCTGTTGATCTTAGGCAAAGCTTATTTTTAACAGCAGTGACCATGTCCAGAGCTGGATGGCTACTGAGACATTTATTCATTCGCTAGCCAAAGGCTTATATTATACATCCTCACAGACAGGAGCTGTCCATTGTCTGTTCCTTAAGTGGAAACTAGAACTCAGCCTCCAGCATTAATCAGATGAACCCACTGAGATCATCACTGCCAACGCTGCCGTCCTACATTGTAAACCAGAGGGCTGTGTGTTTCCCAAGTCTCCATCATTGTGCCTTAAGCCTTCACAAAGGAGGCACATTAGAAAAATGGTGTTTTTGTAACTGTGTGCCTTTGAAGGTCTTGTTTTTGTAAAATAGCTTGGCTGATCTTTACAAAACCAGATTATTGTCAATCAAATGCTCAGACTATTAAGATGCACACCCTTGGGCTTGTCAGAGATGCCCCATGGCTTCAGTTAGCATCTGGCAGTCAGTGAGCAGAGGGCAGTTCGGGCCCTGGAGGAGCTTCTATGTTGGGGGACATAAAGTGCCACACTGTGGACGTGACGGGAAGAACGCTCAATGGTGTTTATGCTGACTTTCAAACATTTGTGCAGAGAGAGCCCTGGTCACTCAGAGCTGCATCCCCCGATGCTTTTAGGAAGTATCCCTGTGGGTTGTTTTTTTTTTTAATTGAGATGGAGTCTTGCTCTGTCACCCAGGCTGGAGAGCATCGGCGCAATCTCAGCTCACTGCAACCTCCGCCTCCCAGGTTCAAGCGATTCTCCTGCCTCAGCCTCCGGAGTAGCTGGGATTACAGGTGCCACCCCGCCCGGCTAATTTTTGTATTTTTAGTAGAGACGGGGTTCTGCCATATTGGCCAGGCTGGTCTCGAACTCCTGACCTCAAATGATCCACCTGCCTCTGCCTCTCAAAGTGCTGGGATTATAGGCGTGAGCCACCGTGCCCAGTATGATCCCTGTGCTTTTGTACTCTCATTGTCCCTTCAACATAAAACCCTCTGCTGAACACCGATGGGAAGGGCTCCTCCCAAGAGTCCATCTCAGATGGTGAGGAGCACTGAGGAGGAGGATGCTACTGAAAGGACCTCACGTCCCCTGAAGCTCAGGGCCACCTTCTGGTGTGCCAAGGGTTTCGCTGGGGCAGAAGGGAAAAGAAGCCATGACAAGAAAGGGCATTCTTTGTTTATAGCCAGGCTCTCTATTTCTTCCTCAAAGACATGTGGTGGAGCTGTGGTGGGTCCACAGGCATGTGACTGAGGATGAGAAGAGGCTTGGAGCATGCATATCAACAGATGCATTTGAAATCCATGACTCATGGCTTACAGATGGCTTCAAGTGTGGTCCAAGGCTGCTCTCTGTCTGGGTAGAGGGAATCTCTTAGTCTGCATGCAGCAGCATCTTATTGGTATACAGTTTAGTGCCAGTGAGGCTGTCAGATGACCTTGGTTCCACTGGGTGCAGGAGCTGGGACTTTCCAGTTTGGAGCTTGCTTACACAGCAAGCATGACGACCAGCTTTTCCAAATAGGCACCACTGCTTTTCGTTATTATGGGATTCTGTGCCACTTTTCCACAATCAGATTTGACATGCAGAAGTGCAGGAATAAAACAGCCCCTGCCCCTCTTGATGGCCATTCCCAAGTGGACTTCAATGAGGCTGTCCCTACGGTGTTTCTGTGTCACACATCATAAGTGACCTCTTTTGAAAAACTGTGTGGTGCTGGGCATGGTGGCTTATGCCTCTAATCCCAGTGCCTCTGGGAGGCCGAGGCAGGAGGATCACTTGAGCCTAGAAGTTAAGGCCAGCTTGAGCAACACAGTGAGACCCTTATCTCTACCCACCCTCCCCCCAAAAATTAAATTAGTCATGCACAGTGGTGCATGCCTGTAGTCCCAGCTACTGAGGAGGCTGAGGTGGGAGGATCCCTTAAGCCAGGAGTTCGAGTCTGCAGTGGGCCAAGATCGTGCCACTGCATTCCAGTCTGGGGAACAGGAAGACCATGTCTCAAAAAAAAAAATTGCTTTTTTTTTATTTTAAGAGAAAAAGTAAGCCAATTTCCTACCTCCCTCCTTCTCTCCACCAACTTTAAAGGGCTCTGCCCTGGAACCATCTCCATGGAAGACAGAGAAAGACCAGACATTGGCCCGTTATTTCATCTTCGTCTTCTCTGGCTCTTTAAAAATGCGTGTGCATGACAAATGTGTGCATTTGAAACATACTCCGCTTCTTGATTTTATCACAAACTACAGCATTTTTCTCACAAACACTTAACAGCCAAGCAGAAGCAAAGAAGAGTTTATCAAATTGGCCGCCAGCTTCCAGCTGAGATGGAATCTTCTTCTCACTGCTGTGAGCAAAGCCATGACCCTCTGCCACGGAGATAGTTTTGGTAAGTCAGAAAATAAGAAAATATTTTGTATTCTACCTTTTAAAAATCTCATTATGGCATAAGTATTTTCCGTATTGCTATGTAGAATCCAGCCATCTTCTTTTAACCTTTTTATGTAAAATATAACATAGATGCAGCAAACCATACAACACGATAGTAATTTTTATTTTTCGTGTCAGTGTGATAGTCTGTCAAACAGATGGACCATGCTTTTCCTTCCTGTTTCATCATCGTTAGACACACAGGAAGCCTCTCCTTGTTCTTGAATTATGAGCTTTGTGACATTTAGAGAAAAGCACCGAGAGAGACAACTGAGATGGAGCACAAAATGGATTCTTTGAAGCACTCATACTTAACTCTCAGGAATAATGATTAAGTTGCCATTGTCTGCAGATGGTAGAGAGAGTGAAGTAATGTTCATTTTGCAAACTTCCTGGTCAAATCCCTGGTCTTCCTCTGTTGGGGAAGGTCACATCTTTGATGCAATTGCCTTATAAAAAGGGTTGTAGGGGTTGGGTGCTATGGCTCACACCTTGTAATCCCAGCACTTTGGGAGGTTGGGGCAGGTGGATCACCTGAGGTCAGGAGTTCGAGACCAGCCTGATCAACATGGTGAAACCCTGTCTCTACTAAAAATACAAAAATTAGCCGGGCGTGGTGGTGGACGCTTGTAATCCCAGCAACTCGGGAGCTTGAGGCAGGAGAATCACTTGAACCTGGGAGGCAGAAGTTGCGGTGAGCTGAGATCGCACCGTTGCACTCCAGCCTGGGTGACAAGAGCGAAACTCCACCTCAAAAAGAAAAAAAAAAACAAAAAGGATTATAGGAAGGGAAGTTCACCACTCAGCCCACCAGCTTCATGGACTGGATCGTTCCTTCAAAAGGTATTTCATGCTTCCCAGGCACCTTCCTGGGCACTGGGCATACAGCAGTGAAAAGATAAAGTCTCCACTCCTATGAGTTTGCACAGTAGTTATGGCAAGTGATCCCTGCACAGAGAGCTGCCAGATGCTCTCACAGCAAGAAGGAAGAGAAAGCAAGCCCTGTTAGACCAGCTTTGCAGACACCCTGGAGCTCCTGAGGGCTGCTGCTATCAGCTGCCATATAGGTGACACTCACTTATAGTGGGACTTTTCCCTTCACTGAAGTCCAGACTGACTCTGCTTTATGCTCCTGCTCTTCCAGAGCAGAGAGACAGCAGAGAGACATGCATCATGGGAAGAAATCTAGCCCTGAGCCGGGTATGGTGGCTCACACCTGTAATCCAAGCACTTTGGGAGACTGAGGCACACAGATCTCTTGAGCCTGGGAGTTTAAGACCAGCCTGGGCAATATGGTCAATCCCTGTCACTACAAAAAAAAAAAAATACAAATACAAAAATTAGCCAGGTGTGGTGGCCCAGTAGTCCCAGCTACTTGGGAGGCTGAGGTGGGAGGATTGCTTGAACCAGCAAGGCAGAGGTTGCAATCAGCTGAGATTGGGCCACTGCACTCCAGCCTGGGTAGCAGAGCCAGACTCTGTGTCAAAAAAGGAAAAGAAATCTAGTCTGTAGTTGTTACTTTTCCCAGTCTACCTTCTCTGTACCTCCACATGAAATCAATGTATTCACACCAGTTTGAACAATGGTTTCAAGACTTGGACTATGATTTTCCAAGGTTAAATAAGCCAGACGATGTTGTCAGGCTCACTTCAGGCAAGGTCATGCCTTCCACAGGGACAGTGATCTCTCACCCAGATCCGTGGAGGAATAGAGCACTACTCAGGGAAAAAACTGTGAAGGGCTTTTGAAATGGATGAAAAGATTACTTGAAATGGACAAAAGGCTTTGAAATGGACAAAAGGTTGGCACAGCCTTCTGGGTTATCTCTACATTCCATTGTCTTTGAGTTATTTTTACAGCTCTGTATGTTGCAGCAAACCGACAATGCAGATGACCCTCATCCACAGAAATACAAACTAGTTGTGTCAGGTGGTTGTGATTGATGCTGCCTTGAGGACAGATCCCTTTTGCATCTATTTGTTACTGTCAGCATTCTTTTCTGTCTATAGTATATAGTTAGTACTTTGAATTCTCTTTTGAACCAGTGACAACATCTTACTGATGTAGCGATAAGATGTAATACATCATTTAATTAGTGAGTTAAATAAAACCTTTGATATGTCCTTTTCTCTTTTTTCTTCTTGAGATGGAGTCTCGCTCTGTCACCCAGGCTCTGTCACCCAGGCTGGAATGCAATGGTGCGATCTCGGCTCACTGCAACCTCTGCCTCCTGGGTTTGAGTGATTCTCCTGCCTCAGTCTCCCGAGTAGCTGGGACTACAGGCACATGCCACCCTGCCCGGCTAATTTTTTGTATTTTTTAGTGGAGACGAGGTTTCGCCTTGTTAGCCGGGATGGTCTCGATCTCCTGGCCTTGTGATCTGCCCGCCTCGGCCTCCAAAAGTGCTGGGATTACAGGTGTGAGCCACTGTGCCTGATGTGTCCATTTTATATCTGTATAAGAGTCATGGTTTTACCTTTATTTAATACTTATCTTTTAACGATTGCAATAGGCCAGATTTCCCCCTCTGTTTCTCAAGCAAACATTAATGATTGTTTTCCTTTCTGGGAGCACAAAGTCCTTGGGATTTGGAACATTCAGCTAAGTCACATACCCTCTTGCCTCTCTGATGACAGCACTTGCAGGCGCACCTGAGAAGACACCTGTCACAGGTGGAAAGCCAGCTGGCCTCCTTACCCACTTCCCACACAAAAAGCTGCAGCCACAGGGTCTGCAAGAGGGGTAACGCGCTACGTTTCAAACACCACGAAACAGCAGCAGGGCTCCCTCTGCACGCTGCCCCCATTTCCTCCCACCCCTTCTGGACATTCCTGTGGATCATACATGGGGCACAGTGAGGTTGAGGGGTACCCTCTCCAGCTCTGGGAGCAACACCCAGTTCCCTGTAGGGTTTGCTTTCCTCCCATCTCACACCAGATGGATTTTAAGTTCCTTTTCATGGCTTAGGCTGTTTAGCTCTTGGTCCTTTCTGTCCAAAAGCTGCCCTGCCAGGGGTTTTCTACTGATGGATGCTATGTAAGAGGCCCACCCAGGCCTCTTCTGGGTAAGCTATTGGAACGAGGCTCACTTACACAGGTGTTAGCCCCAGAAAAGTTGTTAGTTTCACAGTGATTTGTTTATTGTCTGTCGATCAAATGTATTCATTTTTGGTTATTATCTAAATGTAGGCTCCTGGCATCTGTTTCACTTGCTGCTTTTGGAATATGTGATTCATATACTTCAGTCATGCCTAGAGGAGGAAGAGGAGGAGGAGGACATGGGGAATGTCAAGGAAATGCTACCAGATGACCCGACTCTCAGCCAGCCAGATCAGGCACTTTCCCACCCTCTGAATTCCTCACTGTCGCAGGCGTGTGCCAGCCCCAGCGTGGAGCCACTGGGGGTGATGCTGACACACATGGGCCACGGCCGATATCCCGTGGGTGTGAGCAACATGGTCCTCAGGATCCTGGGCTTCTTGGTGGACAGTGCCACGGGCGATAAGGTAGGGACACCAGGACCCCCTTCCACACAGCTGTTTCAAGGGGAATAAGAGCCATAGGTGATTAGGAAAACCCTCAAGATCACTTTGTCCAAACAATGATAGAGGATTCTACAATCATCTTTACCCTAGGCGATTTTGCTGGGGATGAGTTTAATTCACTGTCTGTTGATTACTGGTCAGCTCAGGTTTGTGGGACATTGATAGATGCCTGGCATGATTAGAAGTGTGGGCCATCTGATGGCCTGGGTATTTATTGCCTTCCCAGAGTGTGCCTGGCCTGGTGAGACTAACTCAGCAATAGCACACCACTGACATCTGAGTGGCATGCACTGAAAATTCCCCTAGTGTTCAAAGACAGGAAACGTCAAATAGTCTGAACAGAGGATTTTGAAAAGATTACATTGGGATACCTGTTGAAAGATACAAAAATTAGAGTTACTATTTACCTAGCACCTACTATATAGCCCTTATGTATGTTATCTCGAAGCCATGCCATCCTGTAGAATATTTGTTCTTGTCATTGTCATTTGATGGATGAGGAAACTGAGGCTCACAGAAGCTGAGTGACTTGCACAAAGTCACACAGCAAGGAAATGCGAGGAAATAGTGGAACAGAGATTGGAGCCCCAGCCTGCCTGATCTCAAGTCCATTCTTCACCTACAACCCTAGACAGGAGGTTGTTTTATGCCCTGAGGAGTGCAGGACACAGGTTGTAGAGGTCGGACATGGGCGTCAGTACCATGAAGCAGAGCTGGACTGATGGAGGAACAACTGAAATGCCTCCATTGAGGAGTGGGGAGTGGGCTGGTTAAAAAAAAACTGACAGCAATTGTCTTAGGGCTAATTTCTCTGCACACGTTTGATGTTTAGCTGCTATTCATCTTCTTTTTGTGCCCACAAGTTCCCCCTCTCACACAGATGAGTTGTGCTTAGTAGGAAATTGAAGTAGGTGCAATCATTCACCCCGAAGCAGGTTAATAGTGGTCTTGGCCGTGGCAATGAGTCACAGCCTAAAACTCTTCATGCCTTAGAGTCCGCAGAATAATAGGAAGCTTCCAGGGCCCTTTCCTTCTTGAGCAAACTCTCATTCCGAGTTCTCCGATTGCAGAGATCCTGCACACCTGTTATTGAGCAATGCTTGGACAAGACACCTCCCTAGACCAAAAAAAAAAAAAAAAAAAAAAAAAACAGGAGCCAGGGAAATGCATCTCAATGCATCTCTCAGGTTTACCAGTTCTCTATCTGTATTTGGTCTTTGTTTCTCACTTTGAGATAGTAAGTCACATATCCAGCTGCATTCAGTGCTCTCTGTGAGGTAGATTCCAATGTGTGTCTGTAAATGAGAAACTCACCTCCTCCACGAGTGTACATGTGAAAAGAGCAGACATGGTTGATGAAGCATGCAGCAGTGAAACACTGACCCCAACTTGGGGGTGCTAATGAGAGCTGGGCCTCCTTAGCTGGCAGCAGCTAAGGCGCTTTCAGGAAGCAGGTGTTTCTAGACAGTTGGCAGAAAGAAGGCCCAGTTAGTTCTGAAGAGGCAATGGCTTGGCTAGGCTATGCCTAGGAGAATGGCTCTCCCTGCTGCTGTACCTGTGGCAGAGCCCTCCAAGGGCCACCAGTGGAAAGCACCTGAGTGTACTCTGGAGCATTCTGAGGAGCCCTAGCAGGGCCAGCATTCATGCTGGGCTGCAGTGTTCAGCTCCAAGTGAAAGCAAATTCTTTGCGCTCACCAGCTGGAGCAAGAGGTCAGCGCGTAGCATGACAACTTGTTAAAGGAAAAACAAAAACATCTTGCAGTGACACTTGTTAAAGCACCGTAAGGGAGGCTTTATCTGTAAGGAAGGCTTCATTCAGTACCATCTCCACAGGGCTTTTGCAGCCCGGGAGGGAGATTGGGCTTAACTCTGAGTACAGCAGGGACAGGGTGGCGGGAGCGGAATTTATAGCCTAGGAGCCGGCTGGGGGGTCAGTGGATGGGAACTTACTAAGAAGAAATGTCAGAGGTAAGGGGGATTCTGGCTAAACCCACCTAAGAGGATTCTTGTAGAAGTCCAGCCAGCTGGGGTGACCAGACATCACCTGGAGGCTGGCAGAGGATGAGGAAACTGATCATATATGGAGATGGGGCATTCTTGCTAAAGTGACTCAGCAGGGTTCTTGCTAAACTGGATTTTACAAGAAAGTGGGTAAAGGAGAAGGTTCAGGAGCCAGAATAAAGTTCAGCCAAGCGGAGAATGTTAGTCAAATGATATACACATTTATACAGTAAATGTGTATATATTAGTCAGCAAGGTAACCAGGAGTAAGCTTTTACCTCTTCAGGCACAGTTAGAAGGCGTGAAGAGCAGACGCTGACAGTCTTCTGTAGCTGAACGTTTAAATGCATCTTTTCATCTCAGTGAAATAGGTGTTATCATCAACCCTATTTTACAGCTGGCATAACTGAGGATCTTGAAGGGGTTGGGTAATTTTCCCAAGGTCACCTCACTAATCAGTGGAAGAACAGGAATTTACACCTCCACAGATCCTTCCAAGACTGTCCTTCTCAGCATTCTCTCTCTCCCCCAAAGTGTTTTCTGCCATCTGCTTTAATTCCATAATTGGTCACTTGGGACTAATTACTAAAAATACCTTCAAGTCTGATATGGGCAATCCTAGCACGTACATTTCTGGGTTCAAATTCTACTTCTTCCCCTTGTTAGCTAGAACGTTGGACAAATTGCTTAACTTATGGGGATACTCATGTCTAATTCTATAGGGCCATTATGAGGTTTAAATGAGTTAATTGTTGTAAAATGCTTAGGCTATTTCCTAGAATATAGTAAGTACCCAGTAACCACTGGTCATCATTATTATTGCTCCACCACTGCCTCCTAAGCTGAGCACTTTCTCTTAACACTCTTGGCCCAATCCCTTAGCTCCTCTGAAGGTCCTTGCAATGAGGTTTGACCTATATTTAATGGGTGGAAACAATAGAGAAGATATTAAACACTTAATTGAACTACATAATAAAGCAATACAAGCAGACAAATGTCAGGTAATCCAAGGTCATACACATTAGAGATTAATTAAACCTGCTTCTGTTCATTCCTGCCTGCTGAATTAGCTATAATGACTTAAACAATCACACCAAAAAGTTACGCTCATCTGATTTTCATTGCATCCATTATTCAGCACTTGCACTCATCATCAACAAAAAAGCACACCCTGCGTGTCCCATCTGCATTCATCTGCCACCATTTAACACCCTGTTCAGCTGCACAGCTGTGGCAGCCTCATTCCCTGAACAATTTAGCACTGGCCTGCACCTCCGGTAACAACTAAAGTCAGCATTCTGGATTGCCATACCCATCTGTCCCTCTTCTACATTCTAGCGGCGTTCAAAATAGTCAGATGCCAAGGCATGTTTAAGAATAAAGTGAAAAACTATACTGATATCAAATAACGAATTTAGGTCATGTACTCCAGGATTACAGCAGAGCAAAACAACATTTTTTAAGTGTCTCTTCACCTCTAAGATAAAGGTGAAAACAATTTTTTGAAAAAGAAGAAAAACGCCTTTTCATTGGTGGTGATGGTTTTTGTTGAATTTAGAGGAGGAGTGAGACATACTTTCATGAACCTTGCATTTGAAGTTAATGGTGCACACATCTCTGTCAAAGTATACTAGCTTATAGGAGGTTTATTCATGAAATCAGACCAAGTGAATACATTTCTATTGGTTTTAAAGTAGTCATGGCCAAGTTTCCTGGAGCTAAGGGAGGGATGGTACATTCACCATTCTCAGATAGGAAGACTTACTTGCTCGTCAGGTGAAGTGTCTGAGGAGAGCTTCAGCTAACTTAGAACCTCCCCATCTCTCGAATCTGTTACTTCCCAATTGAGTCACCAATACCAGATTGCTGATGGATGGGGGAAGGAGAGCCTGTGTGGGAATTTGAACCGACTATGTCAGCTCCAGAGACTTGTTGAGAATGCGGGGATTAGTACCTGTCTTGAGACCCCCAAATTGATGGGGGGGTCTGCAGCCACATGGAGACCGTGGGTGCCTTTCATAGGCTCCCTCCCAACTTTCACGACTCATCTGCTTTCTCCAGTGTCTGTTAAGGAAGAATGTTGGTTTGCTCTCATGAGGACATTTCTCACAAACTGCAAAGCCCTCTTCCTTTCCCTAAAGAGAGCCCATCAGCTCCCTGCCCCTGCACCATCCCTGCCTTGCAAAGCCTCCCACTGAGTCCTCACTGGACCCTGAGTGTTTTCCTGAGAAATCAGGAGTTCTCTTAGTAAGAATAAATGCATGAGCTGGGTGCGGTGGCTTATGCCTGTAATCCCAGCACTTTGGGAGGCTGAGGCAGGTGGATCACCTGAGGTCAGGAGTTCGAAACCAGCCTGGCCAACATAGTGAAACCCTGTCTCTACTAAAAATACAAAATTAGCTGGGCATGGTGGTACATGCCTGTAATCTCAGCCACTTGGGAGGCTGAGGCAGGAGAATCATTTGAACCTGGGAGGCGGAGGTTGCAGTGAGCTGAGATGGTGCCATTGCACTCCAGCTTGGGCAACAAGAGTGAAACTCCATCTCAAAAAAAAAAAAAATAATAAATGCATGAACTTCTCCTTTACATCCCAGGGTGGGACCTTGGGCTTGGTAGAAGAACTCAAATGGTAGTTCCTGCAACAAGGAATAGTATAACTGTCTCTTTTTATCTTTTCCCTTTAAACATTTCCCTCTCGCAGCTCATCCACGTGCTGTTGGAAGATGAAACCACCGAAAGCGCAGTTAAACTCAGCCTTCCTATGGGACAAGAAGCCCTCGTAACCCTAAAAGACGGACAACAATTTGTGATTCAGATATCAGATGTACCCCAAAGCTCTGAAGATATTTATTTCAGAGAAAGCAATGCTAATGTGTGAGATTATTTATTTGAATAGAGAATAAGAAAACTGATAGACTTGCATTCTTAAAAATATTAAATACTAAAGTTTTTCTATTGATGAAAGACGATGTTATGTATATAATAGATGTAGCATTGTCTATTTTATGTTTGTATGTATTTCAAGGAGGTGGTTTTGATAAAATATATAAACTGATTTGGAGAATAATTTTTGCCTCTGTTGCTTTTCTTTTGGGGCTGTCCGAGTATTTCTATTTTGAGACATGGCAGAAAGGAAATTTGAGAATGCTTTTCGGGAGTAAAGAAATAGTTAAGGCTCCAGAGAAAGAAAAAGTTCAAAGAATACCAACTGGTACAAGCAGTAAAATGCCAGTGGTGATATTTTTCCTCCCCTTGGTGGTGCCTCAATCAAAATAGAATTTGTAGATAGATCCCCTCAGGCAGTGAGGAACAGAAAAAAAATCAATATGATATCACTGTTAAACTCATTCACTGGTCCATTAAACACCTTTGGTTCACTATCCCGATTTTCATAAAGTGAGAGAATTTTGAATGCAACAATGTCTGCAGCAGAGGCCAGTGTCCTGCTTTGAATCACTCTTTAGTTCTCTTTTTGTAGCAAAATCCTAAAAACTGCTGAAACTAGGAATAGATCATTGTTACAGAAAATCCACTTTTATGTAACTGATTATAATATTTAAAAGGAATTTTAAAATTCGTGCTTCACATGATTTCCGGTATACATGGAAAAAATAGAGAATATTTTATTGATCTCATATTACATATGAAATGAACTAAATTTCATGTATCTTTACATATGGAATGAATTAAATTTACTTATGAAATGAATTACATTTCCCCAAATGCTTGGAAATTTTTTTAAAAACCACAGGAGCTATACGTCTGTAGATTCATTAAGAATTACTCATCTTTATGGATAAAAAAGTAATCATATTTAAGAGCCCTTTTCAACTACATTTAATATATTATCTCAAGCTATCTGGGAGGAGTTGTTCTTTGTCGAAGAATGAGTCAGAGAGATATTTATTCTTTTGCTCACTGCTCGGTGACTTTGCATGTCATGTGTTTGCTCATAAGTAAGTAGACAGTTGGTGGACTGAGTCACAGAACACAGGCAACAACAGGATCTGTAAGTGTGGGAACGGTGAGTTTTGTTTGCATGTTTTGGGGTAAACTGATTAGCTAAGAGCTAGCAGAAGTCATTCTGGGCATTCTGTCCTTGAATGCTCAAGTTTACCAAAGAAAACAATTTTCATTGTTTCTCTGTAGCGTTAGACGTTAGGATAGGGGATGCGGATGGGTAATAGCAGAGAGGAGGAGGGACTTCTGGGACTGTTGTGATTTGTATTATTACGGTTTCTTTCTTATTTGATCTTGGGGCCTGTCTAGGAGAGCCCTGATGGGGTGGGAGGGGGAGAGAATAAGGTTTGGGTGTGTTGGTTAAACGAAAATGCAAGAAGCAGAAGTTTATTGCTCACAGACCCAGAGAGGTTAGGGGCACCGAATCACTAGGAGGGCCAGGAGGAGACTGGAGGCAGCAGGGAGCTCAGCCAGCCTGTGGTTGAGCCTGTGGGACCTGCCTTTATTAAGGCCCAGGGTGCTAGTCCTTAGGCTTTCCCTTGGGACTTGTGGATCTGAGTCATTTAAAGAAAACATACATAAAAGAGGGAACTCATTTACATGACTCCAGTGTTGACCATTAGATTTTTTCCACAGCCAGCAACTGTGGCATGAGCTGGATTTGGCATCAGTGAGATGAGGAACAAGCAGGCTCTACTGCAAACACCACACAGAGAGGAGAAGTCTCACTGAAGACAAGGATGACAGGATTCAACTGGATTTCAAACAGCTTATGTCAGGTCTAAAAATGGCTGTCAAGACTACCACTCCATGAAGTCTATGCCAGGAACCCTCACGGTGCTCCCATTCTTGGGCTGGGGGCTGGCCATACAGTGTCGTGTGTTCACCTTGCGAAAATGTGTCACGAAGTTTATGATTTGACTTGATTACATTTCTGCATATGTTATATATGAAAGTGTATCTTAAAAAATACAAGGTGGCCAGGCACGGTGGCTCACGCCTGTAATCCCAGCACTTTGGGAGGTCAAGGTGAGAAGATTGCTTGAGCATAGGAGTTCAAGACCAGCCTGGGCAACATAATGAGAACCCTATCTCTACAAAAGAAAAAAATCAGCTGGATGTGGTGGCATGTAGCTGTAGTCTCAGCTACTCAGGAGGCAGGAGGATTGCTTGAGCCCAGTTCAAGACTGCAGTGAACTATGATCATGCCACTGCACTTCAGCCTGGATGACAGAGCAAGACCCTGTCTTAAAAATAAATAAATAAATGGCATTGCCCACTTTATGGGGAGTGGATTGGAGGTTCCTGATGGAAGAAAGATTAAAAAGCACACAGGAGGATTTCAAGAGGAAGCGAGCTGGGCTTGAAAAGTCACCAGGTGCAGTGGCTCACGCCTGTAATCCCAGCACCTGGGAGGCCAAGGTGGCTGGATTGCTTGAGCTCAGGAGTTTGTCACCAGCCTGGGCAACACGGTGAAACCCTCGTCTTGACAAAAAATATAAAAAATTAGCCAGGCATAGTGGTTAGTGCCTGTAGTCCCAGCTACTTGGGAGGCTGAGGTGGGAGGATAGCTTAAGTCCAGGAGGTTGAGGCTGCAGTAAGCTATGATTGTACCACTGCACTACAGCCTGGGCCACAGAGCAAGGCCCTGTCTGGAAAAAAAAAAAAAGTAGAAAAAGAGAGAAGAGAGAGAGAGAGAAAGAAAGAGATAAGAAAGAAAGAAAAAAAGGAAGGAAGGAAGAAAAAAGGAAAGAAAGAAAGAAAGAAAGGAAGGAAAGAAAAAGAAAGAAAACCACCAGGACCAACAAGCTCTGGTGTGAGAACAGAGCTGCACCTGCCTCGTAGGCAAGTCTTTGTTTTTAACTCCCAATCCCCTTCCTTGATGAGCTGAGACATGAGGCCCAGCAAAGAGAAAAATGAAAAAGAATGCAAACACATCTGTCTCACCCACCTCAGCCCTCAAATCCTAAAGCAGCTAGCAGGAGAGAGGAGAAGATGTCAACCTTCATGAAGTTTGACATTTTGATTATTACGCTGACATTTTAATTACTGAACAGAGATGGTTCCTATGATTGAAAGTAACTGGTGGTCTATTACTTGAAAGCGAACATGAATGTGAACAGGAAATCCCCCTATTCCCTACCCCAAACTTAGATTTTTCTTCAAGAGCCATAAAGAATCCACACAGCAGGTTGCAAAGATTGTTTTCTGCTTGTACCATGGATCAGTTCACTATTACAGCGTAACAAACTAATCCTTCATGGCTTAAAACAACCACCGTCTATGTATTATTCCTCACCAGTCCGCAGTTTGCTTGCGTAGCTGGTTCTGCTGTTCTAGGCTGGACTCGACAAATCTCAGCTGGGCTCACTCAGCCCTCCAAGGTTCCTGACAGGTATGTAGGGGGCTGGCTAGTCTAGGATGGCCTCAGCTGTCCTCCATGTGGTTCCCACATTCCTTCAACAGGCCAGTTCATGCATGTTCTCATGACAGGAGGGAGTCCAAGAGAGCAGACGTGGAAACACACATGCTTGTTTTCACACCTCCTTTTGCATCAAGTGTGGTCTTGTACCATTGACCAAAGCAAGTCATCTTGCCAAACTCAGAGTTAGCAAGATAAGGTACTCCTAATCGGTATGGATGCAGGGAGGTGTCAAACAATTGGAGTTGTCAACCACGTCACTCTACCGCCTACCTTATCCAGTTCAACTCACTCAAAACAACATCTAAATCATTATCCCAATTGCTCTGTTCCCAGGTGGAAATGCCCTGCTCAGGATCCTCAAGCAGCAGTGAGATCCTGGCCATCTGCAGATTCCACAATCAATCACCCCCATCAATTGTGACATTATCATGGCACTGCCCTCCATGCAACTTAATTCGATAGGAAGCAAACATTTGATCCATTAGTATGCATAGAAGCAATATGATTTTCTGAAACAGTAATTTGAAATAGGAACAATAATGAGAACCTGTACAGACAGGTATCCCCCTCGGGCACATTACTGATTGTCAATATGGTGAGTACAGAAAGAGAGGCACATCACATTTCTCTTCACAGTAATAATAGCTGCACCCACATGTATCTTGGAACATAAACGTTCACTCATGATGATAAGTTGGAAGCCCACTAACATGCTGGCAGCAGACAGATTTTTCAGAAACACATATCTGATCCAAAATTTACAGTGACGTTTTCCAAAATTAAGTATTTGTCATGTATTTTTTCTTTTACCGGGTACTCTATAAACACTTGGGATTGTAGGGGTGGAAAGCCGTGATACCTTTCCTCACCCACCATAACCGTCATGGCCAACACTCCTGTAACAAAAGGAAAAAGAGAAAAGCATAACAAATGTATTTAAAATTTAATCCCATGTATGAGGCCATTCTCACACTGCTACAGAGAAATACCCACGACTGGGTAACGTATAAGAAAAGAGGTTTAATTGGCTCGTGGTTCCACAGGCTGTACAGGAAGCATGGTGGCATCTGCTTGGCTTCTGGGGAGGCCACAGGAAACTTACAATCATGGCAGAAGGTGAAGGGGAAGCAGACACATCTTACATGGCTGAAGCAGGAGGCAGAGGGCAGGATAGGTGCTATACACTTTTAAACAATGAGATCTCACGAGAACTCACTCACTATTAGTGAGTAGTACCAAAGGGGATATTCACCCCCATGATCCAATCACCTCCCAGCGGGCCCCACCTCCAACGTTGGGGATTACAGTTAGACATGAGATATGGGCGGGGGACACAGATCCAAACTGTACCATCAAAGTTTTATGTGACATGAAAGCCTAAATAAAGACTCGCCGGGCGTGGTGGCCCACGCCTGTAATCCCAGCACTTTGGGAGGCCGAGATAGGCGGATCTCGAGGTCAGGAGATCAAGACCATCCTGGCTAACATGGTGAAACCCCGCCTCTACTAAAATTACAAAAAAAATTTGCCGGGCATGGTGGCGGGCGCCTGTAGTCCCAGTTACTCCGGAGGCTAAGGCAGGAGAATGGCGTGAACCCGGGAGGCAGAGGTTGCAGTGAGCCGAGATCGCGCCACTGCACTCCAGCCTGGGCAACAGAGCGAGACTCCGTCTCAAAAAAATAAATATATAAATAAATAAAAAGACTCAAAGACTCAGGGAAAACTGTCCATTTCCATGCTTAGGATCGGTGAGGAACGGACAACCATGAAGAAATGTGATTGGACAAAAAGTGAATGATCTAATGGTAATAGACGAGTGGGAAACCCAGCAAGGCCTGTCTGTCCAGGGTCTTCTTCCTCCTTCTGTGTGTCATTCCCTTCCCCCAGGTGTGGGGCAGGACCCCTTCTGGAATGAAGTCTCATGACCTACTCTCGGACAAGGTGGGTCTGAGAACCTCTTTATGGACAGCTCCTTTACAGGAAGGCAGAGGGAGTTACAGTCATATTTCTAGGCTTTATGGCTGGCTTTGAAGGAGAGGGGTTCTAATTTCTGTGATCCATCTTGGGGAAGAGAAATTCTAGTTTCTATGGCCTGCCTTGTGGGAGAGGGGGAGCAGGAGAAAGAAGGGTAGGAAAAGGCCAGAAAGAGATTTTGCTTCTGAGGCTCTTCCACTGTCCTTTACTTCAAAGTACTCAGCATGTCAAAGCGTTACACTGTGGGCATGACTTTCTCAACCCTGAATAAAACAGACAAATCTGTGCTCTTTATTGAACTTATGTTCCTGGTACAGGAAGACTGACACTGAGCTAATCAGGAAATAAAAGCAAAATATCTTAAGTAGATATAAGTATTATCATGAAAATTCACTGTGGGGATGGAGATGCTCTTTTTTTTTTTTTTTTTTTTTGACAGAGTCTCTCTCCATTGCCCAGGCTGGAGTGCAATGGCGTGATCTCGGCTCACTGCAATCTCTGCCTCCCAGATTCAAGCAATTCTCCTGCCTCAGCTTCCCAAGTAGCTGGGATTACAGGTGTGTGCCACTGTGCTCAACTAATTTTTGTATTATTTGATAGAGTCGGGGTTTTGCCATGTTGGCCAGGCTGGTCTTGAACTCCTGACCTCAGGTGATCTGCTCACCTCTGCCTCCCAAAGTATTGGGATTACAGGCGTGAGCCACCGCACCCAGCCTGATGCTGCTTCTTATAGGGCATTCAAGCAAGACCTCTCTCACAAGGGGTAATCTGAAAAGAGACCTGAAGAAAGTAGGAGAAAGGAAAGGTGTGAGAGTCTCCTAAAAAGGGGAGGAAAATGAATCAGAGAAGTAGGAGAGTACTACCAGGCAGGGCTAATGCCCCCTTGAAGTTAATGGCCATAAATCTGAAGTGATTAAGGAACTTCAAATCATATATATTCTCTATAGATACACTGTATATATATTTAAAATCATGTATACACTGTATATAAATCATATATACGATATATATAAAATTATATATACTATATATATATGATTTATATATATACAGACACTTCAAATTTATGGCCATTAACTAAATTATATATATATATGATTTTAAGCCTCTTAATCTCTTCAATATATATAGAATATATAATATATTGATAAAAGAAATTAAAGGCAACACAAATAAGTGCAAAGACATCCCATATTCATGAATCAGAAGACATAATTTTGTTAAACTGTTCATACTACCCAAAGGAATCTACAAATTGATTTCAATTCCTATCAAAATCCACTTAGTGGCTGGGTGCAGAGGCTCACACCTCGGAAGGCCAAGGTGGGAGGACCATTTGAGTCCAGGAGTTCAAGACCAGCCTGGACAACACAGCAAGACCCCATTTCTACAAAAAAAATAAAAAATAAAAATTAGCCAGGCATGGTGGCATGTTCCTGTCTATAGTCCTAGCTACTCCAGAAGCCAAGGAGAGACGATCGCTTGAGCACAGGAGTTTGAGGTTACAGTGAGCTATGATCATTACCACTTCACTCCAGCTCGGGCAAAAGAGTAAGACTCTGTCTCTAAAATGAACAAACAAGAAAGAATAATAATAATAATAAAAAAAAAACCCTGCAATGATATCACCTTACACCCATTAGAATGGCCATTATAAAAAATAACAACAGGTGTTGGTGAGAAGGTGGATACATTAGAACTCTTGTGCATCATTGGTGGGAATATAAAATAGTGCAGCTGTTTTGGGAAACAGTATGGAGGTTCATTAAAAGCAAACTATCTTATGATTCAGCAATCACAATTATCAGGATTTACCCAAAAGAATTCAAGACAGGATCTCTAGGAGGCATTTACACTCAAATGTTTATTGCAGTAGTATTCACAATAACTGTAAGGCAGAAACAACCTAAATGTCCATCAATGATGAATGGATAAAGAAAATATGGGCCCGATGCAGTGGCTCACGTCTGTAATCCCAGCACTTTGGGAGGCTGAAGTCAGAGAATTGCTTGAGCTCAGGAGTTCGAGATCAGCCTGGGCAACATAGTAAGACCTCATCTCTACAAAAAATAAAAAATAAAAGTGAGCCAGGCATGGTGGTGTGCCTGTAGTACCAACTTCTCAGGAGGCTGAGGATGGGGGACCACTTGAATCCAGGCAATCCAGGCTGCAGTGAGCCATGATCGTGCCACTGCACCCCAGCCTGGGCAACAGAGTGAGACCCTGACTCAAAAAAAAAAAAAAAAAAAAAGGAAATGTGATATATACATATGTGAACCCAGAAGGCTAATCAGAAACTCAAAAGAATGCAATCATTTTTGTTTCACCTATCTGTGACCTGGAAACTCCCTCCCCGCTTCAAGTCTTCCTGCCTTTGCTTCAAGTTGTCCAGCCTTTCCAGACTGAACCAATGTACTTCTTACATGTATTGATTGATGTCTCATGTCTCCCTAAAATGTATAAACCCCAGCTGTGCCCCGACCACCTTGGACACATGTCGTCAGGACTTCCTGAGGCTGTGTCATGGGAGCATCTTCAACCTTGGCAAAATAAACGTCCTAAATTAACTGAGACGTGTCTCAGATTTTGATTTTGGGGTCCCAAGATATTTTCCTTTCACACATGCAATGGAATATTACTCACCTTTTAAAAAGAATAACCTCCTGTCATATGCTATAACATGGATGAATTTTGAACATCATGCTAAGTAAGGTAAGCCAGTCATGGAAGGACAAATACTGTATAATTCCACTTATATAAGGTATCTAAAATAGTCAAACTCATAGAAACAGAGAATAGAATGGTTGCTGCCAGGGGCTGGGGGAAGGGAAAATGGGGAGTTGCTGTTCAGTGGATAAAGAGTTTCAGTTATGCAAGGTAAAATTCTAGAGATTTGCTATAGAACAGTGTTCTTATAGTTAACAATGCCGTACTGTACACTTGTTAGGAAGATAGATCTCATGTTACACTTTTTACCACATTTTTTTAAATGGGCAAAAGACATTAACATGCATTTTATAAAAGATTTCGAACTGGGCAATAAATGCATGAAAAATGATCAGCCATATTAGTCATTAGGTAAATGCAAATTAAAATAACAATGAGATACCATTGCTCATCCACCAGATTTGGTTGGCATGGGAGGGGTGCGGGGAATGGGCAAAAAAAACTAACGCTAATCTGTGTTGATGAGAATGTAGAGCTGTAACAGTAACTCTCACATTCTGACAGTAGCAGTATAAACTGGTACAATCATTTTGAAAATAAGCTTGATTTTCAAATATATATATATATATTTTCTATATATATATAAAAATATTCCTACCCATATCTTTACTACCTGGGATGCCTCTGCAAAATAGATCCCTAAATCTCTCCAGAAAGACACTATCTCTAGCTTTTCAAGGTTATTCAAACAGGTTTGGATTCTGCAGGAAACCAGGAAATCCATGGAGAATTATCTTCCAAAATTTGAGTTTGAGGGATCTGTTGAATATTCAGGGGTAAATGGCCAAAACAAACAACAATTGCTGTCATTAATGGAGCATTTACTATGTTCTGGCACAAGTTGTGTGATGGGGTTTGAAGAGTGATTATTGATCACCCTCTTAAATCCCCTTTGAGTGTGGAACTAATTTGGGAAATAAAACTCAAGAATCAGAAAGCGTAATAGAAGTAAAGCTAATGGGGAATTTTGGCCAAATAGGATTCCTATTAGGTTCTGCAACTGAACTTACTCCCTTAGTCACAGACAGGGCGGGGCGACCTCTCACCTGCTGAAGGGGCAGGACAGCTCAGGCAACACAGAAGAGAAGGGTGAACAGATCATTCAGAAAAGAATAGCTTTGCAGGGGCTGAGAAAAGCATGTTAAGCTTGCCTTTCGAAACTCATACATCATATGGGTCACTTCTCCCATGAGGAGGCAGGAGTAAGAAAATAGCCATGGCCGGGCGCGGTGGTTCAAGCCTGTAATCCCAGCACTTTGGGAGACCGATGCGGGTGGATCATGAGGTCAATAGATCGAGACCATCCTGGCCAACATGGTGAAACCCCATCTCTACTAAAAATACAAAAATTTGCTGGGTGTGGTGGCGGGCGCCTGCAGTGCCAGGTACTCGGGGGACTGAGGCAGAAAAATTGCTTGAACCCGGGAGGCAGAGGTTGTAGTGTGCCATTGCACTCCAGCCTGGCGAAAGAGCGAGATTCTGTCTCAAAAAAGAAAGAAAGAGAGAAAGAGAGAAAGAGAGAGAAAGAAAGAAAGAAAGGAAGGAAGGATGGAAGAAGAGGGAGGCAGGGAGGGAGGGAGGGAAAAGAAAAGAAAACAGCCAAAAGCCTGCCATATTCCTCTGCATTTTTCCTTTCCAGGGCTTGGACCGGAGTTCTGATGACCTGGAATGAGGGGCTTGGCCAAGGCGGTATTTGTCCATGTGGTCTCAGCCAGTTTGTTTCAGCTTAAATGCAAATAACTTGATTCTGCTATTAGATGAACTGGCTACGATGCCCTCCTGACACAGCAAAGTGTAAGAAGGGTTATCGTCCTTGCAGAGAAAGAGAATGGGCATCAGATGGAATTGGTGCTAATCTTACCTTCACCATTTATTCAGTTTTCTCCTCTAATAAGATGATGATAACAATCCCTACCTTGTGTCTAGCTAACCAAATCCAGTCAGTCCTTCGTATCTGTGGGTTCCCAGCCAACCACAGACCGAAAATATTTGAAGAAAAAAAAAGCTAGACGCAGTGGTTCACACCTGTAATCCCAGCACTTTTGGAGGCTGAGGCAGGAGGATCACCTGTGCCTGGGAAGTTGAGGCTGCAGGGAGCTGTGATTGTGCCACTGCACTCCAGCCTGGGAGGACAGAGCAAGACCCTTCATCAGAAAAATAAAAAATAAAAAAGGGTGATTGCATCTGTGCTGAACACATATTGGCTTTCTTTCTTGTTCTATTCCCTAAACAATACAGTAAACAGCAATTTACATAGTATTTACATTGTATTAGGCATTTTATAAGCAATTTAGATATTAAAGGAAGATGTGTATGGGTTATATGCAAATGCTGCACTATTTTTTTATAAGGGACTTCAGCATCCCTGGATTTTGGTATCCACGGGGGTCCTGGAACCAATACCCCTCGGATACCAAGGGACTACTGTAGAGCGTTTGCTCCATGCCACACACTGTTCCAAGCCTCTTCAAATATTAATCGTTCGACCGTCCCATCCATCATCCTTAAGAGGTAGACATTATCTTTGTCACCTAATGAAGGAAATGGGCACAGAGAGGTTAAGTAGCTTGGCAGGTCTCACAGCTGTTGAGCAGAGGCGTGTATTAAGCCGGGATTTGAACGCCCTCCCTCTGGCTGCGGAACCTGTGCCATCCTGCAGGAAACGAACCCATCCCGGGACCTGGCGCGCCAGGAGGACTCCGCAGGATGCGCGGCGTGTGCGTGGAACCTGGTATTCTGCAAGCCTGGACTTCTGAGCTTGGCGCGCGGCTGCAGGGATTCGCTGGAACTCGCGCCAAGGACCGCGCCCGGGATCCTGCAGGGGTGGGAAGGAGGCGCGGGCTCCTTGCTTCCGCCGCAGGGGGGCGCTGCCGGGCTCCCCGGCACTAGCGCTACTGGCGGCCCCGGCGGCCGGGCGTCCCGCCTGCAAGATGTCCGTGCGCCGCGCCGGCCGGGGACCCGCCTCTCCTGGCTGCTGTGCCGCAGCGCCCTGCTGTCCCCGGCCTCGGGCTACGTGATCGTAAGCTCCGTGTCCTGGGCCGTCACCAACGAGGTGCACAGGAGCTGGACAGCGCCTCCACTGAGGAGGCTATGCCCGCGCTGCTGGAGGATTCGGGCAGCATCTGGCAGCAAAGCTTCCCCGCCTCGGCTCATAAGGAGGACGCGCACCTGTGGCCCCGGGCGGGCGCCGCCCGCGCCAGGCCGCCCCCCGCGCCGCCCGGGGTGTTCTCCTACCGGCGCGAGGGCGGCCAGGCGGCCGGTGCGCCCCCGGGCCCTAGACTGCGCGCCGCCACCGCCCGCTCCCTGGCCCACGCCGGCGTCTGGGGCTGCCTGGCCACCGTGTCCGCCCACGAGAAGGTAAGCGCCCGGCGGGGAGCGCGAGGGTGCCTGGCATTCAGGCGGCGGCCGGGGGACGGGCACTGGGACGTGCTCGCGACCGCTCGGGACTGGGATCCGGGTCCACCAGACGTACCCGGTGCGCTGGACGGGACCCTGGGCACTGTACATAATGGAAGGCGATGGTGCCTCCGTGAGCCTGGCGAAGTCGGGGGAGGGTCGGAGAGGGACATGAATAACCAGGCTTCCTGCCAGGTGGGGTTGAGTACCGAATCCCCACATTGAGGTGGCCAGGGCCAGGCAGAGACACGGACACCTAACCAGCGTCTGACCGAGACCTGGACCAAAGCAGCCACAGACGCCTTTGGAATCGCAGAGTAGGCGGGAACAGCCCTTCCCAGCGCAGGGCACAAACCCATAGACCTGAACTCCCCATCACCTTCTGACCTGGAGCTGAAGCGGGGATGGGGAGAGAGACAGCACCAGGGCTTCGATGGAAATCTGCATTTAAGAAAATGGAGTTCAAGATTTTTTCTGGAAAGGAGGCTTATTATGCAAAGTGTGTAAATGCTGGAATGAGCTATTCGCTGCACTTTTAATTGTTCAGTTCGCAAATGCTTTACTCACCTGTTAGATATGATTCCACCTAGAATGACATGGATAAGTAATGCAGATGTAACTTCCATGCCTCCAGAAGGCTTTTGGGGGTTTTAAGAGAGATGAAAGAGCTACAGGGCAGTAATGTGAACTCCTCTTTACTTCCTACAAAAAAAGAAATAATCTTTTATAGAAGGCAAAGGACATTGGCCAGGTTCTTGCCCCAGCTCTGGGTCTCACCAAGACTGTGGCCAAGTCACTGGCTTCTCCACTTTGCTTTCCTCGTCTATAAAATTAGGTTTAGTTTTTAAGGTCCTTTTTTGCTTAAAAACTACCTAAATGGCAACTTTATTTCGAGTTTGGCAATGGTCTTAACCTCTTAAGTGTCAAATGCAGATCCAGTTGGATATTCTCAACATCCAGATGATTTTTCACAACTGTATCTTGCACTCCTAAGACACATCTTAAAAAGACATAAAGGTTAAAGATGACACTGATCTTAGTTGAAAACACAAATCTTTTCAAGAAATTAAATAAAGTCTAGTGCCAATGTATTAGAGATATTTTGACTTTCAACATTCCTTCTCTTAGCTTTGTTAGGAGTTCCTCTTTCTAATCCTTATTGACATTTGATTTAAACAATAAATTCAGAAAGCATTTACACAATGTACTGCCATGTACGCAAAGCATGACTCTGGGCAGCTATGACAAACTGAAAAATGGGATATATGAACAAAGTTATGTTACCATTTTGGAAGATTTCTTAACATTTCATGTTCCTGAAAAATTAAAGCCCTGCCTTTTATAATTCTACACACCATTATCATGCAACATTTCAAGGACAAAGACAACCCCTGAATTCTGAGCTAAGTAACAACAAGGTGCACTTTGTTAGGGATAAAATCGTGGAAAATTGGGATGCTTGACTGGCATGATTTGGGAAAACCTCAGCACTAAATATTTTTGTTGGCCTGGCGTCGTGGCTCACACCTGTAATCCCAGCACTTTGGGAGGCCGAGGCGGGCAGATCACTTGAGGTCAGGAGTTCAAGACCAGCTTGGCTAACATGGTGAAACCCTGTCTCTACTAAAAACACAAAAATAGCCAGGCGTGGTGGCATGCACCTGTAATCCCAGCAACTTGGGAGGCTAAGGCACAAGAATCGCTTAACCCAGGAGATGGAGGCTGCAGTGAGCCAAAATCGTGCCACGAATGCCAGCCTGGGCAACAGAGTGAGACTGTGTCTCAAAAAAAAAATACTAATAAAATAAATAAATAAATAAATAAATACTTTTGTTTATATCTGCAGTCACAGAAACATGATATACCACCTGTCTTAGTCCATCTGTATTACTGTAAACAAATACCTGAGGCTGGGTAATTTATAAAGAAAAGAGGTGTATTTGGCTCACAGTTCTGCATGCTGTTCAGAAAGCATGGTGCAGCCTCTGCTTCTGGGGAGGCCTCAGACTGCTTCCACTCATGGTGGAAGGTGTAGAGCCGGTGTGTGCAGTGATCACATGGCAACAAAGAAAGCAAGAGAGAGGGGAAGGTGCCAGGCTCTTATTTTTATTTATTTATTTTATAGATGGGGTCTGGCTCTGTCACCCAGGCTGGAATGCGGTGGTGCGATCATAGCTCACTGCTGCTTCAAACTCCTGGGCTCAAGCAACCCTGCTGCCTCAGCCTTTCGAGTAACTGGGACTACAGATGTGTGCCACCATGCCAATCTAATTTTTTAAAAAACTTTTTGTAGAGATGGGGGTCTCACCATCTTGCCCACGCTGATCCTGAACTGTTGGGCTCCCAAAGTGCTAGGATTACAGGGTGAGTCCCCACGCCCAGTTGGCACCAGGCTTTTTTAAACCTTCTCTCAGGGGAACTCTCAAGGAAACTAACAGAGGGACCATTCACTCAGTACCTCGAGGAGGGCACCAAGCCATTCATGAGGGATCCACCCCCATGACCCAAACCCTTCCCACTTGTCCTCCCCTCCAACACCGGGGATCAGAATTTCACATGAGATTTGGAGGGACGGATATCCAAACTATAGCACCACCCTTCTCCCACCCTAGTGGGTGATCATGAAGAAAAATTGGCATGTCATGTTTCTGTGGCTTCCTTCATGCAAAAAGGGTAACAAATCAATTTCTCATAACTTGCTGAGTCATACAATGAAATATTATTGATTACAATAAAAATGCAGCTAATAAATGAGAAAGTGATGTAGCCCTAAAAGAAATAATAATAGAAAGTTCCTGAAGTCCGAAGAGCAGGCAAGACGTTAAAGACTTAAACATCCTCCCTAAAGTTGCTCAAAATTTGGGACAGGCAATTAACCTTGGGAGTTAAGGCAGTGGGGCTGTAACAGGCAGCTTGTGGAAAAGGCTTAGCGCCAGCCCCCCATAAATGTCACTGTCCCTCCCCAAAAGAACATGAAATTTAACAAAATGAGTATATTTGCCATGCACAGGCAGCTTCAAGGAGAATCCTTTCACCACCCCTTCCACACAGGATGCCACTGCTAAGTATCTCCTATGGAGAAATTCTACAGCCATCACGGAGTGAATTGGGCAGACTGGGGATCACCTCACCTTGATTTACTACCTGTCAGAGCCACTGTGATGCTATGATCCCCCCTCATCCCTGGTGTTGTATTTCCTAGCCAGAGGCACAAGCTAAGCTCCCAGATCAAGTCGAGCCACAGCTCTGCACTGAAAAAGCCTCTTTTGGTGTTTGTTAGAT
The DNA here is from genome assembly GCF_028885625.2 of Pongo pygmaeus. NCBI lineage: Eukaryota > Metazoa > Chordata > Mammalia > Primates > Hominidae > Pongo > Pongo pygmaeus. The sequence continues at coordinate 32,429,763 of NC_072385.2, read as the reverse complement.
CCAAGGACTGCCATTTGGGAACTGCCTGCCCATCAGTGATGGCCCCTTCAACAATAGCACTGGGATTCCTTTCTTCTACACGACAGCCAAGGACCCCGTGGTGGCTGATCTGATGAAGAACCCCATGGCCTCGCTGATGCTGCCAGAATCAGAAGGGGAGTTCTGCAGGTAGAAGATGGTTTGCCCTCACTCGCACGAGTCCTGGGAAGTTTTTGACAGAGAGTTGGGGGTGGGTTTCTCTCTGGGTCACATGACTTTAACAGAACTCTGAGATGCACATTGATGTTCACCCTTGAAATCAGATAAATTAGAATTCCACCACTCACCAAGCAGTGTGATTTGCAGCAAGTTAGTTGATCTTTGGGAGCCTCAGTTTCTTCATCCGTAAAATGGGAATAATAATCTTTGCCTCCGAGGGTTATTGCAAGTGTAGGAAATAGGTGCAAAATGCTTTGTGCAACACTGGCAGGAGTCCAGACAGCTCCTGTTGTTATGGAAAAGGGCGAGGGTGGGAGTGAGGGTTGGTAAAGGAAGAGCCAGTAGTTCATCTCCCTAGCACAGAGTCATGGAACACACAGTCTATATATTGTCTTTCCAATTTATTTCTATCCTGTCCCCAGACATGTGTGCAATAAGGAGCCAGCATTTTTTAATTCACTTTTTCAAAAGCTCTCTGAAAGAAAACACTTCCAAAGACATTTAAGCACTAACAGAACATTGATGCAGTCCCCTTTATCTGAATTCAAAATGCAAATCCCCAGCTCCTCTCCCTTCCAAGGGGTTGTGGCTGGAGCTGAAAGTTGCAGCCTTCTTATTGCATGGTTGATTCTCCAGCAGCCACCCCCACACCTGTCACATTAGCCTACAAAAGACACTTACCACTTCAGAGAGTCCAAGAGTTTTAGGAGTCCTGTGCCAGGAGATGGGGGCAGAGACCAAGAATAGATTTATTATGAAAAGTCACAATATCACAGGCAGTTTCTTTAAAAACTAAGCATTCACTTACCATACAACTCAGCAATTTTACTGTTGACCATTTATCCCAGAGAAATAAAAATATATTCAATACAGAAATTTCTATAGTTTTATTCACAGTGCCACAAATTGGAAGGAAAGTACTTAAATGCCCTTCAGCGGGTGAACAGTGAAACAAACTGTGCATCCATGTCATGGAATACTACTTGGTAGTAAACAAGAGCAAACTGTGGACATGTGGAGCAACTTGGATTGGTCTCAGGGCATTGTGCTGAATGAAAAGCCTTAAGATGTCACATGAACGATTCCATTTGGTAACATTCTTTAAATAACAGAATCATATAAATGAAAAACACATGAGTGGTTGCCAGAGGTTAGGAGTGTTGGAGTGTGCAGAGGTATGTGATGGTCAGAGATAACATGAAAGAGAAGTCTGTGGTGATGGAATAGTCCTGTAACTTGATAGAGGCTGTTGTTACAGGAAGCTGCCCATGTGATGAAATGACAGAGACCCGCACACACGCATTGTTGCAATGTCAGATTCCTGGTTTTGCTCCTGTACTGTAGTCACGTAAGATGTGAGCACTGGGGAGACTGTGAGGGAGAATTCTGAGCAGAAGGCTTATGTGGCTTCCTGCCTCCTACCATGCCACCCCCACCAGATGCATTAAATTTCTGGTCTGAGTCAGCCTGCCTCTGTCCTCATCCATCTGTCTGTCTGTCTCTTTCTTTCCCTCTCTCCCTGCCTCCTCACTGTTTCACATGGTCATTGTAAAGAAGAAACCTAAAAAATTCGGAAATGTAGATAAATTGAAAGGAAAAATTTTAAACCATGAGGTTGTTCCTTTCTTATTTAAATATGGTGGTTCCCTTGTTTCATCAGCCACAGGCTTTGGGCCTGGGCAGGATCTGTAGCCCACAGCCTTTGAGTTCTTGACCTATCCTCTGAGATTTTTAGGGTTCAAAGTAGAAAGACTTGGTCCCCTGCTTCCAGTCCTATCTGGTACCCATTCCCTAATCTTTTCTGGCTAACCATTGTGCTTCCCAGTAATTATGTTTACCATTTTCTCACATAGGGATTAACAACATAGGCTCTGGACTCGGAGTGCCTAGGTTTAAATCTTGACTCCACCACCTCCTTAGTAGTTATTCAGTCTCTTCGTGCCTCAGTTTCTTCATTTGTAACTAACACCTATCTCAGAAGCCATGGGAAGGATTAAGGGATGTGATAGGAAGCACTCACTGACTCTTGGATATCATTATTTATGGTTGTTAGTTGGTGTCTCTGCTGCATTTTGTTTATCGCTCCTGGTTCCGTGACTGTCCATCAGTGTGCCTTGTGCTTGTTCTGTAGATTTTATTTCACAGTCTCTTGGTTTTGGTGGGTGGCACACGGCCCTGAGAGGACGGGGACATGAGAAAGATTCTGAGCCCTTTAGTTGTCTCTAGTGCTACATCATGATTGTCATCATTGCTGTAAACCAAAAAGTATCTGAGACAAGTCTTATTCAATTTAGAAGGTGTATTTTGCCAAAGTTAATGATGCACCCATGACACAGCCTCAGGAGGTCCTGACAACATGCGCCCCGGGGTGGTCGGGGTACACCTTGCTTTGATATATTTCAGGGAGACATGAGACATCAATCAATATATGTAAGATGTACATTGGTTCGGTCCAGTAAGGCGGAACAATTCGAAGTAGGGGGTTTCCAGGCCAGAAGTAGATAAGAGACAAAAAGTTGGCATTCTTTTGAGTCCTTGATCAGCCTTCCAATGAATACACAATTGTGTCTGGCTCAGTGAACCTACATTTTTACATGAACAATAGGGTAGAGGAAGCAATCAGTTATGCATTTGTCTCAGGTGAGCCTCAAAGGGATGACTTTGAGTTGTGTCTGTCCTTTATCCATAAGGAGTTTTCTTGTGGGTGAATGATGAGGGAGGGATGTAGGTTGTTATCTGTGTAGCTATCTTATTTAGCAATAAAACAGGAGGCAAATTTGCCTGACGTAGTTTCCAGCTTTATTCTGTTTCTGTCTTTTGCTTTCCTCCCCCCCTGCAACTTTTGGGCATGTATTTGTAGTCATCAGAGATTGAAATTCTAGTGTTTGTCCTATGTAGAATTGGTCCTTTTGCATAACTGCTAAAAATTACAAATATTAAATGAATACACCCCATACTTAATACAATTTTGTGGTCATGTACTTCACTTACTCTGTAGACTCACTCACTCACCTCATTTTTTAAACACCATATGGTATACATTTCTTTCATTTTTTTTAAATGGATTTAAAGGGAAGAATTCTAATCTCGTAATAGACCCTGGAAAACATTTTAAAGAATTTTTGTCTGATTAACTGTAGCTTTTAAAATCCTGATTTTTGGTTTCCTTGCCACATCATTTAATTGATAAATTATAAGTGTTGTTTGATATTTTTTAAAATGCATATATTCTAAGTTATGTATTAAATTATTTCAACATGGCCAGGCATGGTGGCTCACGCCTATAATCCCGGCACTTTAGGAAGCCAGAGCGGAAGGATTGCCTGAGCCCAGGATTTTGAGACCAGCCTGGACAACATGCCTAGACCCCATCCGTCAAAAAAAATAAACAAATTAGCCAGGCGTGGTGGCCCATACCTATAGTCCCAGCTACTCAGGAGGCTGAGGCTGCTGCAGTGAGCCATGACTGCCACTGCACTCCAGCTTGGGCAACAGAGTGAGACTCTGTCTCAAAAAAAAAAAAATCTTTCAGCATGTTTCATATCTAAGCAAAGTCCATCTGATTTACATAAGACATCTTCTTCTGTGATGTTCAAATATGCATTCATACAATACCCATGTGCTACTGTTTATGAATTCATTTCCTCAGTGTCTTCAAACTCTTTTTTTATTCCTGATTTTTATGAGAAGTATTTCAATCTTTGAAATTCTCTTGAATGACTAGCATGATTGTTCCAGTTTTCCCTCATAGTTACCATGGTGTTTGGAGCTCTAAAAATATTTTGTTTCAGTTTACATGTTTCCTTCTATAAAGAGGAATTAAATGTAAATGTAAGATTAAAACAATGAAGCCGGGCATGGTGGCTCATGCCTGTGATCCCAGCACTTTGAGATGCCAAGGCAGCAGATCACTTGAGATCAGCCTGGGCAACATGGTGAAACCCCGTCTCTACTAAAAATACAAAAAAATTAGCCAGGCATGGTGGCGGGTGCCTGTAATCCCAGCTACTCCTGAGGCCGAGACAGGAGAATCGCTTGAACCTGAGAGGCAGAGGTTGCAGTGAGCCGAGATCGTGCCACTGCATTCCACCCTGGGCGACAGAGTGAGACTCTGTCTCAAAAAAAATAATATAAAAAAGATTAAAACTGGAAAGCTTGCTAAGGTAGTCTGTCTGAAAACAGGAATAATTTTTTTTCTTTTATCAAAAAAATGGCAGTTTTAATAGCTTTTGCTCTAAGATGACCTTGGGAGAAAAGCCGTAAAATAATTCCCAGTGTGGTGTTTTAAAATAGAAGATTTTTCGTTTTAAATATGTGTTTAGGAATTTCCTTTGTTACTAACATTGTCCTTTAAAATGATCTTGAAGCAAAGTCTAGTTTAATATAATGTTTAAATGCAGTAAAAATATCAGCAGATTTTATAATTTTTGTCATAGATAGCAATATACCACTAGATTTATTTCACAAATGCTATCTGAATATAATTTCACAGACAATGAACGAGTTACCACGTTGTATATTTACTCAATTCAAAATTAAACACTGTGGATTTCAACAGTAATAAGCTCCTGTGGTTACCTGTTGGAAGTGCATTACAGATAGTCAGGAGGCTATCTGAAAAGTTGTCTTCTCCAGGACCATTTTGAAAATAAATTAATAATGTGTATTGCTCTAGCTTTTCAAAAGAATAGTTGAGTTCTTCAAATAGCTACCGCTTACAATACAACCACAGGTGATCTGGTTACATTTATGTTAAGAGTGATTAAAAACTTTCTTCCAACCTTTCTGTCAGATAACCAAAATAACCCCTTATAATTTAAAATTAATTAAACCTCATGGCTACCTAATTTAAAGTACTAAGTAAGATCATGTTGCCTCCAATAAAGAAATCATTCACATTATAAAAATATGATTCTTTCCTTTAGATAAATTTATCTTTAAGGTATTCTACAATGTGATTACCATCCTAGGCAATACGGCAGGACCCTGTCTCTACAAAAAAAATTTTTAAGTTAGCCAGGCATAGTAGTATGCACCTGTGTCTCAGCTGTTCAGGAGGCTGAGGTGGGAAGGATGGCTTGAGTCCAGGAGTTAGAGGCTGCAGCGAGCTGTCATCACCACTGCACTCCAGCCTGGGTGACAGTCGAGGCTCTGTTTCCAAAAAAAAAAAAAAAAAGTGATTGACTGTATTTAAGTAAATTATATTTACATTAGATTTCCTGTTTACTTAGTACTGAATAAAATGTAATCTACAGTCTATGTTACACAGATGGATGTATAGAACAAATTTATAAGGACTTTTTTTTCAAATGATACTAAATTTTTATATATATATCACAATAAGAATTGAGGTTAGAATTATGGTTTTTTACTAACATGAATATAATATCATCACCTAGTGGCCTTCGTTTAGTTCGGTACAATTACTTCACATCATTTATATATCTTTGTTGAATATGTTTCCACTAATTTCTTGTTTTTTACAATTATTATCTTTAGGAATAAGTTTGTGGAGTTCGACATGAAGCCAGTCTGTAAGAAGTGCTATGAGAAATTTCCATTGGAGCTGAAGAAAAGACTTAAGAAACTAGCTGAGACCTTAGGAAGGAAGTTCCTTTATTTTTTCTTTTCTATGCAAGATAAGAGATTACCAACATTACTTGTCTTGATCTACCCATATTTAAAGCTATATCTCAAAGCAGTGGAGAGAGAAGAGGACCTGTATGAATGGTTTTATGTCATTTTTTAATTAAAAAAGAAAAATTCATATAATCGTGTTTAAAACACAGATGAAGTCAGTATCTGCCTTTGTTAACCCTTATCCATTTGTTGACATGTAGACTGTTTACAAAAAAAACACACGTAGTTAAATGTTAAATTTTAATTAAGGCCCCCCCAAATTAAATATGACTTTTTAAAATGAAAGGAGCCACCTTTTACATGACTCAGGTGAAAAAACAGTATAAACATTAATTTACTTTGTATTCAAAAGAAAATTCCAACTGCTGTTGGGGAAGGACACAGAAAAGAAAAATAACCACCCAAGAAAAACAAAAACAAGAAAAACAAATCTTATACAATCTTTAGTATATTTATCAAACTAGTAGCTATAAAGTGAATATGCACATTGCTAAGACAGAAAACAAGTGTAATTCAGAACTACTTGATTTTTTTTAGTTAAATGCGATAATTATTATGCTTAGTTTTATAACCTGCTCTCCTTGTGAATTCTTCCTTCAAATGATTACTTAACACAGTAGTAATAGCTAGCTAGTAGGATGTCTTTTAAATTTTTGTGCAAAAAAATTTATACCAGGTATTTGGAAATATACTTTACAATATTGGAAAATGAAGTATTTTTAATGTATTACAGCAATTATGTTTCTAAGCTTAATGTTAAGCATGTAGTCTTAGAATAGGACATGAAATTAAATTGTATGTAGCTTGGAATGTATTGCTTCAGAAAACTGAATGTGTATGTCGGTCATATTGCCTTTATAACCATGCTAATATCTATGCTTTATACATACTCAAACTTGCCTTGCCTTAAAAAAATACATACTACATACTTAAATCAGAAATTCTAGCCATCTCACAGAATACCAATTAAAACTAAGTGCGTTGAGATCTGAGATTGGGAAACCCAGATTCATTTACCACAGCTGTAATTATGTTTTTAGAAACTCTATTCTCCTCTTTTTGGGGAAATCCATTGAAGTTAATTTCTGTTATCTTATTAGAAGAAAATGATGTTGATATGTTTCAGATTTTCCATTTCAAATCTTATAATTAATTGGATTTATTTACTATAAGTAGGAGGTATAAATGACACTCTTAAATTGGAAGGAGGGGTGTTTTAGTGTCTGTTTTAGGTCAAAATTAGTGATTCTATTTTTATCAAAAGTTTTATCCTGAAGTTTCAGGACCACTCTTCCTTAATAAACTTGTTAATGGAAAGCAAGCTTTATGAACATTTAAAAATGTTGCTGCTGCTTTGTTACTTAAAAAGAAAGTTGCCAAGAGAGACTTCTTAGGGAAAGTATTTTTTTTTCCAAAAATTGCTGAAATATGGTTTTGCCATTTTTAAAAAGTCTCAGGTTATTACCACTCTGCCATTAAATATTTGTATGCCTGCATTTTTAAAAATTCTGTGCATGTACTTTATAGAGTACATTCTATTTTTGTTTTCAGATACCCTACAACCAATTTTTTTAGTAATCTTTTAGAATTAAAATTATCATAAATGATTGAAAATAATAATCACGTAGTTTAAGATTGTATGTGTTCGGTAGTTTAAAACAATCTTTGCATTTGACAGTAAGAATCAAAGTCCCTTCAGTGTGCCTTTGTCAGCTAATATGTGACCAGCAATGACAACCTTGGGAGTATTTATTAAATATTATACTATGAATATAGGCAACATAGGACAGGGTTTGCAGTATAGAGTCTTGATGCTAAATTCTCATATACCTCTACACGAGAAATATGGAGGAGAAAAACAAGCATTTACATATATTCTTCGTCACTTTGAAGATGCATGGCCTGAACTCGACTGCTTGTGTTTGTTTACATATCAGGCATAGCCAGGCATCTCCTGTAGCCAGAGGTTCCATTGCTGTCTTTGCTCAGTCCTCTTTTAAAATATGAATTAGTGGACAGGTGCGGTGGCTCACACCTGTAATCCCAGCACTTTGGGAGGTCGAGGCAGGTGGATCACGAGGTCAGGAGATCAAGATCATCCTGGCTAACACTGAAACCCCATCTCTACTACAAAAAAATTAGCCGGGCGTGGTGGCGGGCACCTGTAGTCCCAGCTACTCAGGAAGCTGAGGCAGGAGAATGGCGGGAACCCGGGAGGCAGAGCTCGCAGTGAGCCAAGATTGCGCCACTGCACTCCAGCCTGGGCAACAGAGCAAGACTCCATCTCAAAAAAAATAAAAATAAACTATGAATGAGTATTTTCTAGAAATTCAACTTGCTAAGCCTATAATACTTAAGGGTAGTTTATCTAGATACAGTACTTTCTTCCCTGATAAGTAGTATCATTGGAGCCCTTAGGTATAGGAGAAGAGGAAGAAGTTTAAAAAGTGTACCTGGGCTGGGTGTGGTGGCTGACTCCTGTAATCCCAGCACTTTGGGAGGCCGAGGGGGGCAGATCATGAGGTCAGGAGATCGAGACTTTCCCGGCTAACACGGTGAAACCCCGTCTCTACTAAAAATACAAAAAAACATTAGCCAGGCGTGGTGGCGGGCACCTGTAGTCCCAGCTACTCACGAGGCTGAGGCAGGAGAATGGCTTGAACCCAGGAGACGGATCTTAGCAGTGAGCCGAGATCGCGCCACTGCACTCCAGCCTGGGCGACAGAGCAAGACTCCGTCTCAAAAAAAAAAAAAAAAAAAAAAGTGTTTAAGTGGATTAAAAGAGAAACTTGGTCTAGTTCATAATATTTTTAATAGGGCTTTCCCTGGCTGCTGGAAAACTTAGGCCAGTAAGCATCTCTTTGTTTAAAGTCCTACAAGACAATTTGAAATAATTCATTGTTCATGCCAAAATTCTAAGTACCGTTTTTCTTAGCAAGTGTAATATAATCGGGAAAAATGGGTACAAGTAAAACATTCTTTGGATCATACTCAAAGCCTTATTAGCACTGCACCTGAATAATAGGTCATTTTGCCTCACTCATTTGCCAAAGTAGCCATTTCTAAGTTAAGGAAGTTTTTAGGTAGGCTCATAGCCTTGTGTTTCATTTTAGATTGTAAGCTCAATGGCAGGGATACTATATCGATAATTATGTTTTCATACAGCAACCATCACAGTAAATTCTTGGTGCTTAATAAATGTTAATAATTGTTAACAATAACCTGTTGTATATTGTTTAATTTGAATGGTATATATGTGAAATACATATGAAAATTCAAGTATTCATGAATATATAATAGAAACAAGTAAATGAATAAAATGACCTGGTTACTATAGATAAGCCAAATTTTGAACCATTTAGAACAATGGTGTAGTCTTCCCTCTATTCAATGTAAATGCTGGGTTTTTTTTTATTATTCTTATTCTTAAGAAAGGAGATAACAGGCCAGGCACAGTGGCTCACACCTGTAATCCCAGCACTTTGGGAGGCCGAGGCCAGTGGATCACTTGAGGTCAGGAGTTTGAGACCAGCCTGGCCAACACAGTGAAACCTCATCTCTACTAAAGATACAAAAATTAGTAGGGCGTGGTGGTGTGCACCTGTAGTCCCAGCTACTTGGGAGGCTGAGGCAGTAGAATCACTTGGATCCAGGAGGCAGAGGTTTCAGTGAGCTGAGATTGTGCCATTGCACTCCAGCCTGGGTGACAGAGTAAGAAAGACTCCATCTCAAAAAAAAAAAAAAAAGAAAGGAGATATACAGCTTAATAAACAATTCAGCAAGCCCTGAGTCACTGTGCGCAGTGTGTTGGGAAGTCCGCATCCACCTTAAATGTAGAGAATCCTGGGGGCTCTGTCTGAGTCTTGCATTCCATTTCCTTCCCTGTGGAGGTGAGACAGGTCATCACATCTCCCTGTGGGAAGTGTTGGATGGGGTGAGCACAGAGCATGCTAGACCATAGTGGCAGGAGCCCAGGGAGGGGAGGAGAGGGGAGGCTTCCTAGAGGAGCTGGATCTTGAGAGATGAACAGAAGTTGGCCAGGCAGGGAAGGAGGATAGGGAGTGGGCATCCCAGGCCACGGCAGAAGGACTGCTTGAGCCCAGGAGTTCCAAGACAAGCCTGGGCAACATAGCAAGACCCCAGTTCTACAAAAATTAAAAACTAGGCAGGTGTGGTGGTGAGACCCCGTCTCTACAAAAAATCAAAAAGTTAGGCATGGTGGCACATGCCTATGGCGACCAGCTACTCTGGAGGCTGAGGATGGCTTGAGCCCAGGTCAAGGCTGCAGTGAGCTATGATCGCACTGCTGCACTCCAGCACTCCAGCCTGGGTGACAGCGAGACCCTGTCTGAAAAAAAAATTAAAAAAATAGACTTGGGAAATACTTATAATAGCAAAGGCAGGATCTAAAATACTATACATGATCATAAGTATGTGCAAAATGGCCTTTTGAAACGATGGAGGGAATATATCGAAATGTTATGGAAATGGTTTTTAAATTTTTTGTTTGGAGTTTTTTTTTTTGTAGAGAAAGGGGACTCTTCAGATGGTGTTTTCAGCTTTCCAAAATTCTATAATAATAGGAAATGGTAACTTTATTTTTTGAACGTGCTCTGTTAAATCAAATGCATATGCTACAATATTGTTTTCATAATTTTTTGGCAAAATTTTCCCCACAGATGGAGCCATGCTGAGCTTTAGCTGCTTTTAAGCAGCTCCTGTCTTAATTATCACAAATTCTAACTTAGTAGAGTTAAAAGTAAAGCCTTCACTCTAATGAGCCAGTCACCCTGCCTGGTGAAATTTTAGATCTCAGAAGCCATTTACCCTTGCAATAAAAATTAGTGACATTCTGGCCGGGCGAGATGGCTCACACCTGTAATCCCAGCACTTTGGGAGGCCGAGGCAGGCAGATCACCTGAGGTCGGGAATTCGAGACTAGCCTGACCAACACGGAGAAACCCTGTTTCTACTAAAAATACAAAATTAGCCAGGCATGGTGGCACATGCCTGTAATCCTAGCTATTTGGGAGGTTGAGTCAGGAGAATCGCTTGAACCCGGGAGGCGGAGATTGCAGAGAGCCGAGATCGCACCATTGCACTCCAGCCTGGGCAACAAGAGTGAAACTCTGTCTCAAAAAAAAAAAGAACAACTAGAGCAGTGGTCCCTAAGTGAAGCTTCTTCTGTATTTACATCCTCTCCTTATCACTTGCATCACCATCTGCCTCCTGTCAAATCATCGGGGGCATCAGATTCTTATAGGGGTACAAACCCTATTGTGAACTGTGCATGTGAGGGATCTAGGTTGGGTGCTCCTTATGAGAATCTGATGCCTGATGATCTGTCACTGTCTCCCATCACCCTCAGACGGGACCATCTAGTTGCGGGAAAACAATCTCAGGACCCCCACAGATTCTACCTTATAGTGAGTTGTGTAATTATTATATATTACAATGTAATAATAGAAGTAAAGTACACAATAAAGGTAATATGCTTGAATCATCCTGAAACCATCTCCACCACCACCAACTGTGGAAAAATTGCTTTCCATGAAACTGGTCCATGGTGCCAAAAAGGTTGAGGACCACAAAAAAAAAGAAGTGCATCAGAGGCCAGGCACGGTGGCTCACGCCTGTAGTCCCAGCCCTTTGGGAGGCCTAGGCAGGCAGATGGCTTGAGTCCAGGAGTTCAAAACCAGCCTGAGCAACACAACGAAACCCCATCTCTACTAAAAATACAAAAAATTAGCCAGGTGTGCTAGCATGCACCTGTAGTCCCAGCTACTCGGGAGGCTGAGGTGGAAGAATCCCCTGAGCCCAGGATGTCGAGGCTGCAGTGAGCCATGATCATACCACTGTACTCCAGCCTGGGTGACAAAGTGAGACCTTTCTAAAAAAAAAGAAAAAGCATCAGCATATAATGTGGTAAGAATCAATGTTAGAAATATGAATGGGAGGCCAGGCATGGTAGCTCATGCCTGTAATCCCAGCACTTTGAGAGGCCGAGGCAGGCAGATCATCTGAGATCAGGAGTTCAAGACCAGCCTCACCAACATGGTGAAATCCCGTCTCTACTAAAAATACAAAAATTAGTTGGGTGTGGTGGTGGGTGCCTGTAGTCTCAAGTACTCAGGAGGCTGAGGCAAGAGAATCGCTTGAAACCAGGAGGCAGAGGTTGCAGCGAGCTGCAATTGCACCAGTGCACTCCAGCCTGGGTGACAGAGCGAGACTCCATCTCAAAAAAAAAAATATATATATATATATATGAATGGGATACAGCGATTACTCAGAGAGACTGGGTGATTGAAGGGCATCTGCAAAGATTTCCCAAAGGTGGTGATGGCTGCACTGGGGTTTGAAAGACATGGAAGCAGCTTTCCAGAGGGAGAAAGGGGAAAGGGCGGAGGGTGGGGCGGGGGGGTGAGTGGGCTTTTTAGGCAAAGAGACCCACCTGTAAGAAGAGCCTGGTGTGATAAGAGAATGGTGAGAATTCCCATTTAGTTGAGATTAAGCTCTGGTGCGAGAGATGAAGTTGGAGATGGGTGGCTAACATGGACCTATGCCTAGCACAGCACCTGACATGGCAGAGGCAGTCAATAAATATCTGCTGATTGATTAACTGTCAGACATTGGTTGGCTTTTGGGATACTGACAACACAGTGTCTTGTCAGCTAAGAATCAGATCCTGGATGGTGGGGGTTTCATCAAAGCCATTCTACCATACAGAGTCCTGCCAAGCCTCTCCAGGCAAGAGCCCTTTATCCCACCGTACTATTGCAACCACAAAAAAGGGAATAATACAAGGAAAGATAGGACATAATAGATGATTGATGCCAGAGGAACGGGATAGTAATGTGATAGGAACTCAAAGGATAGAAAAAGCGAACACTCTGTAATAGAGTGGTCAAGGAAGTTTTCCCAAAGGGGCAGGACTTGAGCTTGGCCTTGAACAATAAGGGAAAAAAGTGAAGGGAAAACCCACAGAAGGGGAGAAATTAGCTGCAAACTATCTATCTGATAAGGGATTAATAACCAAATGATAGGGTGCGCGCGGTGGCTTACGCCTATATTCCCAGCACTTTGGGAGGCTGAGGTGGGCAGATCACAAGGTCAGGAGTTCAAGACCAGCCTGGCCAACATGGGGAAAACCCGTCTCTACTAAAAATACAAAAATTACCCAGACGTGGTGGTACGCGCCTGTAATCCCAGCTACTCGGGAGGCTGAGGCAGGAGAATCGCTTGAACTCAGGAGGCGGAGGTTGCAGTGAGCCAAGATTGTGCCATTGCATACCAGCCTAGGCAATAAAGTGAGACTCCATCTCAAAATATAATAATAATAATAAGGGGAAAACTCAAAGATGGAATTACATGCACCAGGTGTAGTGTGAGCAAAGGATTAACTTCCTGATACATTCTTGTTTCCCATATAGCTATCAAGGTCATCTTTTAGTAATGAATTAAGTTCTTTTCCAACTCAAAATTTGTCTGCATCTTTACCCAAATATCCAGATCTGATACTCTAGGCTTGGGCTAATATAGTGGGGTGCAGGAGGCTTAGGTTAAGGTTTAAAGTTCCAAGGGCTGAACCGGAATAAACAGTGTATTTATCAAGGGAAGAGCAAGGCAAAACCAACAAGTCCAAACCATGGAGGCCTCAACCGAGGTGAGGGGAAAAGTTAGGGAGCCTTAGGAAAGCTCTGAGGAGGGACCCCAATTAGGGGGACAGTAGTTAGGGTATGAGGTTTGTGAGATCAGGACTAGAATTGCTGCAAGAGACCCTATGATTGGGTGGCAGCAGCACCTTGTGGAGATAAGCCTGCTTCCTCAGCCTCTTCCTCTTGTCAGAACCTTTTGCCTCTCCCTACACACACACGCACACACACATGCATGCACCATGCTACAGAAACCTTTCTCAGTCTTGACATTCTCTCAAATTATGTGTTGGTCTTCCCTTCATCTTCAGATTCTTTAAAGAGTAATCAAAGTTCCCACTTCTAGCACGATGAAGTGAGGAGGTCAACAAATCTTTCCAAAAGGTAGCTGGACAAACCATTTAGCATTCTGTAATTTTACCAAAGGCACAGCACAAATGGGGATGTGTTTAAGAATGAAAGCTGGCTGGGCATGGTGGCTCATGCCTGTAACCCCAGCACTTTGGGAGGCTGAAGCAGAAGGACCACTTGAGCTCAGGAGTTCAAAAACAGCCTGGGCAACGTGGTGAGACCCCCGTCTCTACAAAAAAAAATCAAAAAAGGTATGGTGGTGCACACTTGTGGTCCCAGCTACATGGGAGCCTAAGGCGGGAGAATCATTTGAGCCCAGGAGATTGAGGATGCGGTGAGCTGTGATCACACCACTGCACTCCAACCTGAGCAACAGAGTGAGACCGACCCTGTCTCAAAAGAAAAAAAAAGGAATTAAAGTGAGCCTTGGATAAGACCAGCCTGTGTCCGTGGCATCTTTGCCCAGGCTGCTACCCCCATTTACCCCAGCTGTTGATAACACACACAGTGGCCCCCAGCAGGGCAGCCTGTGGAAATAAGCTCCCCTGCCACCTCGCTGCAGGAGCTAGAGGCAAGAGTGAGGAAGGTTTTAATTTGCAGCATGGCTAGTTAAGGTGGTCATATCAGTGACCAGGAGGAAGAAAGGCCACTGACTCCTAGCCTGAGGCTCTGGGCCTTTGGAGACAAGCAAATGACCTGCAGATTAGTCAGGGATGTAAGAGGGAGCTCCAGGAGGTGGGAGAGCCAGAGGGAGCTTAGTAAACTCCACACTACCCAAATGGACTGAAGGCTCATAGCTGGCAGAGATTAGAGCAAGCCCAATCCATGTCCATATGCCCAGGGCACACAGCCTGTGTCTGTGCCGGTGCCAGTGTTAGGAAGTAAAAGCCAGAACACCCTTGCAAATGGCCCGGGCAAACGGCCCGGGGCAATCTATGTGCCATTGCACATAGATCCAGCAGCAGATGGTGGAAGCCACACTGGCTTTAACTGATGTTTGACTGACAAACTATGCAGACAAGAAGCAACCTCTAGGAAGCCAGTCTGAAAAATTAAGGCAAACAAATGCCAACAATAAAACTGAGCAATGACCTGAGTGAGTGCACACTGTGGAGGAGACAGGCTTCCTGCATGGAGTCCAGCCGGGAGACAGTACGGAATGCATGGAGCAGCTATTGGAAGACATTGAAAACTAAAGAGTTGCAGGCAGCTTTCCCAAGAAGACCAGAACTTGAAGTACCACCAAACCAGTGGTGAGATAACCATGTTTCCCCTATGGTATCCCCTGACTAACCTGGCAGTGGGCACCAGGGTGTAGATAGAAAGAGCTCCAGAAGATGCTCTCTCTTTCTGGCTCAAGTAACAGGAAAAGGGTCTCCTAACATTCTGAGGGAACCCAGAAGTTCGTTCCTCCCCATTTTTCTTTTCCCTGTTCTCTCATACCTCAGCCCACAAGCAGTCCCACAGTGGCACTAGCACCAGCCCCAAGAGGAGCCCAGGAGCCAAGATGCAGGAGGAACCTTCTCCAATTGACAGAGCTGTGGTCCCAAGAGGGCAGAAACAATCCATGTTGCTTCTCTTCCAATTCAGTCCTCCCACTGCTTGGCTTCAGATGTAGAAATGCATGGTAGAGCCGGATAATGAAAGCCTGTTTACTGCTTGGAAGACTAAAAAGAGAAGCCTCAGCAAATGAAAGCAACAGGGTAATTACTGAGAGAGTTAATCAGTGAAGCAACCCCATTAACTTGTCTACAAACCCCAGGGCTCATTCTTGAGCTGCTCCTGCATAGATCTGGTCCTGTTCAACACACCAAAGATTGACAGCTGAACTGAGAGACCATCACCCACAGACACAACTGGCCACTGGGTAGTGCACAAGTCAGACAGAACTGAATAGTCCTGTGAAGATTTTGGACACTGAACTGACTTTGGAACCAGACTGCAGAATGGAGGGGTGGGAACTTGTGGCTTGAACCTAATCAGGTAGATTGCCTGGCCAAAATGAAAATACCTCTAATCTCCATAGGATTTAATTTCATTCAATGATTTTTTTTTTTTTTTTTTAGTAAATTTGCAATGTTTTACAGCCGTCCCCAAAATCTAATTCCAAAATATCTCTATCACCCCAACGAGAGACTCCATTCACGTTGGCAGTCACATGCACTCCCAGATTTCCCCTCCGCCCAGCCCTTGGCAATCACTAGTCTACTTTCTGTGTCTTTGAGTTTGCCTACTCTGGATATTTCATATACATTAAATGATATACGAGGTTTTGTGATTGGCTCCTTTCATTTAGAATAATGTTTTCAAGGCTGATTCATGTTGTAGTATGCATTGGTACTTCATTATTTTTTATGCAAAGGTAATATTCTATTGTATGGCTATACCACATTTTTCTTTGAGACAGAGATCTCACTATGTCACCTAGGCTGGAGTATAGTGGCTCTTCACAGGCCTGATCACAGCTCCTGCATGGATCAAGGAGCATCACTGCAGCTGCAAACTGCAGCTTCAAACTCTCAGGCTCAAGCGACCCTCCTGCTTCAACCTCCCCAGTAGCTGGGACTACAGGCATGTGTGTCTGTGCCCACTAATACCACATTTTAAAAGTCCATCTTCAGTAGATGGAAATTTGGATTGTTTCCACCTTTTACTAATAAAAATAGTACTGCTATAAACATTCATGTGTAGGTTTGCTTTTGTTTTCATTTTTTCTTTTTTGTAGAGATGGGGGTCTTGCTGTGTTGCTCAGGCTGGTCTCGAATTCCTGGACTCAAGTGGTCTTCCCATCGAAAACTCCCAAAGTGCTGGGGTTACAGGCATGAGCCACCATGCCTGGCCTGTATACAAGTTTTTGTGTAGACATGTTTACATCCAATTAATGAACACAGGATGCCTTTCCATTGATTTAGCTCTTCTTTAATTTCTTTCAACAGTGTTGTGTAGTTTCCAGTTTACAAGTCTTACACTTTTGGATTAAATTTATTCATAATTATTTTATTATTTTTGATAATATTATAAATGGAATTGTTTACTTAATTTTACTTGAATTGTTCATTGCTAGTGTATAAGTAGGCAACTCATTTTTTTTAATTGACCTTGTATGGTACAATCTCTGAACTCATGTATTATCACTGATAGTTTAGGTCTTTTTTTTTTGAGGTTTCATTAGGGTTTTCTATATATAAGATCATGTCATCTAGAATAGAGATAGTTTTATTTATTCTATTCCTATTTCAATAGTTTTTGTTTGCATTTCTTGCCTAATTGCCCTGGCTAGAACATCCAGTACAGTGTTGAATAAAAGTGAAGAAAGAAGGCATCCTTGTAAGTCAATTTTTTTTTTTTTTTTTTTTGACACGGAGTCTCACACTTTGGCCCAGGCTGGAGTGCAATGGCACGATCTCGGCTCACGGCAACCTCCGCCTCCCAGGTTCAAGCAATTCTCCTACCTTAGCCTCCTGAGTAGCTGGGATTACTGGCGCCCGCCACCACACCTGGCTTATTTTTTGTATTTTTATTAGAGACGGGGTTTCACTATGTTGGCCAGGCTGGTCTCGAACTCCTGACTTCGTGATCTGCCCACCTTGGCCTCCCAAAGTGCTGGGATTACAAGCACTTTGTTAGCCACTGCGCCCGGCCATAAGTCAGTTTTTATACCCCTTCTTTCATCCCTGATTTTAGTAATTAGAGTCTTTCTTTTTTCTTGGTCAATCTCAAAAAAAAAAAAAAGGTTTATGAATTTTAAAACTTTTTCTAGGCCAGGCATGGTGGCTCACTCCTGTAATCCCAGCACTTTCAGAGGCTGAGGCAGGCTGATCACAAGGTCAGGAGATTGAGACTATCCTGGCTAACACGATGAAACACCATCTCTACTAAAAAAATACAAAAAAAAAAAAATTAGCCGGGTGTGATGGTGGGTGCCTGTAGTCCCAGCTACTCGGGAGGCTGAGGCAGGAGAATGGCATGAAACCGGGAGGCGGAGCTTGCACTGAGCCAAGATCACGCCACTGCACTCCAGCCTGGGCGACAGAGCGAGACTCCATCTCAAAAAAAAAAAAAATTTTTTTTCAAAACACCAACTTTTGCCTTTGTTGATTTTCTCTACTCTTTAAAAATGATTTTTAAAAAAATTAATAGTGGTTAAAAAAAAGATTTACCAACTTAACGTTTTTTTTTTTTTGAGCCATAGTTTCACTCTTGTTGCCCAGGCTAGAGTGTACTGGTACGATCTCCACTCACTGCAACCTCCACCTCCAGAGTTCAAACGATTCTCCTGCCACAGCCTCCTGAGTAGCTGGGATTACAGGCATGTGCCACCATGCCCTGCTAATTTTGTATTTTTAGTAGAGACAGAGTTTCTCCATGTTGGTCAGGCTGGTCTCCAACTCCCAATCACAGGTGAATGCCCGCTTCGGCCTCCCAAAGTGCTAGGATTATAGGCGTGAGCCACCACACCCAGCCCAACTTAACCTTTTTTTTTTTTTTTTTGAGATGGAGTCTGTCACCCAGGCTGGAGTGCGGTGGCATGATCTCGGCTCACTGCAAGCTTGCCTCCCGGGTTCATGCCATTCTTATGCCTCAGCCTCCCGAGTAGCTGGGACTACAGGTGCCCGCCACCACTTCCGGCTAATTTTTTTTTTTTTTTTGTATTTTTTAGTAGAGATGGGGTTTCACATTGTTAGCCAGGATGGTCTTGATCTCCTGACCTCGTGATCAGCCCACCTCGACCTCCCAAAGTGCTGGGATTACAGGCATGAGCCACCACACCCGGCCCAACTTAACCATTTTTAAGTGTGCAATGCAGTAGCCTTATGTTGTTGTGCAATATATCTCCAGAATGTTTTCATCTTTTATTTCTATTTATTTATTTATTTATTTATTTATTATTTTGAGACACGATCTCGTTGTCACCCAGGATGGAATGCAGTGGTGCAATTATAGGTCTCTGCAACTTCAAACTCTTGCGCTCAATCAGTCCTCCTGCCTCAGCCTCCCAAGTAGCTGAGGACTACAGGTGTGCACTACTGAGCTGGGTTAATTTTTTTTTTTTTTTTTTTTTTTTAAGAGAGAGAGTCTTGCTTTGTTGCCTAAGCTGTTCTTAAACTCCTAGCTTCAAGCAATCCTCCCACCTTGGCCTCCCAAAGTGCTGGGATTACAGGCGTGAGCCACCACTTGGCCCAACTTTATCTTTTAAAACTTGAACATCTATACCCATGAAACAACTACTCTCCATTTCCTCCTCCCCCTAGTTTCTGGTGATCACCATTTGATTTGCTGTTTCTGTGAATTTGACTACTTTAGATACCTCATATAAGTGGAAGCATACAGTATTTGCATTTTTGCGACTGGCTTATTCCACTTAGCATGATGTCCTCAAGGTTCTTCCATGTTATAGCATGTAACAGAATTCCTTTCCTTTTTAAGGCTGAGTAATACTCCATTATTTGTATACACCACATTTTGTTTATCCACTCATCTGTTGATGGATATTTAGGCTGCTTCTGCATGTTGGCTATTGTGAATAATACTGCTATAAATCAAATAGCAAATATCTCTTAAAGTGCAATGTGCAAATATCTCTTAAAGACCCTGTTCTCAATTCTTTTGGATATATGTCCAGAAATGCATACGGCAATTCTATTTTTATTTTTCTGAGAACCCATCGGATTGTTTTTGGTAGTAGCTACACCATTTTGCATTGCACAAAAGCTCCAGTTTCTGTGCATCCTCTTTAACACTTCTGATTTTCTGCTTTTTTGATAGTAGACATCCTAATGGGTGTAAGATAATATTTCCTTGTGATTTTGATTTGCATTTCTCTAATGATGATTAGCAATGTTGAGCATTTTTTGTTTTGTTTTGTTTTTGTTTTTGTTTTGAGACACAGTCTCACTCTGTCACTCAGGCTGGAGTACAGTGTTGCGATCTTGGCTCACTGAAACCTCTGCCTCCTGAGTTCAAGCTATTCTGTGCCTCTGCCTCCCAAGTAGCTGGGATTACAGGTGCCTGCCACTATGCCCAGCTAAGTTTTGTATTTTTTTTTGAAGGTTTCAAAATGTACTTTATTTCTTCAATAATGCCATAACTTAATGGGTACACAGTGTTTTAACTTGGTATCAATTATGAGCTGTTTTTTAAACAATTCATTATTATACCAGCTGGGATGATTACTGATCTCTCCATTCCTTTGGGGTGACTCTGCCAGCAGGGTCCAGGTTCCATTCTATTCTGATTTGTGTTGCTACATATGTCCATATAGCAATACAGAAAGTGGCTCCACTATCTAATACAGCATTATCATATTGTCATGAAAATCAGGTGAACTTTTCTGGTGGCTCTGCCTTGCCATTGTTTGCTGAATGCTTTGATCTTGGAGATGACTTAGTGCATTTTTTGACCAGCGAAACATCGTGAAAGTGAAGATCGAACTGTGGGAATGCAGCTGCTGCTTTGGTGCAAATTCCAATTTTTGTATTTTTAATAAAGATGGGGTTTTGCCACATTGGCCAGGCTGGTCTCGAGCTACTGACCTCAAGTGATCCACCACGCCTTGGCCTCCCAAAATGCTGGAATTACAGGCATGAGCCACCGCACCCAGCCTAAGCATCTTTTCTTATCCTTTTTATACATTTCTGTATCATCTTTAGAAAAATGTCTAGTCCAGCCTTTCGCTCACTTGTTTGCTGTTGTTGAGGTCTCTATTGTTTTTCTAGTTTCTATTTCACTATTTTCAGCTTTGACCTTTATGTCCTTCCTTCTGCTTGCCTTAAGCACAGTTTGCTCTTTTTTTCCCCAGGCTATTGATTTGAGATCATTTTTTTAAGTCCACTGATATTCAAGGTAATTATTGATAGGTAAGGATTACCACTGTCATTTAAAAAATTGTTTTCCTGGCTGGGCGTGGTGGCTCATGCCTGTGATCCCAGCACTTTGGGAGGCCGAGGTGGGTGGATCACCTGAGGTCAGGAGTTCAAGACCAGCCTGACCAACATGAAGAAACCCCGTCTCTACTAAAAATACAAAATTAGCCAGGCGTGGTGGCACATGCCTGTAACCCCAGCTATTCAGGAGGCTGAGGTAGGAGAATCGCTTGAAATCAGTGGGGGGAGGTTGTCGTGAGCCAAGATCATGCCATTGCACTCCAGCCTGGGCAACAAGAGTGAAACTTCATCTCAAAAAAAAAAAAAAGTTTTCCAGATGGGCACAGTGGCTCATGCCTGTAATTCCAGCATTTTGGGAGGCCGAGGTGGGCAGATCACTTGAGGCCAGGAGTTTGAGACCAGCCTGGCCAACATGGTGAAATCCTGTCTCTACTAAAAATACAAAAACTAGTCCCACGAGGTGGTGCCCACCTGTGGTCCCAGCTACCCAGGAGGCTGAGGTACGAGGATTGCTTGAACCCGGGAAGCAGAGGTCGCAGTGAGCCAAGATTGCGCCACTGCACTCCACCAGCCTGGGTGACAGAGTGAGATTGTGTCTCAAAAAAAATTGTTTTGTAGTTGTTTCATAGATCCTTTGTTCCTTTCTTCCCCTCTTACTGTCTTCCTTTATGATTCAATGACTTTCTGTAGTGGTATGCTTTGGTCACTTACTTTTTAGAGGTCATTTTTTTTTTATATAGTCTTTATAGGTATACATTTCCTTCTTAATGTTGTTTTAGCTGTATCCCATAAGTTTTCGTATGTTGTATCTTCATTTATCCATCTCAAATTTCTCTAATTTTCTAATTTCACATGTCGTGATTTCTTCTCATTTCCTGTGTACTTTCTAATTTCCCCTGTGATTTCTTTTTTCTTTTTTCTCTTTTTTTTTTTTTTTTTTTTTTTGGAGTCAGAGTCTCGCTCTGTCACCCAGGCTGGAGTGCAGAGGCGCAATCTCGGCTCACCGCAAGCTCCACCTCCCGGGTTCACACCATTCTCCTGCCTCAGCCTCCTGATTAGCTGGGACTACAGGCGCCTGCCACCATGCATGGCTAATTTTTTTTTTTTTTTTTTTTTTGTATTTTTAGTAGAGACGAGGTTCCACCGTGTTAGCCAGGATGGTCTCGATCTCCTGACCTCGTGATCTGCCCACCTCAGCCTCTCAAAGTGTTGGGATTACAGGCATGAGCCACCATACCCAGTTTCCCTTGCGATTTCTTATTTGACTAACTGGTTATTTAGAAGTGTGTTGTTTAATGTCCAAATGCTTGTGAATTTCTCAAATTTCTGTTGTTGATTTCTAATTTCCTTCCATTCTGGTCAGAACACATGCTTTATGATTTCAATTCTTTTAAATTTATTGAGGTTTAGGAGTACAAAAGGCTTATTGAAAAAAGAATCATTGAAGTTTTTCTTATGCTCTAGCATATGGGTTATGCTAAAGAGTGTTCCAAGTGCACTTAAGAAGAATGTGTATTTTGATATTGTTAGGTGGAATTTTCTATAGATGTCTATTTGGTCTAGCTTGTTTAACCCATTGTTGAAGTCTTGTATTTTCTTGATGGTCCCTGTCTAGTGGATCTATCCATTATTGTTTTTAAAAATACATTTGACGGTTGAAAGCAAAAATTAGGCCAGGCGTGGTGGCTCACACCTATAATCCCAGCACTTTCGGAGGCCAAGGCGGGCAGATCACTTGATGTCAGGAGTTCGAGACCAGCCTGACCAACATGGAGAAACCCCGTCTCTACTAAAAATATAAAAATTAGCCAGGCATGGTGTCACACGCCTGTAATCCCAGCTACTCGGGAGGCTGAGGCAGGAGAAGCACTTCAACCTGGGACAGGAGGTTGTGGTGACCCACGATCGCGCCATTGCACTCCAGCCTAGGCAACAATAGCAAAACTCTGTCTCAAAAAAAAAAAAAAAAAACAAAGAAAGAAAGAAAGAAAAGAAAGCAAAAGCAAAAATTATAACATTAGTGGAGTTTACAATGCATGTAAATGTAATAGAAAACATCTATAATGTAAAGAGGGAAAGGTAAAAATACCTATCCAGCTGTAAGATTTCTACATTCCACTTAAAGTGGTAATATGTTCATTCTGTGAAAAATTAAGTGTATTGTAATTCCTAGAGTCACCATTTAAAAAACTATTCAAAGAGATATATTCAAAACCAATATATGAAATAAAACAGAATGCTAAAAATCATTTAAATAACCAAAAAGGAGGCGAAAAGTGGTAAGCAGAAGGACAAAAAATGGAGCAAAAAAAAAAAAAGTAATAAGATGGGGCTGGGCCCAGTGGCTCACACCTGTAATCCCAAAACTTTGGGAAGCTGAGGTGGGTGAATCACTTGAGGCCCAGAGTTTGAGATCAGTCTGGCCAACATGGTGAAACCCTGTCTTTACTAAAAATAGAAAAATCAGCTGGGCATGATGGTATATGCCTGTAATCCCAACTACTTGGGAGGCTGAGGCACCAGAATCGCTTGAGGCTGGGAGGCTGAGGTTGCTGTGAGCTGAGATGGCACCACTGCTCTCCAGCCTGGGTGACAGGGCAAGACTCTGTCTCAGAAAAAATAAAATAAAATAAGATGGTAGACATATATCCAAACACATAAATAATTACAGTAAACATCAATGGACTAAACCTAAATCTTAAAAGACATCGTCAGAATGGATAAAAGCAGTGCCCAGCCATATGCTATTTACAAGAAACTTGCTTTACTTTTTAAAATTTTTTTCATTTTTAAAAAAATGTTTTGCATTTATTTATTTATTTATTTATTAGATACAAGGTTTTGCTCTGTTGCCCAGAATGGAGTGCAGTGGAATGATCATAGCTCACTGCAGCTTCCAACTCCTGGACTCAAGCAATCCTCCTGCCTCAGCTTCTCCTGTAGCTAAGACTACAGGCATGTACCATCATATCTGACTAGATTTTTTGTTTTGTTTTGTTTTTTTATAGAGACAGGGGCTCACCAGGTTGCCCAGGCTCGTCTCAAACTACTGGCCTCAAGCAGTCCTCCCACCTCAGCCTTCCAAAACACTGGAATTACAAGCAATAGCCACCATACCCAGCCAAAACTTGCTTTAAATATTATATATGTAGGTTAAAAGTAAAGAATAGAGGCCAGGCAGAGTGGCTCATGCCTGTAATCCCAGCACTTTGGGAGGCTGAGGCGGGTGGATTGCTTGAGGTCAGGAGATATACACCAGCCTGGCCAACATGGTGAAACCCCATCTCTAACAAAAACACAAAAATTAGTCAGGTGTAGTGGTGTTGCCTGTAGTCCCAATTACTCAGAAGGCCGAGGCAGGAGAATCACTTGAATCCGAGAGGTGGAGGTTGCAGTGAGCTGAGATCACGCCACTGTACTCTAGCCCAGGTGACAGAACAAGACTCCATCTCCAAAAAAAAAGGAAAAGATATACCATGGAAATATTAACCAAAACAGTTGGTGTGGCTATGTTAATATCATACACAGCAAATTCCAGAGCAATGAAAATCATTAGGGACAAAAAAGGATCATACATCACGATAAAATAGTTAATTCACCAAGGAGATATAATAATCCTAAATAGTTTGCATCTTACACCACAGCTTCAAAATTCTCAAAGCAAATAGACAAACCCAAAATTACATTTGGAGACTTCAATGCTCCTCTCTCAATCACTGATAGAACTATTAGAAAATCAGCAAAGAAGGCCGGGTACGGTGGCTCACGCCTGTAATCCCAGCACTTTGGGAGGCCAAGGCGGGCAGATCACAAGGTCAGGAGATCGAGACCATCCTGGCTAACACGGTGAAACCCCATCTCTACTAAAAATACAAAAAATTAGCCAGGCATGGTGGTGGGTGCCTGTAGTCCCAGCTACTTGGGAGGCTGAGGCAGGAGAATGGCGTGAACCTGGGAGGCGGAGCTTGCAGTGAGTCGAGATTGCGCCACTGCACTCCAGCCTGGGCGACAGAGCGAGACTCAGTCTGAAAAAAAAAAAAAAAAAAAAAAAAACAGAAAAAGAAAATCAGCAAAGAAGAGGAGAATTAAACAGCACCACTAGCCAACTAGATCTAATTGAACTTTGAGGAACACTCTACCCATAAACAGCAGACTATACATTATTTTCAAGTGCACATAGAACCATTCACCAAGATAGACTATATCCTGGGTCATAAAACAAGCCTTAACATACTTAAATGAAGTGAAATCATGCCAGGTATGTTCTCTGAGCATAACAAAAGTAGACCAGGAATCAATAAGACAAACAATAGGAGAATCCCTGAACACTTAAAATTAAACAACAGACTTCTAAATTAATCTATGTATCAAAGAGAATATCTGAAGGGAAATTAGAAAATATCAATATCCCTCATGAAATTAGATGCAAAAACCCTAAAAAAGATTGCAAACTGAATCAAGTAGTTTATAAAATGTCAATACATATTCAGTCATTTAAAGCCACGAGGTCGGGCGCAGTGGCTCATGCCTGTAATCCCAGCATTTGGGGAGGCTGAGGCAGGCGGATCACTTGAGGCCAGGAGTTGGAGACCAGCCTGGCCAATATGGCGAAACCCCATTTCTACAGAAAATACAAAAATTATCTGGATGTGATAGCACATGCCTGTAGTCCCAGATACTCAGGAGGCTGAGGCTTGAGAATCACTTGAAACCAGTAGGCGAAGGTTGCCGTGAGCCAAGATCATGCCACTGCACTCCAGCCTGAGCGCCAGAGAAGGACCCTGTTTCAAAAAACAAAACAAAACAACAACAAAAAATGCTAGTAGGCAAATTCATAAAGACAAAAAGTAGAGTTTGGGTTACCAGGGGCTTGTGGAGTGGGGAGTGGGGAGTAATTGTTTATTAGGCACAGAGTTTCTATTTGAGATGATCAAAAAGTTTTGGAAATGGATAGTGTTGATGGTTACACAACATGGTGAACAAACTTAATGTTACTGAATTGTACACTTAAAAACAGTTAAAATGGTAAGTTTTATGTTATGAGTATTTTACCACAGTAAACAAACAAATGCATCACAACCAAATAGGGTTTATCCTGGGACTTTCAAGGATGGTATAACACATATATATATATTTTTTGAGACAAAGTCTCACTCTTGTCCGCAGGCTGGAGTGCAATGGCGCTATCTCGGCTCACTGCAACCTCCACCTCCCAGGTTCAAGCGATTCTCCTGCCTCAGCTTCCTGAGTAGCTGGGATTACAGGTGCCTGCCACCATGCCCAGCTAATTTTTGTATTTTTAGTAGAGACAGGGTTTCATCATGTTGGCCAGGCTGATCTTGAACTCCTGACCTCAGGTGATCCATCTGCCTCAGCCTCCCAAAGTGCTGGGATTACAGCCGTGAGCCACTGCTCCCGGCTGGATGGTATAACATTTTAAATCAATCAATGCAGTCATATTAACAGTGTAAAGAAGAAAAATTACATGATCATATCAATTGATGTAGAAAAAGCATCTGACATAATTCAATGTCCATTCGTGATAAAATCCGTCAGCAAACTAGGAATAGGAAATTTCCTCCATCTGATAAAGGCATCTATAAATATCTGTGGCTGGCCGGGCACAGCTGATAAAGGCATCTATAAATATCTGTGGCTAGCCAGGCTCTAGCCTGTAATCCCAGATGTTTGGGAAGCCAAGACAGGAGGATCGCTTGAGCCAGGGAGTTTGAGACCAACCTGGACAACTTAATGATACCTCATCTCTACTAAAAATTAAAAAATAAAAAAAAAATAGCCAGGCATGGTGGTTAATGACCTAATTAACAGTGAAACTCTTTCCCCTTAAGATCAAAAAGACTTTTATCATTAAGTAGGAGAGAATATCCTCTCACACCAGTCTTATTCAATATTGTACTAGAAGTTCAAGATGTTGAAATAAGACAAAAAAAAAAAAAGAAAGAAACGGCATACAGATTGGAAAGAAAGATCTAAAACTGTCCCTCTTCACAGATAACATTACTGTCTATGTGTAAAAGCTCAAATAATTTACAATTAATCTCCTAGAATAGGTAAGTTTAGCGATGTCACAGGATACGAGGTTGTATTTCTCTATACCAGCAATGTACAATTTAAAGCTGAAATCTAAAAAAAAAATAGCATTTACATTAGCTTTATAAAAACAGCACTTATAACTTAACAAAACATGTACAGGATGTATACGCTCAAAACCACAAAATACTGTTGCAACTGAAGAAGATCTAAATAAATGGAGAGACATACCATTCCCATGAATTGGAAGACACAGTAAAGGCGTCAATTCTCCCTATATTGATCTATAGATCAAACACATTTCCAATCAAGTTCTTAGCAGATTTTTTCATAGATATAGATAATTAAATTAGAGAATGTAGGTGGAAAATCAAAGGAACTAGAATGTGATAACAATTTTGACAAAGAAGTATAAACTTGGAGGAATCACACTACCATCTTTAAACCTTATTATAAAGCCATAGTAGGCCGGGCGCAGTGGCTCACACCTGTAATCCCAGAACTTTGGGAGGCCAAGGTGGGTGGATCATTTGAGGTCAGAAGTTTGAGACCAGCCTGGCCAACATGCTGAAACCCTGTCTCTACCAAAA
Source organism: Pongo pygmaeus (assembly GCF_028885625.2). Taxonomy (NCBI): domain Eukaryota; kingdom Metazoa; phylum Chordata; class Mammalia; order Primates; family Hominidae; genus Pongo; species Pongo pygmaeus. Next base: position 32,402,397 of record NC_072385.2, on the reverse strand, counting down.
AATACAAAAATTAGATGGGCATGGTGGTGCCCACCTATAGTCCCAGCTACTCAGTGGGAGAATTGCTTGAACCTGGGAGGCAGAGGCTGCAGTGGGCCTAGATTGCACCACTGCACTTTAGCCTGGGCAACAGAATGAGACCCTGTCTCCAAAAAAAAAAGCTATTGTAATCAAGAAAGCGAGGTATGTGCAAAGAGATAGATACATAAATCAATGAAAAAAAAAAGATAGTCCAGATATAAATCCACACTAATATGGGCATTTAATATTTACAAAGATGCTACAGCAATCTTTGTAAATTGATTTTACAAATCAATTTACAAACATATGAGGAAATATGTAAACATATGAGTGTAAAACATGAGAAAATCTTACTGACCTAGGGTTAGGCAAAGAGTTCGTAGACATGACACCAAAAGGATGAGTTATAATAGAAAATAATGGCTAAGTTGAGCTTTATTAAAATTAATGGCTGGGCACGGTGGCTCACGCCTATAGTCCTAGCACTTTGGGAGGCCAAGGAGGGCAGATCATGAGGTCAGGAGATCAAGACCATCCTAGCTAACACAGTGAAACCCCGTCTCTACTAAAAATACAAAAAAATTAGTCAGGCGTGGTGGTGCACACCTGTAGTCCCAGCTACTCGGGAGGCTGAGGCAAGAGAATTGCTTGAACCTGGGAGGTGGAGGTTGCAGTGAGTCGAGATTGCGCCACTGCACTCCAGCCTGGTGACAGAGCAAGACCCCGTCTCAAAAAAAAAAAACAAAACAAAACAGGCAGCCAGCCCACAGGCTATGGCTATAGTTTGTTGACCCTTGTCTTAGAAAAATTAAAACTATGTCCATTGAAAAACCTTTATACAAATGTTTACAGAAGCTCTATTCATAATCACCAAAAACTGGTAACAACCCAAATGGCCTAAAAATGGTAAATGTACTAGTGGTATATCCATACTGTGGAATATTATTCAGCAATGAAAACAAAAACTATTTCTACAAGCAGCAACTTTGGATGAATTTCCAGGGCATTACACTGAGTGAAAGAAGCTTGTATCAAAAGGTTACATGACATATAATTCCATTTATATGGTATATAGTGTGTAATCAGTGGTAAGGGGGTGAGTGGAAGGTATAACTATAAAGTAATAACATGAATGAGTTTTTAGAATGTTGGAATTGTTATGTATCCTTACTGCGGTAGTGGTTACATGAATCTGGACATACGTGTCTTAAAATTTGTAGAACTGGCTGGGCAGGTGGTTCATACACATAATCCCAGAATTTTGGGAGGCTGAGGTGGGTGGATCACCTGAGGTCAGGAGTTTGAGACCAGCCTGGCCAACATGGCAAAACTCCATCTCTACTAAAAATACAAAAATTAGCTGGGCGTGGTGGTGCATGCCTGCTATCCCAGTTACTCAGGAGGCTGAGGAAATAAAACCCCCTCTGCTTTGCATTTCTTACTTTTCATCTTTGATGAGGGACATCCCTAAATTGCACACCCACATCCCTTGTGTGCTAAGAGCAATGACTAATACCAAGTTAGAATGCAAGAGTACTTGTATATATTCAGACATGTCAACATGCATCTTTTATTGGCTTTCCTCTTATACCTAATAAAATCTCCAAGAGAAATACTTTTCAATTGTCAAAAACCTTAAATTACATGGACCTGCAACTACCTTTACCTGAAAGCACTGGGGAGAAGGGCTACAAAAGAAAGCTTGTTCTTTAATTTGTTTTAGATTTCTTCTAGTACACATAGAAAAATAATAACTTAACATTTGAATGATGAACCTGATATAGGTACTGTGTGCGTATTTTCAATTTATATTCATGGTGCCTTTTCTCCTATAAGTGTGAAATAAAATATTGACCCCATGTGACAACAAAATATCATGCAAAAACAAGACAAATAATGGTTATGGAGATAGGCAATTCCAGGAAGCAAGTAACAACCTTATCCCTTCCAAAATATTTCTGTCCATCCATACAATAAATGTTTACTTAGCACTCACAATGTGCCAAGCACTGGGCTATATGCCAGGAATAAAAAGTTGAGTAAGACACAGCTTCTACCCTCAAGAAGCTCACTGCATTGGCCAGGCTTGGTGGTTCATGCCTGTAATCCCAGCACTTTGGGAGGCCGAGGTAGGTGGATTACCTGAGGTCAGGAGTTCGAGATGAGCCTGGCCAACATGGTGAAACACCCGTCTCTCCTAAAAATACAAAAATTAGCCGGGTGTGGTGGTGGGAGCCTGTAAGCCCAGCTACATGGGAGGCTGAGGCAGAAGAATTGCTTGAACCTGGGGGACAGAGGTTGCAGTGAGCCGAGATCATGCCACTGCACTCCAGCCTGGGTGATAGAGCAAGACACAGTCTCAAAAAAAAAAAAAAAAAAAAAAGGAAAAAAGAAAAAGAAAAAGAAAAAAGAAGAAGCTCACTGCTAGGTAATGAATGGAGGGATTAAATTGCTGGGTCTCACTAGAACCAGCATCAAACCCTTTATGTTCATAGATCATAGAACTCCATAGAATCCAGCAGCCCATCAGCCACAAACTGATGAGGTAACGCTAAGTAGAATTCTTTGTTGTCCACAGGCATGGGCATGTGAGCCATATTTAGGAACCAATAACACTGTGTTAGATGCAGTGACTCATGCAGCTTGTCTACAATATCTCAAATACCCCTGGACTTGTGCCCAGGGGACCAGTCATGCCTCACAGTTGTGGATTACTTCCCAGGGAATAAAGCACTTTCACGTCTGCTTTTACCACCTCCATGGCAAATGTAGGGCAGGTATAATGATGACTCATATTTTATAGATGAGGAAACTGGAATACTTCATGAAATGACTAATCCAAGTTACCAAACCAGAAAGGGGCCAAAAGTCAGGTAAGGTAGACTTGTTTGCTTTCATTCAAATGTTCTACAACTCCCCAGAGAACCTAGAGTTCCTCCCTTAAATTTAATAGGACCTCTGGGAAGTACTATGTGTTGAGAACCAGTATGAATCAAAGCCACAAAAGGCTGGCTATAATGTGGGGACTGGCATGGCACGGTAGTTCATGCCTATAATCCCAGCATTTTGGGAGGCCAAGTTGGTGGATCACTTGAGGCCAGAAGTTCAAGACCAGGCTGATCAACATGGCAAAACACCATCTCTACCAAAAATACAAAAATTAGACAGGTATGGTGAAGCACGCTTGTAATCCTAGCTACTCAGGAGGCTGAGGCATGAGAATCACTTGAGCCCTGGGGGCGGAGGATGCAGTGAGCCAAGATCGTGCCATTGTACCCCAGCATGGGCGACAGAGACTCTGTCTCAAATAAAAAAAATAATAATAATGTGAGGACCAGTGGCCCACCATGATTGTATAGGGGTGTTTCCTTTAGGTGGTGTCTAAGATCCCAGGGGCATGCTGTATCCTGAAGGAGGCTGGGGAGTTTGCCGTTGCCTCAGGTCAGGGAATGGATTGATGGGCTTACACCATGGGGACTGCATTTGGGAAGGGGAGATTGGATGCACTAATAGCTTCTATTGAAGAGCACCGAGCTCCAGGTGTTCTTAACTAAAATCAGATCAGGTTTGGGGGTGGAGGGGGAAGCCTAGGTTTGCAGTCACTGATACCAGGTCTTTTCATGAAGATCCTGTGGTATTGGAGGGTGACTCTGGAAATTTTGAAATGGGGGTTTACCTCAGTATTCAGATTTTTTGCCTCAGGAAGCAAAGACCTGGGTCTTGGGGACTTCTTATTAGTAGCCAATAACTTCAAGCCATTTAGGGACTCTTTAATAGTGGCCACTTGACTAAGGGGATGAGGAAGCCCTATAGCTTGTAGATGTTTCCTAGAAAAAGAACTGCCTAGTGTCTGTAGTCCCTGGCCAAACTTCTTGAAAGCGTTGTCTCCATGTGTGGTGTGTTGTCCCCAGTACTTCAGCCAGATTCACAATTTAATCCTCTCCCATCCAACTCCTTCTCCTCTTCTGTGTTCATTATGATTGACTCCGATTGACTCCTTGACATCTATTCCTCTTCTCTTGACAACTAACCTGATTTCCACTGGGTTACCAATCTACCTGAAACAGAGGGATCTGATTCCATCTTGGACTCTAGGGTTGTCAAGGCTCTAAACACTGCAACAGTCCCTAGTTACACTTATATTGCTTCTTTATCACTAATAAGAGATGGATATATGGCTCAATTGGAGTCAGTAAGACATGAGGCAAGGCTTCCTGATTGTTTGAAGGAAAGAAGCTTTCTCACTTGTCTGAGAGTTGCTAATGTGATCACCTGTCCTGCAGATTTGGATAAGTAAGTCCGAACCCTGGGAGTTGTTGGCAGCCAATCCGGACAGTGGATCGGGGAAGGCGGGAACCTTAGGATGAAGCTGACACTCAAGACAGCAGAGCAGAGAGACAAAAGGATTCCAGGTGCCTGATGACACTGTCGAAACGCTGAATCAAACCATCCCTGAAACTCACCCTACCCCTGAGCTTTCTATTATGTGAGTTTATAGATCTGTATTGCCTAAGTCAGTTTGAGTCTTTAGTTACCTGCAATTAAAAACACTTGAGACACTTGTATTAAAATTGTTCTTACCTGGTTCTGGATTGACTTCTATGCAGCTAAATATAATAATCTCTCTCAGTCTCATTTTCCCTTCTTGACAGCATTTGACAAATATACCACTGACTCCTTAAGGCAATCTTTTAGCTTGGCTTCTGTGAGATATATACATATTGAGACAGATTCTTTCTCTGTCACCCATGCTGGAGTACAATGGCATGATCACAACTCACTGCAGCCGTGACTTCTCTGGCTCAAGCGATCCTCCTGCCTCAGCCTCCCAAGCAGCTGGGTCCAGAGATGTGTGGCACCATGCTCAGCTAATTTTTAACATTTTTGTAGAGAGGAGGTCTCACTATGCTGCCCAGGCTAGTCTTGAACTCCTGGGCTCAAGCAATTCTCCCACCTTGGCCTCCCAAAGTGTTGGGATAACAGGTGTGAGCCACCACACCCTGCCTTCCATGATATTATGCTCACTGCTGTTTCTCCTCCTCTACAGCCTCTGTTCTCTGGTCTCCTTAATCCACTCTTTTGTCTCTACCTAACCCCTGAATACTGGAGGTCTTCAGAGACTGGTCACATGCACACTTCAATTCTCACTTGATACCTTCTCCCTAGGCAATGACTTTTATTTCCCTGTGTTTAAGTCCCACGACAGGGCAATGACTCCCAAATTTATACTCTTCAATTCAGACCTCGTTTCTGAGGAGCTGCAACTGCTATTGGGACTGTTTTTTGTTTTTTTTTTTTTTTTTTTGAGACAGGGTCTTGCTTTGTCACCCAGACTGCAGTGCAGTGTCCCAATCATGGCTCACTGCAGCCTTGACCTCCCGGGTTCAATGGATCCTTCCACCTCAGCCACCCGAGTAGCTGGGCCTACAGGTGCATGCCACCATGCCCAGCTAATTTTTGTCTTTTTAGTAGAGACAGGGTCTTGCCATGTTGTCCAGCCTGGTCTACAACTCCTGGGCTCAAGTGGTTTACCTACCTTGGCCTCCCAAAGTGTTGGGATTACAGGCATGAGCCCGTAATGAGCACCTGGCCTATTGTGATGTCTTGGTCATCTCACAGGGGCTGAAACCTAATTTGTTATATTAAAATATAAACTTTACAAGGTCAGGGCCCATGGCTGTCCTGTTTGCCACTGTATCACCCATTCCCAGCATCCTGCCTCACACAGAAAGATTCCATGAAACTTCTGAATGAAAGAATGAATGAGGGACAGATGAGTGAATAAATTAAGTAATGGTGCCCTCTGGTTGCAAACAACATGATATCCCAACTCAAAGTAGTTTAAATAAAAAGAGGAAGTTAGTGTAGACAACTGGGGGAGTCTCAAGTGCACTTGGGGAATGTGGCTGAACCTCAAGACCGTTTAGAACATTGGCTTTGGACACTGTCAGGAATTTCTTCAACTATCGCTGCTTCTTGGTATGCAGTTACTTCATTTTTCTCTCTTACTGCCTTTTTAGTTCCTCAGACCAAATAGAAATTCTAGACCTCCACTGGGATTGGCAGGTTTTTTTTTTTTTTGAGACAGCGTCTCACCCTGTCACCCAGGCTGGAGTGCAGTGGTGCAATCTTGGCTCACTGCAACCTCTGCCTCCTGGGTTCAAGTGATTCAGCCCTCTGAGTAGCTGGGAATACAGGTGCGCACCACGACACCTGGTTAATTTTTGTATTTTTAGTAGAGGCGGGGTCTCACCATGTTGGTCAGGCTAGTCTTGAACTCCTGACCTCATGATCCGCCTGCCTTGGCCTCCCAAGGTGTTGGGATTACAAGTGTGAGCCACCATGCCCGGCCTGGCAGGTTTTTTAAAAGGCCCCGAGCTTTATGATATCACACTCTGCTGGTTTTCACCCTCTACAGCCTCTCTTAGCTGGTGTCATTTCTCAGCTTTTTCCTCTACCCAGCCCCTAAGTTTTGGAGTTCCTCAGGGACTGGTCACATAGGCTTGCGGGTCATGAGGTCTCTCTCATAACCACTCACCTTGGCCATTGTGCACGAAAGCAGTTATAGACAGTAGGTAAATAAATGGCCACTACTGTGTTCCTAGAAAACGTGATTTCCTCACTGGCTAGAGTAAAAGGAAAAAAAAAAAACAACAAAAAAACATTATTTACAAACAGGTGGTGGCCCTTGGGCTGTAGGCTGCTGGCCCTGGTCTAGAATACCAACAGATACCGATATGGTTTCGGTGTGTGACCCGGTCCCCCTCCAAATCTCACCTTGAATTGTAATAATCCCCACATGTCAAGAGCAGGGCCAGGTGGAGATAATTAATTCGTGGGGACAGTTTCCCTCCTACTGTTCTCACGGTAGTAAATAAGTCTCATAAGATCTGATGGTTTTATAAAGAGGAGTTCCCCTGCACAAGCTCTCTTGCCTGCCGCCATACAAGGTGTGACTTTGCTTCTCCTTTGCCTTCCGCCATGATTGTGAGGCCTCCTCAGCCACGCTGAACTGTGAGTCCATTAAAACTCTTTCCTTTATAAATTACCCAGTCTTGGCTATGTCTTTGTTAGACGCATGAGAACAGACTAATACAGATACTAAGTCCGCATGTCATCATCAGTTCAGTAATTTGGAGACAGTCACAGCTCTCTCTTGGTTCTGTGCTGTCTCTTAGCCTAGCTGGGGTGGCTTTCCCATCCCTGATCCAAGGGACTGGTGGAGGAGGCAGGGTCAACATACTACTCTCTAGGTCAATATGGCTACTCTCATGGCACTCACCTGTACTGCAGAAGGACTGAAGATTGGGAACAATTCCTAGGAAAAATCATGCTACAAAATTCCAATGTCTAAAACTTAGTGTAATTTTATTTATTTGGCTTTAAAATAACATTTATTTCTCGGGGCAGTGCACACATTGGGCATGAAACCCGGGGCCTCACTCCACCGCTGGGATGCCACTGGTGGCCATCATCTTCTCCCAGGCTCCACATCTGAGCCTTGTATAGAGCAATGTCATTGCAGACCCTGCAGTGGTTCAGCCTGCGATCTGGGCATTCTGGGTTGAGCGAGGGCTCTGAGTCCCATACAGTTTCCTGGTTTTCAGTCTGTGTCTGGGTCCTTCTTCCTTGATCCCTGGGCAGTGTGGTGAATGAGATTCCGAAACCTGGCGTCTCCAGGCTCCTCCAGGTTACCATGCCAAGACGTGGGCTTCCTGGTGATCTGTGGACCTCGTGGAGGGGTTCACGTGATGCCGCGCATAGGCGTTCTGGGCTGGCAGCTCTTTGAGGTACAGCTCCTGCAAGATCTGGTTCTGACGGACCTCATCCTGGATCACCTTCTCCCTGGGGTGTCCCGCCATGGCCTTGGCGTTGCTCCATCGGGTTCGATGCGCTCTCTGCTCCCTGGTGCCTCTCTCCCTGGCCCCGGGCATCTGCCGTCTCCAGGCAACGGTGTCCCACGCAGTCTCCAGGCAACAGCGCTCCCACGGCCCCAGCTCCTGGCGACCCAGCCCTTACCCCAACCGCCCGTGGACACCTCCAGGAAAGGGCTTCCTGTCACAGGACAGACCCGGAGGTCATGGGCATGTGGTTAGGCCTCACCTTGGCCAGTCGTTTCCCTCCCAGCGAGCAGAGGCGCTGCTTCCTCGTGCTCTCCCTTCTCCGTCTCGGGCCTGCAGTTTGCTCGGTGGTTCCAGACCAAGGCCCACGGGGAAGCCATTGCCAAATGCAGAGGCTGGCGCGGCTGGCTGAGCAGGCAGCGGAGGCCGAGGGTGGGTGTCCGTGGTCCTGCGTCCCCGTGTCCACAGCCAGGCCGCGGGGACCCCAGGTTCCGCTCCTTCGCTGCCCGAGCACGGTGCCTGCAGGGTCCTCTCCGTGGGATCCTGGATCGTCAGGGCCGCGTGGGTGGCTGGGTGGGAGCGGGCTGCAGGCAGGCTCTAAAAGCAGGGGCTGGGCGGGGGCGTGGGGGGATAGGGAGGGACGTAGTGGAAGTTGGGTCCCCAACGGACATGCGGGCGGCAGATGCAGCCCTTGTGAAGACTCAGGCAGGAAGAGCTCGGCAGGGCGATGCCCACGACGGGGTAGTGGACGGGGACGAATTGGTTGAGAGACGGGTAGCAGATGGGGCAGAAGGACGAGTAGGTGGGATGGAACAGGAGCGTAGTCTGCGGGTCCAGAAACGGGCGACGGATGGGAGGAAAGAAGAGCTGACTGCCAGGGCGCTGCGGGGTGGCGCCGAGCGGGCGCCGGGGTTGGAAGGCGGAGAGGCGGGGCAGCTTTCGAGTCATTTTGAGCGAGTGCAGCGCTCCCTCGTCGGAACTGTCGGAGTGCGCGGCGAGCGCGGGGCCTGCGCGGCTTTTATCTCCTCTGGGCGTTCCAGGGCGGAACGCGCTTTGTGACCCGCGCCCCACCCGAAGCCGGGAGCGCCCCGCCGGTCGGCACAGGGCCCCATCTCCGGGTTTAGGACTGAACAGGGGAAATGGAAGACAGAGGAAATGGCAGCCCCTGTTCTTGGGTACCCTGTAGTTTTGCCCTCAGCAGGCAAAGGCTGATCAGGGGGCTAGCATACAGGTAGGGGCCGGGGGCCTGGGAGAGAGGCTCTGAGCAGGATCTGGGAAAAGGGGACGAAGTCAGTGCCCCAGGCGCCTTCCCTTACGACAGCGCAGCGTTGAAAGCCCTTCAGTCCCTCACATCACTGCGGGAACATGCGCAATTAGACATGCTACGTCCATTTTACCCATGGGACACGCACGGAGGACCAGAGAGGGAACCTCCATAGGCTGGCAGTGGGTGACAAAGCAGGTGGGGCTAGAACTTGGGGCAGGAGAGGGCAGGTAGGAGGGAACGCAAAACGGCCCCAAGCGCGCACCAGCGGCCGCTCCTGCGTGTCTGGACGGGATCCTGCAGGGGGCGCGTCAGAGCAGACCTGGGCGTTTCCTAGCTTACCCCTGGCCCCTGTGTTCCTTGGTTTGATGCTTTTAACTAGAACCAGAAACGTAAGAGTCACAGCTGGTAGGATGACTACCCACTCCTGAGCGCCTAATAACTAGATTTGGATTTCCTTGTTCCCTACCTGAGATGCCTCGCTCCCTGCCAGATGATTAAGGAGGCTGCACTTTTGTCTGATGCAGAAACCCTCTCTGCTGAACATTACTGGTTTCTTTGATCACCATCCAAAGCATAAGCTCCTTTATTCCCCTATTCTCAAGGATACTTTTATTACGGAGGACTAAGCTCTAATGTTTTATCTTACCCAAATTCCTACCTAAGGGGTCTAGAGATTCATGCCCTACAAACCTTAAATTCTCGTCAGATGAGTTTTATTTAACCCTGTATATTTTATTTAACCCTGTATATTGTGACTTACTTTTCTTGTCTTTCCTTTCTTTTTTTTTTTTGAGACGGAGTCTCTGTCATCCAGGCTGGAGTGCGGTGGCGGGATCTGGGCTCACTTCAAGCAAGCTCCGCCTCCCGGGTTAACGCCCTTCTCCTGCCTCAGCCTCCTGAGTAGCTGAGACTACAGGCTCCCGTCACCATGCCCAGCTAATTTTTTTGTATTTTTAGTGGAGACGTGGTTTCACCGTGTTAGTCAGGATGGTCTCGATCTCCTGACCTCGTGATCCACCCGCCTCGGCCTCCCAAAGTGCGGGGATTACAGGTGTGAGCCACCGCGCCCGGCCTGTGACTTACTTTTCAATCTAACTCTGGCATAACATTATAAGACAAGGAAAAAATATTTAACCCCAAAATATATCTCCTTGCCATACCTTAAAATTGCCCTGCAAAGTCTCTTGTGGGAAAAATCCGCATTCTATAGAGAACCCCCTCCCCCTTTGTTTTCCTTCCTTTCTTTCCAGATCCAGGAGATAATCAACTAAGAGCCAGGCACCCTTTTAGGTCCCATAAGAAATATTTTACAACCTGCTCTCTCTAAAGTTGGCTATGTGAGAGCTTCCTCTGCGTAATAAAACTTAGTCTCCACAATCCTTTATCTGTAAGCTAAACATTCCTATCAATCCCAAGTCTTTAAACAAACTCAACCAATTGTCAACCAAAAAATTGTTTAAATTTACTTACAGCCTAGAAGCCCCCACTTTAAGTTGTCCCACCCTTCTAAACCAAACCAATGTATTTCTGAAATGCAGTTAATGTCTCATGCCTTCCTAAAACATAAAAAACCAAGCTGTGCCCCAACCACCTTGGGCACATATTCCCAGAACCTCCCGAGGGCCATGTCATGGGCCATGGTCACTCATATTTGGCTCAGAATCAATCTCTTCAAATATTTTACAAAGTTTAACTCTTTTCTTTTTTTTTTTTTGTTTTTTTTTATTTTATTATACTTTAAGTTTTAGGGTACATGTGCACAATGTGCAGGTTAGTTACATATGTATACATGTGCCATGCTGGTGTGCTGCACCCATTAACTCATCATTTAGCATCAGGTATATCTCCTAATGCTATCCCTCCCCCCTCCCCCCACCCCACAACCGTCCCCAGAGTGTGATGTTCCCCTTCCTGTGTCCATGTGTTCTCATTGTTCAATTCCCATCTATGAGCGACAACATGCAGTGTTTGGTTTTTTTGTCGTTGCGATAGTTTACTGAGAATGATGATTTCCAATTTCATCCATGTCCCTACAAAGGACATGAATTTATCATTTTTTATGGCTGCATAGTATTCCATGGTGTATATGTGCCACATTTTCTTAATCCAGTCTATCATTGTTGGACATTTGGGTTGGTTCCAAGTCTTTGCTATTGTGAATAGTGCCACAATAAATATACGTGTACATGTGTCTTTATAGCAGCATGATTTATAGTCCTTTGGGTATATACCCAGTAATGGGATGGCTGGGTCAAATGGTATTTGTAGTTCTAGATCCCTGAGGAATCGCCACACTGACTTCCACAATGGTTGAACTAGTCTACAGTCCCACCAACAGTGTAAAAGTGTTCCTATTTCTCCACATCCTCTCCAGCACCTGTTGGGTCCTGACTTTTTAATGATTGCCATTCTAACTGGTGTGAGATGGTATCTCATTGTGGTTTTGATTTGCATTTCTCTGATGGCCAGTGATGACGAGCATTTTTTCATGTGTCCTTTGGCTGCATAAATGTCTTCTTTTGAGAAGTGTCTGTTCCTATCCTTCACCCACTTTTTGATGGGGTTGTTTGTTTTTTTCTTGTAAATTTGTTGGAGTTCATTGTAGATTCTGGATATTAGCCCTTTGTCAGATGAGTAGGTTGCGAAAATTTTCTCCCATTCTGTAGGTTGCCTGTTCACTCTGATGGTAGTTCCTTTTGCTGTGCAGAAGCTCTTTAGTTTAATTAGATCCCATTTGTCAATTTTGGCTTTTGTTGCCATTGCTTTTGATGTTTTAGACATGAAGTCCTTGCCCATGCCTATGTCCTGAATGGTAATGGCTAGGTTTTCTTCTAGGGTTTTTATGGTTTTAGGTCTAACGTTTAAGTCTTTAATCCATCTTGAATTAATTTTTGTATAAGGTGTAAGGAAGGGATCCAGTTTCAGCTTTCTACATATGGCTAGCCAGTTTTCCCAGCACCATTTATTAAATAGGGAATCCTTTCCCCATTGCTTGTTTTTCTTAGGTTTGTCAAAGATCAGATAGTTGTAGATATGCAGCATTATTTCTGAGGGCTCTGTTCTGTTCCATTGATCTATATCTCTGTTTTGGTACCAGAACCATGCTGTTTAGGTTATTGTAGCCTTGTAGTATAGTTTGAAGTCAGGTAGCATGATGCCTCCAGCTTTGTTCTTTTGGCTTAGGATTGACTTGGCAATGCGGGCTCTTTTGGTTCCATATGAACTTTAAGTAGTTTTTTCCAATTCTGTGAAGAAAGTCATTGGTAGTTTGATGGGGATGGCATTGAATCTATAAATTACCTTGGCAGTATGGCCATTTTCATGATATTGATTCTTCCTACCCATGAGCATGGAATGTTCTTCCATTTGTTTGTATCCTCTTTTATTTCATTGAGCAGTGGTTTGTAGTTCTCCTTGAAGAGGTCCTTCACGTCCCTTGTAAGTTGGATTCCTAAGTATTTTATTCTCTTTGAAGCAATTGTGAATGGGAGTTCACTCATGATTTGGCTCTCTGTTTGTCTGTTATTGGTGTATACAAATGCTTGTGATTTTTGCACATTGATTTTGTATCCTGACACTTTGCTGAAGTTGCTTATCAGCTTAAGGAGATTTTGGGCTGAGAAAATGGGGTTTTCGAGATATACAATCATGTCATCTGCAAACAGGGACAATTTGACTTCCTCTTTTCCTAATTGAATACCCTTGATTTCCTTCTCCTGCATAATTGCCCTGGCCAGCACTTCCAACACTATGTTGAATAGGAGTGGTGAGAGAGGGCATGCCTGTCTTGTGCCAGTTTTCAAAGGGAATGCTTCCAGTTTGATATTGGCTGTGGGTTTGTCATAGATAGTTCTTATTATTTTGAGATATATCCCATCAATACCTAATTTATTGAGAGTTTTTAGCATGAAGAGTTGTTGAATTTTGTCAAAGGCCTTTTCTGCATCTATTGAGATAATCATGTGGTTTTTGTCTTTGGTTCTGTTTATATGCTGGATTACATTTATTGATTTGCGTATATTGAACCAGCCTTGCATCCCAGGGATGAAGCCCACTTGATCATGGTAGATAAGCTTTTTGATGTGCTGCTGGATTCTGTTTGCCAGTATTTTATTGAGGATTTTTGCATCAATGTTCATCAAGGATATTGGTCTAAAATTCTCTTTTTTGGTTGTGTGTCTGCCCAGGTTTGGTATCAGGATGATGCTAGCTTCATGAAATGAGTTAGGGAGGATTCCCTCTTTTTCTATTGATTGGAATAGTTTCAGAAGGAATGGTACCAGTTCCTCCTTGTACCTCTGGTAGAATTCGGCCGTGAATCCATCTGGTCCTGGACTCTTTTTGGTTGGTAAGCTATTGATTATTGCCACAATTTCAGATCCTGTCATTGGTCTATTCAGAGATTCAACTTCTTCCTGGTTTAGTCTTGGGAGGATGTATGTGTCGAGGAATTTATCCATTTCTTCTAGATTTTCTAGTTTATTTGCATAGAGGTGTTTGTAGTATTCTCTGATGGTAGTTTGTATTTCTGTGGGATCAGTGGTGATATCCCCTTTATCATTTTTTATTGCATCTATTTGACTCTTCTCTCTTTTTTTCTTTACTAGTCTTGCTAGCGGTCTATCAATTTTGTTGATCTTTTCAAAAAACCAGCTCCTGGATTCATTAATTTTTTGAAGGGCTTTTTTTTGGTCTCTATTTCCTTCAGTTCTGCTCTGATTTTAGTTATTTCTTGCCTTCTGCTAGCTTTTGAATGTGTTTGCTCTTGCTTTTCTAGTTCTTTTAATTGTGATGTTAGGGTGTCAATTTTGGATCTTTCCTGCTTTCTCTTGTGGGCATTTAGTGCTGTAAATTTCCCTCTACACACTGCTTTGAATGTGTCCCAGCGATTCTGGTATGTTGTGTCTTTGTTCTCGTTGTTTTCAAAGAACATCTTTATTTCTGCTTTCATTTCGTTATGTACCCAGTAGTCATTCAGGAGCAGGTTGTTCAGTTTCCACGTAGTTGAGTGGTTTTGAGTGAGTTTCTTAATCCTGAGTTCTAGTTTGATTGCACTGTGGTCTGAGAGACAGTTTGTTATAATTTCTCTTCTTTTACATTTGCTGAGGAGTGCTTTACTTCCAACTATGTGGTCAATTTTGGAATAGATGTGGTGTGGTGCTGAAAAAAATGTATATTCTGTTGATTTGGGGTGGAGAGTTCTGTAGATGTCTATTAGGTCCGCTTGGTGTAGAGCTGAGTTCAATTCCTGTGTGTCCTTGTTAACTTTCTGTCTCATTGATCTGTCTAATGTTGACAGTGGGGTGTTAAAGTCTCCCATTATTATTGTGTGGGAGTCTAAGTCTCTTTGTAGGTCACTCAGGACTTGCTTTATGAATCTGGGTGCTCCTGTATTGGGTGCATATATATTTAGGATAGTTAGCTCTTCTTGTTGAATTAATCCCTTTACCATTATGTAATGTCCTTCTTTGTCTCTTTTGATCTTTGTTGGTTTAAAGTCTGTTTTATCGGAGCCTAGGATTGCAACCCCTGCCTTTTGTGTTTTCCATTTGCTTGGTAGATCTTCCTCCATCCCTTTATATTGAGCCTATGTGTGTCTCTGCACATGAGATGGGTTTCCTGAATACAGCACACTGATGGGTCTTGACTCTTTATCCAATTTGCCAGTCTGTGTCTTTTAATTGGAGCATTTAGTCCATTTACATTTAAAGTTAATATTGTTATGTGTGAATCTGATCCTGTCATTATGATGTTAGCTGGTTATTTTGCTCACTAGTTGATGCAGTTTCTTCCTAGTCTCGATGGTCTTTACATTTTGGCATGATTTTGCAGTGGCTGGTACCGGTTGTGCCTTTCCATGTTTAGTGCTTCCTTCAGGAGCTCTTTTAGGGCAGGCCTGATGGTGACAAAGTCTCTCAGCATTTGCTTCTCTGTAAAGCATTTTATTTCTCCTTCACTTATGAAGCTTAGTTTGGCTGGATATGAAATTCTGGGTTGAAAATTCTTTTCTTTAAGAATGTTGAATATTGGCCCCCACTCTCTTCTGGCTTGTAGAGTTTCTCTAACGAGAGATCCGCTGTTAGTCTAATGGGCTTCCCTTTGTGGGTAACCTGACCTTTCTCTCCGGCTGCCCTTAACATTTTTTCCTTCATTTCAACTTTGGTGAATCTGACAATTATGTGTCTTGGAGTTGCTCTTCTCGAGGAGTATCTTTGTGGCATTCTCTGTATTTCCTGAATCTGAATGTTGGCCTGCCTTGCTAGATTGAGGAAGTTCTCCTGGATAATATCCTGCAGTGTTTTCCAACTTGGTTCCATTCTCCCCATCACTTTCAGGTACACCAATCAGACACAGATTTGGTCTTTCATATAGTCCCATATTTCTTGGAGGCTTTGTTCATTTCTTTTTATTCTTTTTTCTCTAAACTTCCCTTCTCACTTCATTTCATTCATTTAGTCTTCCAGCACTGATACCCTTTCTTCCAGTTGATCACATTGGCTCCTGAGGCTTCTGCATTCTTCACGTAGTTCTTGAGCCTTGGCTTTCAGCTCCATCAGCTCCTTTAAGCACTTCTCTGTATTGGTTATTCTAGTTATACATTCATCTAAATTTTTTTCAAAGTTTTCAACTTCTTTGCCTTTGGTTTGAATTTCCTCCTGTAGCTCAGAGTAGTTTGATTGTCTGAAGCCTTCTTCTTTCAACTCGTCAAAGTCATTCTCTGTCCAGCTTTGTTCCCTTGCTGGTGAGGAACTGCGTTCCTCTGGAGGAGGAGGGGTGCTCTGCTTTTTAGAGTTTCCAGTTTTTCTGCTCTGTTTTTTCCCCATCTTTGTGGTTTTATCTACTTTTGGTCTTTGATGATGGTGATGTACAGATGGGTTTTTGGTGTGGATGTCCTTTCTGTTTGTCAGTTTTCCTTCTAACAGACAGGACCCTCAGCTGCAGGTCTGTTGGAGTTTGCTAGAGGTCCACTCCAGACCCTGTTTGCCTGGGTATCAGCAGCGGTGTCTGCAGAACTGCGGATTTTCATGATCCGCGAATGCTGCTGTCTGATCGTTCCTCTGGAAGTTTTGTCTCAGAGGAGTACCCGGCCGTGTGAGGTGTCAGTCTGCCCCTACTCGGGGGTGCCTCCCAGTTAGGCTGCTCGGGGGTCAGGGGTCAGGGACCAGCATGAGGAGGCAGTCTGCCCATTCTCAGATCTCTAGCTGCATGCTGGGAGAACCACTGCTCTCCTCAAAGCTGTCAGACAGGGACATTTAAGTCTGCAGAGGTTACTGCTGTCTTTTTGTTTGACTGTGCCCTGCCCCCAGAGGTGGAGCCTACAGAGGCAGGCAGGCCTCCTTGAGCTGTGGTGGGCTCCACCCAGTTCGAGCTTCCTGGCTACTTTGTTTACTTAAGCAAGCCTGGGCAATCGCGGGCGCCCCTCCCCCAGCCTCGCTGTCGCCTTGCAGTTTGATCTCAGACTGCTGCGCTAGCAATCAGCGAGATTCCGTGGGTGCAGGACCCTCTGAGCCAAGTGCGGGATATCATCTCCTGGTGCGCCGTTTCGTAAGCCTATCGGTAAAGCGCAGTATTCAGGTGGGAGTGGCCCGATTTTCCAGGTGCCCTCCATCTGTCACCCCTTTCCTTGACTAGGAAAGGGAACTCCCTGACCCCTTGCACTTCCTGAGTGAGGCAATGCCTCGCCCTGCTTTGGCTTGTGCACGGTGCACTGCACCCACTGTCTTGCGCCCAGTGTCTGGCACTCCCTAGTGAGATGAACCCGGTACCTCAGATGGAAATGCAGAAATCACCTGTCTTCTGCGTCGCTCACGCTGGGAGCTATAGACCAGAGCTGTTCCTATTCGGCCATCTTCAAAGTTTAACTCTTTTCATCAACATCACTATAATATCTGATTTTTCCCCAACGTCCTTTTCCTCTCTTATTTGACAAAACCTTCCGTTGTACTCCCTGGAAGTCCAGCTACATGATTCAGCAAACTCCCCTATTTCCTGGGAGTGCTTCTTTATTGACAGTCCCCTGTGACTCCTGGCTTTAACTGTACCTGCATTTCTCTTGAGGACACTGTTTCCCTTGTATCTCAAGTAGAGACTACTCATTCTTTCAAACTCTAAAGTACTTCAGGGTGAGAATGTGGGTGGGGTATTGCTTCTCCTTGCTCCTTCTAATTCCTTTAAAACCATTATTTCTCTCTTCCTATTAGAAAATCTCTTGCCCCTTAGAAGCTTGTGCTATGAGCCACCATGTCCCTGGCTTGTCCTTTCAGACCTCCTGGATCCTCTCTTTTTCAATGAAAACATTCACACTTGTCTCAAAGTCTTATTCTTGAGTCTGTCATGCTGAGTGGGTTCAATGTCCATTTAGATGGCTGGATTCAATTCTCTGGCCTCTCCTTTTTTGTGTGTTCTTTACTTATAGGAAATTATGTATTTTGTAAAAGGTTTATTTTTAATTTACACATAAGAATTGCATAGATTTATGGGATAAGTTGCGTAATGATCAAATCAGGGTATTTAGCATATCCATCACCTCAAATACTTATCATTTCCTTGTGATGAGGAATCACCAGAATCGCCAGCTTCTGGTGATTGCTGCCAGGCTGGGTCTCTTCTTTGAGGACAAAGGGATCCCTCTTGCCTAGAGCAAGTCCAAAAATGCCATACAGGAGCCAAGGCCTGGAATCAGAGACCCCAGGAGCCCACCTGGTGCTCTATCTCAGTGTGGCCAAGCTGGTACCCAAGCTGCAAGACAAAGTCCCCTTTACTCTTTCCTCTCCTTTCATCAAGCAGAAGGAGCCTCTCCCCATGGCCACCATAGCTGGGAATGCACTGGGTCACACCTGAGGCCAGCATGGCACTGTGTTTCACCCAAGGCCCACAGTGGGTACAGCCTGGCAACCACTGATGTTTATTCAAGGCCCAAGTGCTCTTTAGTCAGCAGGTGATGAATTCTGCCAGGACCAGGTTCTTCCCTTCAAGGCAGTGGGTTCCCTTCCAGACCAGGGTGTGTCCAGAAATGTCATCTGGGAGCTAGGGCCTAAATGCGGGCCTCAGGATTCTGCCTGGTGCCCTATTTTACTGTGGCTGAGCTGGTATCCAAGTTGCAAGATAGAGTCCTCTTTACTCTCCCCTCTGCTCTCTTCCCACAGAAGAGAAAAGTCTTGGCCAGCCATGGTGCCCATACTTGTAATCCCAGCACTTTGGGCCACCAAGGCAGGAGGATTGCTTTAGCCCAGGAGTTTGAGAGCAGCCTGGGCAACATAGTGAGACCCCTGTCTCTACAGAGAAAAATAAATTAGCCAGGCATTGTGGGACATGTCTGTAGTCCCAGCTACTTGGGAGGCTGAGGTGAGAGGATCACTTGAGCCTGGGAGGTCAAGGCTGCAGGGAGCCATGACTGCATCACTGCATTCCAGTTTGGGTGACAGACCGAGACCCTGTCTCAAAAAAAAAAAAAGAAAAAGAAAAGAAAAGAAAAGAGTCTCTCCCACAGCCATGCTACCCCAGCTGTACTCCCTGGGGTGCTGGGCTCTCGGCCACCCCATCTGGTGTCTCATTAGGTTATGTGCACCCGGAGTTCACTGGCTCTGAGTCCAAAAAACCATAGCACCAAAATTGCTAAGAAATTGTAGTCCTTGTGGCCTGGACTGCCTTTTAAGTTTAGTGCCCTAGGACACCAGGGCACTTTGGCCCATGGTGGCAAGGCTTGCTGGAATTCAGGTTCTGACAACTAGGATGGATAATTCCCTTCTGGCTATGGCTGGTCTAAATGCTCCCTCCGAGGGTACCTGCTGAATTCTGCTCTGTGTTGCTTTCCGATGTTACAGGGAAGCACTGAGTTCCAAGGCAAAGTCTCACAATCACTGCACTCTCCCTCCCCAAATCACACAGATTCTCTCTTGTCATGAGGCTGCTGCTACTACTGGGGAGATGGGGGAAAGGTGGCATCCGCAGTTCAAGACTGTCTTTCCTTCCCTCTTCAGTGCCTCTTTCCTTGATATGATGTTAAAAACCAGGTACTGTGATCACTCATCTGATCTTTGTGTCTTAGGAAGGTGCTTTCTTATGTAGATAGTTGTGCCATTTGGTGTTCCTGCAGGGCAGAGGGTTGGGGTGATGCTTGCTGGAGGGTTCTATTCAGACATCTGCTCTGCCTCCTCCTCTAAAAGCTCACTTTTGAAAAAAGTGGTACAGACCAAAACCCACCCGCCCATGGAAAAGGAGGAACTAGGTGGTAAGGAAACAGGTGCGCAAAGTGGTGATTACTTTTTTAAAAAAATATAATCGATACAGATATTTTCATTATATAATCATATAGAAAAGTTGCCCATTTGGGGGGTGTATAGTTCCTTTTTTTTTTTTCTTTTTTTTGAGACGGAGTCTCACTCTGTTGCCAGGCTGGAGTGCAGTGGCATAATCCCGGCTCACTGCAACCTCCGCCTCCTGGGTTCAAGTGATTCTCCTGCCTCAGCCTCCTGAGTAGCTGAGATTACAGGCATGCACCACCACACCCAGCTAATTTTTGTATTTTTAGTAAAGATGGGGTTTCACCATGTTGGCCAGGATGGTCTCGATCTCTTGACCTTGTGATCCAGCTGCCTTGGCTTCCCAAAGTGCTGGGATTACAGGTGTGAGCCACCACACCCAGCCAGGGCGTGTATAGTTCTACAATTTTTTTTTTTTTTTTTTTTTTTTTTAGATGGAGTCTCACTGTGTCACCCAGGCTGGAGTGCAGTGGTTCAATCTCAGCTCACTGCAACCTCCACCTCCTGGGTTCAAGTGATTCTCCTGCCTCAGCCTCCTGAGTAACTGGGATAGCAGGCATGCACCACCACGCCCAGCTAATTTTTGTATTTTTAGTAGAGATGGAGTTTTGCCATGTTGGCCAGGCTGGTCTCAAACTCCTGACCTCAGGTGATCCACCCACCTCAGCCTCCCAAAATTCTGGGATTATGTGTATGAACCACCTGCCCGGCCAGTACTACAAATTTTAAGACACGTATGTCCAGATTCATGTAACCACTACCGCAGTAAGGATACATAACAATTCCAACATTCTAAAAACTCATTCATGTTATTACTTTATAGTTATACCTTCCACTCACCCCCTTACCACTGATTACACACTATATACCATATAAATGAAATTATATGTTATGTAGCCTTTTGATACAGGCTTCTTTAACTCAGCGTAATGCCCTGGAAATTCATCCAAAGTTGCTGCTTGTAGAAATCATTTTTGTTTTCATTGCTGAATAATATTCCACAGTATGGATATACCACTAGTACATTTACCATTTTTAGGCCATTTGGGTTGTTACCAGTTTTTGGTGATTATGAATAGAGCTTCTGTAAACATTTGTATAAAGGTTTTTCAATGGACATAGTTTTAATTTTTCTAGGAAAAGGGTCAACAAACTATAGCCATAGCCTGTGGGCTGGCTGCCTGTTTTGTTTTTTTTTTTTTTTGAGACGGGGTCTTGCTCTGTCACCAGGCTGGAGTGCAGTGGCGCAATCTCGACTCACTGCAACCTCCACCTCCCGGGTTCAAGTGATTCTCTTGCCTCAGACTCCTGAGTAGCTGGGACTACAGGCATGCACCACCACGCCTGACTAATTTTTTTGTATTTTTAGTAGAGACGGGGTTTCACTGTGTTAGCTAGGATGGTCTTGATCTCCTGACCTCATGATCTGCCCTCCTTGGCCTCCCAAAGTGCTAGGACTATAGGCGTGAGCCACCGTGCCCAGCCATTAATTTTAATAAAGCTCAACTTAGCCATTATTTTCTATTATAACTCATCCTTTTGGTGTCATGTCTACGAACTCTTTGCCTAACCCTAGGTCAGTAAGATTTTCTCATATGTTTTACACTCATATGTTTACATATTTTCTCATATGTTTGTAAATTGATTTGTAAAATCAATTTACAAAGATTGCTGTAGCACCTTTGTAAATATCAAATGCCCATATTAGTGTGGATTTATATCTGGACTATCTTTTTTTTTTTCATTGATTTATGTATCTATCTCTTTGCACATACCTCGCTTTCTTGATTACAATAGCTTTTTTTTTTTGGAGACAGGGTCTCATTCTGTTGCCCAGGCTAAAGTGCAGTGGTGCAATCTAGGCCCACTGCAGCCTCTGCCTCCCAGGTTCAAGCAATTCTCCCACTGAGTAGCTGGGACTATAGGTGGGCACCACCATGCCCATCTAATTTTTGTATTTTTTGGTAGAGACAGGGTTTCAGCATGTTGGCCAGGCTGGTCTCAAACTTCTGACCTGAAATGATCCACCCATCTTGGCCTCCCAAAGTTCTGGGATTACAGGTGTGAGCCACTGCACCCGGCCTACTATAGCTTTATAATAAGGTTTAAAGATGGTAGTGTGATTCCTCCAAGTTTATACTTCTTTGTCAAAATTGTTATCACGTTCTAGTTCCTTTGATTTTCCACCTACATTCTCTAATTTAATTATCTATATCTATGAAAAAATCTGCTAAGAACTTGATTGGAAATGTGTTTGATCTATAGATCAATATGGGGAGAATTGACACCTTTACTGTGTCTTCCAATTCATGGGAATGGTATGTCTCTCCATTTATTTAGATCTTCTTCAGTTGCAACAGTATTTTGTGGTTTTGAGCGTATACAACCTGTACATGTTTTGTTAAGTTATAAGTTCTGTTTTTATAAAGCTAATGTAAATGCTATTTTTTTTTTAGATTTCAGCTTTAAATTGTACATTGCTGGTATAGAGAAATACAACCTCGTATCCTGTGACATTGCTAAACTAATCTCCTATTCTAAGAGATTAATTGTAAATTATTTGAGCTTTTACACATAGACAGTAATGTTATCTGTGAAGAGGGACAGTTTTAGATCTTTCTTTCCAATCTGTTTGCCGTTTCTTTTTTTTTTTTTTTTGTCTTATTTCAACATCTTGAACTTCTAGTACAATATTGAATAAGACTGGTGTGAGAGGATATTCTCTCCTACTTAATGATAAAAGTCTTTTTGATCTTAAGGGGAAAGAGTTTCACTGTTAATTAGGTCATTAACCACCATGCCTGGCTATTTTTTTTTTATTTTTTAATTTTTAGTAGAGATGAGGTATCATTAAGTTGTCCAGGTTGGTCTCAAACTCCCTGGCTCAAGCGATCCTCCTGTCTTGGCTTCCCAAACATCTGGGATTACAGGCTAGAGCCTGGCTAGCCACAGATATTTATAGATGCCTTTATCAGCTGTGCCTGGCCAGCCACAGATATTTATAGATGCCTTTATCAGATGGAGGAAATTTCCTATTCCTAGTTTGCTGACAGATTTTATCATGAATGGACATTGAATTATGTCAGATGCTTTTTCTACATCAATTGATATGATCATGTAATTTTTCTTCTTTACACTGTTAATATGACTGCATTGATTGATTTAAAATGTTATACCATCCAGCCGGGAGCAGTGGCTCACGGCTGTAATCCCAGCACTTTGGGAGGCTGAGGCAGGTGGATCACCTGAGGTCAGGAGTTCAAGATCAGCCTGGCCAACATGGTGAAACCCTGTCTCTGCTAAAAATACAAAAATTAGCTGGGCATGGTGGCAGGCACCTGTAATCCCAGCTACTCAGGAAGCTGAGGCAGGAGAATCACTTGAACCTGGGAGGTGGATGTTACAGTGAGCCGAGATAGCGCCATTGCACTCCAGCCTGCGGACAAGAGTGAGACTTTGTCTCAAAATATATATATATATATGTTATACCATCCTTGAAAGTCCCAGGATAAACCCTATTTGGTTGTGATGCATTTGTTTGTTTATTGTGGTAAAATACTCATAACATAAAACTTACCATTTTAACTGTTTTTAAGTGTACAATTCAGTAACATTAAGTTTGTTCACCATGTTGTGTAACCATCAACACTATCCATTTCCAAAACTTTTTGATCATCTCAAATAGAAACTCTGTGCCTAATAAACAATTACTCCCCACTCCCCACTCCACAAGCCCCTGGTAACCCTAACTCTACTTTTTGTCTTTATGAATTTGCCTACTAGCATTTTTTGTTGTTTTGTTTTGTTTTTTGAAACAGGGTCCTGCTCTGGCACTCAGGCTGGAGTGCAGTGGCATGATCTTGGCTCACGGCAACCTTCGCCTACTGGTTTCAAGTGATTCTCAAGCCTCAGCCTCCTGAGTATCTGGGACTACAGGCATGTGCTATCACATCCAGATAATTTTTGTTTTTCAGTAGAAATGGGGTTTCACCATATTGGCCAGGCTGGTCTCCAACTCCTGGCCTCAAGTGATCCGCCTGCCTCAGCCTCCCCAAATGCTGGGATTACAGGCATGAGCCACTGCGCCCGACCTCGTGGCTTTAAATGACTGAATATGTATTGACATTTTATAAACTACTTGATTCAGTTTGCAATCTTTTTTAGGGTTTTTGCATCTAATTTCATGAGGGATATTGATATTTTCTAATTTCCCTTCAGATATTCTCTTTGATACATAGATTAATTTAGAAGTCTGTTGTTTAATTTTAAGTGTTCAGGGATTCTCCTATTGTTTGTCTTATTGATTCCTGGTCTACTTTTGTTATGCTCAGAGAACATACCTGGCATGATTTCACTTCATTTAAGTATGTTAAGGCTTGTTTTATGACCCAGGATATAGTCTATCTTGGTGAATGGTTCTATGTGCACTTGAAAATAATGTATAGTCTGCTGTTTATGGGTAGAGTGTTCCTCAAAGTTCAATTAGATCTAGTTGGCTAGTGGTGTTGTTTCATTCTCCTCCTTTGCTGATTTTCTTTTTCTGTTTTTTTTTTTTTTTTGAGACTGAGTCTCGCTCTGTCGCCCAGGCTGGAGTGCAGTGGCGCAATCTCGACTCACTGCAAGCTCCGCCTCCTAGGTTCACGCCATTCTCCTGCCTCAGCCTCCCATGTAGCTGGGACTACAGGCACCCGCCACCATGCCCGGCTAATTTTTTGTATTTTTAGTAGAGATGGGGTTTCACCGTGTTAGCCAGGATGGTCTCGATCTCCTGACCTTGTGATCTGCCCGCCTTGGCCTCCCAAAGTGCTGGGATTACAGGCGTGAGCCACCGTACCCGGCCTTCTTTGCTGATTTTCTAATAGTTCTATCAGTGATTGAGAGAGGAGCATTGAAGTCTCCAAATGTAATTTTGGGTTTGTCTATTTGCTTTGAGAATTTTGAAGCTGTGGTGTAAGATGCAAACTATTTAGGATTATTATATCTCCTTGGTGAATTAAATATTTTATCATGATGTATGATCCTTTTTTGTCCCTAATGATTTTCATTGCTCTGGAATTTGCTGTGTATGATATTAACATAGCCACACCAACTGTTTTGGTTAATATTTCCATGGTATATCTTTTCCTTTTTTTTTTTTTTTTTGGAGATGGAGTCTTGTTCTGTCACCTGGGCTAGAATACAGTGGTGTGATCCCAGCTCACTGCAACCTCCACCTCTCGGATTCAAGTGATTCTCCTGCCTCGGCCTTCTGCGTAATTGGGACTACAGGCAACACCACTACACCTGACTAATTTTTGTGTTTTTGTTAGAGATGGGGTTTCACCATGTTGGCCAGGCTGGTGTATATCTCCTGACCTCAAGCAATCCACCCGTCTCGGCCTCCCAAAGTGCTGGGATTACAGGCATGAGCCACTCTGCCCGGCCTCTATTCTTTACTTTTAACCTACATATATAATATTTAAAGCAAGTTTTGGCTGGGTATGGTGGCTATTGCTTGTAATTCCAGTGTTTTGGAAGGCTGAGGTGGGAGGACTGCTTGAGGCCAGTAGTTTGAGACTAGCCTGGGCAAACTGGTGAGCCCCTGTCTCTATAAAAAAACAAAACAAAACAAAAAATCTAGTCAGATATGATGGTACATGCCTGTAGTCTTAGCTACAGGGGAAGCTGAGGCAGGAGGATTGCTTGAGTCCAGGAGTTGGAAGCTGCAGTGAGCTATGATCATTCCACTGCACTCCAGTCTGGGCACCAGAGCAAAACCTTGTCTCTAATAAATAAATAAATAAATAAATGAATGCAAAACATTTTTTTAAAAATGAAAAAATTTTAAAAAGTAAAGCAAGTTTCTTGTAAATAGCATATGGCTGGGCACTGCTTTTATCCATTCTGATGATGTCTTTTGAGATTTAGGTTTAGTCCATTGATGTTTACTGTAATTATTTATGTGTTTGGATATATGTCTACCATCTTATTTTATTTTATTTTTTCTGAGACAGAGTCTTGCACTGTCACCCAGGCTGGAGAGCAGTGGTGCCATCTCAGCTCACAGCAACCTCAGCCTCCCAGCCTCAAGCGATTCTGGTGCCTCAGCCTCCCAAGTAGTTGGGATTACAGGCGTGTACCATCATGCCCAGCTGATTTTTCTATTTTTAGTAAAGACAGGGTTTTACCATGTTGGCCAGGCTGATCTCAAACTCCGGGCCTCAAGTGATTCACCCACCTCAGCTTCCCAAAGTTTTGGGATTACAGGTGTGAGCCACTGGGCCCAGCCCCATCTTATTACTTTTTTTTTTGCTCCATTTTTTGTCCTTCTGCTTACCACTTTTTGCCTCCTTTTTGGTTATTTAAATGATTTTTAGCATTCTGTTTTATTTCATATATTGGTTTTGAATATATCTCTTTGAATAGTTTTTTAAATGGTGACTCTAGGGATTACAATACACTTAATTTTTCACAGAATGAACATATTACCACTTAAGTGGAATGTAGAAATCTTACAGCTGGATAGGTATTTTTACCTTTCCCTCTTTACATTATAGATGTTTTCTATTACATTTACATGCATTGTAAACTCCATTAATGTTATAATTTTTGCTTTTGCTTTCTTTTCTTTCTTTCTTTCTTTCTTTTTTTTTTTTTTTTGAGACAGAGTTTTGCTATTGTTGCCTAGGCTGGAGTGCAATGGCACGATCGCGGGTCACCGCAACCTCCTGTCCCAGGTTGAAGTGCTTCTCCAGCCTCAGCCTCCTGAGTAGCTGGGATTACAGGCATGTGCCACCATGCCTGGCTAATTTTTGTATTTTTAGTAGAGACGGGGTTTCTCCATGTTGGTCAGGCTGGTCTCGAACTCCTGACATCAAGTGATCTGCCCGCCTTGGCCTCCAAAAGTGCTGGGATTATAGGTGTGAGCCACCACGCCTGGCCTAATTTTTGCTTTCAACCGTCAAATGTATTTTTAAAAACAATAATGGATAGATCCACTAGACAGGGACCATCAAGAAAATACAAGACTTCAACAATGGGTTAAACAAGCTAGACCAAATAGACATCTATAGAAAATTCCACCTAACAATATCAAAATACACGTTCTTCTTAAGCGCACTTGGAACACTCTTTAGCATAACCCATATGCTAGAGCATAAGAAAAACTTCAATGATTCTTTTTTCAATAAGCCTTTTGTACTCCTAAACCCTCAATAAATTTAAAAGAATTGAAATCATAAAGCATATGTGTTCTGACCAGAATGGAATGAAATTAGAAATCAACAACAGAAATTTGAGAAATTCACAAACATTTGGACATTAAACAACACACTTCTAAATAACCAGTTAGGCAAATAAGAAATCACAAGGGAAACTGGGTATGGTGGCTCACGCCTGTAATCTCAACACTTTGAGAGGCTGAGGTGGGCAGATCATGAGGTCAGGAGATCGAGACCATCCTGGCTAACACGGTGAAACCTCGTCTCTACTAAAAATACAAAAAAAAAAAAAAAAATTAGCCAGGCATGGTGGCAGGCACCTGTAGTCCCAGCTAATCAGGAGGCTGAGGCAGGAGAATGGTGTGAACCCAGGAGGTGGAGCTTGTGGTGAGCCGAGATTGTACCTCTGCACTCCAGCCTGGGTGACAGAGCGAGGCTCTGACTCCAAAAAAAAAAAAAAAAGAAAAAAGAAATCACAGGGGAAATTAGAAAGTACACAGGAAATGAGAAGAAATCACGACATGT
Organism: Pongo pygmaeus; assembly: GCF_028885625.2. Taxonomy (NCBI): domain Eukaryota; kingdom Metazoa; phylum Chordata; class Mammalia; order Primates; family Hominidae; genus Pongo; species Pongo pygmaeus. The sequence continues at coordinate 32,375,282 of NC_072385.2, read as the reverse complement.
GAAATTAGAAAATTAGAGAAATTTGAGATGGATAAATGAAGATAGAGCATACGAAAACTTATGGGATACAGCTAAAGCAACATTAAGAACGAAATGTATACCTATAAAGACTATATTTAAAAAAAATGACCTCTAAAAAGTAAGTAACCAAAGCATACCACTACAGAAAGTCATTGAATCATAAAGGAAGACAGTAAGAGGGGAAGAAAGGAACAAAGGATCTATGAAACAACTAGAAAACAATTTTTTTTTGAGACACCATCTCACTCTGTCACCCAGGCTGGTGGAGTGCAGTGGCGCAATCTTGGCTCACTGCGACCTCTGCCTCCTGGGTTCAAGCAATCCTCGTGCCTCAGCCTCCTGCGTAGCTGGGACCACAGGTGTGCACCACCTCGTGGGACTAGTTTTTGTATTTTTAGTAGAGACAGGATTTCACCATGTTGTCCAGGCTGGTCTCAAACTCCTGGCCTCAAGTGATCTGCCCACCTCGGCCTCCCAAAATGCTGGAATTACAGGCATGAGCCACTGTGCCCATCTGGAAAACTTTTTTTTTTTTTTTGAAATGAAGTTTTACTCGTTGCCCAGGCTGGAGTGCAATGGCATGATCTTGGCTCACGACAACCTCCCCCCACTGATTTGAAGCGATTCTCCTACCTCAGCCTCCTGAATAGCTGGGGTTACAGGCATGTGCCACCACACCTGGCTAATTTTGTATTTTTAGTAGAGACGGGATTTCTTCATGTTGGTCAGGCTGGTCTTGAACTCCTGACCTCAGGTGATCCACCCGCCTCGGCCTCCCAAAGTGCTGGGATCACAGGCGTGAGCCACCGCGCCCAGCCAGGAAAACAATTTTTTAAATGACAGTGGTAATCCTTACCTATCAATAATTACCTTGAATATCAGTGGACTTAAAAAAATGATCTCAAATCAATAGCCTGGGGAGAAAAAAGAGCAAACTGTGCTTAAGGCAAGCAGAAGGAAGGACATAAAGGTCAAAGCTGGAATTAGTGAAATAGAAACTAGAAAAACAATAGAGACCTCAACAACAGCAAACAAGTGAGCAAAGGGCTGGACTAGACATTTTTTAAAGATGATACAGAAATGTATAAAAAGCGTAAGAAAAGATGCTTAGGCTGGGTGCGGTGGCTCATGCCTGTAATTCCAGCATTTTGGGAGGCCAAGGCGTGGTGGATCACTTGAGGTCAGTAGCTCGAGACCAGCCTGGCCAACGTGGCAAAACCCCATCTTTATTAAAAATACAAAAATTGGAATTTGCACCAAAGCAGCAGCTGCATTCCCACAGTTCGATCTTCACCTTCAGGATGTTTCACTCGTCAAAAAATGCACTAAGTCACCTCCAAGATCAAAGCATTCAGCAAACAATGGCAAGGCAGAGCCACCAGAAAAGTTCACCTGATTTTCATGACAATACGATAATGCTGTATTAGATAGTGGAGCCACTTTCTGTATTGCTATATGGACATATGTAGCAACACAAATCAGAATAGAATGGAACCTGGACCCTGCTGGCAGAGTCACCCCAAAGGAATGGAGAGATCAGTAATCATCCCAGCTGGTATAATAATGAATTGTTTAAAAAACAGCTCATAATTGATACCAAGTTAAAACACTGTGTACCCATTAAGTTATGGCATTATTGAAGAAATAAAGTACATTTTGAAACCTTCAAAAAAAAATACAAAACTTAGCTGGGCATAGTGGCAGGCACCTGTAATCCCAGCTACTTGGGAGGCAGAGGCACAGAATAGCTTGAACTCAGGAGGCAGAGGTTTCAGTGAGCCAAGATCGCAACACTGTACTCCAGCCTGAGTGACAGAGTGAGACTGTGTCTCAAAACAAAAACAAAAACAAAACAAAACAAAAAATGCTCAACATTGCTGATCATCATTAGAGAAACGCAAATCAAAATCACAAGGAAATATTATCTTACACCCATTAGGATGTCTACTATCAAAAAAGCAGAAAATCACAAGTGTTAAAGAGGATGCACAGAAACTGGAGCTTTTGTGCAATGCAAAATGGTGTAGCTATTACCAAAAACAATCTGATGGGTTCTCAGAAAAATAAAAATAGAATTGCCGTATGCATTTCTGGACATATATCCAAAAGAATTGAGAACAGGGTCTTTAAGAGATATTTGCACATTGCACTTTAAGAGATATTTGCTATTTGATTTATAGCAGTATTATTCACAATAGCCAACATGCAGAAGCAGCCTAAATATCCATCAACAGATGAGTGGATAAACAAAATGTGGTGTATACAAATAATGGAGTATTACTCAGCCTTAAAAAGGAAAGGAATTCTGTTACATGCTATAACATGGAAGAACCTTGAGGACATCATGCTAAGTGGAATAAGCCAGTCGCAAAAATGCAAATACTGTATGCTTCCACTTATATGAGGTATCTAAAGTAGTCAAATTCACAGAAACAGCAAATCAAATGGTGATCACCAGAAACTAGGGGGAGGAGGAAATGGAGAGTAGTTGTTTCATGGGTATAGATGTTCAAGTTTTAAAAGATAAAGTTGGGCCAAGTGGTGGCTCACGCCTGTAATCCCAGCACTTTGGGAGGCCAAGGTGGGAGGATTGCTTGAAGCTAGGAGTTTAAGAACAGCTTAGGCAACAAAGCAAGACTCTCTCTCTTAAAAAAAAAAAAAAAAAAAAAAAAAATTAACCCAGCTCAGTAGTGCACACCTGTAGTCCTCAGCTACTTGGGAGGCTGAGGCAGGAGGACTGATTGAGCGCAAGAGTTTGAAGTTGCAGAGACCTATAATTGCACCACTGCATTCCATCCTGGGTGACAACGAGATCGTGTCTCAAAATAATAAATAAATAAATAAATAAATAAATAGAAATAAAAGATGAAAACATTCTGGAGATATATTGCACAACAACATAAGGCTACTGCATTGCACACTTAAAAATGGTTAAGTTGGGCCGGGTGTGGTGGCTCATGCCTGTAATCCCAGCACTTTGGGAGGTCGAGGTGGGCTGATCACGAGGTCAGGAGATCAAGACCATCCTGGCTAACAATGTGAAACCCCATCTCTACTAAAAAATACAAAAAAAAAAAAAAATTAGCCGGAAGTGGTGGCGGGCACCTGTAGTCCCAGCTACTCGGGAGGCTGAGGCATAAGAATGGCATGAACCCGGGAGGCAAGCTTGCAGTGAGCCGAGATCATGCCACCGCACTCCAGCCTGGGTGACAGACTCCATCTCAAAAAAAAAAAAAAAAAAGGTTAAGTTGGGCTGGGTGTGGTGGCTCACGCCTATAATCCTAGCACTTTGGGAGGCCGAAGCGGGCATTCACCTGTGATTGGGAGTTGGAGACCAGCCTGACCAACATGGAGAAACTCTGTCTCTACTAAAAATACAAAATTAGCAGGGCATGGTGGCACATGCCTGTAATCCCAGCTACTCAGGAGGCTGTGGCAGGAGAATCGTTTGAACTCTGGAGGTGGAGGTTGCAGTGAGTGGAGATCGTACCAGTACACTCTAGCCTGGGCAACAAGAGTGAAACTATGGCTCAAAAAAAAAAAAACGTTAAGTTGGTAAATCTTTTTTTTAACCACTATTAATTTTTTTAAAAATCATTTTTAAAGAGTAGAGAAAATCAACAAAGGCAAAAGTTGGTGTTTTGAAAAAAAATTTTTTTTTTTTTTGAGATGGAGTCTCGCTCTGTCGCCCAGGCTGGAGTGCAGTGGCGCGATCTTGGCTCAGTGCAAGCTCCGCCTCCCGGTTTCATGCCATTCTCCTGCCTCAGCCTCCCGAGTAGCTGGGACTACAGGCACCCACCATCACACCCGGCTAATTTTTTTTTTTTTGTATTTTTTTAGTAGAGATGGTGTTTCATCATGTTAGCCAGGATAGTCTCAATCTCCTGACCTTGTGATCAGCCTGCCTCAGCCTCTGAAAGTGCTGGGATTACAGGAGTGAGCCACCATGCCTGGCCTAGAAAAAGTTTTAAAATTCATAAACCTTTTTTTTTTTTTTTGAGATTGACCAAGAAAAAAGAAAGACTCTAATTACTAAAATCAGGGATGAAAGAAGGGGTATAAAAACTGACTTATGGCCGGGCGCAGTGGCTAACAAAGTGCTTGTAATCCCAGCACTTTGGGAGGCCAAGGTGGGCAGATCACGAAGTCAGGAGTTCGAGACCAGCCTGGCCAACATAGTGAAACCCCGTCTCTAATAAAAATACAAAAATAAGCCAGGTGTGGTGGCGGGCGCCAGTAATCCCAGCTACTCAGGAGGCTAAGGTAGGAGAATTGCTTGAACCTGGGAGGCGGAGGTTGCCGTGAGCCGAGATCGTGCCATTGCACTCCAGCCTGGGCCAAAGTGTGAGACTCCGTGTCAAAAAAAAAAAAAAAAAAAAATTGACTTACAAGGATGCCTTCTTTCTTCACTTTTATTCAACACTGTACTGGATGTTCTAGCCAGGGCAATTAGGCAAGAAATGCAAACAAAAACTATTGAAATAGGAATAGAATAAATAAAACTATCTCTATTCTAGATGACATGATCTTATATATAGAAAACCCTAATGAAACCTCAAAAAAAAAAGACCTAAACTATCAGTGATAATACATGAGTTCAGAGATTGTACCATACAAGGTCAATTAAAAAAAATGAGTTGCCTACTTATACACTAGCAATGAACAATTCAAGTAAAATTAAGTAAACAATTCCATTTATAATATTATCAAAAATAATAAAATAATTATGAATAAATTTAATCCAAAAGTGTAAGACTTGTAAACTGGAAACTACACAACACTGTTGAAAGAAATTAAAGAAGAGCTAAATCAATGGAAAGGCATCCTGTGTTCATTAATTGGATGTAAACATGTCTACACAAAAACTTGTATACAGGCCAGGCATGGTGGCTCATGCCTGTAACCCCAGCACTTTGGGAGTTTTCGATGGGAAGATCACTTGAGTCCAGGAATTCGAGACCAGCCTGAGCAACACAGCAAGACCCCCATCTCTACAAAAAAGAAAAAATGAAAACAAAAGCAAACCTACACATGAATGTTTATAGCAGTACTATTTTTATTAGTAAAAGGTGGAAACAATCCAAATTTCCATCTACTGAAGATGGACTTTTAAAATGTGGTATTAGTGGGCACAGACACACATGCCTGTAGTCCCAGCTACTGGGGAGGTTGAAGCAGGAGGGTCGCTTGAGCCTGAGAGTTTGAAGCTGCAGTTTGCAGCTGCAGTGATGCTCCTTGATCCATGCAGGAGCTGTGATCAGGCCTGTGAAGAGCCACTATACTCCAGCCTAGGTGACATAGTGAGATCTCTGTCTCAAAGAAAAATGTGGTATAGCCATACAATAGAATATTACCTTTGCATAAAAAATAATGAAGTACCAATGCATACTACAACATGAATCAGCCTTGAAAACATTATTCTAAATGAAAGGAGCCAATCACAAAACCTCGTATATCATTTAATGTATATGAAATATCCAGAGTAGGCAAACTCAAAGACACAGAAAGTAGACTAGTGATTGCCAAGGGCTGGGCGGAGGGGAAATCTGGGAGTGCATGTGACTGCCAACGTGAATGGAGTCTCTCGTTGGGGTGATAGAGATATTTTGGAATTAGATTTTGGGGATGGCTGTAAAACATTGCAAATTTACTAAAAAAAAAAAAAAAATCATTGAATGAAATTAAATCCTATGGAGATTAGAGGTATTTTCATTTTGGCCAGGCAATCTACCTGATTAGGTTCAAGCCACAAGTTCCCACCCCTCCATTCTGCAGTCTGGTTCCAAAGTCAGTTCAGTGTCCAAAATCTTCACAGGACTATTCAGTTCTGTCTGACTTGTGCACTACCCAGTGGCCAGTTGTGTCTGTGGGTGATGGTCTCTCAGTTCAGCTGTCAATCTTTGGTGTGTTGAACAGGACCAGATCTATGCAGGAGCAGCTCAAGAATGAGCCCTGGGGTTTGTAGACAAGTTAATGGGGTTGCTTCACTGATTAACTCTCTCTCAGTAATTACCCTGTTGCTTTCATTTGCTGAGGCTTCTCTTTTTAGTCTTCCAAGCAGTAAACAGGCTTTCATTATCCGGCTCTACCATGCATTTCTACATCTGAAGCCAAGCAGTGGGAGGACTGAATTGGAAGAGAAGCAACATGGATTGTTTCTGCCCTCTTGGGACCACAGCTCTGTCAATTGGAGAAGGTTCCTCCTGCATCTTGGCTCCTGGGCTCCTCTTGGGGCTGGTGCTAGTGCCACTGTGGGACTGCTTGTGGGCTGAGGTATGAGAGAACAGGGAAAAGAAAAATGGGGAGGAACGAACTTCTGGGTTCCCTCAGAATGTTAGGAGACCCTTTTCCTGTTACTTGAGCCAGAAAGAGAGAGCATCTTCTGGAGCTCTTTCTATCTACACCCTGGTGCCCACTGCCAGGTTAGTCAGGGGATACCATAGGGGAAACATGGTTATCTCACCACTGGTTTGGTGGTACTTCAAGTTCTGGTCTTCTTGGGAAAGCTGCCTGCAACTCTTTAGTTTTCAATGTCTTCCAATAGCTGCTCCATGCATTCCGTACTGTCTCCCGGCTGGACTCCATGCAGGAAGCCTGTCTCCTCCACAGTGTGCACTCACTCAGGTCATTGCTCAGTTTTATTGTTGGCATTTGTTTGCCTTAATTTTTCAGACTGGCTTCCTAGAGGTTGCTTCTTGTCTGCATAGTTTGTCAGTCAAACATCAGTTAAAGCCAATGTGGCTTCCACCATCTGCTGCTGGATCTATGTGCAATGGCACATAGATTGCCCCGGGCCGTTTGCCCGGGCCATTTGCAAGGGTGTTCTGGCTTTTACTTCCTAACACTGGCACCGGCACAGACACAGGCTGTGTGCCCTGGGCATATGGACATGGATTGGGCTTGCTCTAATCTCTGCCAGCTATGAGCCTTCAGTCCATTTGGGTAGTGTGGAGTTTACTAAGCTCCCTCTGGCTCTCCCACCTCCTGGAGCTCCCTCTTACATCCCTGACTAATCTGCAGGTCATTTGCTTGTCTCCAAAGGCCCAGAGCCTCAGGCTAGGAGTCAGTGGCCTTTCTTCCTCCTGGTCACTGATATGACCACCTTAACTAGCCATGCTGCAAATTAAAACCTTCCTCACTCTTGCCTCTAGCTCCTGCAGCGAGGTGGCAGGGGAGCTTATTTCCACAGGCTGCCCTGCTGGGGGCCACTGTGTGTGTTATCAACAGCTGGGGTAAATGGGGGTAGCAGCCTGGGCAAAGATGCCACGGACACAGGCTGGTCTTATCCAAGGCTCACTTTAATTCCTTTTTTTTTCTTCTGAGACAGGGTCGGTCTCACTCTGTTGCTCAGGTTGGAGTGCAGTGGTGTGATCACAGCTCACCGCATCCTCAATCTCCTGGGCTCAAATGATTCTCCCGCCTTAGGCTCCCATGTAGCTGGGACCACAAGTGTGCACCACCATACCTTTTTTGATTTTTTTTTGTAGAGACGGGGGTCTCACCACGTTGCCCAGGCTGTTTTTGAACTCCTGAGCTCAAGTGGTCCTTCTGCTTCAGCCTCCCAAAGTGCTGGGGTTACAGGCATGAGCCACCATGCCCGGCCAGCTTTCATTCTTAAACACATCCCCATTTGTGCTGTGCCTTTGGTAAAATTACAGAATGCTAAATGGTTTGTCCAGCTACCTTTTGGAAAGATTTGTTGACCTCCTCACTTCATCGTGCTAGAAGTGGGAACTTTGATTACTCTTTAAAGAATCTGAAGATGAAGGGAAGACCAACACATAATTTGAGAGAATGTCAAGACTGAGAAAGGTTTCTGTAGCATGGTGCATGCATGTGTGTGTGCGTGTGTGTGTAGGGAGAGGCAAAAGGTTCTGACAAGAGGAAGAGGCTGAGGAAGCAGGCTTATCTCCACAAGGTGCTGCTGCCACCCAATCATAGGGTCTCTTGCAGCAATTCTAGTCCTGATCTCACAAACCTCATACCCTAACTACTGTCCCCCTAATTGGGGTCCCTCCTCAGAGCTTTCCTAAGGCTCCCTAACTTTTCCCCTCACCTCGGTTGAGGCCTCCATGGTTTGGACTTGTTGGTTTTGCCTTGCTCTTCCCTTGATAAATACACCGTTTATTCCGGTTCAGCCCTTGGAACTTTAAACCTTAACCTAAGCCTCCTGCACCCCACTATATGAGCCCAAGCCTAGAGTATCAGATCTGGATATTTGGGTAAAGATGCAGACAAATTTTGAGTTGGAAAAGAACTTAATTCATTACTAAAAGATGACCTTGATAGCTATATGGGAAACAAGAATGTATCAGGAAGTTAATCCTTTGCTCACACTACACCTGGTGCATGTAATTCCATCTCTGAGTTTTCCCCTTATTATTATTATTATATTTTGAGATGGAGTCTCACTTTATTGCCTAGGCTGGTATGCAATGGCACAATCTTGGCTCACTGCAACCTCCGCCTCCTGAGTTCAAGCGATTCTCCTGCCTCAGCCTCCCGAGTAGCTGGGATTACAGGCGCGTACCACCACGTCTGGGTAATTTTTGTATTTTTAGTAGAGACGGGTTTTCCCCATGTTGGCCAGGCTGGTCTTGAACTCCTGACCTTGTGATCTGCCCACCTCAGCCTCCCAAAGTGCTGGGAATATAGGCGTAAGCCACCGCGCGCACCCTATCATTTGGTTATTAATCCCTTATCAGATAGATAGTTTGCAGCTAATTTCTCCCCTTCTGTGGGTTTTCCCTTCACTTTTTTCCCTTATTGTTCAAGGCCAAGCTCAAGTCCTGCCCCTTTGGGAAAACTTCCTTGACCAGTCTATTACAGAGTGTTCGCTTTTTCTATCCTTTGAGTTCCTATCACATTACTATCCCGTTCCTCTGGCATCAATCATCTATTATGTCCTATCTTTCCTTGTATTATTCCCTTTTTTGTGGTTGCAATAGTACGGTGGGATAAAGGGCTCTTGCCTGGAGAGGCTTGGCAGGACTCTGTATGGTAGAATGGCTTTGATGAAACCCCCACCATCCAGGATCTGATTCTTAGCTGACAAGACACTGTGTTGTCAGTATCCCAAAAGCCAACCAATGTCTGACAGTTAATCAATCAGCAGATATTTATTGACTGCCTCTGCCATGTCAGGTGCTGTGCTAGGCATAGGTCCATGTTAGCCACCCATCTCCAACTTCATCTCTCGCACCAGAGCTTAATCTCAACTAAATGGGAATTCTCACCATTCTCTTATCACACCAGGCTCTTCTTACAGGTGGGTCTCTTTGCCTAAAAAGCCCACTCACCCCCCCGCCCCACCCTCCGCCCTTTCCCCTTTCTCCCTCTGGAAAGCTGCTTCCATGTCTTTCAAACCCCAGTGCAGCCATCACCACCTTTGGGAAATCTTTGCAGATGCCCTACAATCACCCAGTCTCTCTGAGCAATCTCTGTATCCCATTCATATATATATATATATATATTTTTTTTTTGAGATGGAGTCTCGCTCTGTCACCCAGGCTGGAGTGCACTGGTGCAATTGCAGCTCGCTGCAACCTCTGCCTCCTGGTTTCAAGCGATTCTCTTGCCTCAGCCTCCTGAGTACTTGAGACTACAGGCACCCACCACCACACCCAACTAATTTTTGTATTTTTAGTAGAGACGGGATTTCACCATGTTGGTGAGGCTGGTCTTGAACTCCTGATCTCAGATGATCTGCCTGCCTTGGCCTCTCAAAGTGCTGGGATTACAGGCATGAGCTACCATGCCTGGCCTCCCATTCATATTTCTAACATTGATTCTTACCACATTATATGCTGATGCTTTTTCTTTTTTTTTAGAAAGGTCTCACTTTGTCACCCAGGCTGGAGTACAGTGGTATGATCATGGCTCACTGCAGCCTCGACATCCTGGGCTCAGGGGATTCTTCCACCTCAGCCTCCCGAGTAGCTGGGACTACAGGTGCATGCTAGCACACCTGGCTAATTTTTTGTATTTTTAGTAGAGATGGGGTTTCGTTGTGTTGCTCAGGCTGGTTTTGAACTCCTGGACTCAAGCCATCTGCCTGCCTAGGCCTCCCAAAGGGCTGGGACTACAGGCGTGAGCCACCGTGCCTGGCCTCTGATGCACTTCTTTTTTTTGTGGTCCTCAACCTTTTTGGCACCATGGACCAGTTTCATGGAAAGCAATTTTTCCACAGTTGGTGGTGGTGGAGATGGTTTCAGGATGATTCAAGCATATTACCTTTATTGTGTACTTTCCTTCTATTATACATTGTAATATATAATAATTACACAACTCACTATAAGGTACAATCTGTGGGGGTCCTGAGCTTGTTTTCCCGCAACTAGATGGTCTCATCTGAGGGTGATGGGAGACAGTGACAGATCATCAGGCATCAGATTCTCATAAGGAGCACCCAACCTAGATCCCTCACATGCACAGTTCACAATAGGGTTTGTACCCCTATAAGAATCTGATGCCCCCGATGATTTGACAGGAGGCAGATGGTGATGCAAGTGATAAGGAGAGGATGTAAATACAGAGGAAGCTTCACTTAGGGACCGCTGCTCTAGTTGTTCTTTTTTTTTTTTGAGACAGAGTTTCACTCTTGTTGCCCAGGCTGGAGTGCAATGGTGCGATCTCGGCTCTCTGCAATCTCCGCCTCCCGGGTTCAAGCGATTCTCCTGACTCAACCTCCCAAATAGCTGGGATTACAGGCATGTGCCACCATGCCTGGCTAATTTTGTATTTTTAGTAGAAACAGGGTTTCTCCGTGTTGGTCAGGCTAGTCTCGAATTCCCGACCTCAGGTGATCTGCCTGCCTCGGCCTCCCAAAGTGCTGGGATTACAGGTGTGAGCCATCTCGCCTGGCCAGAATGTCACTAATTTTTATTGCAAGGGTAAATGGCTTCTGAGATCTAAAATTTTACCAGGCAGGGTGACTGGCTCATTAGAGTGAAGGCTTTACTTTTAACTCTACTAAGTTAGAATTTGTGATAATTAAGACAGGAGCTGCTTAAAAGCAGCTAAAGCTCAGCATGGCTCCATCTGTGGGGAAAATTTTGCCAAAAAATTATGAAAACAATATTGTAGCATATGCATTTGATTTAACAGAGCACGTTCAAAAAATAAAGTTACCATTTCCTATTATTATAGAATTTTGGCAAGCTGAAAACACCATCTGAAGAGTCCCCTTTCTCTACAAAAAAAAAAAACTCCAAACAAAAAATTTAAAAACCATTTCCATAACATTTGGATATATTCCCTCCATCTTTTCAAAAGGCCATTTTGCACATACTTATGATCATGTATAGTATTTTAGATCCTGCTTTTACTATTATAAGTATTTCCCAAGTAGATTTTTTTAATTTTTTTTTCAGACAGGGTCTCGCTGTCACCCAGGCTGGAGTGCTGGAGTGCAGCAGTGCGATCATAGCTCACTGCAGCCTTGACCTGGGCTCAAGCCATCCTCAGCCTCCAGAGTAGCTGGTCACCATAGGCATGTGCCACCATGCCTAACTTTTTGATTTTTTGTAGAGACGGGGTCTCACCACCACACCTGCCTAGTTTTTAATTTTTGTAGAACTGGGGTCTTGCTATGTTGCCCAGGCTTGTCTTGGAACTCCTGGGCTCAAGCAGTCCTTCTGCCGTGGCCTGGGATGCCCACTCCCTATCCTCCTTCCCTGCCTGGCCAACTTCTGTTCATCTCTCAAGATCCAGCTCCTCTAGGAAGCCTCCCCTCTCCTCCCCTCCCTGGGCTCCTGCCACTGTGGTCTAGCATGCTCTGTGCTCACCCCATCCAACACTTCCCACAGGGAGATGTAATGACCTGTCTCACCTCCACAGGGAAGGAAATGGAATGCAAGACTCAGACAGAGCCCCCAGGATTCTCTACATTTAAGGTGGATGCGGACTTCCCAACACACTGTGCACAGTGACTCAAGGCCTGCTGAATTGTTTATTAAGCTGTATATCTCCTTTCTTTTTTTTTTTTTTTTTGAGAAGGAGTCTTTCTTACTCTGTCACCCAGGCTGGAGTGCAATGGCACAATCTCAGCTCACTGAAACCTCTGCCTCCTGGATTCAAGTGATTCTACTGCCTCAGCCTCCCAAGTAGCTGGGACTACAGGTGCACACAACCACGCCCTACTAATTTTTGTATCTTTAGTAGAGATGAGGTTTCACTGTGTTGGCCAGGCTGGTCTCAAACTCCTGACCTCAAGTGATCCACTGGCCTCGGCCTCCCAAAGTGCTGGGATTACAAGTGTGAGCCACTGTGCCTGGCCTGTTATCTCCTTTCTTAAGAATAAGAATAATAAAAAAAACCCCAGCATTTACATTGAATAGAGGGAAGACTACACCATTGTTCTAAATGGTTCAAAATTTGGCTTATCTATAGTAACCAGGTCATTTTATTCATTTACTTGTTTCTATTATATATTCATGAATACTTCAATTTTCATATGTATTTCACATATATACCATTCAAATTAAACAATATACAACAGGTTATCGTTAACAATTATTAACATTTATTAAGCACCAAGAATATACTGTGATGGTTGCTGTATGAAAACATAATCATCGATATAGTATCCCTGCCATTGAGCTTACAATCTAAAATGAAACACAAGGCTATGAGCCTACCTAAAAACTTCCTTAACTTAGAAATGGCTACTTTGGCAAATGAATGAGGCAAAATGACCTATTATTCAGGTGCAGTGCTAATAAGGCTTTGAGTATGATCCAAAGAATGTTTTACTTGTACCCATTTTTCCCGATTATATTACACTTGCTAAGAAAAACAGTACTTAGAATTTTGGCATGAACAATGAGTTATTTCAAATTGTCTTGTAGGACTTTAAACAAAGAGATGCTTACTGGCCTAAGTTTTCCAGCAGCCAGGGAAAGCCCTATTAAAAATATTATGAACTAGACCAAGTTTCTCTTTTAATCCACTTAAACACTTTTTATTTTTTATTTTTTGAGATGGAGTCTTGCTCTGTCGCCCAGGCTGGAGTGCAGTGGCGCGATCTCGGCTCACTGCCAAGATCCGTCTCCTGGGTTCAAGCCATTCTCCTGCCTCAGCCTCCCGAGTAGCTGGGACTACAGGTGCCCGCCACCACGCCTGGCTAATGTTTTTTTGTATTTTTAGTAGAGACGGGGTTTCACCGTGTTAGCCGGGAAAGTCTCGATCTCCTGACCTCATGATCTGCCCCCCTCGGCCTCCCAAAGTGTTGGGATTACAGGAGTCAGCCACCACACCCAGCCCAGGTACACTTTTTAAACTTCTTCCTCTTCTCCTATACCTAAGGGCTCCAATGATACTACTTATCAGGGAAGAAAGTACTGTATCTAGATAAACTACCCTTAAGTATTACAGGCTTAGCAAGTTGAATTTCTAGAAAATACTCATTCATAGTTTATTTTTATTTTTTATTTTTATTTTTTTTGAGATGGAGTCTTGCTCTGTTGCCCAGGCTGGAGTGCAGTGGCGCAATCTTGGCTCACTGCGAGCTCTGCCTCCCGGGTTCCCGCCATTCTCCTGCCTCAGCCTCCTGAGTAGCTGGGACTACAGGTGCCCGCCACCACGCCCGGCTAATTTTTTTGTAGTAGAGATGGGGTTTTGGTGTTAGCCAGGATGATCTTGATCTCCTGACCTCGTGATCCACCTGCCTCAACCTCCCAAAGTGCTGGGATTACAGGTGTGAGCCACCGCGCCTGTCCACTAATTCATATTTTAAAAGAGGACTGAGCAAAGACAGCAATGGAACCTCTGGCTACAGGAGATGCCTGGCTGTGCCTGATATGTAAACAAACACAAGCAGTCGAGTTCAGGCCATGCATCTTCAAAGTGACGAAGAATATATGTAAATGCTTGTTTTTCTCCTCCATATTTCTCGTGTAGAGGTATATGAGAATTTAGCATCAAGACTCTATACTGCAAACCCTGTCCTATGTTGCCTATATTCATAGTATAATATTTAATAAATACTCCCAAGGTTGTCATTGCTGGTCACATATTAGCTGACAAAGGCACACTGAAGGGACTTTGATTCTTACTGTCAAATGCAAAGATTGTTTTAAACTACTGAACACATACAATCTTAAACTATGTGATTATTATTTTCAATCATTTATGATAATTTTAATTCTAAACGATTACTAAAAAAATTGGTTGTAGTGTATCTGAAAACAAAAATAGAATGTACTCTATAAAGTACATGCACAGAATTTTTAAAAATGCAGGCATACAAATATTTAATGGCAGAGTGGTAATAACCTGAGAATTTTAAAAATGGCAAAACCATATTTCAGCAATTTTTGAAAAAAAAAGTATTTTCCCTAAGAACTCTCTCTTGGCAACTTTCTTCTTAAGTAACAAAGCAGCAGCAACATTTTTAAATGTTCATAAAACTTGCTTTCCATTAACAAGTTTATTAAGGAAGAGTGGTCCTGAAACTTCAGGATAAAACTTTTGATAAAAATGGAATCACTAATTTTGACCTAAAACAGACACTAAAACACCCCTCCTTCCAATTTAAGAGTGTCATTTATACCTCCTACTTATAGAAAATAAATCCAATTAATTATAAGATTTGAAATGGAAAATCTGAAACATACCAACATCATTTTCTTCTAATAAGATAACAGAAATTAACTTCAATGGATTTCCCCAAAAAGAGGAGAATAGAGTTTCTAAAAACTTAATTACAGCTGTGGTAAATGAATCTGGGTTTCTCAATCTCAGATCTCAATGCACTTAGTTTTAGTTGGTATTCTGTGAGATGGCTAGAATTTCTGATTTAAGTATGTAGTATGTATTTTTTTAAGGCAAGGTAAGTTTGAGTACGTATAAAGCATAGATATTAGCATGGTTATAAAGGCAATATGACCGACATACACATTCAGTTTTCTGAAGCAATACATTCCAAGCTACATACAATTTAATTTCATGTCCTATTCTAAGACTACATGCTTAACATTAAGCTTAGAAACATAATTGCTGTAATACATTAAAAATACTTCATTTTCCAATATTGTAAAGTATATTTCCAAATACCTGGTATAAATTTTTTTGCACAAAAATTTAAAAGACATCCTACTAGCTAGCTATTACTACTGTGTTAAGAAGAATTCACAAGGAGAGCAGGTTATAAAACTAAGCATAATAATTATTGCATTTAACTAAAAAAAAATCAAGTAGTTCTGAATTACACTTGTTTTCTGTCTTAGCAATGTGCATATTCACTTTATAGCTACTAGTTTGATAAATATACTAAAGATTGTATAAGATTTGTTTTTCTTGTTTTTGTTTTTCTTGGGTGGTTATTTTTCTTTTCTGTGTCCTTCCCCAACAGCAGTTGGAATTTTCTTTTGAATACAAAGTAAATTAATGTTTATACTGTTTTTTCACCTGAGTCATGTAAAAGGTGGCTCCTTTCATTTTAAAAAGTCATATTTAATTTTGGGGGGCCTTAATTAAAATTTAACATTTAACCACGTGTGTTTTTTTTTTTTGTAAACAGTCTACATGTCAACAAATGGATAAGTGTTAACAAAGGCAAATACTGACTTCATCTGTGTTTTAAACACGATTATATGAATTTTTCTTTTTTAATTAAAAAAATGACATAAAACCATTCATACAGGTCCTCTTCTCTCTCAACTGCTTTGAGATATAGCTTTAAATATGGGTAGATCAAGACAAGTAATGTTGGTAATCTCTTATCTTGCATAGAAAAGAAAAAATAAAGGAACTTCCTTCCTTCCTAAGGTCTCAGCTAGTTTCTTAAGTCTTTTCTTCAGCTCCAATGGAAATTTCTCATAGCACTTCTTACAGACTGGCTTCATGTCGAACTCCACAAACTTATTCCTAAAGATAATAATTATAAAAAACAAGAAATTGGTGGAAACATATTCAACAAAGACATATAAATGATGTGAAGTAATTGTACCGAACTAAACGAAGGCCACTAGGTGATGATATTATATTCATGTTAGTAAAAAACCATAATTCTAACCTCAATTCTTATTGTGATATATATATAAAAATTTAGTATCATTTGAAAAAAAAGTCCTTATAAATTTGTTCTATACATCCATCTGTGTAACATAGACTGTAGATTACATTTTATTCAGTACTAAGTAAATAGGAAATCTAATGTAAATATAATTTACTTAAATACAGTCAATCACTTTTTTTTTTTTTTTTTGGAAACAGAGCCTCGACTGTCACCCAGGCTGGAGTGCAGTGGTGATCACAGCTTGCTGCAGCCTCTAACTCCTGGACTCAAGCCATCCTTCCCACCTCAGCCTCCTCAACAGCTGGGACACAGGTGCATACTACTATGCCTGGCTAACTTAAAAATTTTTTTTGTAGAGACAGGGTCCTGCCGTATTGCCTAGGATGGTAATCACATTTTAGAATACCTCAAAGATAAATTTATCTAAAGGAAAGAATCATATTTTTATAATGTGAATGATTTCTTTATTGGAGGCAACATGATCTTACTTAGTACTTTAAACTAGGTAGCCATGAGGTTTAATTAATTTTAAATTATAAGGGGTTATTTTGGTTATCTGACAGAAAGGTTGGAAGAAAGTTTTTAATCACTCTTAACATAAATGTAACCAGATCACCTGTGGTTGTATTGTAAGCGGTAGCTATTTGAAGAACTCAACTATTCTTTTGAAAAGCTAGAGCAATACACATTATTAATTTATTTTCAAAATGGTCCTGGAGAAGACAACTTTTCAGATAGCCTCCTGACCATCTGTAATGCATTTCCAACAGGTAACCACAGGAGCTTATTACTGTTGAAATCCACAGTGTTTAATTTTGAATTGAGTAAATATACAACGTGGTAACTTGTTCATTGTCTGTGAAATTATATTCAGATAGCATTTGTGAAATAAATCTAGTGGTATATTGCTATCTATGACAAAAATTATAAAATCTGCTGATATTTTTACTGCATTTAAACATTATATTAAACTAGACTTTGCTTCAAGATCATTTTAAAGGACAATGTTAGTAACAAAGGAAATTCCGAAAATCATATTTAAAACGAAAAATCTTCTATTTTAAAACACCACACTGGGAATTATTTTACAGCTTTTCTCCCAAGGTCATCTTAGAGCAAAAGCTATTAAAACTGCCATTTTTTTGATAAAAGAAAAAAAATTATTCCTGTTTTCAGACAGACTACCTTAGCAAGCTTTCCAGTTTTAATCTTTTTTATATTTTTTTTTTGAGACAGTCTCACTCTGTCGCCCAGGGTGGAATGCAGTGGCATGATCTCGGCTCACTGCAACCTCTGCCTCTCAGGTTCAAGCGATTCTCCTGTCTCGGCCTCACGAGTAGCTGGGATTACAGGCACCTGCCACCATGCCTGGCTAATTTTTTTGTATTTTTAGTAGAGACGGGGTTTCACCATGTTGCCCAGGCTGATCTCAAGTGATCTGCTGCCTTGGCATCTCAAAGTGCTGGGATCACAGGCGTGAGCCACCATGCCTGGCTTCATTGTTTTAATCTTACATTTACATTTAATTCCTCTTTATAGAAGGAAACATGTAAACTGACACAAAATATTTTTAGAGCTCCAAACACAATGGTAACTATGAGGGAAAACTGGAACAATCATGCTAGTAATTCAAGAGAATTTCAAAGATTGAAATACTTCTCATAAAAATCAGGAATAAAAAAAGGGTTTGAAGACACTGAGGAAATGAATTCATAAACAGTAGCATATGGGTATTGTATGAATGCATATTTGAACATCACAGAAGAAGATGTCTTACGTAAATCAGATGGACTTTGCTTAATGAAACATGCTGAAAGACTTTTTTTTTTTTGAGACAGAGTCTCACTCTGTTGCCCAAGCTGGAGTGCAGTGGCAGTCATGGCTCACTGCAGCAGCCTCAGCCTCCTGAGTAGCTGGGACTATAGGTATGGGCCACCACGCCTGGCTAATTTGTTTATTTTTTTTGACGGATGGGGTCTAGGCATGTTGTCCAGGCTGGTCTCAAAATCCTGGGCTCAGGCAATCCTTCCGCTCTGGCTTCCTAAAGTGCCGGGATTATAGGCGTGAGCCACCATGCCTGGCCATGTTGAAATAATTTAATACATAACTTAGAATATATGCATTTTAAAAAATATCAAACAACACTTATAATTTATCAATTAAATGATGTGGCAAGGAAACCAAAAATCAGGATTTTAAAAGCTACAGTTAATCAGACAAAAATTCTTTAAAACGTTTTCCAGGGTCTACTAAGAGATTAGAATTCTTCCCTTTAAATCCATTTTTAAAAAAATGAAAGAAATGTATACCATATGGTGTTTAAAAAATGAGGTGAGTGAGTGAGTCTACAGAGTAAGTGAAGTACATGACCACAAAATTGTATTAAGTATGGGGTGTATTCATTTAATTTTCGTAATTTTAGCAGTTATGCAAAAGGACCAATTCTACATAGGACAAACACTTGAATTTCAATCTCTGATGACTACAAATACATGCCCAAAAGTTGCAGGGGGGGAGGAAAGCAAAAGACAGAAACAGAATAAAGCTGGAAACTACGTCAGGCAAATTTGCCTCCTGTTTTATTGCTAAATAAGATAGCTACAAAGATACAACCTACATCCCTCCCTCATCATTCACCCACAAGAAAACTCCTTATGGAAAAAGGACAGACACAACTCAAAGTCATCCCTTTGAGGCTCACCTGAGACAAATGCATAACTGATTGCTTCCTCTACCCTATTGTTCATGCAAAAATGTAGGTTCACTGAGCCAGACACAATTGTGTATTCATTGGAAGGCTGATCAAGGACTCAAAAGAATGCAACTTTTTGTCTCTTATCTACTTCTGGCCTGGAAACCCCCTACTTCGAATTGTTCCGCCTTACTGGACCGAACCAATGTACATCTGACATATATTGATTGATGTCTCATGTCTCCCTGAAATGTATAAAAGCAAGGTGTACCCCGACCACCCCGGGGCGCATGTTGTCAGGACCTCCTGAGGCTGTGTCATGGGTGCGTCATTAACTTTGGCAAAATACACCTTCTAAATTGAATAAGACTTGTCTCAGATACTTTCTGGTTTACAGCAATGATGACAATCATGATGTAGCACTAGAGACAACTAAAGGGCTCAGAATCTTTCTCATGTCCCCGTCCTCTCAGGGCCATGTGCCACCCACCAAAACCAAGAGACTGTGAAATAAAATCTACAGAACAAGCACAAGGCACACTGATGGACAGTCACGGAACCAGCAGCGATAAACAAAATGCAGCAGAGACACCAAGTAACAACCATAAATAATGATATCCAAGAGTCAGTGAGTGCTTCCTATCACATCCCTTAATCCTTCCCATGGCTTCTGAGATAGGTGTTAGTTACAAATGAAGAAACTGAGGCACGAAGAGACTGAATAACTACTAAGGAGGTGGTGGAGTCAAGTTTTAAACCTAGGCACTCTGAGTCCAGAGCCTATGTTGTTAATCCCTATGTGAGAAAATGGTAAACATAATTACTGGGAAGCACAATGGTTAGCCAGAAAAGATTAGGGAGTGGGTACCAGATAGGACTGGAAGCAGGGGACCAAGTCTTTCTACTTTGAACCCTAAAAATCTCAGAGGATAGGTCAAGAACTCAAAGGCTGTGGGCTACACATCCTGCCCAGGCCCAAAGCCTGTGGCTGACGAAACAAGGGAACCACCATATTTAAATAAGAAAGGAACAACCTCATGGTTTAAAATTTTTCCTTTCAATTTATCTACATTTCCGAATTTTTTAGGTTTCTTCTTTACAATGACCATGTGAAACAGTGAGGAGGCAGGGAGGGAGGGAAAGAAAGAGACAGACAGACAGATGGATGAGGACAGAGGCAGGCTGACTCAGACCAGAAATTTAATGCATCTGGTGGGGGTGGCATGGTAGGAGGCAGGAAGCCACGTGAGCCTTCTGCTCAGAATTCTCCCTCACAGTCTCCCCAGTGCTCACATCTTACGTGACTACAGTACAGGAGCAAAACCAGGAATCTGACATTGCAACAATGCGCGTGTGCGGGTCTCTGTCATTTCATCACATGGGCAGCTTCCTGTAACAACAGCCTCTATCAAGTTACAGGACTATTCCATCACCACAGACTTCTCTTTCATGTTATCTCTGACCATCACATACCTCTGCACACTCCAACACTCCTAACCTGTGGCAACCACTCATGTGTTTTTCATTTATATGATTCTGTTATTTAAAGAATGTTACCAAATGGAATCGTTCATGTGACATCTTAAGGCTTTTCATTCAGCACAATGCCCTGAGACCAATCCAAGTTGCTCCACATGTCCACAGTTTGCTCTTGTTTACTGCCAAGTAGTATTCCATGACATGGATGCACAGTTTGTTTCACTGTTCACCCGCTGAAGGGCATTTAAGTACTTTCCTTCCCATTTGTGGCACTGTGAATAAAACTATAGAAATTTCTGTATTGAATACATTTTTATTTCTCTGGGATAAATGCTCAACAGTAAAATTGCTGAGTTGTATGGTAAGTGAATGCTTAGTTTTTAAAGAAACTGCCTGTGATATTGTGACTTTTCATAATAAATCTATTCTTGGTCTCTGCCCCCATTTCCTGGCACAGGACTCCTAAAACTCTTGGACTCTCTGAAGTGGTAAGTGTCTTTTGTAGGCTAATGTGACAGGTGTGGGGGTGGCTGCTGGAGAATCAACCATGCAATGAGAAGGCTGCAACTTTCAGCTCCAGCCCCAACCCCTTGGAAGGGAGAGGAGCTGGGGATTTGCATTTTGAATTCAGATAAAGGGGACTGCATCAATGTTCTGTTAGTGCTTAAATGTCTTTGGAAGTGTTTTCTTTCAGAGAGCTTTTGAAAAAGTGAATTAAAAAATGCTGGCTCCTTATTGCACACATCTCTGGGGACAGGATAGAAATAAATTGGAAAGACTCTGTGCTAGGGAGATGAACTACTGGCTCTTCCTTTACCAACCCTCACTCCCACCCTCGCCGTTTTCCATAACAACAGGAGCTGTCTGGACTCCTGCCAGTGTTGCACAAAGCATTTTGCACCTATTTCCTACACTTGCAATAACCCTCGGAGGCAAAGATTATTATTCCCATTTTACAGATGAAGAAACAGAGGCTCCCAAAGATCAACTAACTTGCTACAAATCACACTGCTTGGTGAGTGGTGGAATTCTAATTTATCTGATTTCAAGGGTGAACATCAATATGCATCTCAGAGTTCTGTTAAAGTCATGTGACCCAGAGAGAAACCCACCCCCAACTCTCTGTCAAAAACTTCCCAGGACTCGTGCGAGTGAGGGCAAACCATCTTCTACCTGCAGAACTCCCCTTCTGATTCTGGCAGCATCAGCGAGGCCATGGGGTTCTTCATCAGATCAGCCACCACGGGGTCCTTGGCTGTCATGTAGAAGAAAGGAATCCCAGTGCTATTGTTGAAGGGGCCATCACTGATGGGCAGGCAGTTCCCAAATGGCAGTCCTTGGATCTAACAAACACCAAAAGAGGTTTTTTCAGTGCAGAGCTGTGGCTCGACTTGATCTGGGAGCTTAGCTTCTGCCTCTGGCTAGGAAATACAACACCAGGGATGAGGGGGGATCATAGCATCACAGCGGCTCTGACAGGTAGTAAATCAAGGTGAAGTGATCCCCAGTCTGCCCAATTCACTCCGTGATGGCTGTAGAATTTCTCCATAGGAGATACTTAGCAGTGGCATCCTGTTTGGAAGGGGTGGTGAAAGGATTCTCCTTGAAGCTGCCTGTGCATGGCAAATATACTCACTTTGTTAAATTTCATGTTCTTTTGGGGAGGGACAGTGACATTTATGGGGGGCTGGCGCTAAGCCTTTTCCACAAGCTGCCTGTTACAGCCCCACTGCCTTAACTCCCAAGGTTAATTGCCTGTCCCAAATTTTGAGCAACTTTAGGGAGGATGTTTAAGTCTTTAACGTCTTGCCTGCTCTTCGGACTTCAGGAACTTTCTATTATTATTTCTTTTAGGGCTACATCACTTTCTCATTTATTAGCTGCATTTTTATTGTAATCAATAATATTTCATTGTATGACTCAGCAAGTTATGAGAAATTGATTTGTTACCCTTTTTGCATGAAGGAAGCCACAGAAACATGACATGCCAATTTTTCTTCATGATCACCCACTAGGGTGGGAGAAGGGTGGTGCTATAGTTTGGATATCCGTCCCTCCAAATCTCATGTGAAATTCTGATCCCCGGTGTTGGAGGGGAGGACAAGTGGGAAGGGTTTGGGTCATGGGGGTGGATCCCTCATGAATGGCTTGGTGCCCTCCTCGAGGTACTGAGTGAATGGTCCCTCTGTTAGTTTCCTTGAGAGTTCCCCTGAGAGAAGGTTTTAAAAAGCCTGGTGCCAACTGGGCGTGGGGACTCACCCTGTAATCCTAGCACTTTGGGAGCCCAACAGTTCAGGATCAGCGTGGGCAAGATGGTGAGACCCCCATCTCTACAAAAAGTTTTTTAAAAAATTAGATTGGCATGGTGGCACACATCTGTAGTCCCAGTTACTCGAAAGGCTGAGGCAGCAGGGTTGCTTGAGCCCAGGAGTTTGAGGCAGCAGTGAGCTATGATCACACCACCGCATTCCAGCCTGGGTGACAGAGCCAGACCCCATCTATAAAATAAATAAATAAAAATAAGAGCCTGGCACCTTCCCCTCTCTCTTGCTTTCTTTGTTGCCATGTGATCACTGCACACACTGGCTCTACACCTTCCACCATGAGTGGAAGCAGTCTGAGGCCTCCCCAGAAGCAGAGGCTGCACCATGCTTTCTGAACAGCATGCAGAACTGTGAGCCAAATACACCTCTTTTCTTTATAAATTACCCAGCCTCAGGTATTTGTTTACAGTAATACAGATGGACTAAGTCAGGTGGTATATCATGTTTCTGTGACTGCAGATATAAACAAAAATATTTATTTATTTATTTATTTATTTTATTAGTATTTTTTTTTTTGAGACACAGTCTCACTCTGTTGCCCAGGCTGGCATTCGTGGCACGATTTTGGCTCACTGCAGCCTCCATCTCCTGGGTTAAGCGATTCTTGTGCCTTAGCCTCCCAAGTTGCTGGGATTACAGGTGCATGCCACCACGCCTGGCTATTTTTGTGTTTTTAGTAGAGACAGGGTTTCACCATGTTAGCCAAGCTGGTCTTGAACTCCTGACCTCAAGTGATCTGCCCGCCTCGGCCTCCCAAAGTGCTGGGATTACAGGTGTGAGCCACGACGCCAGGCCAACAAAAATATTTAGTGCTGAGGTTTTCCCAAATCATGCCAGTCAAGCATCCCAATTTTCCACGATTTTATCCCTAACAAAGTGCACCTTGTTGTTACTTAGCTCAGAATTCAGGGGTTGTCTTTGTCCTTGAAATGTTGCATGATAATGGTGTGTAGAATTATAAAAGGCAGGGCTTTAATTTTTCAGGAACATGAAATGTTAAGAAATCTTCCAAAATGGTAACATAACTTTGTTCATATATCCCATTTTTCAGTTTGTCATAGCTGCCCAGAGTCATGCTTTGCGTACATGGCAGTACATTGTGTAAATGCTTTCTGAATTTATTGTTTAAATCAAATGTCAATAAGGATTAGAAAGAGGAACTCCTAACAAAGCTAAGAGAAGGAATGTTGAAAGTCAAAATATCTCTAATACATTGGCACTAGACTTTATTTAACTTCTTGAAAAGATTTGTGTTTTCAACTAAGATCAGTGTCATCTTTAACCTTTATGTCTTTTTAAGATGTGTCTTAGGAGTGCAAGATACAGTTGTGAAAAATCATCTGGATGTTGAGAATATCCAACTGGATCTGCATTTGACACTTAAGAGGTTAAGACCATTGCCAAACTCGAAATAAAGTTGCCATTTAGGTAGTTTTTAAGCAAAAAAGGACCTTAAAAACTAAACCTAATTTTATAGACGAGGAAAGCAAAGTGGAGAAGCCAGTGACTTGGCCACAGTCTTGGTGAGACCCAGAGCTGGGGCAAGAACCTGGCCAATGTCCTATGCCTTCTATAAAAGATTATTTCTTTTTTTGCAGGAAGTAAAGAGGAGTTCACATTACTGCCCTGTAGCTCTTTCATCTCTCTTAAAACCCCCAAAAGCCTTCTGGAGGCATGGAAGTTACATCTGCATTACTTATCCATGTCATTCTAGGTGGAATCATGTCTAACAGGTGAGTAAAGCATTTGCGAACTGAACAATTAAAAGTGCAGCGAATAGCTCATTCCAGCATTTACACACTTTGCATAATAAGCCTCCTTTCCAGAAAAAATCTTGAACTCCATTTTCTTAAATGCAGATTTCCATCGAAGCCCTGGTGCTGTCTCTCTCCCCATCCCCGCTTCAGCTCCAGGTCAGAAGGTGATGGGGAGTTCAGGTCTATGGGTTTGTGCCCTGCGCTGGGAAGGGCTGTCCCCGCCTACTCTGCGATTCCAAAGGCTCTGTGGCTGCCTTGGTCCAGGTCTCGGTCAGACGCTGGTTAGGTGTCCGTCTCTCTGCCTGGCCACCTCAAGGTGGGGATTCGGTACTCAACCCCACCTGGCAGGAAGCCTGGTTATTCATGTCCCTCTCCGACCCTCCCCCGACTTCGCCAGGCTCACGGAGGCACCATCGCCTTCCATTATGTACAGTGCCCAGGGTCCCGTCCAGCGCACCGGGCACGTCTGGTGGACCCGGATCCCAGTCCCGAGCGGTCGCGAGCACGTCCCAGTCCCCGTCCCCCGGCCGCCGCCTGAATGCCAGGTACCCTCGCGCTCCCCGCCGGGCGCTTACCTTCTCGTGGGCGGACACGGTGGCCAGGCAGCCCCAGACGCTGGCGTGGGCCAGGGAGCGGGCGGTGGCGGCGCGCAGTCTAGGGCCCGGGGGGCACCGGCCGCCTGGCCGCCCTCGCGCCGGTAGGAGAACATCCCGGGCGGCGCGGGGGGCGGCCTGGCGCGGGCGGCGCCCGCCCGGGGCCGCAGGTGCGCGTCCTCCTTATGAGCCGAGGCGGGGAAGCTTTGCTGCCAGATGCTGCCCGAATCCTCCAGCAGCGCGGGCATAGCCTCCTCAGTGGAGGCGCTGTCCAGCTCCTGTGCACCTCGTTGGTGACGGCCCAGGACACGGAGCTTACGATCACGTAGCCCGCGGCCGGGGACAGCAGGGCGCTGCGGCACAGCAGCCAGGAGAGGCGGGTCCCCGGCCGCGCCGGCCGCCGGCCGCGGCGCACGGACATCTTGCAGGCGGCACGCCCGGCCGCCGGGGCCGCCAGTAGCGCTAGTGCCGGGGAGCCCGGCAGCGCCCCCCTGCGGCGGAAGCAAGGAGCCCGCGACTCATTCCCACCCCTGCAGGATCCCCGGGCGCGGTCCCTGGCGCGAGTCCCGGCGAATCCCTGCAGCCGCGCGCCAAGCTCAGAAGCCCAGGCTTACAGAATACCAGGTTCCACGCACACGCCGCGCATCCTGCGGAGTCCTCCTGGCGCGCCAGGTCCCGGGATGGGTTCGTTTCCTGCAGGATGGCACAGGTTCCGCAGCCAGAGGGAGGGCGTTCAAATCCCGGCTTAATACACGCCTCTGCTCAACAGCTGTGAGACCTGCCAAGCTACTTAACCTCTCTGTGCCCATTTCCTTCATTAGGTGACAAAGATAATGTCTACCTCTTAAGGATGATGGATGGGACGGTCGAACGATTAATATTTGAAGAGGCTTGGAACAGTGTGTGGCATGGAGCAAACGCTCTACAGTAGTCCCTTGGTATCCGAGGGGTATTGGTTCCAGGACCCCCGTGGATACCAAAATCCAGGGATGCTGAAGTCCCTTATAAAAAAATAGTGCAGCATTTGCATATAACCCATACACATCTTCCTTTAATATCTAAATTGCTTATAAAATGCCTAATACAATGTAAATGCTATGTAAATTGCTGTTTACTGTATTGTTTAGGGAATAGAACAAGAAAGAAAGCCAATATGTGTTCAGTACAGATGCAATCACCCTTTTTTATTTTTTATTTTTCTCATGAAGGGTCTTGCTCTGTCCTCCCAGGCTGGAGTGCAGTGGCACAATCACAGCTCCCTGCAGCCTCAACTTCCCAGGCTCAGGTGATCCTCCTGCCTCAGCCTCCAAAAGTGCTGGGATTACAGGTGTGAACCACTGCGTCCAGCTTTTTTTTCTTCAAATACTTTCAGCCTGTGGTTGGCTGGGAACCCACAGATACGAAGGACTGACT
The DNA here is from genome assembly GCF_028885625.2 of Pongo pygmaeus. NCBI lineage: Eukaryota > Metazoa > Chordata > Mammalia > Primates > Hominidae > Pongo > Pongo pygmaeus. The sequence continues at coordinate 32,348,985 of NC_072385.2, read as the reverse complement.
GGATTAAGTTAGCTAGACACAAGGTAGGGATTGTTATCATCATCTTATTAGAGGAGAAAACTGAATAAATGGTGAAGGTAAGATTAGCACCAATTCCATCTGATGCCCATTCTCTTTCTCTGCAAGGACGATAACCCTTCTTACACTTTGCTGTGTCAGGAGGGCATCGCAGCCAGTTCATCTAATAGCAGAATCAAATTATTTGCATTTAAGCTGAAACAAACTGACCGAGGCCACATGGACAAATACCGCCTTGGCCAAGCCCCTCATTCCAGGTCATCAGAACTCCGGTCCAAGCCCTGGAAAGGAAAAATGCGGAGGAATATGGCAGGCTTTTGGCTGTTTTCTTTTCTTTTCCCTCCCTCCCTCCCCGCCTCCCTCTCCTTCCTTCCTTCCTTCCTTCCTTCCTTCCTTCCTTCCTTCCTTCCTTCCTTTCTTTCTTTCTTTCTTTCTTTCTTTCTCTCTCTCTTTCTTTCTTTCTTTCTCTTTCTTTCTTTCTCTCTCTTTCTCTCTTTCTTTCTTTTTTGAGACAGAATCTCGCTCTTTCGCCAGGCTAGAGTGCAATGGCACACTACAACCTCTGCCTCCCGGGTTCAAGCGATTTTTCTGCCTCAGTCCCCCGAGTACCTGGCACTGCAGGCGCCCGCCACCACACCCAGCAAATTTTTGTATTTTTAGTAGAGATGGGGTTTCACCATGTTGGCCAGGATGGTCTCGATCTATTGACCTCATGATCCACCCGCATCGGCCTCCCAAAGTGCTGGGATTACAGGCTTGAACCATCGCGCCCGGCCATGGCTATTTTCTTACTCCTGCCTCCTCATGGGAGAAGTGACCCATATGATGTATGAGTTTCGAAAGGCAAGCTTAACATGCTTTTCTCAGCCCCTGCAAAGCTATTCTTTTCTGAATGATCTGTTCACCCTTCTCTTCTGTCTTGCCTGAGCTGTCCTGCCCCTTCAGCAGGTGAGAGGTCGCCCCGCCCTGTCTGTGACTAAGGGAGTAAGTTCAGTTGCAGAACCTAATAGGAATCCTATTTGGTCAAAATTTCCCATTAGCTTTACTTCTATTACGCTTTCTGATTCTTGAGTTTTATTTCCCAAATTAGTTCCACACTCAAAGGGGATTTAAGAGGGTGATCAATAATCACTCTTCAAACCCCATCACACAACTTGTGCCAGAACATAGTAAATGCTCCATTAATGACAGCAATTGTTGTTTGTTTTGGCCATTTACCCCTGAATATTCAACAGATCCCTCAAACTCAAATTTTGGAAGATAATTCTCCATGGATTTCCTGGTTTCCTGCAGAATCCAAACCTGTTTGAATAACCTTGAAAAGCTAGAGATAGTGTCTTTCTGGAGAGATTTAGGGATCTATTTTGCAGAGGCATCCCAGGTAGTAAAGATATGGGTAGGAATATTTTTATATATATATAGAAAATATATATATATTTGAAAATCAAGCTTATTTTCAAAATGATTGTACCAGTTTATACTGCTACTGTCAGAATGTGAGAGTTACTGTTACAGCTCTACATTCTCATCAACACAGATTAGCGTTAGTTTTTTTTGCCCATTCCCCGCACCCCTCCCATGCCAACCAAATCTGGTGGATGAGCAATGGTATCTCATTGTTATTTTAATTTGCATTTACCTAATGACTAATATGGCTGATCATTTTTCATGCATTTATTGCCCAGTTCGAAATCTTTTATAAAATGCATGTTAATGTCTTTTGCCCATTTAAAAAAATGTGGTAAAAAGTGTAACATGAGATCTATCTTCCTAACAAGTGTACAGTACGGCATTGTTAACTATAAGAACACTGTTCTATAGCAAATCTCTAGAATTTTACCTTGCATAACTGAAACTCTTTATCCACTGAACAGCAACTCCCCATTTTCCCTTCCCCCAGCCCCTGGCAGCAACCATTCTATTCTCTGTTTCTATGAGTTTGACTATTTTAGATACCTTATATAAGTGGAATTATACAGTATTTGTCCTTCCATGACTGGCTTACCTTACTTAGCATGATGTTCAAAATTCATCCATGTTATAGCATATGACAGGAGGTTATTCTTTTTAAAAGGTGAGTAATATTCCATTGCATGTGTGAAAGGAAAATATCTTGGGACCCCAAAATCAAAATCTGAGACACGTCTCAGTTAATTTAGGACGTTTATTTTGCCAAGGTTGAAGATGCTCCCATGACACAGCCTCAGGAAGTCCTGACGACATGTGTCCAAGGTGGTCGGGGCACAGCTGGGGTTTATACATTTTAGGGAGACATGAGACATCAATCAATACATGTAAGAAGTACATTGGTTCAGTCTGGAAAGGCTGGACAACTTGAAGCAAAGGCAGGAAGACTTGAAGCGGGGAGGGAGTTTCCAGGTCACAGATAGGTGAAACAAAAATGATTGCATTCTTTTGAGTTTCTGATTAGCCTTCTGGGTTCACATATGTGTATATCACATTTCCTTTTTTTTGAGTCAGGGTCTCACTCTGTTGCCCAGGCTGGGGTGCAGTGGCAAGATCATGGCTCACTGCAGCCTGGATTGCCTGGATTCAAGTGGTCCCCCATCCTCAGCCTCCTGAGAAGTTGGTACTACAGGCACACCACCATGCCTGGCTCACTTTTATTTTTTATTTTTTGTAGAGATGAGGTCTTACTATGTTGCCCAGGCTGATCTCGAACTCCTGAGCTCAAGCAATTCTCTGACTTCAGCCTCCCAAAGTGCTGGGATTACAGACGTGAGCCACTGCATCGGGCCCATATTTTCTTTATCCATTCATCATTGATGGACATTTAGGTTGTTTCTGCCTTACAGTTATTGTGAATACTACTGCAATAAACATTTGAGTGTAAATGCCTCCTAGAGATCCTGTCTTGAATTCTTTTGGGTAAATCCTGATAATTGTGATTGCTGAATCATAAGATAGTTTGCTTTTAATGAACCTCCATACTGTTTCCCAAAACAGCTGCACTATTTTATATTCCCACCAATGATGCACAAGAGTTCTAATGTATCCACCTTCTCACCAACACCTGTTGTTATTTTTTATAATGGCCATTCTAATGGGTGTAAGGTGATATCATTGCAGGGTTTTTTTATTATTATTATTATTATTCTTTCTTGTTTGTTCATTTTAGAGACAGAGTCTTACTCTTTTGCTCAAGCTGGAGTGAAGTGGTAATGATCATAGCTCACTGTAACCTCAAACTCCTGTGCTCAAGCGATCCTCTCTCCTTGGCTTCTGGAGTAGCTAGGACTATAGACAGGAACATGCCATCATGCCAGGCTAATTTTTATTATTTTTTTTTTTTTGTAGAAATAGGGTCTTGCTGTGTTGTCCAGGCTGGTCTTGAACTCCTGGACTCAAATGGTCCTCCCACCTTGGCCTTCCGAGGTGTGAGCCTCTGCACCCAGCCACTAAGTGGATTTTGATAGGAATTGAATTGAATTTGTAGATTCCTTTGGGTAGTATGAACAGTTTAACAAAATTATGTCTTCTGATTCGTGAATATGGGATGTCTTTGCACTTATTTGTGTTGCCTTTAATTTCTTTTATCAATATATTATATATTCTATATATATTGAAGAGATTAAGGGACTTAAAATCATATATATATATAATTTAGTTAATGGCCATAAATTTGAAGTGTCTATATATATATAAATCATATATACGTATAGTATATATAATTTATATATATCGTATATATGATTTATATACAGTGTATACATGATTTTAAATATATATACAGTGTATATATAGAGAATATATATGATTTGAAGTTCCTTAATCACTTCAGATTTATGGCCATTAACTTCAAGGGGGCATTAGCCCTGCCTGGTAGTACTCTCCTACTTCTCTGATTCATTTTCCTCCCCTTTTTAGGAGACTCTCACACCTTTCCTTTCTCCTACTTTCTTCAGGTCTCTTTTCAGATTACCCCTTGTGAGAGAGGTCTTGCTTGAATGCCCTATAAGAAGCAGCATCAGGCTGGGTGCGGTGGCTCACGCCTGTAATCCCAATACTTTGGGAGGCAGAGGTGAGCAGATCACCTGAGGTCAGGAGTTCAAGACCAGCCTGGCCAACATGGCAAAACCCCGACTCTATCAAATAATACAAAAATTAGTTGAGCACAGTGGCACACACCTGTAATCCCAGCTACTTGGGAAGCTGAGGCAGGAGAATTGCTTGAATCCAGGAGGCAGAGATTGCAGTGAGCCGAGATCACGCCATTGCACTCCAGCCTGGGCAATGGAGAGAGACTGTCAAAAAAAAAAAAAAAAAAAAAGAGCATCTCCATCCCCATAGTGAATTTTCATGATAATACTTATATCTACTTAAGATATTTTGCTTTTATTTGCTGATTAGCTCAGTGTCAGTCTTCCTGTACCAGGAACATGAGTTCAATAAAGAGCACAGATTTGTCTATTTTATTCATGGTTGAGAAAGTCATGCCCAGCGTGTAACGCTTTGACATGCTGAGTACTTTGAAGTAAAGGACAGTGGAAGAGACTCAGAAGCAAAATCTCTTTCTGGCCTTTTCCTACCCTTCTTTCTTCTGCTCCCCCTCTCCCACAAGGCAGGCCATAGAAACTAGAATTTCTCTTCCCCAAGATGGATCACAGAAATTAGAACCCCTCTCCTTCAAAGCCAGCCATAAAGCCTAGAAATATGACTGTAACTCCCTCTGCCTTCCTGTATAGGAGCTGGCCGTAAAGAGGTTCTCGGACCCACCTTGTCCGAGAGTAGGTCATGAGACCTCATTCCAGAAGGGGTCCTGCCCCACACCTGGGGGAAGGGAATGACACACAGAAGGAGGAAGAAGACCCTGAACAGACAGGCCTTGCTGGGTTTCCCACTCGTCTATTACCATTAGATCATTCACTTTTTGTCCAATCACATTTCTTCATGGTTGTCCGTTCTTCACCGAACCTAAGCATGGAAATGGACAGTTTTCCCTGAGTCTTTGAGTCTTTTTTATTTATTTATTTATTTATTTATTTATTTATTTATTTATTTATTCTTTTGAGACAGAGTCTCGCTCTGTCGCCCAGGCTGGAGTGCAGTGGCGCGATCTCGGCTCACTGCAACCTCTGCCTCCCGGGTTCACGCCATTCTCCTGCCTTAGCCTCCGGAGTAGCTGGGACTACAGGCGCCCGCCACCATGCCCGGCTAATTTTTTTTTGTATTTTTAGTAGAGGCGGGGTTTCACCATGTTAGCCAGGATGGTCTTGATCTCCTGACCTGGAGATCCGCCTATCTCGGCTTCCCAAAGTGCTGGGATTACAGGCGTGGGCCACCGCGCCCGGCGAGTCTTTATTTAGGCTTTCATGTCACATAAAACTTTGATGGTACAGTTTGGATCTGTGTCCCCCGCCCATATCTCATGTCTAACTGTAATCCCCAACGTTGGAGGTGGGGCCCGCTGGGAGGTGATTGGATCATGGGGGTGAATATCCCCTTTGGTACTACTCACTAATAGTGAGTGAGTTCTCGTGAGATCTCATTGTTTAAAAGTGTATAGCACCTATCCTGCCCACTGCCTCCTGCTTCAGCCATGTAAGATGTGTCTGCTTCCCCTTCCCCTTCTGCCATGATTATAAGTTTCCTGTGGCCTCCCCAGAAGCCAAGCAGATGCCACCATGCTTCCTGTACAGCCTGTGGAACCACGAGCCAATTAAACCTCTTTTCTTTATACATTACCCAGTCGCGGGTATTTCTCTGTAGCAGTGTGAGAATGGCCTCATACATGGGATTAAATTTTAAATACATTTGTTATGCTTTTCTCTTTTTCCTTTTGTTACAGGAGTGTTGGCCATGACGGTTATGGTGGGTGAGGAAAGGTATCACGGCTTTCCACCCCTACAATCCCAAGTGTTTATAGAGTACCCGGTAAAAGAAAAAATACATGACAAATACTTAATTTTGGAAAACGTCACTGTAGATTTTGGATCAGATATGTGTTTCTGAAAAGTCTGTCTGCTGCCAGCATGTTAGTGGGCTTCCAACTTATCATCATGAGTGAACGTTTATGTTCCAAGATACATGCGGGTGCAGCTATTATTACTGTGAAGAGAAATGTGATGTGCCTCTCTTTCTGTACTCACCATATTGACAATCAGTAATGTGCCCGAGGGGGATATCTGTCTGTACAGGTTCTCATTATTGTTCCTATTTCAAATTACTGTTTCAGAAAATCATATTGCTTCTATGCATACTAATGGATCAAATGTTTGTTTCCTCTCGAGTTAAGTTGCATGGAGGGCAGTGCCATAATAATGTCACAATTGATGGGGGTGATTGATTGTGGAATCTGCAGATGGCCAGGATCTCACTGCTGCTTGAGGATCCTGAGCAGGGCATTTCCACCTGGGAACAGAGCAATTGGGATAATGATTTAGATGTTGTTTTGAGTGAGTTGAACTGAATAAGGTAGGTGGTAGAGTGACGTGGTTGACGACTCCAATTGTTTGACACCTCCCTGCATCCATACCGATTAGGAGTACCTTATCTTGCTAACTCTGAGTTTGGCAAGATGACTTGCTTTGGTCAATGGTACAAGACCACACTTGATGCAAAAGGACGTGTGAAAACAAGCATGTGTGTTTCCACGTCTGCTCTCTTGGACTCCCTCCTGTCATGAGAACATGCATGAACTGGCCTGTTGAAGGAATGTGGGAACCACATGGAGGACAGCTGAGGCCATCCTAGACTAGCCAGCCCCCTACATACCTGTCAGGAACCTTGGAGGGCTGAGTGAGCCCAGCTGAGATTTGTCGAGTCCAGCCTAGAACAGCAGAACCAGCTACGCAAGCAAACTGCGGACTGGTGAGGAATAATACCTAGACGGTGGTTGTTTTAAGCCATGAAGGATTAGTTTGTTACGCTGTAATAGTGAACTGATCCATGGTACAAGCAGAAAACAATCTTCGCAACCTGCTGTGTGAATTCTTTATGGCTCTTGAAGAAAAATCTAAGTTTGGGGTAGGGAATAGGGGGATTTCCTGTTCACATTCATGTTCGCCTTCAAGTAATAGACCACCAGTTACTTTCAATCATAGGAACCATCTCTGTTCAGTAATTAAAATGTCAGCATAATAATCAAAATGTCAAACTTCATGAAGTTTGACGTCTTCTCCTCTCTCCTGCTGGCTGCTTTAGGATTTGAGGGCTGAGGTGGGTGAGACAGATGTGTTTGCATTCTTTTTCATTTTTCTCTTTGCTGGGCCTCATGTCTCAGCTCATCAAGGAAGGGGATTGGGAGTTAAAAACAAAGACTTGCCTACGAGGCAGGTGCAGCTCTGTTCTCACACCAGAGCTTGTTGGTCCTGGTGGTTTTCTTTCTTTTTCTTTCCTTCCTTTCTTTCTTTCTTTCTTTCCTTTTTTCTTCCTTCCTTCCTTTCTTTTTTTCTTTCTTTCTTATCTCTTTCTTTCTCTCTCTCTCGCTTCTCTCTTTCTTTTTCTACTTTTTTTTTTTTTCCAGACAGGGCCTTGCTCTGTGGCCCAGGCTGTAGTGCAGTGGTACAATCATAGCTTACTGCAGCCTCAACCTCCTGGACTTAAGGTATCCTCCCACCTCAGCCTCCCAAGTAGCTGGGACTACAGGCGCTAACCACTATGCCTGGCTAATTTTTTATATTTTTTGTCAAGACGAGGGTTTCACCGTGTTGCCCAGGCTGGTGACAAACTCCTGAGCTCAAGCAATCCAGCCACCTTGGCCTCCCAGGTGCTGGGATTACAGGCGTGAGCCACTGCAACTGGTGACTTTTCAAGCCCAGCTCGCTTCCTCTTGAAATCCTCCTGTGTGCTTTTTAATCTTTCTTCCATCAGGAACCTCCAATCCACTCCCCATAAAGTGGGCAATGCCATTTATTTATTTATTTTTAAGACAGGGTCTTGCTCTGTCATCCAGGCTGAAGTGCAGTGGCATGATCATAGTTCACTGCAGTCTTGAACTGGGCTCAAGCAATCCTCCTGCCTCCTGAGTAGCTGAGACTACAGCTACATGCCACCACATCCAGCTGATTTTTTTCTTTTGTAGAGATAGGGTTCTCATTATGTTGCCCAGGCTGGTCTTGAACTCCTATGCTCAAGCAATCTTCTCACCTTGACCTCCCAAAGTGCTGGGATTATAGGTGTGAGCCACCGTGCCTGGCCACCTTGTATTTTTTAAGATACACTTTCATATATAACATATGCAGAAATGTAATCAAGTCAAATCATAAAGTTCGTGACACATTTTCGCAAGGTGAACACACGACACTGTATGGCCAGCCCCCAGCCCAAGAATGGGAGCACCGTGAGGGTTCCTGGCATAGACTTCATGGAGTGGCAGTCTTGACAGCCATTTTTAGACCTGACATAAGCTGTTTGAAATCCAGTTGAATCCTGTCATCCTTGTCTTCAGTGAGACTTCTCCTCTCTGTGTGGTGTTTGCAGTAGAGCCTGCTTGTTCCTCATCTCACTGATGCCAAATCCAGCTCATGCCACAGTTGCTGGCTGTGGAAAAAATCTAATGGTCAACACTGGAGTCATGTAAATGAGTTCCCTCTTTTATGTATGTTTTCTTTAAATGACTCAGATCCACAAGTCCCAAGGGAAAGCCTAAGGACTAGCACCCTGGGCCTTAATAAAGGCAGGTCCCACAGGCTCAACCACAGGCTGGCTGAGCTCCCTGCTGCCTCCAGTCTCCTCCTGGCCCTCCTAGTGATTCGGTGCCCCTAACCTCTCTGGGTCTGTGAGCAATAAACTTCTGCTTCTTGCATTTTCGTTTAACCAACACACCCAAACCTTATTCTCTCCCCCTCCCACCCCATCAGGGCTCTCCTAGACAGGCCCCAAGATCAAATAAGAAAGAAACTATAATAATACAAATCGCAACAGTCCCAGAAGTCCCTCCTCCTCTCTGCTATTACCCATCCGCATCCCCTATCCTAACGTCTAACGCTACAGAGAAACAATGAAAATTGTTTTCTTTGGTAAACTTGAGCATTCAAGGACAGAATGCCCAGAATGACTTCTGCTAGCTCTTAGCTAATCAGTTTACCCCAAAACATGCAAACAAAACTCACCGTTCCCACACTTACAGATCCTGTTGTTGCCTGTGTTGTGTGACTCAGTCCACCAACTGTCTACTTACTTATGAGCAAACACATGACATGCAAAGTCACCGAGCAGTGAGCAAAAGAATAAATATCTCTCTGACTCATTCTTCGACAAAGAACAACTCCTCCCAGATAGCTTGAGATAATATATTAAATGTAGTTAAAAGGGCTCTTAAATATGATTACTTTTTTATCCATAAAGATGAGTAATTCTTAATGAATCTACAGACGTATAGCTCCTGTGGTTTTTAAAAAAATTTCCAAGCATTTGGGGAAATGTAATTCATTTCATAAGTAAATTTAATTCATTCCATATGTAAAGATACATGAAATTTAGTTCATTTCATATGTAATATGAGATCAATAAAATATTCTCTATTTTTTCCATGTATGCCGGAAATCATGTGAAGCACGAATTTTAAAATTCCTTTTAAATATTATAATCAGTTACATAAAAGTGGATTTTCTGTAACAATGATCTATTCCTAGTTTCAGCAGTTTTTAGGATTTTGCTACAAAAAGAGAACTAAAGAGTGATTCAAAGCAGGACATGGGCCTCTGCTGCAGACGTTGTTGCATTCAAAATTCTCTCACTTTATGAAAATCGGGATAGTGAACCAAAGGTGTTTAATGGACCGGTGAATGAGTTTAACAGTGATATCATATTGATTTTTTTTCTGTTCCTCACTGCCTGAGGGGATCTATCTACAAATTCTATTTTGATTGAGGCACCACCAAGGGGAGGAAAAATATCACCACTGGCATTTTACTGCTTGTACCAGTTGGTATTCTTTGAACTTTTTCTTTCTCTGGAGCCTTAACTATTTCTTTACTCCCGAAAAGCATTCTCAAATTTCCTTTCTGCCGTGTCTCAAAATAGAAATACACGGACAGCCCCAAAAGAAAAGCAACAGAGGCAAAAATTATTCTCCAAATCAGTTTATATATTTTATCAAAACCACCTCCTTGAAATACATACAAACATAAAATAGACAATGCTACATCTATTATATACATAACATCGTCTTTCATCAATAGAAAAACTGTAGTATTTAATATTTTTAAGAATGCAAGTCTATCAGTTTTCTTATTCTCTATTCAAATAAATAATCTCACACATTAGCATTGCTTTCTCTGAAATAAATATCTTCAGAGCTTTGGGGTACATCTGATATCTGAATCACAAATTGTTGTCCGTCTTTTAGGGTTATGAGGGCTTCTTGTCCCATAGGAAGGCTGAGTTTAACTGCGCTTTCGGTGGTTTCATCTTCCAACAGCACGTGGATGAGCTGCGAGAGGGAAATGTTTAAAGGGAAAAGATAAAAAGAGACAGTTATACTATTCCTTGTTGCAGGAACTACCATTTGAATTCTTCTACCAAGCCCAAGGTCCCACCCTGGGATGTAAAGGAGAAGTTCATGCATTTATTCTTTTTTTTTTTTTGAGATGGAGTTTCACTCTTGTTGCCCAAGCTGGAGTGCAATGGCACCATCTCAGCTCACTGCAACCTCTGCCTCCCAGGTTCAAATGATTCTCCTGCTTCAGCCTCCCAAGTAGCTGAGATTACAGGCATGTACCACCATGCCCAGCTAATTTTGTATTTTTAGTAGAGACAGGGTTTCACTATGTTGGCCAGGCTGGTTTCGAACTCCTGACCTCAGGTGATCCACCTGCCTCAGCCTCCCAAAGTGCTGGGATTACAGGCATGAGCCACCGCGCCCAGCTCATGCATTTATTCTTACTAAGAGAACTCCTGATTTCTCAGGAAAACACTCAGGGTCCAGTGAGGACTCAGTGGGAGGCTTTGCAAGGCAGGGATGGTGCAGGGGCGGGGAGCTGATGGGCTCTCTTTAGGGAAAGGAAGAGGGCTTTGCAGTTTGTGAGAAATGTCCTCGTGAGAGCAAACCAACATTCTTCCTTAACAGACACTGGAGAAAGCAGATGAGTCGTGAAAGTTGGGAGGGAGCCTATGAAAGGTACCCACGGTCTCCATGTGGCTGCAGACCCCCCATCAATTTGGGGGTCTCAAGACGGGTACTAATCCCCGCATTCTCAACAAGTCTCTGGAGCTGACATAGTCGGTTCAAATTCCCACACAGGCTCTCCTTCCCCCATCCATCAGCAATCTGGTATTAGTGACTCAATTGGGAAGTAACAGGTTCGAGAGATGGGGAGGTTCTAAGTTAGCTGAAGCTCTCCTCAGACACTTCACCTGACGAGCAAGTAAGTCTTCCTATCTGAGAATGGCCAATGTACCATCCCTCCCTTAGCTCCAGGAAACTTGGCCATGACTACTTTAAAACCAATAGAAATGTATTCACTTGGTCTGATTTCATGAATAAACCTCCTATAAGCTAGTATACTTTGACAGAGATGTGTGCACCATTAACTTCAAATGCAAGGTTCATGAAAGTATGTCTCACTCCTCCTCTAAATTCAACAAAAACCATCGCCACCAATGAAAAGGCGTTTTTCTTCTTTTTCAAAAAATTGTTTTCACCTTTATCTTAGAGGCGAAGAGACACTTAAAAAATGTTGTTTTGCTCTGCTGTAATCCTGGAGTACATGACCTAAATTCGTTATTTGATATCAGTATAGTTTTTCACTTTATTCTTAAACATGCCTTGGCATCTGACTATTTTGAACGCCGCTAGAATGTAGAAGAGGGACAGATGGGTATGGCAATCCAGAATGCTGACTTTAGTTGTTACCGGAGGTGCAGGCCAGTGCTAAATTGTTCAGGGAATGAGGCTGCCACAGCTGTGCAGCTGAACAGGGTGTTAAATGGTGGCAGATGAATGCAGATGGGACACGCAGGGTGTGCTTTTTTGTTGATGATGAGTGCAAGTGCTGAATAATGGATGCAATGAAAATCAGATGAGCGTAACTTTTTGGTGTGATTGTTTAAGTCATTATAGCTAATTCAGCAGGCAGGAATGAACAGAAGCAGGTTTAATTAATCTCTAATGTGTATGACCTTGGATTACCTGACATTTGTCTGCTTGTATTGCTTTATTATGTAGTTCAATTAAGTGTTTAATATCTTCTCTATTGTTTCCACCCATTAAATATAGGTCAAACCTCATTGCAAGGACCTTCAGAGGAGCTAAGGGATTGGGCCAAGAGTGTTAAGAGAAAGTGCTCAGCTTAGGAGGCAGTGGTGGAGCAATAATAATGATGACCAGTGGTTACTGGGTACTTACTATATTCTAGGAAATAGCCTAAGCATTTTACAACAATTAACTCATTTAAACCTCATAATGGCCCTATAGAATTAGACATGAGTATCCCCATAAGTTAAGCAATTTGTCCAACGTTCTAGCTAACAAGGGGAAGAAGTAGAATTTGAACCCAGAAATGTACGTGCTAGGATTGCCCATATCAGACTTGAAGGTATTTTTAGTAATTAGTCCCAAGTGACCAATTATGGAATTAAAGCAGATGGCAGAAAACACTTTGGGGGAGAGAGAGAATGCTGAGAAGGACAGTCTTGGAAGGATCTGTGGAGGTGTAAATTCCTGTTCTTCCACTGATTAGTGAGGTGACCTTGGGAAAATTACCCAACCCCTTCAAGATCCTCAGTTATGCCAGCTGTAAAATAGGGTTGATGATAACACCTATTTCACTGAGATGAAAAGATGCATTTAAACGTTCAGCTACAGAAGACTGTCAGCGTCTGCTCTTCACGCCTTCTAACTGTGCCTGAAGAGGTAAAAGCTTACTCCTGGTTACCTTGCTGACTAATATATACACATTTACTGTATAAATGTGTATATCATTTGACTAACATTCTCCGCTTGGCTGAACTTTATTCTGGCTCCTGAACCTTCTCCTTTACCCACTTTCTTGTAAAATCCAGTTTTAGCAAGAACCCTGCTGAGTCACTTTAGCAAGAATGCCCCATCTCCATATGTGATCAGTTTCCTCATCCTCTGCCAGCCTCCAGATGACGTCTGGTCACCCCAGCTGGCTGGACTTCTACAAGAATCCTCTTAGGTGGGTTTAGCCAGAATCCCCCTTACCTCTGACATTTCTTCTTAGTAAGTTCCCATCCACTGACCCCCCAGCCGGCTCCTAGGCTATAAATTCCGCTCCCGCCACCCTGTCCCTGCTGTACTCAGAGTTAAGCCCAATCTCCCTCCCCGGCTGCAAAAGCCCTGTGGAGATGGTACTGAATGAAGCCTTCCTTACAGATAAAGCCTCCCTTATGGTGCTTTAACAAGTGTCACTGCAAGATGTTTTTGTTTTTCCTTTAACAAGTTGTCATGCTACGCGCTGACCTCTTGCTCCAGCTGGTGAGCGCAAAGAATTTGCTTTCACTTGGAGCTGAACACTGCAGCCCAGCATGAATGCTGGCCCTGCTAGGGCTCCACAGAATGCTCCAGAGTACACTCAGGCGCTTTCCACTGGTGGCCCTTGGAGGGCTCTGCCACAGGTACAGCAGCAGGGAGAGCAATTCTCCTAGGCATAGCCTAGCCAAGCCATTGCCTCTTCAGAACTAACTGGGCCTTCTTTCTGCCAACTGTCTAGAAACACCTGCTTCCTGAAAGCGCCTTAGCTGCTGCCAGCTAAGGAGGCCCAGCTCTCATTAGCACCCCCAAGTTGGGGTCAGTGTTTCACTGCTGCATGCTTCATCAACCATGTCTGCTCTTTTCACATGTACACTCGTGGAGGAGGTGAGTTTCTCATTTACAGACACACATTGGAATCTACCTCACAGAGAGCACTGAATGCAGCTGGATATGTGACTTACTATCTCAAAGTAAGAAACAAAGACCAAATACAGATAGAGAACTGGTAAACCTGAGAGATGCATTGAGATGCATTTCCCTGGCTCCTGTTTTTTTTTTTTTTTTTTTTGGTCTAGGGAGGTGTCTTGTCCAAGCATTGCTCAATAACAGGTGTGCAGGATCTCTGCAATCGGAGAACTCGGAATGAGAGTTTGCTCAAGAAGGAAAGGGCCCTGGAAGCTTCCTATTATTCTGCGGACTCTAAGGCATGAAGAGTTTTAGGCTGTGACTCATTGCCACGGCCAAGACCACTATTAACCTGCTTCGGGGTGAATGATTGCACCTACTTCAATTTCCTACTAAGCACAACTCATCTGTGTGAGAGGGGGAACTTGTGGGCACAAAAAGAAGATGAATAGCGGCTAAACATCAAACATGTGCAGAGAAATTAGCCCTAAGACAACTGCTGTCAGTTTTTTTTTAACCAGCCCACTCCCCACTCATCAATGGAGGCATTTCAGTTGTTCCTCCATCAGTCCAGCTCTGCTTCATGGTACTGACGTCCATGTCCGACCTCTACAACCTGCGTCCTGCACTCCTCAGGGCATAAAACAACCTCCTGTCTAGGGTTGTAGGTGAAGAATGGACTTGAGATCAGGCAGGCTGGGGCTCCAATCTCTGTTCCACTATTTCCTCGCATTTCCTTGCTGTGTGACTTTGTGCAAGTCACTCAGCTTCTGTGAGCCTCAGTTTCCTCATCCATCAAATGACAATGACAAGAACAAATATTCTACAGGATGGCATGGCTTCGAGATAACATACATAAGGGCTATATAGTAGGTGCTAGGTAAATAGTAACTCTAATTTTTGTATCTTTCAACAGGTATCCCAATGTAATCTTTTCAAAATCCTCTGTTCAGACTATTTGACGTTTCCTGTCTTTGAACACTAGGGGAATTTTCAGTGCATGCCACTCAGATGTCAGTGGTGTGCTATTGCTGAGTTAGTCTCACCAGGCCAGGCACACTCTGGGAAGGCAATAAATACCCAGGCCATCAGATGGCCCACACTTCTAATCATGCCAGGCATCTATCAATGTCCCACAAACCTGAGCCGACCAGTAATCAACAGACAGTGAATTAAACTCACCCCCAGCAAAATCGCCTAGTGTAAAGATGATTGTAGAATCCTTTATCATTGTTTGGACAAAGTGATCTTGAGGGTTTTCCTAATCACCTATGGCTCTTATTCCCCTTGAAACAGCTGTGTGGAAGGGGGTCCTGGTGTCCCTACCTTATCGCCCGTGGCAGTGTCCACCAAGAAGCCCAGGATCCTGAGGACCATGTTGCTCACACCCACGGGATATCGGCCGTGGCCCATGTGTGTCAGCATCACCCCCAGTGGCTCCACGCTGGGGCTGGCACACGCCTGCGACAGTGAGGAATTCAGAGGGTGGGAAAGTGCCTGATCTGGCTGGCTGAGAGTCGGGTCATCTGGTAGCATTTCCTTGACATTCCCCATGTCCTCCTCCTCCTCTTCCTCCTCTAGGCATGACTGAAGTATATGAATCACATATTCCAAAAGCAGCAAGTGAAACAGATGCCAGGAGCCTACATTTAGATAATAACCAAAAATGAATACATTTGATCGACAGACAATAAACAAATCACTGTGAAACTAACAACTTTTCTGGGGCTAACACCTGTGTAAGTGAGCCTCGTTCCAATAGCTTACCCAGAAGAGGACTGGGTGGGCCTCTTACATAGCATCCATCAGTAGAAAACCCCTGGCAGGGCAGCTTTTGGACAGAAAGGACCAAGAGCTAAACAGCCTAAGCCATGAAAAGGAACTTAAAATCCATCTGGTGTGAGATGGGAGGAAAGCAAACCCTACAGGGAACTGGGTGCTGCTCCCAGAGCTGGAGAGGGTACCCCTCAACCTCACTGTGCCCCATGTATGATCCACAGGAATGTCCAGAAGGGGTGGGAGGAAATGGGGGCAGCGTGCAGAGGGAGCCCTGCTGCTGTTTCATGGTGTTTGAAATGTAGCGCATTACCCCTCTTGCAGACCCTGTGGCTGCAGCTTTTTGTGTGGGAAGTGGGTAAGGAGGCCAGCTGGCTTTCCACCTGTGACAGGTGTCTTCTCAGGTGCGCCTGCAAGTGCTGTCATCAGAGAGGCAGGAGGGTATGTGACTTAGCTGAATGTTCCAAATCCCAAGGACTTTGCGCTCCCAGAAAGGAAAACAATCATTAATGTTTGCTTGAGAAACAGAGGGGGAAATCTGGCCTATTGCAATCATTAAAAGATAAGTATTAAATAAAGGTAAAACCATGACTCTTATACAGATATAAAATGGACACATCAGGCACAGTGGCTCACACCTGTAATCCCAGCACTTTTGGAGGCCGAGGCGGGCAGATCTCAAGGCCAGGAGATCGAGATCATCCCGGCTAACAAGGCGAAACCTCGTCTCCACTAAAAAATACAAAAAATTAGCCGGGCAGGGTGGCATGTGCCTGTAGTCCCAGCTACTCAGGAGACTGAGGCAGGAGAATCACTTGAACCCAGGAGGCAGAGGTTGCAGTGAGCCGAGATCGCACCACTGCATTCCAGCCTGGGTGACAGAGCCTGGGTGACAGAGCGAGACTCCATCTCAAGAAGAGAAAAGAGAAAAGGACGTATCAAAGGTTTTATTTAACTCACTAATTAAATGATGTATTACATCTTATCGCTACATCAGTAAGATGTTGTCACTGGTTCAAAAGAGAATTCAAAGTACTAACTATATACTATAGACAGAAAAGAATGCTGACAGTAACAAATAGATGCAAAAGGGATCTGTCGTCAAGGCAGCATCAATCACAACCACCTGACACAACTAGTTTGTATTTCTGTGGATGAGGGTCATCTGCATTGTCGGTTTGCTGCAACATACAGAGCTGTAAAAATAACTCAAAGACAATGGAATGTAGAGATAACCCAGAAGGCTGTGCCAACCTTTTGTCCATTTCAAAGCCTTTTGTCCATTTCAAGTAATCTTTTCATCCACTTCAAAAGCCCTTCACAGTTTTTTCCCTGAGTAGTGTTCTATTCCTCCACGGATCTGGGTGAGAGATCACTGTCCCTGTGGAAGGCATGACCTTGCCTGAAGTGAGCCTGACAACATCATCTGGCTTATTTAACCTTGGAAAATCATAGTCCAAGTCTTGAAACCATTGTTCAAACTACTGGTGTGAATACATTGATTTCATGTGGAGGTACAGAGAAGGTAGACTGGGAAAAGTAACAACTACAGACTAGATTTCTTTTCCTTTTTTGACACAGAGTCTGGCTCTGCTACCCAGGCTGGAGTGCAGTGGCCCAATCTCAGCTCATTGCAACCTCTGCCTCGCTGGTTCAAGCAATCCTCCCACCTCAGCCTCCCAAGTAGCTGGGACTACTGGGCCACCACACCTGGCTAATTTTTGTATTTGTATTTTATTTTTTTTGTAGTGACAGGGATTGACCATATTGCCCAGGCTGGTCTTAAACTCCCAGGCTCAAGAGATCTGCGTGCCTCAGTCTCCCAAAGTGCTTGGATTACAGGTGTGAGCCACCATACTCGGCTCAGGGCTAGATTTCTTCCCATGATGCATGTGAACTCTGCTGTCTCTCTGCTCTGGAAGAGCAGGAGCATAAAGCAGAGTCAGTTTGGACTTCAGTGAAGGGAAAAGTCCCACTATAAGTGAGTGTCACCTATATGGCAGCTGATAGCAGCAGCCCTCAGGAGCTCCAGGGTGTCTGCAAAGCTGGTCTAACAGGGCTTGCTTTCTCTTCCTTCTTGCTGTGAGAGCATCTGGCAGCTCTCTGTGCAGGGATCACTTGCCATAACTACTGTGCAAACTCACAGGAGTGGAGACTTTATCTTTTCACTGCAGTATGCCCAGTGCCCAGGAAGGTGCCTGGGAAGCATGAAATACCTTTTGAAGGAACGATCCAGTCCATGAAGCTGGTGGGCTGAGTGGTGAACTTCCCTTCCTATAATCCTTTTTGTTTTTTTTTTTCTTTTTGAGGTGGAGTTTCGCTCTTGTCACCCAGGCTGGAGTGCAACGGTGCGATCTCAGCTCACCGCAACTTCTGCCTCCCAGGTTCAAGTGATTGTCCTGCCTCAAGCTCCCGAGTTGCTGGGATTACAAGCGTCCACCACCACGCCCGGCTAATTTTTGTATTTTTAGTAAAGACAGGGTTTCACCATGTTGGTCAGGCTGGTCTCGAACTCCTGACCTCAGGTGATCCACCTGCCCCAACCTCCCAAAGTGCTGGGATTACAAGGTGTGAGCCATAGCACCCAACCCCTACAACCCTTTTTATAAGGCAATTGCATCAAAGATGTGACCTTCCCCAACAGAGGAAGACCAGGGATTTGACCAGGAAGTTTGCAAAATGAACATTACTTCACTCTCTCTACCATCTGCAGACAATGGCAACTTAATCATTATTCCTGACAGTTAAGTATGAGTGCTTCAAAGAATCCATTTTGTGCTCCATCTCAGTTGTCTCTCTCGGTGCTTTTCTCTAAATGTCACAAAGCTCATAATTCAAGAACAAGGAGAGGCTTCCTGTGTGTCTAACGATGATGAAACAGGAAGGAAAAGCATGGTCCATCTGTTTGACAGACTATCACACGGACACGAAAAATAAAAATTACTATCGTGTTGTATGGTTTGCTGCATCTATGTTATATTTTACATAAAAAGGTTAAAAGAAGATGGCTGGATTCTACATAGCAATACGCCAAATACTTATGCCATAATGACATTTTTAAAAGGTAGAATACAAAATATTTTCTTATTTTCTGACTTACCAAAACTATCTCCGTGGCAGAGGGTCATGGCTTTGCTCACAGCAGTGAGAAGATGATTCCATCTCAGCTGGAAGCTGGCGGCCAATTTGATAAACTCTTCTTTGCTTCTGCTTGGCTGTGAAGTTTTTGTGAGAAAAAAGGCTGCAGTTTGTGATAAAATCCAGAAGCAGAGTATGTTTTCAAATGCACACATTGTCATGCACACCATTTTTAAAGAGCCAGAGAAGAGGAAGATGAAATGACGGGCCAATGTCTGGTCTTTCTCTGTCTTCCATGGAGATGGTTCCAGAGCAGAGCCCTTTAAAGTTGGTGGAGAGAAGGAGGGAGGTAGGAAATTGGCTTACTTTTTCTCTTAAAATAAAAAAAAGCAATTTTTTTTTGAGACATGGTCTTCCTGTTCCCCAGGCTGGAGTGCAGTGGCATGATCTTGGCCCACTGCAGACTCGAACTCCTGGGCTTAAGGGATCCTCCCACCTCAGCCTCCTCAGTAGCTGGGACTACAGGCATGCACCACTGCGCATGACTAATTTAATTTTTGGGGGGAGGGTGGGTAGAGATAAGGGTCTCACTGTGTTGCTCAAGCTGGCCTTAACTTCTAGGCTCAAGTGATCCTCCTGCCTCGGCCTCCCAGAGGCACTGGGATTAGAGGCATAAGCCACCATGCCCAGCACCACACAGTTTTTCAAAAGAGGTCACTTATGATGTGTGACACAGAAACACTGTAGGGACAGCCTCATTGAAGTCCACTTGGGAATGGCCATCAAGAGGGGCAGGGGCTGTTTTATTCCTGCACTTCTGCATGTCAAATCTGATTGTGGAAAAGCGGCACAGAATCCCATAATAACGAAAAGCAGTGGTGCCTATTTGGAAAAGCTGGTCGTCATGCTTGCTGTGTAACCAAGCTCCAAACTGGAAAGTCCCAGCTCCTGCACCCAGTGGAACCAAGGTCATCTGACAGCCTCACTGGCACTAAACTGTATACCAATAAGATGCTGCTGCATGCAGACTAAGAGATTCCCTCTACCCAGACAGAGAGCAGCCTTGGACCACACTTGAAGCCATCTGTAAGCCATGAGTCATGGATTTCAAATGCATCTGTTGATATGCATGCTCCAAGCCTCTTCTCATCCTCAGTCACATGCCTGTGGACCCACCACAGCTCCACCACATGTCTTTGAGGAAGAAATAGAGAGCCTGGCTATAAACAAAGAATGCCCTTTCTTGTCATTGCTTCTCTTCCCTTCTGCCCCAGCGAAACCCTTGGCACACCAGAAGGTGGCCCTGAGCTTCAGGGGACGTGAGGTCCTTTCAGTAGCATCCTCCTCCTCAGTGCTCCTCACCATCTGAGATGGACTCTTGGGAGGAGCCCTTCCCATCGGTGTTCAGCAGAGGGTTTTATGTTGAAGGGACAATGAGAGTACAAAAGCACAGGGATCATATTGGGCATGGTGGCTCACGCCTATAATCCCAGCACTTTGAGAGGCAGAGGCAGGTGGATCATTTGAGGTCAGGAGTTTGAGACCAGCCTGGCCAATATGGCAGAACCCCGTCTCTACTAAAAATACAAAAATTAGCCGGGCGGGGTGGCACACACCTGTAATCCCAGCTACTCCGGAGGCTGAGGCAGGAGAATCGCTTGAACCTGGGAGGTGGAGGTTGCAGTGAGCAGAGATTGCGCCGCTGCTTTCCAGCCTGGGTGACAGAGCAAGACTCCATCTCAATTTAAAAAAAAAAACAACCCACAGGGATACTTCCTAAAAGCATCGGGGGATGCAGCTCTGAGTGACCAGGGCTCTCTCTGCACAAATGTTTGAAAGTCAGCATAAACACCATTGAGCGTTCTTCCCGTCACGTCCACAGTGTGGCACTTCATGTCCCCCAACATAGAAGCTCCTCCAGGGCCCGAACTGCCCTCTGCTCACTGACTGCCAGATGCTAACTGAAGCCATGGGGCATCTCTGACAAGCCCAAGGGTGTGCATCTTAATAGTCTGAGCATTTGATTGACAATAATCTGGTTTTGTAAAGATCAGCCAAGCTATTTTACAAAAACAAGACCTTCAAAGGCACACAGTTACAAAAACACCATTTTTCTAATGTGCCTCCTTTGTGAAGGCTGAAGGCACAATGATGGAGACTTGGGAAACACATAGCCCTCTGGTTTACAATGTAGGACGGCAGGGTTGGCAGTGATGATCTCAGTGGGTTCATCTGATTAAAGCTGGAGGCTGAGTTCTAGTTTCCACTTAAGGAACAGACAATGGACAGCTCCTGTCTGTGAGGATGTATAATATAAGCCTTTGGCTAGCGAATGAATAAATGTCTCAGTAGCCATCCAGCTCTGGACATGGTCACTGCTGTTAAAAATAAGCTTTGCCTAAGATCAACAGGAGGAATAAAAACCATACAGAATCTGGGATAATTATTTTCAAGAAGCATATGAGACCAGGCACCTGCCAAGGGTTGGAACTGGCTTTCCAGCTCCTTCCTGAGGATTTTTCTGGTTCATACCTAGGAGGTCGAAAATCCCAAAGTCCCCTGCAGTCTTCTTGGTCTCAGTGATTATTTCTCCTCTTTCTTCTCAACTGAGAGTTCAGGGATACAGACAAGGCCAGGCAGGTGGCACAAGGGAGTGGCCGCAACATGGCCAGAAGCTTAAAGAGAAAGCTCAGAGCCACGCTCCCAGCCCCAGGCCCTCGGAGTCTTTGTTCTCTCCACCAGTGTGGACTGCTCCTTCCTTCCTAGGTAAACTCACTCCTGCTCTTGAATGCCCGATCCCCCTCTCTCAGCTTATTTTAATCCTACACATGCTTCATATCCCAGTTTTAAGTCCCACCTTCTCTTCGAAGCCTTTCCCAACCACTTCAGCCTTGGCAAGCACAAAGTCTCAAGAGGTGGGGCCCGGGCTGCCTCATTTCCCCCTAGGTGTTTTTGTTTGTTTGTTTGTTTGTTTTTTGAGACAGAGTCTTGCTCTGCCCCCCAGGCTGGAGTGCAGTGGTGTGATCTCAGCTCACTGCAACCTCCAGTTCCCAGGTTCAAGTGATTCTCGTGCCTCAGCCTCCCGAGTAGCTGGGATTACAGGCGCATGACACCACGCCCAGCTAATTTTTTTGTATTTTTTTAGCAGAGACGGGGTTTCACCGTGTTAGCCAGAATGGTCTCCATCTCCTGACCTTGTGATCTGCCTGCCTCGGCCACCCAAAGTGCTGGGATTACAGGTTTGAGCCACCATGCCCGGCCAGACGGAGTCTTTTGTTGCCCAGGCTGGAGTGCAGTGGCTCTCAGCTCACTGCAAACTCCGCCTCCTGGGTTCAAGCGATTCTCCTGCCTCAGCCTCCTGAGCAGCTGGGATTACAGGTGTGTGCCACCATGCCCAGCTAATTTTTGTATTTTTAGGAGAGAGAGGGTTTCACTGTGTTGGCCAGGCTGGTCTTGAACTCCTGACCTCACGTGATCTTCCCGCCTTGGCCTCCCAAAGTGCTGGGATTACAGGTGTGAGCCACCGTGCCCGGCCTCCCTGTAGGTTTTAACCCGCAGCCCCTAGCTCTCCCCACCTGCCCTGGGCCCATGGAGTGAAGGACCGTGACCTCTCTCAAGGCATTCTCAGCTCTCCACTGCCCCCATGGAGGATGATGAAAATCAAGCCCAGGACCCCACTGAAGCAACTCCCAAGAGTCACGATGGTCGGAAGGATCAAACCTGCCCATATCCACAACGAAACCATCTTTGGGCTTTTGAAATCAAGCCAGACATTTTACTGGAACATGTCTGCAAAACATGGGCTGTTCTCCCCCTGAAACAGACAAAACCCCTCCTCCTTTTCCACACTCCCTTTGCTGCAATACACACCTGCACACACAGTCACCCACACCAACTTACACACATGCTCACACACACTGCACACACATGCTCGCCTGTACACACACTCATCCATGCATGCTCAAACACCCACACACATACTGCACACGCTCATGCACACCCACTCACCTGTACACCATGCTCACCACACCCACATACACACATGCTCACACACACCCTGACACACATGCTCACCACAGGCTCACCCCTCCACACACACTCCCACACACCCAAACATATGCACACACTCACACACACACACACACACACACTTGTGTGATGTGCTCCCCCAGACCCCCATTCTCCACCTGCTACAGAGTTCGAGGCCATCCCCTGCCCTCACACCCAGGCCAGCTTTGACACATTTCCGACCAGACCCTAAGAAGCCTCTTTCCCATCCCTTAGGCAATGGGCACTCATTTATCTAGAATGGTCAACACACTTTGTTTTTTTTTTTTTTTTAAGTCACAGCTTCCTACCTGGAACACAAATGCTTGTAGATGTGAAGACAGACAGCTGAGGAATACCCTGAGATCTGTTGATGTTCCCAGCAAAGAAATTAAGTTTCTTAAACCTGCAAAGACACAAAATAAACAAACTAAAGATTGCCTGCAGCAGAGCAGAATTTCTCTTAGGTATTTGTGTACTGGGTAACCTGGGAACATCATTGAACAATAGCTCGAAGGGACTCCCCAGGACCTCACGCTCATTGTGAACACAGAGGATGTCCTGAGGCTGGCTTTGTCACCTCTGCGGTCATCTATTCAGAATTACATGGACATACCTGTTGTGAGCCACCTCTGCCACTTGTTGAAACAGAAATATTTTGAAACCATAACTACACCTTGCAATTATCCAGACCTTGTCTTCAGATGAGCTCATTGCACGATACAGACATGACCTCACCTATCCTTGCCATCTTCATAAAAGGGCTGGTTTATTAATGTCATTGAAGTGATGGCAGACATACATCAAAGCTGCTGAGAGAGGGTGAGCACCTTGCCTGCAGTTATGCACTCAGTTAGGTGGAGCCTGGTGTGACGTCAGGTTCTGGATCCCCCACCTGCACAGGTAGCACTGACAGGGAAAGAACAGCCTTTGGCCTTCCCAGCTTTTTGAGTGCTTCTGCATACCAAGCAGAGTTTGGAAAACTGAGTCGTTTGCAGTGGCCCCCCTGACGCTTGGTGGAGGTATGCTTGGACCTGGAAGTGGAAGCATTTGTCTGCAGGTATCAGCAGTGGCTGACAGTCTGCTATCTCCCTGCAGAACTCTGCATCTTCCTGTTGGGACTCACGAAGATGCCAGTAGGAGCACAGGACCCCTGGCCAGACCAGTGGGCAGTCTCGAACGCACCTGGGCGTGGGGGGGTCTCATGCCTTCCTGGGACTCCCTGTGATCCAGCTGGGGGTAAGAGGGGGTTTTGGTTAGCCAGCACGTTGGGAAGGGGACCTTTTGGGTTCCTACTAATCAGAACTGCAGAATTACTAATCAGAATTAGGAATCCTACTAATAGCTCTGAAGCCTGCCGGATTAAGTGTTAACCTTTTAGTTGCTGGACTGGTGAGAAAAAAAAAAAGTGCCCTGTGGGAGGATCTGGAATTGGGGTCAGCCAGGGGACACTATCAAGGAACAGGACAGTGGAGGGGAGCAGAGGTCATTTACCAACAACTAGGGATATATTTTAGTATTTTAATAACTGGCACAACCCTACCAAGGCCAGCCCTACTGCAAGGTGAAAGAAAGAGGATGGGCTAATTTACAGGTGGTGCTTTTGTGTACTCCTGAATTCTGTACCCATCAAGTCACAAAACACTGAAGTGCTCCTGTGGGCCAGTGCAATGCTGGGTGGCCCAGGGTGACTAAGACACAGCTGACAGCCTGAAGGGGTTCATGGGAACTGAGAGGGCAGCTGTGGACACAGCTGAGAGTACTAGCAAGGAGTTATGCCCATAGAGGGAGAGGCCATTCGACTTACCTGGGGCATCGCAGCAGCGAGTGTTTGGAAAGGGCACACACAGGAGAGCCTGGCACCCTCCCTGTAGCCATCATAGGAGGGCCTAGAGATGCCCATAATTCATAATCGGTAACCATCCTGCAGCTCCCTGCCTCCCAGGTCGTCTCTGAGTCTGGAGAGCTCCTTCTGCCATTACGTTCGCTCCCCAAGGACGCAACAACACACACCAGCCAGCAATGCAAGCTCTTTATGGAAGGGGGATTTTTTTCTTGAAAAACAATGACAATGATCAATAGCAAATGGCAAGAATATCCACCTGCTTCCTGTCACTTCTTTGGAAGGTAGTGAAATATGGTAAAAGCACCATTGTTAAACTTCACATTGCAAGTAACAGGAGTGATGGGAGAATGTGTCAACGCAGACATCTAGCTCAAGGCAATTTACCATGATTGAAGAGACACAGGAGTCTGTGTGTGTACAACACAGATGCAGAAACTAAACTTTTCCCCCACAGGAGATATTCTGGAGATAAATACTGTCAAGCAGCAAGCACACTCATCTGATCGTTAATTAACTCAACTAACAGGTATCAGCACTGCTGCCCTGTCTGGCCCTGGGGTAGGTCCTGGGAGCACAGGGACAGGGCATTCCCTGGGGTGTTCATCACCCCACTACAGGAAGAGAAGTGTGAGCAGGAAACTTAGAACATCGGAGTTATAAAGTTCTATCCCTATTAAGAAATTCATAAGTTAATGATGGCCATGCTAGCCCCAGATCTATGCCCAACATGCCAATAAAGCAAGCTGCAGAAGGAAGATTACATTTCATCTCTGGGTTGTTCTCCAGTTCATCTGCACCACTCCGGTCACTTGCCAGGGCTTTCTTAGAAGTAGCCAAAGTGCCTTGATTGATGATGGCCTGCAGATCTGACTTCAAAACACTGACACGCCTCTTACTTTTCAATACCATTCGCATAGTCTAAAGATAATGGGGAGGCATAATACTTAATTCAATCTTGTCATTTTATTTTTACCTAACTCTCCCCCAAATTGCCAAGATTTTTGTTGTGGGGGAGAAAGAAACATTGATGTGGGTATTACCCATTAAAAATGAATCTTAAACAAGAATGAAAAGGTTAAAATTGCACACATTCTAGAACTGCCCTACTGGAAGAAGAAAGAACGAATCTCTAGGAAGACGCGTTCAGGGCTGTCTGGCACTGCTGCTGCTGCTTCTCTGCACCACACTCACCCCACGCCCGAATGACTCTAGCGAGGGAACCCGGGGATTGAGCCTCTGCAAGGAAGGTGTAGGTAGAGCCTGCACTGACCCTGAGGGAGCGGCTGTGGGATTCAGAAGCTGGCTGTCCCTTCTTCATGGGAGCCTTGGCCATAAGGAATTTGGCCTCTGGGAGGTGATATCCTCAGCTGTCAAATGGGGACAATCTAGTCCCCAACACTGTCCGACTGCCTGGGATGCACCTGGTGATCCTCACAGCAATCCTGTGAGAAGGCACGAGTTACCCCTCCCTTTTACAGAGGAGGACACTGAGGGCTCTTGGGGCATGAAGTAACTTTCCTGAGGGAATGCCTTTCCTGCTCTAAGATAAGGCTTAGAGCAGGGACAGGCTTCAGAACCCACGCTTACTGCTCTGGTTATGTTGAGAGGAAGAGCGCACTGCCGGGTCATTTCCAGACCGACTGAGTCAGGACTGTGAGAGCCCTGGAGGACAGGACTGGCTGTGACTGGCAGTGGGACACAACCCCTCTGAGCTCAGAGTCTGGGGAGGGCTCTGCACTGGGAGGATGGGGCCCAGCTCGGGGTCATGGAAGCCACAGCTGGGATCCTGCCACTGGAGACTGATTTGGAGCAGGGTGATGGTCCCCAGGCCCTATCCTGATAGGGCGCTCGCAGGACGTGAGAGAGGACTCCTGGTAGCCCATGAGCTGGGTGCCAGCATCATAGAATCTTTTCTTCAGCCCTTCTCAACCTTTCTCTAAATCACCCCAGGATTGAAAAGGTCAGAGCTGAAGTAACTGGCGGCCTGGCCACACTGAGTCCACGGGCCACACACACGGGAGAAGGGTGTGTCTGTCTGTCTGTCATAGGCCCTGTTACCTCTGACACTGGCACCTCTGTGTGGAGCCTCCCTCTGGCATCTTTTTATTTTTTTATTTTTTTGAGATGGAGTCTCGTTTTGTTGTTCAGGCTGGAGTACAGTGGCACAATCTTAGCTCACTGCAACCTCCATTTCCCAGGTTCAAAAGATTCTCCTGCCTCAGCCTCCTGAGTAGCTAGGACTCCAGGCACACACCACCATGCCCAGCTAGTTTTCGTTTTTTTTTTTTATAGAGACAGGGTTTTGCCATGTTGGCCAGGCTGGTCTCGAACTCCTGATGTCAAGTAATCTGCCTGCCTCGGACTCCCAAAGTGCCGCGATTACAGGTATAAGCCCCCCACGCCCAGCCATTGGCATCTTTTAAGTGTTGACCTGCTTTCCCTCCTGCCCTGAGAGAGCCAGGAGATTGGCGCCTTCCTGAGGATGGGTGGAAAGGGGGCAGGCTTCTAGCTTTGAATCACGGGGGCCCACCTGGACTCCTCTGCTAGCGGCCAGGCAAGGCCACCCTGCCTGCCCTCTGCCCTCCAGATGGACAGAGCAACCACTCACTCTTAACAGGGACTTAGAGCTTTCACCTCTTTTCAGGAAACTGCTCTGTTCCCTCCTATCTGCTTGGCTGAAACCTACCTTAGCCATGTTGGAAAGGTACGTCTTTCTTCTTAGTCTTTTGACAAATAGAGTAACTTCTGTTAAGAACAACACACGTGGCCATTAATACAATATCTTCAAGTTCTCATGTGGGCAGTGGGGAAGAGAAGGTGCATGTTTGGGGTAGGAAGGCACAGCTGGCTAAACTGCAACTTCCCCACCCTGTGTCTGCGGGTCCTCTCTGAGTGGCTAGGAGATCCTGGCAGGGGACACTTGGCTGAAATGTCCTCATGTGCCAGAAAAGTTAAGTAACCCCAGCATCTGACATGCGTGCTACTATGATGTGAATGTTTATCTCCCACACCCCCAGTTTCATATGTTGAACCTCACCCCCGTTGTGATGGTGTTAGGAAGTGGAGCCTTGGGGAGGTGATGAGGCCCTGAGTGTGGAGTTCCCATGAAGAGGATTAGAGGCCCCAGAGTGACCCCTTGCCTCTTTCACCATGTGAAGACAAAGCAAAAAGACAGCCATCTGTGAACCAGTAAGGAGACCTTCCCCAGACACCCATCTGCTGGTGCCTTGATCTTGGACTTCCCAGCCTCCAGAACTATAAGCAATACATTTCAGTTGTTTATATACTGCCACCTAGTTGGTGGCATTTTACTACAGCAGCCAGATTGGACTAAGACCGGTACGCAAAGGAGCACCCCCAACTTTCTCATCCTACAGTGCTTTCCTTGGAAAATAATCAAAGGAAAGGAAAGGATGAAAAGGGAACACATAGAAACAGGTGTTCTCTTCTTGAATGCATTCATTCATTTGACAAATATTTGGGAGAACACTCGTGCAGTGTTTGCTCAATAACTATTTTCTGGATGGCTGCTGAGCTGATGGACGGAAGAGGACAGCCCTTCCCTACAAAGGGCTCATGCTCCAGAGGGTGGGTCACCAGATATGCAAACACATCCCAAAAGCAGGCTAGGTGCTCCTATGTGATGTGAGAGCACAAGGAAGAAAGGGAGGCTGTCTGGAAGAACGTACTGAGGAAAGCTTCACTGAGAAGGTGACATTTCATCTGGGCTTTGATGCGTAGGTAGGAGTTAGCCAGGAGTAATGGGGCAGAAGGCAGTCCAAGCAGAGAAAATGGCAGGAATAAGGGCCTTTTCTGGGGACAGCCTGTCTAGCGTTGCTGAAGAGCACTGTTGGGTCATGGGAGTCCCTTGGGAGATGGAGACAGGGATGGGGCCAGAGGCCAAACTGTGAATGACTGCAGAGCAGTGGAGGAGAGTGGGCCATCTGTGCAGTGGGGGCCTGGGAAGGTTGGTAATTGATTAATTGCTGTTTTAGAATGATCACTGGGGGTGGAGGGGAGTGTGGCTGGGGAGGGGGGTGGAAGCAGGATGACCAACTAGGAAACTGCTGAAGTAGCCTACAGAGTGAAGAGACAGAGGCTTGAATTCGGGCAGATGTTAAAGGAGCACAGGAAAACTGGAGCGAGGCTCTGCTCCCCACTCCTTGGACCCCCTTTGCAGCAAGTCCCAGTCTCACCTTCTGCAACATCCCTAAAATTTCCAAGTGGGACAAACTGGATCAGGGCACCCAGCATTAGTAGTGAACACAGCTGGGGGAAGGGGTCGCGGGGAGTGGCGATTAGACATGGTCCTATGCTGTAGGCACTTTGAGAAGTCCCCTATCTGCACTACCTAGGAAATAATTGCAAAGGAAGCAAGACTTACAGAAATGTGAGGCAATAACCGGTGCCGGCTTGGTGACAAAATGGCCCTGAGCTGGCAAGAAGGGTGGGACCCCATAGGGAGTTTGAGAGCTGCAGGCAATGATAGCAAAACTGCACAAAGGCAAGAGGGAGAAAATGGGTATTTCCAGGATGATCTGACAGGGTATGGCAGGTGCGGGCTGGCCTTTGAAGGAACATGGAGATTCAGGGACACAAAGAGGACAGATTTATAGGGAACTGGACCAGCTGACAGAGCAGTTCAATCTCACACCCGGAAACCACTGCAGGCCTTGAACAGATAAATAGCCTGGTGGGACTGCAGCCTGGCAGCCAGACAGAAGGGGAAAGCATTCTAGAAACTCAGCAGAGAGATGGTGCAATTCAGGTGTGAGAATGCCCTGGTGAATATCCACACCTAGAACACCTTGACCTGCCAAAAGTCCATGTTATTATTCAAAAGAGAAATAGCTTAAAAGGGTGTGGCTGGATCAGCACAAAAATCCATCACCAGCACTAAAAGCCAGAAACCCTGAGCAGGCTGGGCCTTCCGGACTGTAGCTGAGTGCATGGGGCAGCCGCTGAAAGCTACCACCCAGGGTGAAAGTCAGGTGCTTCCTCTACACTTACACAATTTATTTATTTATGTATTTCTTTACTTTAAAAACAAGGTCTTGCTCCGTCACCCAGGCTGGAGTGCAGTGACATGATCATGGCTCACTATAGCCTTGACCTCCTGGGCTCAAGGGATCCTCCCTCCTCAGCCTTCTGAGTAGCTAGGACCACAGGTGTGTGCCACCACACTCAGCTAATTTTTAAAACTTTTTTGTAGAGACAGGATCTCACTGTGTTGCCCAGGCTGGTCTCAAACTCCTGGGCTCAAGCGATCCTCCTGCCTTAGCCTTCCGAAGTGCTGGGATTACAGGCACGAGCCACTGCACCAGCCCAGAATTTATTTTTGTCATTGAAACCTACCTCTGAGTTTGGAGATCTGCAAGAGGGCTGGGACACTTTCCAAAGCACTAAGAAGCCACAGCTTAAATTTCTTACTAAATAACCGCACAGATTTCAGGTACTGAATAGAAACATCTTCCAAGAAGTCATGAAGGAGAACATCCTCAATTCCCTACAACAAAAGTATCAAGACACTATGATTCTGCTGATGGTGCAGGTGTGACTGAAGCTCACGCATGCCACAGGGACAGGGAGGGTCTCAAGAAGTCTGAGAGCGGGTCCCCACCCAGGTTGAGGGGGCAGCACCATGTAGCCTGGCCACTGCTTCCCATGCAGGATGTTAGGCTGGTGCAGCCACAGTTGGAATTTTTTTCCAATATTTTTATTTATTTATTTGAGACGGAGTCTTGTTCTGTCACCCAGGCTGGAGTGCAGTGGCATGATCTTGGCTCACTGCAACCTCCGCCTCCCGGGTTCAAGCGATTCCCCTACCTCAGCCTCCCAAGTAGCTGGGATTACAGGTGCATGCCACCACACCTGGTTAATTTTTTTGTATTTTTAGTAGAGATGGGGTTTCACCATCTTGGCCAGGCTGGCCTCGAACTCCTGACCTCGTGATCCACCCGCCTCAGCCTCCCAAAGTGCTGGGATTACAGGCATGAGCCACCGCTCCTGGCCTCAAATATTTTTAGAAGATTGATAACTGATTCAAATATTTTTTTAAAAAATCACACAATGCTGGCCAATACTAGGTGGGTCAAACCAAATGTATTTAAGGGCTGAACCCAGCTTCTAGTTTTCAAACTTTGTGTTAAAAACTTGGAAGTACTAGATGGTTTCCTTAAAAATAATAAAATAAAAGGTTAGGCTTGTGACTCGCTGAAGGAGAACATCTTTTTAACCCAGAGAAGATGTAAACCTGACCCTCCAAATACAACCCTCCAAATACAATCACTTCAGAGACAGCGCTTCAACCAAAGCAAAGCAAAGCAAAGCAAAACAAAACAAAACAAAAGCCCTGGCAGTTAAGCATATTACAATTCCAATTATTCATTTTAGAATGTCTTCTTTTACAGAAATTCCCAGAGAAAGAACTTCGACTCAATTTGGACTTCACTGATATGGAACCAGAGGTTACTATGTGCTTTGGCTTTTGGTGTCCATGAGGTAATTCACAAAGGGAAACTGAGTGTTAGGCAGAGATCAGACAGCTCCTGGTCCATACACCCCACTATTCACTCCTCAGAGGACCATGGAGACTGCAGAGAGGTGGAGCTGTGGGTCCAAACCCAGCATTTGCTGCCAATTTCTGCAAAGGATATACTCTAGAGACTCACGCATCCTCCTACCTTGTACAGCTGGACGTCGTAGCATTTAAAGAGCTGGCACACGTCAGGCAATGACATCAGCATGACTGTGTCTTGCTGCAGAGACTTCCAGAAGGAAGTAAGCAAGTCCTCCACCTGGGGTAAGTGACAGCATATTGCCAAAACTCGTTTTCCACCTCCCAAGGCTAACCCCCCGCCACAGATACTTCCTTAGCCCCAGATGACAATGGGATGAATTTTGTTCCAGTGCGTGTAAAGCTTTGCCTCTCAGCTTTTCCGAGCTGTATTTTGATAGAATTCTTTCCAACAACCCATCTGAGAGAACCTGCCAGTTGGATGGGATAATGTAGAACATTATTAATATTTTCTTGAGGCAGTTTCTAGAAGGGAAGCTGTTTCTGACCACAAGGAGGGCTTCAGTTGATTATACTAGGATGAGGACTGGGCCACAGGGCACAGCCCAGAGAGAATAAATGTTCATTGACTGACTGGCTGACTGACTGACTGCCTGTCTCAATCATTTTTCAGCTCAGAGAAAGGTGTGATAGTACTTAATCTAAGAGACCCCCTCCTTGCCATCAAGTTAGAAGTCGCCTAACGACTGTGGAAGGAAAAGGAGACTGGCATGGTTCTACACAGGAGCCTTCTCTAAAGCCTTATGTGGACTACTTCGTGGCGGCTCCTCTTTTCTGTTTCTTCCCATGTTGACTTTTCAGTTTCCGTTCTTGAACCACGTGACCGATCTGTTTCGCCGCCAGTAAAGACTCTTGCCTGTTTGGGATTTCCACAGGCTCAGATACTGTGAGGCATCACAACCTTATCGTGTCTCCCCTGGTCCTGGTGCTAGGACCTGCCAGTGACGCCAGACAAGGCGCTGGCCCCATGCATCGGTTGTCATGGAAGTTAGGGTCAACTCCTGAATTACATGGCCACAGGCGCTGATTTAAAATCCTGTTATCAAGGCATTAATTCTAGAGAGGACTTCTCCAAAGACACTCTGAAAAATACAACACAGGGTGTAGCAATCCCTTTTCTCTCAGGCTGGGAACCTTGGAGCAAGGAGCTTTGGGGAAGGGGGGCCTGGGTGGAGGCACTACCACAGACTTGTCTCTGCCCACCCCTCACCACCCGCGTCCAAGTCACCAAACCCTGTTGCGATTACCTCTGAAATATTTCTCTAACCTGCCCCTGTTTAATCTCTGATATCACTGTCACTGCCCCAGAACCGACCCTTGTCGCTTCTCACCTCAACTGTGACAAAACCTCCTCGCTGCCTCTCTGTTCCACGACAGCCAAGCCCTATTGTCACTTCTCCCCCACTGTTTTCTCAACAAGTCAAGAGTTCTTCCTGGGGCATCCGAGGCCCCTTCTAGCATCAGCCTACTTTCCCACCTCCCCTCTGGCTTCTCTTCTTTAGAAATAATAAAATCTATGCTGGGCTCGGTGGCTCACGGCTGTAATCCCAGCACTTTGGGAGGCTGAGGTGGGCAGATCACCTGAGGTCAGGAGTTTGAGACCAGCCTGGCCAGCATGGTAAAAAACCCCGTCTCTACTAAAAATACAAAAAATTAGCCAGGCATAGTGGTGGGCGCCTGTGGTCCCAGCTACTCGGGAGGCTGAGGCAGGAGAATTGCTTGAACTCAGGAGGTGGAGGTTCAGTGAGCCGAGATCGCACCACTGAACTCCAGCCTGGGTGACAGAGCAAGACTACGTCTCAAAAAAAAAAAAAAAAAAGAAAGAAAGAAAAAAGAAAAGAAAAAAAGAAATAATAAAATATAGTCATAGTGACCTTTTTGTCACATCATGCCCGTGAACATCATGCTGCCTTTACCTGCACCATGGGTTCTACCTGGAATCCCTCTCCTACCCCATTTTCTGTCTACTGCACCTCTGCCTTTCCTACTAGAGTCAGCAGCAACGTGGCCTGCTTTGGAAGCACTCCCTGGCCTTCTCTGTTACCCTTCTCTGGGCACCCAGAATAGTCTAATCATGCAGCTATTCTAGAACTTTCCACATTGCATCATATTTATTGGATAATATTGCTCCTTTCATTACCAAATACTAACTTCTCAAGCCTTATGGAGAATACTTTCCTAGTCCTGGTAACGGTGTTGGTCACAGGGTAGGAATTAAATACGTATTTGATGAGTAAGTGAAGAAGGAAAGGAATATGTCAGATATCCAGTGTGGATGGATATTTGTAACATTGCACCAACAGGACAGGGGCCATCCTGAAGACATCTTGGTCTCTCCCTCACTACAATGCTTTACACCAAGTACGTAGTAAATGCACTCGTGCTGAATGAACGTTATCACCCAAAGTTGAAGTGCTTAGAATATACTAAAGCATCAGGAAAAAATTCTCATTTGAATGTGCACTTGTTTCCTTGGATTTTCATCTCACACTGCAGAAGATGAAACTCTGAATAGCTGAAAGATTTATTCATGTTTTCCACAGCCAATTCTAGGATTAAATCCAATCGTGACAATACCCATGCCAGATCACTCAGCTGTGAAGTCCTGCTCCATCTTCAGTTAGCGCATATCAATAAAATGGCTCTTCGGCACCACTGAAAATTCCAGGGTGAATTTTATTACCAATACTTTATTCAAAATGAGCAGAATTAGGATCTAAAAAAATAGCTGAATTTGTATTTAGAGCCTAAAGTTATCTGTATTAGCACCTTGGAGAATTTCCAACTGATTACACTGAACATCAATCTCACCTTCCAGAACTCAATGACTACAAGATAGGCACATAGCATGTAAGCACTTCAGTGCAGTGGGTTACCACTGGACATCTGTTGATGGAGTCTCTTCAAATAAAAATGATTAATAAGGAGTCATTAATGCTTGTATTTTATAGATAAAACCCTACCCTCTCAAGTTCTTGGTTCCTCACATTTCGTAAAATGTCTCGACAATAGTTGCAGTATTCGTCAGCAAGGAAGGCCATCTAGGAAGAATATGGAAAATTATTTCAGCTTGTGGGCCTTTTCAAAAATGAACTGATCTTCACAGATTTTCTGAAGCTCTCAGAGGCCGCTCTTGTTGCAATTCTCAAATGACAACAGCTGGGCCCTTCACTTGGGCCACAGCATTTTTTTTGTTTGTTTCTATAAACTAATGCAGACCTTATAGGCTGATAGTTCATGTAGCTTTAATTTCAATGTCATAACTCATATTTGCAGATTTATTCTACTACTACAAAGGCCACCAAACTTTGACACCTTTTTTTCTAAACTTCAATTTTCCCCTCCATAATCCCCAGCCCTAATTTCTAGAAAATCCATATATCTGTTCCTTTCTTTGTCTTGGGGAAGAGGCAGTCACAGGGGGAGCCTTGCCATAGGACGTGATAAGGAACCCTGAACTTCCTGAGCACCATCAAACCAGGGAAGGCTGCTAAGGCTGCTGGTCCTCACGGGTCTGGCAAAGCCAAACATTATTCCATGTGACACAACCATGACCACAAGCACAAAAGGAAGCTATTTACTGCCCTAAGCATCACACAGCCTGAAAGGCTAATCTCCCCATGAGTGTAAACCTACCGTATTACAGGAATATTTCTTTGCCAGTTCTTGCTCCAAAAATGGACATCTCCCGAATTCAGACAAAGGGGATCCAACTGGGTCTGTCTTCATCGGTGAATGATCTTCACACTAAAAATCATTTGTGCAATGGATTATGTCTTAAAATACAATACTTTTTTGGCATATAAATCATCTTATGATCATGCTACTCTAAGTTAGTATTGTGTATAACCTTTTAGCCACACCTCTGCACACATTACTGATTCCAGCAACTTTCCTCTCATATTTTACTCCAAATGCTGTTAGTTTTTGTCAATAATTCTATGAACGATGGACATCAGGGAAGGGATAGGATTTAATGTATTACCAAATGTATCTCTCTTGGGATCATCCATTTACAAATCCTCTATAGCAATGTACAATAAGACTATTATCTATGAATTATTTAATATCACAATACACTTCTACAACCCTTGTCCATGTAATTGTTCCTCCTTGAAATGAAATCATACCTTGTTTGGGTCATCCTGCCTATATCATAACAACGGTTGGTTGTATGAGAAATCTCAGGGCCATTGCCAACAAGGAAAATGAGGAGCATGGACTTTCCTTTAGAAGAGCCAATTACAGGCCCAGGCATGGTGGCTCATGCCTATAATCCCAGCACTTTGGGAGGCTGAGGTGAGTGGATCACTTGAAGTCAGTAGTTCAAGACCAGCCTAGCCAACATGGTGAAACCCCGTCTCTACTAAAAATACAAAAATTAGCTGGGTGTGGTGGCGGACACTTGTAATCCCAGCTATTCAGGAGGCTGAAGTGGATGAATTGCTTGAGCCCGGGAAATGGAGGTTGCAGTGAGCCAAGATTGCACCACTGCACTCTAGCCTGGGCGACAAAGAGCAAAACTCCATCTCAAAAAAAAAAAAAAAAAAAAGGAACCAATTACAGGATGGGAAGGAGGAAGAAAGGTGGCATTGCAGAAAGCAAGTGCATCATTCCTCCCTGCCTCCCTGTGTCACTCATGCTGCTGTCCCCTCTGGGCATGGGGAGGCATGAGGGCTCCTCCTGGTCTGAATAAAGGGTATCAATTTTATTTGAAATGATTTCTTCAGCATTGTCATAGACTGCTTTTAAATAATTTCACTTACAATAAAGTAGGATGAAAGAATTCCTCCAAGTTGAAAATTGAGCGGCCAACCCTGCTACGCCAGACTGTGACTTTTCATTCTCTCAAACCTCATGACCCGCTCTCTGACCCTGTAGTTCCAAGGTCAGCATTCCATCCTTAGCCTGCCCAGTCCTTACACACCCTAAGCCTCACTAAGCTACTCACTTATAGAATTGCTTCTGTGGGTTTTGGTAGGTTCCTGTCTATAAGACATGTGAGGGCAGGGCAGCTTCTCTAACCACCTGTGCCCACCCTTTACAGGAGGAGTGAGCTCAGCCACCATCCCACACAGTGCTGCACACACTGGAAACAGGCACCACTGTGTTTTCCTCCTCTCCGATGCCCCAGTGTCAACCAGTACTGCACTGAGGATCACGGAAGTTTAGAGAGCATGCTTAACTGTCCTCTCAGTGCCCTAAAGTCTGTACTTCATAACTCTGTTGTGATTCTGAACCTCTTTAAGAATCTGATGAAAGCAACTGACCCTCTCCCTGGAGAAAATGCATACTATGCACACAATATTATGAAGATGCCATGTTAAAACTTCCCCCATTAATACTGTTGGAATGATGTAGGGGTATAGATGTCTAAATAAATACATAAAGCAGGAACACAGAGGGGACAGCTCAAAGGAGTCTCTCTATTGGGTGCTGTCTAAGCCTCATTCACACCACACTTTAGAATATTGGCTTTATTCGGAGTCATCAGAAGATGGGTCTTCTTGACATTTATGCAGCCAACAGACACATGAATAAATGCTCATCATCACTGGTCATCAGAGAAATGCAAATCAAAACCACAATGAGATACCATCTCACACCAGTTAGAATGGTGATCATTAAAAAGTCAGGAAACAACAGGTGCTGGAGAGGATGTGGAGAAATAGGAATGTTTTTACACTGTTGGTGGAGTGTAAACTAGTTCAACCATTGTGAAAGACAGTGTGGCATTTCCTCAAGGATCTAGAACCAGAAATACCATTTGACCCAGCAATCCCATTACTGGGTATATACCCAAAGGATTATAAATCATGCTGCTATAAAGACACATGCACACATATGTTTATTGCGGCACTATTCACAATAGCAAAGACTTGGAACCAACCTAAATGTCCATCAATGATAGACTGGATAAAGAAAATGTGGCACATATACACCATGGAATACTATGCAGCCATAAAAAGGATGAGTTAACGTCCTTTGTAGTGACATGGATGAAGCTGGAAACCATCATTCTGATGAAACTATCACAAGGACAGAAAACCAAACACTGCATGTTCTCACTCATAGGTGGGAATTGAACAATGAGAACACTTGGACACAGGATGGGGAACATCACACACTGGGGCCTGTCAGGGGGTGGGGGGCTGGGGAAGGGATAGCATTAGGAGAAATACCTAACGTAAACGACGAGTTGATGGGTGCAGCAAACCAACATGGCACATGTATACCTGTGTAACAAACCTGCACGTTGTGCCCATGTACCCTATAACTTAAAGTATAATTAAATAAATAATAATTTGAAACAGAAAAAAAAAAGAAGATGGGTTTTCTTGTATGTAGGTATGGATGATGCTCAAGTTGATCATACTGAAGGATGGAGCTATTCCATGAAGCTCATTGGCCTGATCATAGGTGTTCTGTTAGAGAACTGAGGAATCCTCAATTTTAACTCTGGGCTAACCTCTCATAATGCAAGACCCCAACTGCATCCATATTTTCCAGAGCACTCACACCCTGGTTATGTCAATGTTCTCTGGGTGTTACTGCTGGTATTCCCAAAGCAGCATTCTCAAGCACATCAGAATCCCTTGGGGCCCCTGAGATCCATGTTCCTAGGCCTCTAGTGAATCTGATGAGACAAGAACTCTAGATGTGTAACCAGCTTCCCTACTGAGCCTTCTGCATGCCCATGCTGAGAACTGCAGCTTTAGGCAGACAGTTCTTTGTTGAATGCTACAGAAATCTCTACATTTCACCATGGCATATACAACACAGTTTCACCTGTTCAGAAGAAAACATCTGACAATGTACTGTTAAGATATTCAATAAACAATTACAAGGAAAATATAAAAGTGTTTTATTACACAACATAATGAAGAGCAAATTCATGATTTCCTGAAGTCAATTCCCTGAGATCTCTTCCTCCATAGACATTACTTATAGGCATAATCCTTTCATTAAAAACTGTGAAAAGAATTGTTCTTTCACAAACAATATTTTTAAAATCATAAATTTAAATATTTCCTTTACAACATAAACAACCGGAAATCTAAAGTAAAAGTAGAGTACAGACCACTAAAGTGTGGATCCCTGCAGGAGATTCTCTACAGCAGAAGGCATTCAGGAAGCATGCTGAGGAATTCCAGTGCATAAACAATAATTCGGCAAAGCAAAGAAGGGGATGGAGAGAAGTTGATCAATGGGTACAAACAGACACTCAGAAGAAATGAGACCTAGGCTTTGATCAATCTAGTAGAGTGACTATAGTTCACAAAAATCTATTTGATATTTTCAAATACCCAGATGAGAATCATTTGGCTGCCTCCAGATAAAGAAAAGATACCTGTTTAAGGCAATAAGTATCCCAATTATACTGATTTGATCTTTACACAGTATAGAAATGTATCAAAATATCACGTGTATCCAGAAAATATATACGTCTATTATATATCAGTCTTTAAAAATCCACCAACTTTTAAATAATAACTGTGTTGAGTGTGGTGGCTCATGCTTGTAATCCCAGAACTTTTGGAGGCTGAGGCAGGAGGATTGCCTCGGGCCAGGAGTTCATGACCAACATGGGCAACATAGTAAGAGCCTGTCTCTACAAAAAATTAAATTAAAAAAAAAAAAAAACATTTCTGGGCATGGTGACATACGCCTGGAGTCCTAGCTAATCAGGAGGCTGAGGTGAGAGGATGCCTTGAGCCCAGAAGTTGGAGGCTCCAGTGAGCTGTGATCGTGCCACTGCTCTCCAGCCTGGGCAAAAGAGCAAGACCTCGTCTCTAAAAAATAAAATAAATAAATAAATACTGCATAATGACAAATATGTATAAACAAAAGCTATATCTAAAAAATGACAAAGAAAAAAATGAGAAATTCTACGTGGATTCTTTAGCTATATTAAATGCAGTTTGAGATTTTCAATAGACCCAAGAAATGTCATTGGAGTTACATGCTACCATTCATCTACTCATTCTTTAGTGAGCGTGCACTAGGTGTCAGCCCCTGGGAGTCTGATGTGTGACACCTTCCCACCATCACCTGCTCCATCAGGAACCATCTGCCTCCCCTGGGTTACTCCATCAATTCTCCTGAATGCCTTTGACCCTTCCTGCATCCTTGAAGACACTGTTCCCAGAATTATCACCCCCCAAAGCAAATGTATCCTGTTACTCTCCTTCTGAAGATGCCTCGATGGTGCCCCATGGTCTCCTGGGTCAAATCCAAGTTCTCTGCCTAGCATTGACAAGCTCTGTGCCCTCTGGTCCTCTCCACCCACCTCGCCCAGTGCGCTGCTCCCCAGCATACGCACGCTGGCTTCCACACACGTTTGTCATCACCTCCCGGCTCCAATGCAGGCTACACCCTCAAAATGAACACCCTCCTAAGCGAGGAGCCAGTGACCCCCTTCAGGACTAGCTCAAGGATAATATGACAGGCAGAATCAGGCCCCTCCACCCCAAAAATGTCCACGTCCTAATCCCTGGAACCTATGAATATGTTCCCTTGCATGGCAAAGGGACCTTGCAGATGTGATTAAGGTTAAGGACCTTGAGATGGGAGGGTTTCCTGCCTTATCCAAGTGGCCTCATGTCATCACAAAGGTGCTTTAGAAAGGGCCACCTTTCCCAGCTGCAGGGAGCCAGACAGACTGCAGCATGAGAAGGGTCCGGCCTGTCTTTGCTGGCTTTGAAGATGGGGCGGAGGCCATCAGCCAAGGAATGGGAGTGACCTCTAGAAGCTGGAAAAGGGAAGGAATGGATTCTTCCCTAGAATGTCCAGAAGGAACACAGCTCTGCCAACATGTTGATCTTAGTCTGGTAAGAATGGTGTTGAAATTATGACTTCCAGGGCTGTATGATAACAAATTTGTGTTGTTTTAAGTCACTGACTTTGTGCTAATTTGTCACAACAGTAGGAACCGCACTCTTGAGTGCAGCCCTCTCTAATCACTCTTGCCTCCACAGCCCCTCTCCTCCACCCCCAATTTGGAGTTCCCAAACCACCCATGGCCTGCACTGCCCACTCGACGTGGTACCCATTGTTCCACATCTATCTTAGCTTCCCAACTACAAAACTGTGTCCTACTTAAGTAGAGGGACTTTGTTTGGTTTTAGCTGTTCTTTCACAACCCATTCAGCCCTCAAGAGGGCTGGTCACTAAACACGTTTATAAACAGTTATCTGTTCAATGGCACTTGTCAACAAGACAGTATCTGTTATGGACAGAATGTTGGTATCCCCACCGCCCCCCGCCGGGTCATATGTTAAAACCCTAATCTTGGCTGAGTGTGGTGGCTCACTCCTGTAATCCCAGCATTTTGGGAGGCCGAGGGGGGCAGATCGCTTGGGGTCAGGAGTTTGAGACCAGCCTGGCCAGCTTAGTGAAACCCTGTCTCCACGAAAAATAAGAAAATTAGCCAGGGTGGTTGCAGGCGCCTGTAATCCCAACTACTTGGGAGGCTGAGGCAGGAGAATCGCTTGAACCAGCCTGGGCAACAGAACGAGATTCCATCTCAAAACAACAACAACAACAACAACAAAAAACCTCTAATCCCAACATTACGGTATTTGGAGGTGGGGCCTCTGGGAGGTAATTAGGTCACAAAAGTGGAGCTCTCATGAATGAGATTAGTGCTTGCTCCCTCTCTTTTCACCACGTGAGACACAATGAGGAGTCATCTGCAGCCTGAAAGAGGGCCCTCCCGTAACCTGGCCACGCTGGCACCTGGGACTTCCAGCCTCTGGAACTGTGAGAAATAAATGTTTGTTGTTGAAGCCATCCTGTCAATGGTAATTTGCAGCTTGCACTAAGACAGTATCCAAGTACTATCATATCGTTTTGGCCCAGTAAA
Source organism: Pongo pygmaeus (assembly GCF_028885625.2). Lineage (NCBI taxonomy): Eukaryota > Metazoa > Chordata > Mammalia > Primates > Hominidae > Pongo > Pongo pygmaeus. The sequence goes on along the minus strand of NC_072385.2, from coordinate 32,307,974 downwards.
ATAAAATCAACTCATGATGTCATACATTAGTTATTCATAGTTCTGGTGTCCTAATTCAGAGCTGTAACTGTAATAGGGAGACACTTCAGACACATTTATTGCCAACAGCCTATATATCCTTTTTAATTTTAGCTGAAGAAACACAGTTAAGCAGGGAATGTGCAGCCAAACAGTAGGCTCCTTAAGGACAGAGACTATGTCTGTCTTGGCACAGCATGTGGAAAGTGGTGGGCACTGAACATTTATGGTCAGATGGGTGAATGGTTAGGAGCTACCTAGAGTAAGAACATTACACACAGAAAAGCAGCTGGATCGAATTAAGCAATCACTGGTATTGCTAGATCTGGGTCTATTATAGTAAATCTATTTGATTAACACTCACTGTTGCTTCTTGTTGGATAATGCTGTTACAATTAGTAGATTTTTCAAAGGCAATGGCATCTCCACTGTGAAGGAACAGAAAACAGAGAAGTAATTTTAGCAAGACACCTGTCTCTGAGCAGAAGCACGAAGTTTCTTTTGCAGCAAGGTTATTTGTTTAGGGGTATAACTTTTATTGAAAAACCCTCTGCTATGTTTCTATCCACAAATGGTAATGATCACAAGCTTGGGGCTTTAAAAAATCCATTTCTGTAACTGGGACAACCACGCATTTATTTTTAAAGGTTTATTCCTTTCAGAAGCAAGAATATGATATCATCATGGGTAGAATTCGCTCCTGTGGGAAAAGAAAAATCATCATGAACGTGAATTCTTATTACTTTTTTATTTTGGTGCATTTTAAATAATCGATACAGAAATGATAACATCCTCTGAGTTGATGGATGTAGAAGAACACCTTTACAGAACAAAGAAACTGGTAATTAATAATAGAGATGTAAATTTCATTTCACCATGCCTCTTGGATTCATATAAGATAATGGAGAAGTTTATACATAATGGAGAACAGACTCGGTCCTATCTATGCAGTACAGTGCATTTTTTCTTTAATCATGGGCATTCGAGAAGCTGTGAGCCCAGTTCACTTGCACCAGGGAATGTCCATTCTCAAGATGCCAGAGGTGGTGGTGTCTCCTCCCACTTCCCCGTCACTCAGCCCCAGAGTTATGGCTGAGCCAAGGGCAGACATGACTTCGGTGGGTCCGTCCACTCCAAGTCAGCACGCATCCTCATGCCTGATGGTTTCAGCTCTACCTGAACATAAAAAAGAGAAGAGGAAGCCAGCAGCCTCTTGCTGTGCTTCTGGAAGCCAGGCAATGGTCATCCAGGTAAGGAGGACCTGGGAGGAGGTGGGAGTCAGAGGGGAGGTAGAGGAAAATGGCTTTCCTTCCAAATAGGATGGTTCTACGTCCTCCCCAGCCTCTTGAAAGCCCCAGGGGCTCTCTTCTGAAGGTTTGGGTCAGTCCACTCTCCAAACCAAGTCATAGAAAACTGGGCAGAATGCTTGATACCCATCTGATAAATGTTTCCACATAATGTTTTATTTCAAATCAGGGCACACAGATTCAGGGTCTGGACACAAACCCACTAGAAAGGCACTCTTCATCTTTTAATAAGAGTTGTTATCAAAATAGAAATTTTGCTGTGGACTTTCCAGTGGCTGCAGGACACAGCACCTGTTCAACCTGAAAGGGTATATGGATAAGCCCTGCACATGCACATAGGGTGATGGGCAATGCTAGAGGAGCCAAAGGCAAAGAATTTGGAGTGTCTTAGGAATTCCATTTGTCATGTGTTATGGACTGAGTTGCCTTCTCCTCAAATTCCTATGTTGAAGCCCTAGCCCTCTATGTGACTGTATTTGTAAATAAGATCTTTAAGGAGATAATTAAGGTTAAATGAGGTCATAAGAATAGGGCCTTAATCCAATCCAGGACTGGTGTCCTTATAAGAAGACACCAGAGAACTTGTTCTCTTTCTCTCTCTCTCCATGTGAACAAAGAAAAGAACATGTGAAGACACGGTGAGAAGGCGGCTAACTGCAAGCCAGGAAGAGAGCCCTCACCAGAAACCAAATTTTGGGGTACCTTGATCTTGGACTTCCAGCCTCCAGAACTGTGAGAAAATAAATTTCTGTTGCTTAAGCCACCCAGTCGGTGATATTTTGTTATGACAGCCCAAGAGAATGCATCACATCTCAATGATATCTTGGGTAGGTGTGACAATTATGCAGTTTCTTCAGGTAAAATTTATAAACAGCCCATTGCCACAGATTCTGGGACATTATAGCAACAAAAACAAGAAATAATAAATCAAACTTAGAATAAAGACTAGAATGAAATAAGACAGAAGAAAATATCAGAAGTGAAATTTCACTAAATAAAGGGCTAATAGAAAAGAAATTTAATCAGCAAAATATGGTCATCACTCTTTAGAGATGTCTAAAAATTACTTGTGAGACTTTCTTCAACTAAGTTGGAGGAAGGGCAATTTCTCCCCAATTCCATGTTGTGTCAGCATGCTACTCCTAATACGTTTTCTTTGGAAAATGAAT